>NC_069502.1:515576956-516200290 GCF_027579735.1 Bombina bombina
TCTCACACGCGCACTCACACACACATGTTTATGCACACACACACATGCTTATGCACGTGTACACTCTCACACAGGTTTGTGCTCACACATGCACTCATACATAGTTTTATGCACACAAATGCACACTTTCACACACATGCTTATGCACACATGCACTCTCTCACACACATGCACATATACTTAAACACAAAACAGAAGTTATATAGCTGGCTCAGGTGATTTGGCCATTAAGAATACTTAAAAATGTACTTGTGTGGGATGTAGTACACCAGCTTTCATTGCATTTCTAGCATCAGTATCAAACAAACTGGGTACCTACCAGTGGTCCTAATGAATAGAGGATACTGGTGCATATGTATATATATATATATATATATATATATATATATATATATATATATATATATATACATACATACAGTACAGGGAGTGCAGAATTATTAGGCAAATGAGTATTTTGACCACATCATCCTCTTTATGCATGTTGTCTTACTCCAAGCTGTATAGGCTCGAAAGCCTACTACCAATTAAGCATATTAGGTGATGTGCATCTCTGTAATGAGAAGGGGTGTGGTCTAATGACATCAACACCCTATATCAGGTGTGCATAATTATTAGGCAACTTCCTTTCCTTTGGCAAAATGGGTCAAAAGAAGGACTTGACAGGCTCAGAAAAGTCAAAAATAGTGAGATATCTTGCAGAGGGATGCAGCACTCTTAAAATTGCAAAGCTTCTGAAGCGTGATCATCAAACAATCAAGAGTTTCATTCAAAATAGTCAACAGGGTCGCAAGAAGCGTGTGGAAAAACCAAGGCTCAAAATAACTGCCCATGAACTGAGAAAAGTCAAGCGTGCAGCTGCCAAGATGCCACTTGCCACCAGTTTGGCCATATTTCAGAGCTGCAACATCAATGGAGTGCCCAAAAGCACAAGGTGTGCAATACTCAGAGACATGGCCAAGGTAAGAAAGGCTGAAAGACGACCACCACTGAACAAGACACACAAGCTGAAACGTCAAGACTGGGCCAAGAAATATCTCAAGACTGATTTTTCTAAGGTTTTATGGACTGATGAAATGAGAGTGAGTCTTGATGGGCCAGATGGATGGGCCCGTGGCTGGATTGGTAAAGGGCAGAGAGCTCCAGTCCGACTCAGACGCCAGCAAGGTGGAGGTGGAGTACTGGTTTGGGCTGGTATCATCAAAGATGAGCTTGTGGGGCCTTTTCGGGTTGAGGATGGAGTCAAGCTCAACTCCCAGTCCTACTGCCAGTTTCTGGAAGACACCTTCTTCAAGCAGTGGTACAGGAAGAAGTCTGCATCCTTCAAGAAAAACATGATTTTCATGCAGGACAATGCTCCATCACACGCGTCCAAGTACTCCACAGCGTGGCTGGCAAGAAAGGGTATAAAAGAAGAAAATCTAATGACATGGCCTCCTTGTTCACCTGATCTGAACCCCATTGAGAATCTGTGGTCCATCATCAAATGTGAGATTTACAAGGAGGGAAAACAGTACACCTCTCTGAACAGTGTCTGGGAGGCTGTGGTTGCTGCTGCACGCAATGTTGATGGTGAACAGATCAAAACACTGACAGAATCCATGGATGGCAGGCTTTTGAGTGTCCTTGCAAAGAAAGGTGGCTATATTGGTCACTGATTTGTTTTTGTTTTGTTTTTGAATGTCAGAAATGTATATTTGTGAATGTTGAGAGGTTATATTGGTTTCACTGGTAAAAATAAATAATTGAAATGGGTATATATTTGTTTTTTGTTAAGTTGCCTAATAATTATGCACAGTAATAGTCACCTGCACACACAGATATCCCCCTAAAATAGCTATAACTAAAAACAAACTAAAAACTACTTCCAAAACTATTCAGCTTTGATATTAATGAGTTTTTTGGGTTCATTGAGAACATGGTTGTTGTTCAATAATAAAATTAATCCTCAAAAATACAACTTGCCTAATAATTCTGCACTCCCTGTATATATATTGGTTAAGGTGCCTCTGCCCAGCCTGCTTAGTTTAACATATTTAATCTTTAAGTAGAGCTAGTGTTTAAAAATATGTTCCAGCCCTATTGGAAGCAAGCAGACTAAGCAATGCCTGCTTTCATAGTAAAATAGTTACCAATGGCATTTGATTTAGATTATGGTAACCAGTATTGATGTGATAATTGATACCAATCGTGTTCATTAACCATGTCTGCCACAAGATGTTAAACAAACCATTTTAGGAAATAATGAATTTAATACCTCAGTCATCGCCATCTAATCTTTTGATATGAGTCAGTAGCTAATTTCTTCTGGCAGCAAACTAGTTAACACAGGGAGATAAAAACAACACACTCCCTTTGCCCTGTCCTGGCCATTACTTGTTTTATGGCTGCACTCAGGAATGTTAGGGCTCATTTTCAAAAGACCTGTGAGAGGTCATCATTACTGTCAGGGGCTGTTTATCATTTGTCAATAGCAGCGATCAGCATCTTTTCACTAGCTTACCTCTCTGAATGTACTGAACATGCCCGGACTGCACAAGCTCAGCTGCTTCTCTGATTGATTCAAGTCTCCCGCCTGAGAACTGCCTTACTAAGTGACCGGGTGTTGAATATGAGATGCAGTCAGTGAGTCACTGTATAGTGCACTGCACAGGGCAAGCCAGGATCAGCTACTAGTTTAAAGTAGTGAGTGGAGTTAGCTACTTGCAGTACACATGATTTTAACACAGTGCTGAGAAGCTGTGGACAGGGGAGCATGAGAGACAAGCAGGTGTTAATAACATAGCAAGCATACGGTGACCTAATTAAGAACTGGTGGAGAGGGAATCCGGGAATATAACAACTCACCCCCAATAGGTCCGCCCCTGCAGTCACTCTATCTGAAACAGTGAATCATCACCATGTATTTTCTCTTACCCCAGAATCAGATGATGATTTTCTCTTCTCAATCACGGACCGGTCTTTCTGTGCCACTACCAGACAGACACAGTAGTTGAAGACAGTCAGAGACAGCACAGTTCCAGCCCAGCTCCTTACCCCGCGCTTCTGCAGAATCTACACAGTCACACACATCACCTGCTGCTGGCTTGCTCCACCCTCTTCCTCTCCAGAGTCTCCGGTCATGTTCCTTCTGCTGTGAAGGAACGTGACCACTGGAGCTGATCTGGAGGAGCAAATAATGCCAGCACAGCATAATGCATGCCGATGCCATTACATGGGGTAATATTCAAGTGAGTCTGAGTCAGTGCCATGAGGCACGTGTTGTGCTGTGGTGTGCGGGACTTGAATACCTTCTAAATAAAATATGAATAATTTAAATTGAAGCCGGTCGGTCAGGGACTTCACTAGGAGGCACGCTGCCTTTACACTTTGGCTGCCGCTTAGCCTCATCATAATCATCCTATCTCTCAGTGAGTAACGTGTCTCAGCAAATCAAATGACTCAAAATAAAAATTGAACAGTAAGTATCATATACACAATTTAAAAATAAATACTCCGTCTCTCACACATATACTCCTTACTCTCACTCATCCCAGACCCTTCTGGTCCTCCAGAATTATAAAAGTGCCAGGGCTTGTAGTTGTGGGGGGGGGGGCAAGCCATTTTTGTGGGGGGGGCGAATGTCCCCCCTAGCCCCCCTGTAGTGACGCCACTGAATACAAACTTGCCTGTGAAATAAAAATAAAACCTAAGATAGCTACAATTTAACTATTAGCTTAGGTTTTATTTTACAGGTAAGTATTTAGTTTTAAATAGGAATTATTTAGTCATGAATAGTAGGTTTTATTTAGATTTATTTTAATTACATTAAAGTTAGTGGGTGTTAGGGTTAGGTTTAGGGGTTAATACCTTTAGTATAGTGGCAGCGACATTGGGGACGGCAGATTAGGGGTTAATAAGTGTGGGTAGGTGGCGGCAATGTTGGGGGGCAGCATATTAGGGGTAAATAACTGTAGCTGGCGGCGGCATTGTGGGCGGCAGATTGGGGGTTAATAAGTGTAGTTAGGTGTCGGCGACAGATTAGGGGTAAATAACAGTAATGTAGGTTGCCAGGATGTTAGGGACAGCAGATTAAGGGTTAATAATATTAAACTAGTGTTTGCGAAGCGGGAGTGCGGCGGTTTAGGAGTTAATATTTTTATTATAGTGGTGGCGATGTCCGGAGCGGCAGATTAGGGGTTAATAATTTTATTTTAGTGTTTGGGATGCGGGAGGGCCTCGGTTTAGGGGTTAATAGTTAGTTTATGGGTGTTAGTGTACTTTTTAACACTTTAGTTATGACTTTTATGTTACAGCGTTGTAGCATAAAAACCCATAACTACTGACTTTCAGTTTACGGTATGGATCTTGATGGTATTGGCTGTACCACTCACTTTTTGGCCTCCCAGGCAGACTTTTGGACTCCCAGGCGGTAGTTACCTTGCGTTACGGCCAAAAAAGTGTGCGGTACAGCTAAACCTGCAAGACTCGTTATACCCGCGGTAGTGAAAAAGATCCATACCGATGCTTTTTCACTCATACCGCAAAACTCGTAATCTAGCCGTATGTTTTTCTATATTTCCATTACTTGACTACAAAGGGCTACAATGCACTTATATATGTCCATATATGTATACATATGTATTTATGTGTTTATATGTGCACATATGTCTGTAAAAATATATATATATACACATATAAATACATAAATACATATGTACACACATATATAAATTTATATCTACATATTTAAAAATATATATGTACACACGCACATATATATATATATATATATATATATATATACTGTATATATTTATATAATGTATATGTAAAATTAAATATAATTTTGATGTGTTTTGTCCAATTGAGTAACAGTTAACCAGAGCTCTGAAGTCGCAGTACCCCGATGCACATTAAATTCAAATGCGCTTGACCAAACACGTTTACTTTTAACCAGTAATACGCTCACTACTTCCAACACCCGGAAAGAGCCATGATAAACCCCTTTTGGCTTGCTTGCTAACTATTCATAATTCATAATCTAGCCCTCAGTCAACAGAGGGAATTGTATAATTTGTTAAATTTGAAAATCACATTGTTTTTTCTATCAGTCACTATAGTCCCTTTTCCTAATATTCCAATAATATTTTAGTTCCATTATACATTTTTCTTTCTTTCTGACAGAAAAACTTTTTTTTTCAGTACTAGTGCTTCATTATTTTTATAAGACTGCAAATTTCTCACCTCACCTTAATGCCTCTAATATAACTGCCAGGGACATAAATAAAATAAAAAATCTTGAGAAAAGATGGACCCTAGAACACAAGACTGAAAAGTAATTCAATAAAAGCAAGACTCATTTGGGGGAAGAAAAAAAAGTTTAGCTAAACGCCAGTATTTCATAATCCCAATGTTCTTCACATAGCAGAATTTGTTCTATTTATTCTTAAATACATATGTAGCTGATGCTTGTTTGGCAATATATATATATATGATTATATATAGGTATAGATATATAGAGTAGTGAAATATGGGGTAAGGTGTGTATCACGAGACACCGAAACCATTGAGAATACTTTAAAAAGGGATTTTTCAACTAGATCTTTACCTGAAGGTTCAGCATGGCTAAGGAAGAGGAGTGGCAATTTTGGGTGTGGGGGTACACCATGCAAATCATGTAGCTATATAAAGAAGGGAGATAAGTTTATCTCCAATGTTACTAATAAGGAGTATGCTGTAACCCAACACCTAAATTGCAACTGTAGATATGTGATATACCTTTTATCATGTAAACTTTGTGGTAGCCAGTATACAGGAAGAACGACACGTATGTTGAAGGATAGAGTTAGGGAGCACCTCTTATCACTGGAGGCAGAAATACAGAGAACTCAAGTGGCTAGACATTTTGCCACTCATAGAGGGGATTATGAATATGATAAAGAACATACAGAATATATTTGCTAACTGTTCGAATTTCAGGCTATTGATCAAGTACCAAAGTTGAACACTGGGGAGGATAGATTGCAGGCTCTAGACAAAAAAGAGGTATAGTGGATCTATACCCTTAAGACAGGTAGTCCTTTGGGTATTAATGAAATATCGGATGTGAAACTATTCACAGGTAACTGAGTTCTCTTATTGGTAATACTTCAAGAGGAGGCTTAAGGTAGTTGTACATTAACAATTGTGGAACCAGGAGGCTCTCTGTTATAAACAACATACATATTGGGGCACTTAGCCTAGATTTACTGTGGCACTGATGAGTCTTATGAATATAAAATATATGAAGAAATATAGAAGAATACAGTATAACATAGGGGTTTGATCTAGCCACACTACAAGTACCAAAGATAATTTAACTATATGGTGCAATATGTTATGTATTTGTGTTTGTTTGTTCTCTTCGTATGGTTGTTATGTGTTCTTGCTATGTTCATGTCTCTTAATCGTCTAACTAGCGGGTGACCTCAGTTTCTTAGGTATCAGCCTGAGAGAGGGACTGTTTAAATAATGTGGCTATCGGTGCTACTTTGTTCTATTTGTTAAGTAAACATAACATCAATTAGGTTGTTTTTCCTTTATTTTCTTCATTGTTTTCTTTATTTTTCTTTTCTGCTTTGTATAGTTATATATTTGCATAATTTAGTTTTTTTATTAACATTAAGAATTGATAGGTAGCTGTACAAAAGCAGGTAGATATAATAATATTATCGGATGCTTAGCTATCGTAATGTTGTAAGTAGATCAGGAAGGCACTCAGTCTGTTATACTTAAGTTCTTTTAAATTGTACAGAGCCATTTTCCTTTTTAGATATATGTTATACTTGTGTTCATGTCTGTTCCTTTAAGATGAGCATATTGAACAGGTCTATTTAAGGTGAATGTGTAACAGCTGACAGTATCCCTGACGAAGTGCCATGTAGCGGCAGGAAAATGCGTTGGATAGCAGCTGAGGTGTGTGGAGTGGTGTTGCCGCTATGTTTTAAATGTCTACAATAAAGCATTGAATGTTTTATATCTTCTACACTTCTGGAATGGTCACTTTATCTCACATTTCACACTGACCGTTGTCTGGCGGTCGCCATTGAAGCAGATCGCACTCCCGCGACGTGGGGCTGGCACAGTTTGTAAGAGGATTTGAAGATTCATTTGATACACTGTTGCAAGCTAAAAATTGTACCTGTTTTACCAGCGCTGTCCTGGAATCACTACATGTACAGGATTTTATACCCGTGTTACAGGCTGGAAAAGTTATCATAGACTTAGCTTGTTTATAGACTTGTGCAGCTTCGAAAAATTTGTTTCATTTAGTTTCGGATCGATTCGAATTTAGTTTCGGATAGATTCGAATTCGGAAGAAATCGAATGAATTTGTTTCGGATTCATTCAGATTCTTTTGGATTCGAAAAAAATTCGGCTGGATTTGGTTCAGTTCGATTTGGAAATTCCGAATTTCGGTAAGTGTTAGGTGGGATGTGCTGTGTATTACACTAGTATTATGTACTGTATATTAGGTTTAACCCATAGCAGAGTGATAAAACCTAATATACTGTACAATACTAGTGTAATACACGGCCACCCAAATCTACTGAATAAGTTCGAATTGATTCGGATTTATTCGGTAGATTCGGCACTACCGCAATTCGGAAATTCAAATGGATCCGAATCTCAGAATTCGACAAATTCAGCCGAATTTTGATTCGGAACGAATCAAATCGCACATGTCTACTTGTTTATTAAGAGGCTATTGTTTGACTTGATTGAACTGCAGCATAGGTGTTTTGAGTTTATAATTCCTTCCAAAAGTGTGACTGTGTTTTGTGGATGGATACAGAGGGCTAGTACTTTTGTTTTTGCTAAACAGCTACTGTTACTTTTTAAAAAGCAGCCGGTCACTCGGCTTTATCACACAAAAATTGTAGCCGTAATAGTATGAACTCAAGCATTGTTTTCTAAATTACTGATCCCCAGCTTTTGGAGTGTTCATACTAAAACAGCTGATACGAAGTACACCCCAATATGAGTGAGGAAGAAATTTCCAATAGACGTGCAAAACTGGATTTACTTAGTAAAGGGGACACCACTCCTGATGACACACCAGCAGACTTGAGTGCCTTATTTGCAACGAAGCAGAAGCTATGCATAAAAGAATTTAAGACATGGTGGGAGATGGAGTTTTTACAACTATATATAAATGAGAGGCTTGCGGATAAAAAAATATCCTGCAGCAGGTTTATTTTATTTTGGGGGGTTGGTTGGTTGGAGGGGTTTTACTGTTGGGGGGACTTTGTAATTTTTTAATGTAAAAGAGCTGTTTAACTTAGGGCAATGCCCAACAAAAGACCCTTTTAAGAGCTATTGGTAGTTTATCGTTAGATTAGGGCGTGTTTTTATTTTGGGGTGGCATTTTTGTTTTTATAGGGGTATTAGATTCGGTTTAATTTTTATTATTTTGGATAATTTCATTTATTATTTTTTGTAATCTTTATTTTTTGTAATTTTAGAGGTTGTTCTTTTGTAATGTTATTATTTTTTTAATTTTTTCGTAGTGTTAGGATTTTTTAATTTTGCAATTTTTTTTTATTTTAATTTCGTTTATTTTATTTTTTTTTAAATAGTTATGTTAGGTTTATTTATAGTTTAATCTTATTTTTTTTTTTATTTTAAGGTAGTTATATTGTAACTTTAATTTAAAGTTAGCGGGTGTTAGGTTTAGGAGTTAATAGTTTAATTTAGTGTATTGCAATGTGGGGGGTCGGCTGTTTAGGGGTTAATAGGTTTATTTTAGTAGTTGCGATATGAGGGGTCAGCGGTTTAGGGATTAATAGCTTTATTTTATTAGTAGCAATGTGGGGGGGTCAGCGGTTTAGGTGTTAATAGGTTTATTATAGTAGTTTTAGGTGTTAATAGGTTTATTTAGGTGTTAGAGATGTGGGGGGCTGCGGTTTAGGGGTTAATAACTTTATTTAGTGTCAGCGATGTTGGGGAGCGGCAGATTAGGGGTATTTGTTAGGGTGTTAGGTTTTTACATAACTTTCTTGTCCCCATAGACATCAATGGGGAATGCGTTACAGTGATCGCCATTCCGCAACCACAGGTGTTAGTTTTTTTCCATTGATGTCTATGGGGGAAAACGTGCACGAGCGCGTCGTCAGGACTTGGCTTTTGTGCGGTATGGAGCTTAACGCACCATATCGCACAACACAAGAAGTTTTTTTGTCACTTGTAATGGCAGCGCTATGAAAAGTGCGGTACCGCTATTTTTTTTTTACGCTATTTACGCACCGGGTTTAGCGCATAACTTGTAATCTTGCTCTAAGAATATTGCATAAATATGATTTTTTTTATGTTTTCAGCTACTTGACTGCAAAGCAGGCTCCAATGCACTATGGCCTAGATTTGGAGTTTGGCGGTAGCCGTGAAAACCAGCGTTAGAGGCTCCTAACGCTGGTTTTAGGCTACCTCCGGTATTTGGAGTCAGTCAAAAAAGGGTCTAACGCTCACTTTTCAGCCACGACTTTTCCATTCCGCAGATCCCTTTACGTCAATTGCGTATGCTATCTTTTCAATGGGATCTTTCTAACTCCGGTATTTAGAATCGTGGCTGAAGTGAGCGTTAGAAATCTAACGACAAAACTCCAGCCGCAGAGAAAAGCCAGGAGTTAAGAACTTTCTGGGCTAACGCCGGTTCATAAAGCTCTTAACTACTGTGCTCTAAAGTACACTAACACCCATAAACTACCTATGTACCCCTAAACCGAGGCCCCCCCACATCGCCGCCACTCGATTAAATTTTTTAACCCCTAATCTGCCGACCGCCACCTACGTTATACTTATGTACCCCTAATCTGCTGCCCCTAACACCGCCGACCCCTATATTATATTTATTAACCCCTAACCTACCCCCCACAACATCGCAGCCAGCTACCTACAATAATTAACCCCTAATCTTCCGACCGCAAAGAGCTGCCACCTACTTTATCCTTATGTACCCCTAATCTGCTGCCCCTAACACCGCCGACCCCTATATTATATTTATTAACCCCTAATCTGCCCCCCTCAACGTCGCCTCCACCTGCCTACACTTATTAACCCCTAATCTGCCGAGCGGACTGCACCGCTACTATAATAAAGTTATTAACCCCTAATCCGCCTCACTAACCCTATAATAAATAGTATTAACCCCTAATCTGCCCTCCCTAACATCGCCGACACCTAACTTCAATTATTAACCCCTAATCTGCCGACTGGAGCTCACCACTATTCTAATAAATGTATTAACCCCTAAAGCTAAGTCTAACCCTAACACTAACACCCCCCTAAGTTAAATATAATTTAAATCTAACAAAATTAATTAACTCTTATTAAATAAATTATTCCTATTTAAAGCTAAATACTTACCTGTAAAATAAATCCTAATATAGCTACAATATAAATTATAATGATATTATAGCTATTTTAGGATTAATATTTATTTTACAGGTAACTTTGTATTTATTTTAACCAGGTACAATAGCTATTAAATAGTTAAGAACTATTTAATAGCTAAAATAGTTAAAATAATTACAAATTTACCTGTAAAATAAATCCTAACCTAAGTTACAATTAAACCTAACACTACACTATCAATAAATTAATTAAATAAAATACCTATAATTATCTACAATTAAACCTAACACTACACTATCAATAAATAAATTAAATACTGATTGGATCAGCCAATCGGATTGAACTTGATTCTGATTGGCTGATTCCATCAGCCAATCAGAATATTCCTACCTTAATTCCGATTGGCTGATAGAATCCTATCAGCCAATCGGAATTCGAGGGACGCCATCTTGGATGACATCATTTAAAGGAACCGTCATTCGTCGTTCAGTCATCGGCCAGGATGGATGTTCCGCGTCGGAAGTCTTCAGGATGCTGCTGCTCCGCTCCGGATGGATGACGATAGAAGATGCCTCTTGGATGAAGACTTCAATCGGATGGAAGACCTCTTCTGCCCCGCTTGGATGAAGACTTCTACCGGATGGAGGACCTCTTCTTGCTCCACTTGGATGAAGAATTTGGCTCGGCTGGGTGAAGACGACTCAAGGTAGGGAGATCTTCAGGGGCTTAGTGTTAGGTTTATTTAAGGGGGGTTTGGGTTAGATTAGGGGTATGTGGGTGGTGGGTTGTAATGTTGGGGGGGGTATTGCATGTTTTTTTTTACAGGCAAAAGAGCTGAACTTCTTGGGGCATGCCCCGCAAAGGCTGGTAAGGTAAAAGAGCTTTGAACTGTAGTAATTTAGAATAGGGTAGGGCATTTTTTTTATTTTGGGGGGCTTTGTTATTTTATTAGGGGGCTTAGAGTAGGTGTAATTAGTTTAAAATTGTTGTAATATATTTCTAATGTTTGTAAATATTTTTTTATTTTTTGTAACTTAGTTCTTTTTTATTTTTTGTACTTTAGTTAGTTTATTTCATTGTATTTATTTGTAGGAATTGTATTTAATTTATTTATTGATAGTGCAGTGTTAG
Source organism: Bombina bombina (assembly GCF_027579735.1). NCBI lineage: Eukaryota > Metazoa > Chordata > Amphibia > Anura > Bombinatoridae > Bombina > Bombina bombina. The sequence goes on from NC_069502.1 coordinate 515,588,459, forward strand.
GTTTAATTGTAGATAATTATAGGTATTTTATTTAATTAATTTATTGATAGTGTAGTGTTAGGTTTAATTGTAACTTAGGTTAGGATTTATTTTACAGGTAAATTTGTAATTATTTTAACTATTTTAGCTATTAAATAGTTCTTAACTATTTAATAGCTATTGTACCTGGTTAAAATAAATACAAAGTTGCCTGTAAAATAAATATTAATCCTAAAATAGCTATAATATCATTATAATTTATATTGTAGCTATATTAGGATTTATTTTACAGGTAAGTATTTAGCTTTAAATAGGAATAATTTATTTAATAAGAGTTAATTAATTTTGTTAGATTAAAATTATATTTAATTTAGGGGGGTGTTAGTGTTAGACTTAGCTTTAGGGGTTAATACATTTATTAGAATAGCGGTGAGCTCCAGTCGGCAGATTAGGGGTTAATAATTGAAGTTAGGTGTCGGCGATGTTAGGGAGGGCAGATTAGGGGTTAATACTATTTATTATAGGGTTACTGAGGCGGATTAGGGGTTAATAACTTTATTATAGTAGCGCTCAGGTCTGCTCGGCAGATTAGGGGTTAATAAGTGTAGGCAGGTGGAGGCGACATTGTGGGGGGCAGATTAAGGGTTAATAAATATAATATAGGGGTCGGCGGTGTTAGGGGCAGCAGATTAGGGGTACATAGGGATAATGTAAGTAGCAACGGTTTACGGAGTGGCAGATTAGGGGTTAATAATAATATGCAGGGGTCAGTGATAGCGGGGGTGGCAGATTAGGGGTTTATAAGTGTAAGGCTAGGGGTGTTTAGATTCGGGGTACATGTTAGAGTGTTAGGTGCAGACGTAGGAAGTGTTTCCCCATAGCAAACAATGGGGCTGCGTTAGGAGCTGAACGCGGCTTTTTTGCAGGTGTTTTTTTTTCAGCTCAAACAGCCCCATTGTTTCCTATGGGGGAATCATGCACGAGCACGTTGTTGAGGCTGGCCGCGTCCGTAAGCAACTCTGGTATCGAGAGTTGCAGTTCCGTTAAATATGCTCTACGCTCCTTTTTTGGAGCCTAACGCTGACATTCTATGGACTCTCAATACCAGAGTTATTTTAAAGGTGCGGCCAGAAAAAAGCCAGCGTTAGCTACGCGGGTCGTTACCGACAAAACTCTAAATCTAGCCGTATTTGTGTCTATATATGTATACATATGTATTTATGTGTTTATATGTGTGTTTATATTTCTGTAAATACATATATACACATTTTAATACATACTGTATGTACACACATATAAAGAGATATATATATATATAACACCTGAGACCTCATATCTTTAAACCCTTATAACTTTTTATGGAATTTTTTTTAAAATAATTTTTAGCAGACAGTGTTATTAAGAGTGTAACTATACTGTTAAATGTATTTTTGATGTTTTTTGTGCATTTCATAACAGTTAATCAGAGTTCTGAAGTCACGATATCCTATCCTTAAATTCAATTGCACTCAAGCGAACGTGCAACAGTTAGCGTGCCACTCGTTATCTTGCCCTTAGTCTTGTTAATGCAAAACCACTAGCAATTAAGTGTAGAATTGTTTCTAGCAGATAGAGGGTAAAGTGCCACATAACTCCAGAGGTTAGGTAGTTTAGATGTAGTGGGGACCAGCAGTTAGAGAGTTAAGAGTGCTGAGGGGCCAATGATTGGAAAGTTAGGTACAGTGGGGGACCAGTGGTTAGGAGATTAAATATGGCACGGGACCCGTGAATTAGAGGTTAATTGCACTAAGGGACAGAGGTTGAACTACCATTGGTACAATTCTCTTTGTGTAAATCAAATGTCCAAATTACTGCCTGCCTGTATCAAAGAAACAAATGAGACAGATTGATGCGCTTTCTGAAATATAACTACAGGTGATATCATAATAAATATAAGTGTACAGTAGTTCAAATTGATTATGTGTTCTGTGTTAAAGGTAATTTTTAAATGGTTTATAATTTCTAATGGCTAGACAAATTGTGATACAATATATACAGTATATTGAGATGCACAGACTTGCCCAGTAAAGTCTGGTATTGAATTACCTAAGTGAAAAATTTACTTTTGAAGTTGGCGGCAGAGCGCGGGGAAATAGAATTTCATATCTACATTAAAAAGTAAGTTACAGTGCATCTTTATTACAACTGATGAATTAAATATCACTAACATTTTGGGATCTGTTTTATAAAGATGAGAGTTTACCATCACTTTAATCTTCTAGTTTACTGTATTAAGATTATAACATTGTTTTGAGAATCCACTTGCTACTTTTCAGTATAGTTGGATACAAAACCTTAAACAATAACGCCTAGATTTGGAGTTTTGTCGGTAAAGATCTGCGTTGCTAACAAGCCTTTTTTTTCCAGCGCACCCTTAAGCCAACGATGGTATTACGAGTTTTCTGAATGGCTGCGTTAGCCTCAGAAAAGTGAGCATTGAGCCAAATTTAGCTCCACTTCAACCCTCAATACCAGCGTTGCTTACGGTAGCGGTAAGCTGGCAAAACGTGCTCATGCACGATATCCCCATTGGATACAATGGGGCTGAGCTGGCTGGAAAAAACCTAACACCTGCAAAAAAGCAGCATTCAGCTTCTAACGCAGCCCCATTGTTTCCTATGGGGAAACACTTTCTAAGTCTACACCTAACACCCTAAAATGAACCCAGAGTCTAAACACCCCTAACCTTACACTTATTAACCCCTAATCTGCCGCCCCCGCTATCACTGACACCTAAATTATATTATTAACCCCTAATCTGCCGCTCGGGACACCGCAGCCACCTACATTATAGCTATGAAACCCTAATCTGCTGCCCCTAACATCGCCGACACTTATATTATATTTATTAACCCCTAATCTGTCCCCCCAATGTCACTGCCACCCACCTACACTTATTAACCCCTAATCTGCCGACCGGACATCGCCACCAATATAATAAATGTATTAACCCCTAAACCGCCGTACTCCCGCCTCGCAAACACTATAATACATTTTATTAACCCCTAATCTGCCCTCCCTAACATTGCCGCCACCTACCTACAATTATGAACCCCTAATTTGCCACCCCCAATGTTGCTGCTACTATAATAAAGTTATTAACCCCTAAACCTAAGTTTAACCCTAACCCTAACACCCCCCTAAATTAAATATAATTTAAATAAAACAAATTAAAATTACTATAATTAAATAAATTAATCCTATTTAAAACTAAATACTTACCTATAAAATAAACCCTAATATAGCTACAATATAACTAATAGTTACATTGTAGCTATTTTAGGATTTATATTTATTTTACAGGCAACTTTGTATTTATTTTAACTAGGTACAATAGCTATTAAATAGTTAATAACTATTTAATAGCTACCTAGTTAAATAATTACAAAATTACCTGTAAAATAAATCCTAACCTAAGTTACAAATACACCTAACACTACACTATCAATAAATTAATTAAATAAATTACCTACAATTATCTAAAATAAAATACAATTAAATAAACTAAACTATAATACAAAAACAAACACTAAATTACAAAAAATAAAAAATTACAAGAATTTTAATCTAATTACACTTAATCTAAGCCCCTAATAAAATAAAAAGCCCCCCAAAATAATAAAATGCCCTACCCTAAACTAAATTACAAAGTAATCAGCTCTTTTACCAGCCCTTAAAAGGTCTTTTTGCGGGGCATTGCCCCAAAGTAATTAGCTCTTTTACCTGTAAAAAAAATACAACCCCCCCAACATTACAACCCACCACCCACACACCCCTACTCTAAAACCCACCCAATCCCCCCTTAAAAAAACCTAACACTACCCCCCCTGAAGATCACCCTACCTTGAGCCGTCTTCAGCCAGCCAGCCACCGATGGGACAAAAGAGGACATCCGGATCGGCAGAAGTCTTCATCCTATCCGGGCAGAAGAGGACATCTGGACCGGCAGACATCTTCATCCAGGCGGCATCTTCTATCTTCATCCTTCCTGAGCGGAGCGGAGCCATCTTCTATCCAGCTGATACGGAGCCATCCTCTTCTTCCAACAGACTAACGACGAATGAAGGTTCCTTTAGATGACGTCATCCAAGATGGCGTCCCTCGAATTCCGATTGGCTGATAGGATTCTATCAGCCAATCGGAATTAAGGTAGGAAAAATCTGATTGGTTGATTTAATCAGCCAATCGGATTGAAGTTCAATCCGATTGGCTTTTTGGATGGGCCAATAGAATTGACCTCGCATTCTATTGGCTCATCCAATCAGCCAATCGGATTGAACTTTAATCCGATTGGCTGATTAAATCAACCAATCAGATTTTTCCAACCTTAATTCCGATTGGCTGATAGAATCCTATCAGCCAATCGGAATTCGAGGGATGCCATCTTGGATGACGTCATTTAAAGGAACCTTCATTCATCGTTAGTCCGTCAGAAGAAGAGGATGGCTCCGCGTCGGCTGGATAGAAGATGGCTCCGCTCCGGAAGGATGAAGATAGAAGATGCCGCCTGGATGAAGATGTCTGCCAGTCCGGATGTCCTCTTCTGCCCGGATAGGATGAAGACTTCTACCGGTCCGGATGTCCTCTTTTGTCCCATCGGTGGCTGGCTGGCTGAAGACAGCTCAAGGTAGGGTGATCTTCAGGGGGGTAGTGTTAGGTTTTTTTAAGGGGGGATAGGGTGGGTTTTAGAGTAGGGGTGTGTGGGTGGTGGGTTGTAATGTTGGGGGGATTATATTTTTTTACAGGTAAAAGAGCTGATTACTTTGGGGCAATGCCCCACAAAAAGCCCTTTTAAGGGCTGGTAAAAGAGCTTTGTAATTTAGTTTAGGGTAGGGCATTGTATTATTTTGGGGGGCTTTTTATTTTATTAGTGGACTTAGATTAGGTGTAATTAGATTAAAATTCTTGTAATATTTTTTTATTTTTTGTAATTTAGTGTTTTTTTTTCGTATTATAGTTTAGTTTATTTAATTGTATTTTATTTTAGATAATTGTAGGTAATTTATTTAATTAATTTATTGATAGTGTAGTGTTAGGTGTATTTGTAACTTAGGTTAGGATTTATTTTACAGGTAATTTTGTAATTATTTTAACTAGGTAGCTATTAAATAGTTAATAACTATAGCTGTATTAGGGTTTATTTTATAGGTATTTAGTTTAAAATAGGATTAATTTATTTAATTATAGTAATGTTAGTTTGTTTTATTTAAATTATATTTAATTTAGGGGGGTGTTAGGGTTAGGGTTAGACCTAGGTTTAGGGGTTAATAACTTTATTATAGTAGGGGCGACGTTGGGGGCGGCAGATTAGGGGTTAATAATTGTAGGTAGGTTGCGGTGATGTTAGGGAGGGCAGATTAGGGGTTAATAAAATGTATTATAGTGTTTGCGAGGTGGGAGTGCGGCGGTTTAGGGGTTAATACATTTATTATAGTGGCGGCGATGTCCGGTCGGCAGCTTAGGGGTTAAAAAGTGTAGGTAGGTGGCAGCGACGTTTGGGGGGCAGATTAGGGGTTAATAAATATAATATAGGTGTTGGCGATGTTAGGGACAGCAGATTAGGGGTTCATAGCTATAATGTAGGTGGCGGCGATGTCCGGTCGGCAGATTAGGGGTTAAAAAGTGTAGGTAGGTGGCAGCGACGTTTGGGGGGGCAGATTAGGGGTTAATAAATATAATATAGGTGTTGGCGATGTTAGGGGCAGCAGATTAGGGGTTCATAGGTATAATGTAGGTGGTAGCGATGTCCGGTCGGCAGATTAGGGGTTAAAATAATTTTATTATAGGGTTTGCGATGTGGGGGGGGGCTCGGTTTAGGGTTTCATAGGTAGTTTATGGGTGTTAGTGTACTTTGTAGCACTGTAGTTAAGAGCTTTATGTTCCGGCGTTAGCCCATAAAACTCTTAACTACTGACTTTTTTATGCGGTAGGAGTCTTGGAGGTAGAGGCTGTACCGCTCACTTTCTCCAAGACTCGTAATACCAGCGTTAGGCAAATCTCATTAAAAAGATAGGATGCGCAATTGACGTAAGGGGATTTGTGGTAGCCTCGAGTCGCGGAAAAAAAGTGAGCGGTACACCTGTACCTGCCATACTCTAAATACCAGCGGGCGTTAAAAAGCAGCGTTAGAACCCCTTAACGCTGCTTTTTAAGGCTAACGCAGAACTCTAAATCTAGGTGTATGTCTTTTTCTATCCTGGAAATCTACACTGCTTTTCTTGTTTACTACCACTAGATGGCGCATTTTATTTAAATATTTATAAATACACTTTCGGCCATTTATTGTGCTAAGAGGTTCCAGTGCTCATGTTTATGATTAAAAATGTAAAAAATAAATAACAATTATAGTTGCATGATGTCTCCTAAGCTTTTTTCTTTTAAATCAAGAGATTTTTATTCAAAGTAATTCACTCCCTACATACCTAAAAAACCTGCATTGTCTTGGCTTAATTTATGTTACTATATAAAATGTATGCATTGCTGTCTTTTTTTTTTAGATTGAATCACATATTCTAACAATGTTAATTTATTTACTATAAATTAGTAATTAGGATATTACATTTACTTTAAAAGTTTGACATCTGTAGAGAAAATGTATGATATACAAACATATTGAATTTGCATAATCATGGTCATAACAGGCAACTACCAATTTACCAGCATATTATATATCATCTGATCCACTGAATTTGATTCCCATTATAGGAGAAAATATTAACTTATGTCTCTAAAACGGTGTTGCTCAAGTACCCCTAAAAGGTCCAGATTTCCATGATATCTTAAAGGGACACTGTAGTCAGAAAACAAAGTACAATATATGAATATTGGTGAGGTTAGGACAATACACAAATTATGTGTATCCACATCTCAGACAAATGCAATGGATAACACATTAAAGACAAGCATTTGTATCACCTAAATGTGACAGAAAACAAATGATCAGCGAAAGAATGGAGCTACCCAATCACAAACTATCAAGATATAAAGATTTCCTAACCTAAGGTTCTTGATTGTGCAAAAAATGCTGAAAACATTCCTATTAAAAACACACACCTAGCAATGATCAAATATGGTAACTCAGCTTATGCAAAAGTATTAAGACTTAAAGGCTCTATTTTACCTACCAATTATTACCCTTACCACATGACATAGTTACCTCTCTAGCCCACCATTCCCATTTTTCCCTTGGTTAACCTGAAATAAATACACAACACTAGTATTGCCAATAAAATGGTTAGATTTTGCTGTTGTAGTCAAAATCTTTTATGAGTGCAATAAATCAATTTTCAACAATTCCAATTCAAATCAACACAATGCACCAGCATTTCAAAGAACATGGGTCCACTTTTCAGGGGAGGACCACAAACCACTGTGGCGAGGCTTGAGGAGATACAAGAGAACCCACTACATAGCCTGCACAGCAGCTAGACCACGGAATCATGGTCCCCAGCCGAATATGCAGTGGGATGCTCTAGCCCCCTCAATGCCCCGCCCACATGCTAGACCCATTTTCACTGCCAACAAAAGAACTTATCTTTCCACCAACCTAACATAATAATTCCTCCTCCATTGATCTTTTGTCATTTAGGAACTGATCATTCCCAACCTCATTCAAGTGTACCCCGTCAGCACGAAACAGATCCTCTCTCATAGCAGCGATCGATGGATGCTCCAGTACCCTACCCCCTCTTTCCCTTTTTATCTTTGCTGCTACCTGGTTAATCTTTCTACGTGATCTATATACTGCCCTTTGAGTATCTGTATTCCCCCAATACAATCAAGATCTTATATTGGACCATACGACTCGTACCTGTAACCACGCAACTTTTAGCCAACTGATTACCTCAGTTATCTTTTCTTCCAACTCTCTTAACGGGAAAGTGCCTATGTAATTCCCACAAAAGCCCACCATTCCCATTTTTCCCTTGGTTAACCTGAAATAAATACACAACACTAGTATTGCCAATAAAATGGTTAGATTTTGCTGTTGTAGTCAAAATCTTTTATGAGTGCAATAAATCAATTTTCAACAATTCCAATTCAAATCAACACAATGCACCAGCATTTCAAAGAACATGGGTCCACTTTTCAGGGGAGGACCACAAACCACTGTGGCGAGGCTTGAGGAGATACAAGAGAACCCACTACATAGCCTGCACAGCAGCTAGACCACGGAATCATGGTCCCCAGCCGAATATGCAGTGGGATGCTCTAGCCCCCTCAATGCCCCGCCCACATGCTAGACCCATTTTCACTGCCAACAAAAGAACTTATCTTTCCACCAACCTAACATAATGATTCCTCCTCCATTGATCTTTTGTCATTTAGGAACTGATCATTCCCAACCTCATTCAAGTGTACCCCGTCAGCACGAAACAGATCCTCTCTCATAGCAGCGATCGATGGATGCTCCAGTACCCTACCCCCTCTTTCCCTTTTTATCTTTGCTGCTACCTGGTTAATCTTTCTACGTGATCTATATACTGCCCTTTGAGTATCTGTATTCCCCCAATACAATCAAGATCTTATATTGGACCATACGACTCGTACCTGTAACCACGCAACTTTTAGCCAACTGATTACCTCAGTTATCTTTTCTTCCAACTCTCTTAACGGGAAAGTGCCTATGTAATTCCCACAAAAGTGGATTATCAATATATCTGGGCATCCCCATCTTCTTCTAGCCTATTGTTCTGATTAATTCTTCTCATTTCATACCCCTCTTTCCTAACCACCTGATATAAGCATCCCTATGCGAAAAACCTAAATGTGTCCCTTCCCTTGATGCTGCTGCCCTCATTCTCGCCCAATACACATAAGAATGACCCACCACCAACACCCCCAATGCTCCATATGAAAAAACAAACAACAATGATAGATCGTGAATATGACATATCGTAACATAACAACCAATTTACTTGCAACTGTAACTATCCAAGCTTTAATTTATTCACCCTTTATCCTAATATTGGATTTATAGGCTTTAGATTTCCATCTCCCTAGATTCTCTCTTTTCTCTTCCGAAAAACCTTTTTCTGCTGCACTAGTCGCTGCCCCTATCCTAAATGAATGTGGTGCAAACCTCTGCTGCTCCCATCCAAACCTATTTACAACCATCTCCATGATTTTTTAAATTGGAACTTTGTCAAATTGGACCCATCTATATGTCTCAAAAACAACCTTCCCATCGCTTGCTTCCTACTTATCAGCTCCTTTATCTCATTCACCGGACATGCAATACTTCCTGTCTTTTTCATAGATATCCACACACCCTTACCTTCACTATCTGTTTTTGACTTTCTTATTAACACCATTATATTATCCTCATATACCCTTACATCCGCTTCTTCCACCTCATTTTCTTTATCTGCCTTGTTTCCTGCTACTAACTCTCCTATCCTCCAAGTGCCCCAAAAAGTCATTGAAAAAATGTACTTTACAAAATTGCCTCATCCTTATCTATGCACACTTCTCTCAATACTCCTACATCTTTTTCTAGTCTTTCTTCTGCAACCCGGCTCTCTATTATCTGCCCTTTTTTCTTCCCCCACCTGCCATGCTTTCATTAATTTTCTTACCACAAATTATTTAGTTAGGTCTTCTTCACCCATTAATTTTGCAAAAAATTATACACCAGCTAAAACTATGTCAAGTTGACCTTTTTTCATGCCACCCTTTTTTAGCATCCACAGCCATTCCAAAAAAACTAACTTGCTCGCCTACTACCTTAAAACCCCTAAATTGGAGCCGCTGTTTCCAATAATTTTTGTATGTCCTCCAGGTTATTGGAGCCACAGAATTCACAACCAACTTCTTTATTCCTTCTATACGCTCTCAATCTGCCAAAGAGAGATAGGGCAGCGTTCACCTTCTTTTCTAGCTGTAGGCACCACTTTCCTAAATAAATCTCTTCTGAATCTTGACATCTGCTACTATGTTTTTATACCCAGGAATGTCTCTAGCTCTAAAACAAATGTTTAATTGCAAGCATTTCAGCACTATGTATCTCAAGTATTTTATCACTGGTATGGAAGAGGCAGATAAGTTGTTAGGCACGTCCACTACCCCCTGATTGTCTGACCAACATACAATACTTTTATTTTTTAACAAATCTTCACTCCAGCTGTACCCAGCTTTAACCTTCTTTTGAATATCCTCCCAATCAGAATAACCCTGCATGTGAAATTAGGAACACCCAGCAACTTCTGCATCTCTCTAAGTGTCACCTTCTTTCTCCCCAATATTCCTCTTATTAGTTGTCGCGCTTTCTCTATTTTTTCCTCTGTTAATTCGCATTGTTCCCACACTGAGTCAATTACTATGCCTAGAAATGTCAATCTTGCACAAAGCCCTTCAGATTTTTTTGCTGCCACCGGCACTCCTAGCTCTTTTAACATATTCAACAAAGCCACCTTCAATTCTGCACACAAATTAGCCTCAGCTGGGCCAACTACTATAAAATCATCCAAATAACGTAACATTTTATCTGTCCCTGTTCTTACTGCCAGTAACCAGTGCATGAATGTACTGAACTTCTCAAATATGGAACACGATACTGCACAGCCCATCGGCAAACATTTGTCTACATAGAATTAGCCACTAAATTTACAACCCATAAGCTTAAAACTATCTGGATTTAATGGTAACAACCTAAAGGCAGATTCTATGTCTAGTTTTGCCATTAACGCATCCTCCCAGACTCCTTTACCATCTTTACTGCTGTATCTAATGATTGATACTGGACTGAAGTGTCTGCCTTGTCAATCGCATCATTTTGTGACTTTCCTTTGGGATAAGACAGATGATGTATTATCTGAAATTTCCCTTTCTCTTTTTTAGGCACCACACCCAATGGTGATACAACCAAATCCTTCTTAATTCTCCTTAATTTTACTTCTTTTTCTAATTTTTCTTGCAATACTGATGGGAATTCTGCAGCGGATTTCAAATTCCTAAATTTACCTGACCCTAAAACCTCTGTTTTTACTGGTACCACAAATCCTTCAGTTAAACCTTTCATCAACAATATCCTGTCCTCATCTTTGGTGTAATTCTCCAACTCAGTTCTTAATCTATCTACTCTCAATGGCATTCTGGCTATTCCCCATTGCTTTGCTATTACAGTTTCCTCCTGGGCCACGAAAAAGCTGCTTATTTGTGCCACCATTGTCCCTTCTACAATCTATCCCAGCATGAAAACCACGCAGTACCTACATACGTAATCTAACACTCTGCTATTAAGTGTATGTACCTTAGTATGCCCTTAACTTTATTTAAATTCTCCAAAACAAAACACTCTGAATATATCAGAATCCCTTGTACCCACTCAGGAAATGACGGCTCTATTTTCCTCCCCTTTCCTTCTTCACTCCTAGATTTTAATGCCACTGCCTCCCTTTTAATGTCAAAAAGTCTACGTATTTGCCTTTCTGCGCTCTCAATAATATTTTTGCCTTTAAGTGTGTTGTTAATGGTAACAGCTTTGTCCCAGTCACCTCGTCATCTGCATTAAATTCCCCTTCACTATAGCCACCTCCCATTGTATTCTCATTCTCTACTCTTTTACCTTGTCTTGCATATATCTTTTTTACAAATTTTAAAATTCTCCTGTTACCTTCCCCTTTTATCATCTTCAGAATCCTACTCAGATTAACTATCTGATCCCTCATTCCTACAATACATTATCTTCTTACCTTGACTTTTATTTTCTCCTGCCTTGCTTTGCATCACTCCAGAACTTCCATTTGCCGTCTGCTCTCCCCTGTTTTTTCTGTCAGAAGACACTCCTTCCACCTCCTTCTCTTGCAATGTGTCCCTTGTTGCATTGGATACCATCACTTTCTGCAATAAAATCCCACAGTTGTTATTATCTTTGTAACTCCTATTTCTAACCAACTCTTTTTCCCTTCCCCCCACGTATTCCTTCTGTCTTTTCTTGTCCACCTCTTTAACCATGCATCTCCTATCCTCCCACCTCTGCTCTCTCACTATCATTACGTATGTATTTCCATCCACATCCTTGATCATTCTAGGTTGATCCCTTCCCACTTCCTCTGTTCTATATCCTTTTTGAGTCCTATGATTCTTATGCTTCCTGCTATATACTTCTATACTATTCCTCCTTTCTAATTTATCACTCTCTTCCCTGTCCTCAAACCTCACTTCCCTCCGATATTGTCTATCCCTCCTCCTCACCTCATACCCCACTCTCTGTTCTTACACCCTCCACTGTTCTCCCAGGGACTGAATGCGATCGGTCTGCCGGGACCACGGATCATGTCTCCCCTGTTTCTCTTACAGCATCGCTGCTCTCCCAATCATCTTGCCCTACCACATATATCCCTCAATCGACACGCTGCAAAGACTGCAACCCTATGCGCTTACTATTGGGAGTCTAAGATGGCAGCGACCCTATACCCTCCTTACGCACGTCGCCCCTCTGTCACTACGTCACTAATACGCCCCTCACCGTCGCAAAAGGGAGGGCCGTGCCGACCCGTCATGTTTAAATTAACAATATTGGGCCTACCGGAAAGCGATTCCTGCCCAGGAGGGATATCTTGAAACATATGGCCAGTACTGCCCCTGAACACCTCTGGAATCCTGCAACTACCCTCCGCATAAGAGAATAAAGGGGCATCACTATCAGATTTGCCAGGACCCCATACTATACCAGGCTCCATGACCACCGCAACTCTGCTAGCCATCGCACCAAAAACACTTCCTCCTGAAATACAAAAAAAAATATTAGTGTGCCTCACTCCCTGTCTCTCCTTATATAACCTCTCTTTCTGCAACGCCCATTTTACCTGTTCTCTACCCCCTATTCTCCCTCTTATCCACCCCTTTTTCTGTCCTTATGCCTACTAAAACTTTCCCCTCCTCCAAAACACACAAAAGCCCTGTCTAGTATAGGTGACCCAGCCTTAGTGACACTCCAGTCTTATTCTACTCCTTCAGTTTTTTTAAATCTAGTTGATCCTCAATGTGGGGCAGTTCTTGTAATGGGCTTCTCAATATAAGCCGTCTTGTTCCTATTGAAGGAAGAAGAAAATCTCCTTATGCGGTGTCAAAACACGTATGGATTTGAGATGCCCAGTGTGAGTTGATTTATACTTCTGCATCGTCTGAGTTGCCATATTTATTCTTATATGTGTTTGCTATTTCTTTTTTGTATCAGTTTGTATCATTGCTAGGTGTGTGTTTTTAAATGGAATGTTTTAACTAATTTTTATCCTACTAGTAAAGTGATATTCATATAGAATTTTTTGTATCCCTTATCACCTATATTTCAGCATTTTTTGCCCAATTAAGAAGTTTGTGTTTTATATATCCCATACATGTGCAATACAAATAATCCACTAGATACAGAATTAGAAAAGAAAAAACACAAATTCTTTGTATGTGAATTATCTCAATGGATCAAAGTGTACCCCAAGAAAGAACAGTGGCCTCTCTTGACCATGAAAAATAACTTATTAAAATACCGGTGGGTGATAAGAGAAAAAAATCTAACCCTTTAAACTATACGGCCACGTGTGGACTTTAAAGTTAAAAGCATATTACATAGCATAGATAACATGTTAATTAGACTATCTGAATTTAGATTTTGTTATTTAAGAAAAGATACATCAATACTGTGCAAAATAACTAGCTTACACACACATACACACATATATATATATTAGCTTTGCACATTCTAAAAAAGAGCTTTTCAATTGTGATAAGCATGTGAACATCTTTATGAGGGAGGCAAACATAACTAGAATTACGCATCATTACTAAAACAAATAGATAATAGCACAGCCAGAATAACACCTTCCACTATACCTGAACTGCTGTAAATATTGCATGTCCTATATCCCTTGCAATTATCATGAGCAAATACAGATATATTTAAAGGGACAGACTACTCCAGAATTGTTATTGTTTAAAAAGATAGATAATCCCTTTATTACCCATTCACCAGTTTTGCATAACCAACATGGTTATATTAATATACTTTCTCTTGTTAAGTGTATCCAGTCCACGGATCATCCATTACTTATGGGATATTAACTCCTCCCCAACAGGAAGTGCAAGAGGATTCACCCAGCAGAGCTGCTATATAGCTCCTCCCCTAACTGCCATTACCAGTCATTCTCTTGCACCCAACGAATAGATAGGATGTGTGAGAGGACTGTGGTGATTATACTTAGTTTCATACCTTCAATCAAAAGTTTGTTATTTTATAATAGCACCGGAGTGTGTTATTCCTTCTCTGGTAGAATTTGAAGAAGAATCTACCTGAGTTTTTCTATGATTTTAGCCGGAGTAGTTAAGATCATATTGCTGTTTCTCTGCCATCTGAGGAGAGGTAAACTTCAGATCAGGGGACAGCGGGCAGATTAATCTGCAAAGAGGTATGTAGCAGCTTATTATTTTCTGACAATGGAATTGATGAGAAAATTCTGCCATACCGATATAATGTAAACTCAGCCTTAAATGCAGTAGCAGCAACTGGTATCAGGCTGTCATGTATGTATATTTTACACTTCAGTATTCTGGGGAATGGCACTTCACTGGAATTATACTGTATGCATAAAACTTTAGCCTAATTTGCAGGGACTAGCAACAGGCTTTTTAATAACACTCAATTTATTAATGTTAAACGTTTTTTGCTGGCATGTAAAATCGTTTAATTATCTGAGGTACTGGGTGAAAAAATGTTTTGGGCACTATTTTTTTCCACTTGGCAGTCGTTTTATTTAATTTATGACAGTTTACTGATCTCTCTCACTGTTATGTGTGAGGGGGAGGGGCCTTTTTTGGTGCTTTTGCTACGCATCAAAAAATTCAGTCAGAAGTTTATTGTCTTCCCTGCATGATCCGGTTCATCTCTACAGAACTCAGGGGTCTTCAAAACTTGTTTTGAGGGAGGTAATCACTCACAGCAGAGCTGTGAGATTGTAGTTGACTGTGATAAAAAAACGTTTATTTTTTTTTTTCTGCCATCAGGGTTAGTTATCCTTTGCTAATGGGAGCAATCCTTTGCTAAAATTGTGTTTTTTACAAAGATTTGATGCTATAACTTTTCAGTTTATTAATTTTCAACTGTCATAACTTTTTCTGTGCTTCTCATAGGCACAGTACGTTTTCATATTATAGTAAATTACTTGAAAAGTATTTCCAAGTTGCTAGTTTATTTGCTAGTGTGTTAAACATGTCTGATTCAGAGGAAGATATCTGTGCTATATGTGCTAAAGCCAAAGTGGAGCCCAATAGAAATTTATGTACTAACTGTATTGATGCTACTTTAAATAAAAGTCAATCTGTACAAATTGAACATATTTCACCAAACAACGAGGGGAGAGTTATGCCGACTAACTCGCCTCACGTGTCAGTACCTGCATCTCCCGCTCGGGAGGTGCGTGATATTGTAGCGCCGAGTACATCTGGGCGGCCATTACAAATCACATTACAGGATATGGCTACTGTTATGACTGAAGTTTTGGCTAAATTACCAGAACTAAGAGGTAAGCGTGATCACTCTGGGGTGAGAACAGAGTGCGCTGATAATGTTAGGGCCATGTCAGACACTGCGTCACAATTTGCAGAACATGAGGACGGAGAGCTTCATTCTGCGGGTGACGGTTCTGATCCAAACAAACTGGATTCAGATATGTCAAATTTTAAATTTAAGCTGGAAAACCTCCGTGTATTACTAGGGGAGGTGTTAGCGGCTCTGAATGATTGTAACACAGTTGCAATACCAGAGAAAATGTGTAGGTTGGATAAATATTTTGCGGTACCGGCGAGTACTGACGTTTTTCCTATACCTAAGAGACTTACTGAAATTGTTACTAAGGAGTGGGATAGACCCGGTGTGCCGTTCTCACCCCCTCCGATATTTAGAAAGATGTTTCCAATAGACGCCACCACACGGGACTTATGGCAAACGGTCCCTAAGGTGGAGGGAGCAGTTTCTACTTTAGCTAAGCGTACCACTATCCCGGTGGAGGATAGCTGTGCCTTTTCAGATCCAATGGATAAAAAGTTAGAGGGTTACCTTAAGAAAATGTTTGTTCAACAAGGTTTTATATTGCAACCTCTTGCATGCATTGCGCCTGTCACGGCTGCAGCAGCATTTTGGTTTGAGTCTCTGGAAGAGACACTTGAATCAGCTCCATTAGATGAGATTACACACAAGCTTAAAGCCCTTAAGTTAGCTAACTCATTTATTTCAGATGCCGTAGTACATTTAACTAAACTTACGGCTAAGAATTCCGGATTCGCCATTCAGGCACGCAGAGCACTGTGGCTAAAATCCTGGTCAGCTGACGTTACTTCTAAATCTAAATTGCTTAATATACCTTTCAAAGGGAAGACCTTATTCGGGCCCGGGTTGAAAGAAATTATCGCTGACATTACAGGAGGTAAAGGCCATGCCCTGCCTCAAGACAGAGCCAAACCTAAGGCTAGACAGTCTAATTTTCGTTCCTTTCGTAATTTCAAAGCAGGAGCAGCATCAACTTCCTCTGCACCAAAACAGGAAGGAGCTGTTGCTCGCTACAGACAAGGCTGGAGACCTAACCAGTCCTGGAACAAGGGCAAGCAGGCCAGGAAACCTGCTGCTGCCCCTAAGACAGCATGAATCGAGGGCCCCCGATCCGGGAACGGATCTAGTGGGGGGCAGACTTTCTCTCTTCGCCCAGGCTTGGGCAAGAGATGTCCAGGATCCCTGGGCGTTAGAGATCATATCTCAGGGATACCTTCTAGACTTCAAATTCTCTCCCCCAAGAGGGAGATTTCATCTGTCAAGGTTGTCAACAAACCAAGTAAAGAAAGAGGCGTTTCTACGCTGCGTACAAGATCTTTTATTAATGGGAGTGATCCATCCGGTTCCGCGGTCGGAACAAGGACAAGGGTTTTACTCAAATCTGTTTGTGGTTCCCAAAAAAGAGGGAACTTTCAGGCCAATCTTGGATTTAAAGATCCTAAACAAATTCCTAAGAGTTCCATCGTTCAAAATGGAAACTATTCGGACAATTTTACCCATGATCCAAAAGGGTCAGTACATGACCACAGTGGATTTAAAGGATGCTTACCTTCACATACCGATTCACAAAGATCATTACCGGTATCTAAGGTTTGCCTTTCTAGACAGGCATTACCAGTTTGTAGCTCTTCCATTCGGATTGGCTACGGCTCCGAGAATCTTCACAAAGGTTCTGGGTGCTCTTCTGGCGGTACTAAGACCGCGAGGAATTGCGGTAGCTCCGTACCTAGACGACATTCTGATACAAGCTTCAAGCTTTCAAACTGCCAAGTCTCATACAGAGTTAGTACTGGCATTTCTAAGGTCGCATGGATGGAAGGTGAACGAAAAGAAGAGTTCTCTCTTTCCACTCACAAGAGTTCCCTTCTTGGGGACTCTTATAGATTCTGTAGAAATGAAGATTTACCTGACAGAAGACAGGTTAACAAAGCTTCAAAATGCATGCCGTGTCCTTCATTCCATTCAACACCCGTCAGTAGCTCAATGCATGGAGGTGATCGGCTTAATGGTAGCAGCAATGGACATAGTACCCTTTGCACGTCTACATCTCAGACCGCTGCAATTGTGCATGCTAAGTCAGTGGAATGGGGATTACTCAGACTTGTCCCCTACTCTGAATCTGGATCAAGAGACCAGAAATTCTCTTCTATGGTGGCTTTCTCGGCCACATCTGTCCAGGGGGATGCCATTCAGCAGGCCGGACTGGACAATTGTAACAACAGACGCCAGCCTACTAGGTTGGGGCGCTGTCTGGAATTCTCTGAAGGCTCAGGGACAATGGAATCAGGAGGAGAGTCTCCTACCAATAAACATTCTGGAATTGAGAGCAGTTCTCAATGCCCTTCTGGCTTGGCCCCAGTTAACAACTCGGGGGTTCATCAGGTTTCAGTCGGACAACATCACGACTGTAGCTTACATCAACCATCAGGGAGGGACAAGAAGCTCCCTAGCAATGATGGAAGTATCAAAGATAATTTGCTGGGCAGAGTCTCACTCTTGCCACCTGTCAGCAATCCACATCCCGGGAGTGGAGAACTGGGAGGCGGATTTCTTAAGTCGTCAGACTTTTCATCCGGGGGAGTGGGAACTTCATCCGGAGGTCTTTGCCCAAATACTTCGACGTTGGGGCAAACCAGAGATAGATCTCATGGCGTCTCGACAGAACGCCAAGCTTCCTCGTTACGGGTCCAGATCCAGGGATCCGGGAGCGGTTCTGATAGATGCTTTGACAGCACCTTGGACCTTCGGGATGGCTTATGTGTTTCCACCCTTCCCGATGCTTCCTCGATTGATTGCCAGAATCAAACAGGAGAGAGCATCAGTGATTCTAATAGCGCCTGCATGGCCACGCAGGACTTGGTATGCAGATCTAGTGGACATGTCATCCTGTCCACCTTGGTCGCTACCTCTGAAACAGGACCTTCTGATCCAGGGTCCCTTCAAACATCAAAATCTAATTTCTCTGAAGCTGACTGCTTGGAAATTGAACGCTTGATTTTATCAGTTATTGATACCTTAATACAGGCTAGGAAGCCTGTTACCAGAAAGATTTACCATAAGATATGGCGCAAATACTTATATTGGTGCAAATCCAAGAGTTACTCATGGAGTAAGGTTAGGATTCCAAGGATATTGTCTTTTCTACAAGAAGGTTTAGAAAAGGGTTTATCCGCTAGTTCCTTAAAGGGACAGATTTCAGCTCTGTCCATTCTTTTACACAAACGTCTGTCAGAAGTTCCGGACGTTCAAGCTTTTTGTCAGGCTTTAGCTAGGATCAAGCCTGTGTTTAAAACTGTTGCTCCACCATGGAGTTTGAACTTAGTTCTTAATGTTTTACAGGGGGTTCCGTTTGAACCCCTTCATTCCATTGATATCAAGTTGTTATCTTGGAAAGTTCTGTTTTTAATGGCGATTTCCTCGGCTCAAAGAGTCTCTGAGTTATCTGCCTTACATTGTGATTCTCCTTATCTGATTTTTCATTCAGACAAGGTAGTTCTGCGTACTAAACCTGGGTTCCTACCTAAGGTGGTCACTAACAGGAATATCAATCAAGAGATTGTGGTTACATTTTTGTGTCCTAATCCTTCTTCGAAAAAGGAACGTCTGCTACACAATCTAGATGTAGTCCGTGCCCTGAAATTTTATCTACAGGCAACTAAGGATTTTCGACAAACGTCTTCCCTGTTTGTCGTTTATTCTGGTCAGAGGAGAGGTCAAAAAGCTTCGGCTACCTCTCTCTCCTTTTGGCTTCGTAGCATAATACGGTTAGCCTATGAGACTGCTGGACAGCAGCCTCCTGAAAGAATTACAGCACATTCTACTAGAGCTGTGGCTTCCACTTGGGCCTTTAAGAATGAGGCTTCTGTTGAACAGATTTGCAAGGCTGCAACTTGGTCTTCTCTTCATACTTTTTCCAAATTTTACAAATTTGACACTTTTGCTTCTTCGGAGGCTGTTTTTGGGAGAAAGGTTCTTCAGGCAGTGGTTCCTTCCGTATAAAGAGCCTGCCTGTCCCTCCCGTCATCCGTGTACTTTAGCTTTGGTATTGGTATCCCATAAGTAATGGATGATCCGTGGACTGGATACACTTAACAAGAGAAAACATAATTTATGCTTACCTGATAAATTTATTTCTCTTGTAGTATATCCAGTCCACGGCCCGCCCTGTCACTTTAAGGCAGGTAATTTTTCCATTAAACTACAGTCACCACTGTACCCTATGGTTTTCCTTTCTCTGCATGTTTTCGGTCGAATGACTGGTAATGGCAGTTAGGGGAGGAGCTATATAGCAGCTCTGCTGGGTGAATCCTCTTGCACTTCCTGTTGGGGAGGAGTTAATATCCCATAAGTAATGGATGATCCGTGGACTGGATACACTACAAGAGAAATAAATTTATCAGGTAAGCATAAATTATGTTTTTTACCTCTGTGATTACCTTGTATCTAAGCCTCTGCAGACTGCTCCATCATTTCAGTTCCTTTTACAGACTTGCATTTTGACCAACCAGTACTGACTCATAAATAACTACACAGGAGTAAGCACAATGTGTATCTATATTGCACATATGAACTAGCACTGTCTTGCTGGGCAAAACTGTCAAAATGCACTGAGATAAGAGGCAGGCTTTAAGGTCTTAGAAATGAGCTAATGAGCCTACCTAGGTTTAGTTTTCAACAAAGAATACCAAGTGAACAATGCAAACGTAATGATAAAAGTAAATTATAGTAGACTGTCCCTTTAACATAAAAAATAGAAAGTAAGAAATAACCCCTGTTTGATGTTATTAAGGAAATGCATTATCTGATAAGCTGTTTACATTATAGTCTGGGTAACCAATCTACTGCAGAATATATACAAACAGAGGGAATCATGATGGGCCTTTAAAATATCAAACCTTCTGTTATTAGGAGTAAGGCAAACACTGTTATATACATAGAAAATTGCTTGTATGAATGATCATCTCTGACTGTATATATATATATATGTATATATAAATATATATAAACATCTCAGCAGATTTTGCATTACTGGATAGGGGACAATACAACAATATTAAGTATAGTAGTTAGCGTGTCAACATGAAATGAGATATTAAATATACTAGGCCAGTTTACAAGTGGCGCACGCAAACACTGTCAGAAATAAACTTTTAGCTCACGTATTACAAGATGAAAGCAAAATGTTTGAGCATGAGTGAAAGCCGACGAATGCTAACTTGAGGGCTTTGGATATTGTGACTTGATTAACTTCTTCTTCCCATAGACTTTAAAGGGATACTGAACCCAATTTAAGCAACTTTCTAATTTACTCCTTTTATCAATTTTTCTTCGTTCTCTTGGTATCTTCTTTTGAAAAAGAGGAAATGTAAGCTTCAAAGACGGTCCATTTTTGGTTGCTAGTTGGTGCTGGACCTCCAAATAGATGATCCTCTTGAAAGATCAGAACATTTATGAATTAGTATTCTCCAAGTAAAGGAAGACCACGATTTCCCAAATGAAAGCTGACATATAGGTAAATAGCTCCTGACCAAAGCCTTCCTCTCAGCAAAGACTTGAATTCATATCCGCCACTATCGTCTCACCATATGGCAGATGAGAAAGCTGTACAAACCGACCGGCTCCACTTAGATCTTTAGTGTTCAGCATCGGTAAAGGCAGGGTATGTGCTACCTTACGGCTCACAGCCGAAACGCGTAAGAAAGCCTATCCCTTGGTGCTTATGTGTGCGCTCTGATCACGAATGTTTCACTTTTTGACCATCTGTTTTTAAAACTTTTTTGAATAAAGGACTTTTATTATTTTTCATGAAAATCAGCCGTCCGCTTTTTTGCTCTTCTCTATGGTAAGGTATTCTCAAGCCTGACATAAGCAGAACGGCTCCCTGCTAAGCCCTTTCTCCACTTGGACGAATAAGCTCCTGGACAGAGGGGTATGCTGACACTCTCACATCACCACTTTGCACAAGACTTTCTGAGTTTGCTCCTTTTGCGATGACTGGAGCGGATCGCATATTGGAATATACCTTTATCACCTATAAAGCTTGCAGCCACCTATCTACCTGGGAAGGAGTCCTTAGGATACAAAACCGCAGCAAATCCGACTGACAGCCTGAATCGCATGTGAGTACTATATCTCCCGTACCCGGATTGGTCCATCGATTGAAGCGTTGAGAGAGATTGGTCTGTGACGTAGTGACGTCAGCGTGTAGGCTACACGCCTCCTGACCTGGTTTGGGAGTTGACCGAAGACGCTATTGCTACACAGCCTGGTTCTGTGACGAGGAACATCCGGGAATTGCTGTAAGTTCATGCGGACTCATACTTAGGTGGTGAGACACCTCTTTCTCTGCTGCTAAGAACTCACAATTGTCTACTTGCTTATGTGTGTGAGGCACCTTTCTTGTGGGTAACCGCAGTCAGTTGACCGGTTTCAATAACTATCATCTGTATATTTCATTTTGAGGAGAGTCACAACCCCCCCTTTCCAGTGTATACTAGAGGGTATATTCATATCCATAGTGTCAGAGCCGGGACTTTACTAAAATTGTGTGGAATCTACCTACTATCTCTTTGTTGGTTTTCTTGCTACCTTAAGGTGCACCATGCCTCTCTGTGCCAGGGTCAGCCATCTGCTTTAATTCTCCTAATGGTTCCTCCAAACAGCAGCCAGGGCTGTGGACCTAATAAACGAGCGCCAACTGATCACATTTAGCATTGCTGTGTTCAGGTCACCACTTAATTCTGCTAATACAAGGGTGAGAGGCCCTGCATTAGGCTGCAGCATCAGGCTCACCATAAATATTGTCATGATAGGTGTTTGTCTAGAAGAGTGATTTATATTCCTGCTGCAGTAAGGCATACTGTACCTTTAAGGAGGCCTAGAAGATTAATTAGACACTAATTGCAATAGTCTTTAAAAGCTCTGTGCTTGTGTATTGAGTTAATTCCTCTACTCTGGAAATTACTATTCGGATATATTACTTTGATGTATGATTTCCCTGACTAGGCTTTTTTAACCCTTTGTTTAGACTGACTTGCTTAACGACTTTAGCTTGTTTGTGGATTCTGCATTTGTTTAATCATTTTATGCTGCTTTTCCCTGGGATGCCTTGACCCAGACTGTCTGCTTTTCCCTGGGATTTCCTTAACCCTGGGTTCTTCTGCTATCAGAAGATCTGCATTTAAAGGGACAGTATACACCAACTTTCATTTAACTGCATGTAATAGACAGTACTCTAAATAATAATATGCACAGACACTGATATAAAAATCCAGTATAAAACCTTTAAAAAATTACTTAAGCTCCAAATTTAGCACTGTTGATAGGGTTAGGCTGGGACAGACACTAAAAGGGGCTGAGAGAAGACCCTCCCCTGCATCTGAAAATACACATTTTAAGAACAGTAGGAATCTGAAGTCTGTATACATCAGTATACATCTAAAACATTGGGGCTTGGTTAGGAGTCTGAAAATCAGCACAACGTTATTTAAAAATAAGCAAAACAATGCATTTTTACAAAAACTCTCCCAGATTGGCTATATAAATGGATCATCTACAAAACATTTATGCAAAGAAAAATCTAGTGTATAATGTCCCTTTAAGTAACTTATGCAAGTTCACATTCATCTGACTAGCTAGACTAAACTTTTACAAAGGTATGTCTTTCTTTGATATTTGAATATACAAACTTACAGTAACTTTCTAGTAATAAATGGTTGTTTTTTTTATAGGATCTGATTAAAGAGGGAGTTCAGCTACTACGTTTAGTCTCATTACATATATTTGGCCATATTATAGATTTCACCTTTTATACTTCCATAGAAGGCACCTGAGTTATATGCTACTCATCTCCTCCAATAGTATGTGCTTCTCTACAAGTGTGTTTAACTTTTTCATTTACTTGTAGATGGTTAATAATTAACCTTCTCCTGTGTACAATTATATGTTCTATTTTGTTATTACCCTTATATATAATCTACCTATAGGTCCTTTAGTAATACAGGCAGTATCAATATTTATATTGCCCAGTGCAATTATTTTGCAACGTGTAAACTGTTTTTTTGTTTGTTTGTTTTTTAAGTGTATGTGTGTTAAAGCAAACATTTTCATCTATCATATGATCGGCCTCCTGTATTTTATCAGCAAGTGCTTGAGTTAGATGCCTGATTTATTATATGTTATTTCCACAATATAGATTATTAATATATATTCACAGATTTTTACATTCCCTATTGCTTCCTATTGCTAGATTACAAGTTGAAAGTAAAAAGATAGCGCAAGGACAAAACTTCTCAAAAAAATAAATGAATACATCGTTCATGCACTAACCTGACACCGCATAAGATTTACAATGCTAAGGCTCTGATATTCAAAGCATCAACAGACTTTTGAGAAACTGTCTTACTGGCCTCTGTCGAGATATTCAAAGAAGGGGCGTGTCCGAGCAATGCCGGCGAGCAGCTATGTCTCTCCCATAGAACTTAATGGGAGTGTGACACCCGCATTGCCGACATCGCCGCTTGTCGGCACATTGTTGCGGCCGAGGGGGGGGGGGTCTATTAGAAGTGGCCTTCATGGCACAGACAGTGCGCTCACTGAAACTAAAATTGGTTTCTGTATAGACACACTCCAAATATTGCCATGGGGACCTAAGTTTAATTACACATACATTAAATACATCAGGCAATATAGTCTCGACAGCTGATAGCTGGTGAGACAAACATGGCTGCTAACCTCGTTGCAACCTGCACTGATTTGAACATATCAATTTTACTCCCACTAGAATGCACTGCTAGCTCCCCCTTAATGCCTATAACTACATCATGCCTAGCCTACACTCCTCCTGCTCTGCCTTGCTACCTCATACCAACTGCCTACACCTACGTCAGAGCTAACCTACACACCACCCCTACACTGCCCAGCTAACACCTCCTGACCGCCTACACCTACATCACACCTAACCTACACATCCCCGGAACACCCAAATACTGCCTACACTTACGTTATGTCTAAACTACACTCCCCTGGAACTCCCCAGCTAACTCCCATATACTGCCTACAGTCAGAACAATACCTCACTATAATAAACTAAGCTATATCACTGAAATTATGATCAATGTTTAAATAATGTGTCGCTTAGATATGCTAAAATGTCTTCAGCCAACCGCTAGAGGGTCAGCAAAACCTTGCCTGCCTAGCCGGGCTGCTGGAACTCAGCGCTGGACCGTAATTGAAGGGTGCTCATTCCTCACAGAATGTAGCACCTCTTCCACCACCTCCACTATGTAATCTTCATCCATGACGAGGCCCTCTTTGTAATTGCTCCTGTTGCAGTAAGCCCTTCTTCAGGGATGATTCTAATCATCCAAGAGAAAAGGATAATTAGAATTTAAATTTTAAAATGATCTTGCTATTGATTACTATATATAGGGGTTCCTCGCTTCCATGAATTTCAGTGTGCAGCAGCAACCACATGAAGTTGAGCGCTCGTAGAAGAGAGCCAAAGAAAAGAAGATGCAGAGTGGAGGTGGCGAAGAAGACGCCGAAGTCCATCTCCGCCACCACGAAGATGGGCCACCGGCGCCAGGAGTCAGGATGAAGAGGGCCCAACGTTAAATCAATAGGAGCCGGATTTTCCAATGGTGAGCATACAATTTGGGGTTAGTTATGTTTTTTTTTGGTAGTGAGGTTTTTTTTTAAGAGACCGCTCTTTTATTTTTACTTTTATTTTTTAGGATAGATTTTTTAGGTAGATTTTGATATTTTGGGTGGTGGGGTTACTTGTATTGTGGAGGCATGGTTTGTAATTGATATTTGGTATAAAAGAGCTGAAATAACTTTAGGGCAATGACCTACAAAAAGCCCTATAGTAATCTATTTTAGTGTTAGGTTTTAATCTATATTAGTGTTAGGTATAATGGTGTTTTTTTTATTTTGGATACTGTAGACTTAGATTTTTTTTAATGTAACGTAGGGGGTTTAGTTTAGAAGGGGTTTAATTTAGAAGGGGTTTTAGTTTAGGAGGGTTTAGGTACTAGGTAGAGCAGAGTTAGACTGCATTTGGGGTTGTGGCAGTATAGGTTTAATATTTATTATTTTCAAGTAATTTACGGCTAGATTTAGAGTTTTGTCGGTAAAGACCCGCGTAGCTAACGCTGCTTTTTTTCCCAGCGCACCCTTAAGACAACGCTGGTATTTAGAGTTCTCTGAAGGGCTGCGTTAGGCTCCAAAAAGGGAGCGTAAAGGCATATTTACCGCCACTTCAACTCTCAATACCAGTGTTGCTTACGGTAGCGGCTAGCTGGAAAAACATGCTCATGCACGATTCCCCCATAGGAAACAATGGGGCCGTTTGGGCTGAAAAAACACCTGCAAAAAAGCAGTGTTAAGCTCCTAACGCAGCCCCATTGTTTCCTATGGGGAAACAGTTTCTAAGTCTGCACCTAACACCCTAACATGAACCCCGAATCTAAACACCCCTAACCTTATACTTATTAACCCCTAATCTGCCGCTCCCCCGCTATCGCTGACACCTGCATTATACTATTAACCCCTAATCTGCCGATCCGGACACCGCCGCAACCTACATTATACCTATGTACCCCTAATCTGCTGCCCTTAACATCGCCGACCCCTATATTTATTAACCCCCTAATCTGCCCCCCCCAACATCGCCGCTACCTTACCTACACTTATTAACCCCTAATCTGTCGACCGGAACTCGCCGGCACTCTAATAAAGTTATTAACCCCTAAACCGCCGCACTCCCGCCTCGCAAACCCTATAATAAATAGTATTAACCCCTAATCTGCCCTCCCTAACATCGCCGCCACCTAACTTCAAGTATTAACCCCTAATCTGCCAACCGGACCTCGCCGCTACTATAATAAATGTATTAACCCCTAAAGCTGTCTAACCCTAACCCTAACACCCCCCTAAATAAATATAATTTTAATCTAACGAAATAAATTAAATCTTATTAAATAAAGTATTCCTATTTAAAGCTAAATACTTACCTGTAAAATAAACCTTAATATAGCTACAATATAACGAATAATTATATTGTAGCTATTTTAGGATTTATATTTATTTTACAGGCAACTTTGTATTTATTTTAACTAGGTACAGTAGCTAATAAATAGTTATTTACTATTTAATAGCTACCTAGTTAAAATAATTACAAAATTAACTGTAAAATAAATCCTAACCTAAGTTACAATTAAACCTAACACTACACTATCAATAAATTAACTAAATAAATTAACTACAATTACATACAATTAAACTAAACTAAATAACCAAAAAAAACCCCACTAAATTACAAAAAATAAAAAAAGATTACAAGAATTTTAAGCTAATTACACCTACTCTAAGCCCCCTAATAAAATAACAAAGCCCCCCAAAATAAAAAAAATTCCCTACCCTAATCTAAATTAAAAAAGTTAACAGCTCTATTACCTTACCAGCCCTTAAAAGGGCTTTTTGCGGGGCATGCCCCAAAGAAATTAGCTCTTTTGCCTGTAAAAAACAACACAATACCACCCCCCAACATTACAACCCACCACCCACATACCCCTACTCTAACCCAAACCCCCCTTAAATAAACCTAACACTACCCCCCTGAAGATCTCCCTACCTTGAGCCGTGTTCACCCAGCCGGGCACCGATGGACCAAAAGAAGACATCCGGAGCGGCAGAAGTCTTCATCCTATCCGGGCAGAAGAGGATATCCGGACCGGCAGACATCTTCATCCAAGCGGCATCTTCTATCTTCATCCATCCGACGAGGAGCGGATCCATCTTCAAGACCTCCGAATATAATTATTCGTTATATTGTAGCTATATTAGGGTTTATTTTATAGGTAAGTATTTAGCTTTAAATAGGAATACTTTATTTAATAAGAGTTAATTTATTTCGTTAGAATAAAATTATATTTAACTTAGGGGGTGTTAGGGTTAGGGTTAGACTTAGCTTTAGGGGTTAATACATTTATTAGAGTAGCGGCAAGGTCCGGTCGGCAGATTAGGGGTTAATACTTGAAGTTATGTGGCTGCGATGTTAGGGAGGGCAGATTAGGGGTTAATACTATTTATTATAGGGTTTGCGAGGCGAGAGTGCGGCGGTTTAGGGGTTAATACATTTATTAGAGTGGCGGCGAGGTCCGGTCGGCAGATTAGGGGTTAATAAGTGTAGGTAAGGTAGCGGCGACGTTGGGGGGGGCAGATTAGGGGTTAATAAATATGTAGGTGTCGGCGATGTTAGGGACAGCAGATTAGGGGTTCATAGGGATAATGTAGGTGGCGGCGATGTGCGGTCGGCAGATTAGGGGTTAAAAAAAATTATTATAGTGGCGGCGATGTGGGGGGGGCCTCGGTTTAGGGGTACATAGGTAGTTAATGGGTGTTAGTGTACTTTAGAGCACACTAGTTAAGAGCTTTATGAACCGGCGTTAGCCCAGAAAGCTCTTAACTACTGACTTTTTTCTGCGGATGGAGTCTTGTCGGTAGAGGGTCTACCGCTCACTTCAGCCAAGACTCTAAATACCGGCGTTAGGAAGATCCCATTGAAAAGATAGGATACGCAATTGGCGTAAGGGGATCTGCAGTATGGAATAGTCGCGGCTTGGAAGTGAGCGTTAGACCCTTTCCTGGCTGACTCTAAATACCAGCGGGCGGTAAAAAGCAGCGTTAGGAGCCCTTAACGCTGCTTTTGACGGCTAACGCCAAACTCTAAATCTAGGCGTTAGTTGTTTTTTTTTACAAATTAACACAGGGGGTTTAGTTTAGAGGGGGGTTAGGAGTTAGGCAGAGTATGTTAGGTTAGTTTGCGTTTATGGGTATGTCGCGGTATTTGGGTTAATAGTTTAGATACTTGAGTTGGGTATGATGAGGTTTAAGGGGTTAATAGGGCAGATATTTGGGGTGGGTATATGGGGGTATAGTGGTTAATAGTTTAGTACTAATGTTAGGTATGTGGCAGTATAGGGGTTAATAGTTTAGATACTTGTGGTGGGTATGTGGCAGTTTAGAAGTTAATAGGATAGATACTTCCGTTGGGTATGTGGCGGTATAGGGTTTAATAGGATAGTACTTGTGGTGGATATGTGGCAGTTTGGGCGTTAACAGGATAGGTACTTGCGGTGGTTATGTGGTGGTTTAGAACTTTATTAGTGTAGTGTTAGTTTGCGATCACGGGGAACTTCCATTTAAGGGTATAAGAATTAGTGGTTAGGCACGGCAGTTCTATTGCAAAGGATCCTTTTACTATACATCGCCAATATGGGTGGAGTTATTGGGTGTTATCTATAGCCAGAATCGACCAATGGCATGTATAGTAAAGGCCTCTCGCGATGCCGCTATGTTGGGAGCTTGGAATATTTCGACAGGCTCGCTCAACATAGCGGCGGATTCTTTGGAATATTTTGCCACCTCGTAGCACTTTGATCATTTGGACCAAAACCCGAAGTGAGTTATGAATATTTTACATTTCAATTTTTATAATTTATGTATGTATATCTCTCTCTCTCTCTCTCTCTCTATATATATATATATATATATATATATATATATACACATACATACACACATATATATATACATATACATACAGTGTGTATTTTTTTTGTAAAAAAATTAATGAATAAATATATACACAGAAATATGTATTTTAAAATACTAAGAAAATTTTCTTCTAAAATATTTACATTAAATACATATTAAGAAACATTATAAAATATTAAAATTGGTTACAAATTATATGGTCTCCAAAGAGTGTGTGTGTGTGTAATATATATGTATGTATATATATATACATGTGGCCCTCGGTTTACAACGGTTCAATTTGCACCGTTTCAGAATAACAACCTTTTTTTGAAAAGCATAGAGAAGCAGTGCATTGATTAAAAAAGCCAGTAGGTAGAGCTGTCCGCTTGTGTTGCAGCAAAGGTATGCAAGCCAAGCAAGCTGAAATAAATCAGTTTAACCAGACCTGAGCTATCGAGCAGATTTCAAAGGAACAAGATCTTCCTGTCTATAAATCCGTCCAGATTGGAATGCATAGAAAGAACTGTTTGCAGAAAAATGCAAGTAAAGTCTGTGTTGTGTGATTATTTTATTAGGTTTATAATGCTGTTTAGCAAATGTTTTTGTTCATTTAACTTAGTTGAATTATATATTCTGTGTTGTGTGATTATTTTATTAGGTTTATAATGCTGTTTAGCATTTAAAGTCTTCATTTCAAAGCTTTAAAAATAATGTATTAGGTGTTACTTATGACAATTTTGAGAGGGGCCTGGAACCTAACTCCCTCACTTCCCATTGACTTACTTTATAAACTGGGTTTCAATTTACAATGGTTTCAATTTACAACCATTCCTTCTGGAACCTAACCCCGACGTAAACAGAGGGCTACCTGTGTGTATATATATATATATATATATATATATATATATATATATATATATATATATGTGTGTGTATATACACTCGTGTATATATGTGTATGTATGTATATACTGTATGTGTTAAATAGAAACATCTCTATATTTGCGAATGATACACAGCTGTGTAAGTTGATTAGGCCAGTGCAGGATGTAATTGCTTTACAAGGGAATATACAAAAATAGGAGGAATGGACTGGCAAATGGCAAATTAGATTTAATATTAGTAAATGTAAGGTTCTACATTTTCGAAGTAAAATATGCAGTCAACCTGTTGTTTTAATGGGACTTGTCTCAGCAAAACAGAGGAGGAAAAAGATTTAGGCGTACTTATAGATAACAAGCTAAAAATAAGTGTGCAATGCAAGGCCGCTGCTTCTATAAGGCTAATAAGATGCTAGCGTTTATTACAAGAGGCCAAGATGCAAGGGAAGAAAGTATAATTCTGTTGCTGTATAAATCCCTGGTAAGACCTCACCTTGAATATGAAATGCAGTTCTAGGGACCAATTTTAAAAGGGACATTGCAGAATTAGAAAAAGTTCAGAGAAGCACCACAAAATTAATAAGTGGAATGAAGAATTTAAACTATGAAAAGGGGTTAGCCAAATGGGGTCTGTTTACTGTAGAAAAAAGACGCTTGAGAGGAGATATGGTAATTTTATATAAATATATTCAAGGCCCATAAAAAGAGTTGGTGGGAGTGCTGTTTATTCCAAGACAGCTGTTTGTGACAAGAGGTCACAGTTTAAGGCTAGAGGAAAGGAGATTTAGGGCTAGATTACAAGTGTGACTCTTAAATTAAGGCGGGTCACGATAAGCAATATTGAAGACCGTGTGTGTGTGCATTTATTATTATTATCAGTTATTCGTAGAGCGCCAACAGATTCCGCAGTGCTATAAACAAAGGGGGAGTACAACAAAACAATTATAGGGATCAACTGGGTAGAGGGCCCTGCCAAGAGTTGCGCTGTTCTAGTCAGCTCTTAAGAAGGTGATCTACAAACAGCTGGACTCTTAGGCTTACATGCTAAGGAGGTTCAGGGGATAGCAATGGAGGAGTGGAACTGGTATAAAGTAAGGTTAGCATAGGTTGTATGCATCCCTGAACAGTAGATTCTTCAGGGGGCGCTTGAAGCTTTCAAAACTAGGGGAGATTCTTGTGGGGGAGGCAGAGCATTTCACAAGATGGGAGCCAGTCTAGAGAAGTCCTGTAAACGTGAGTGCGATGAGGTAACCAGAGAGGAGGAGAGTAGGAGGTCATGAGCAGAGCGAAGGGGACGGGAGGGCGAGTATCTGGAGACAAGGTCTGAGATATAGGGGGGAGCAGTGCAGTTGAGGGCTATGTATGTCAGAGTGAGAATTTTGTGTTTGATCCTAGAGGAAAGAGGAAGCCAGTGAAGGGACTGGCAGAGAGGTGCAGCAGATGAAGAGCGACGTGTAAGGAAAATGAGTCTGGCAGAGGCATTCATTATGGATTGTAAAGGAGATAGGTGGCAGGTGGGGAGACCAGAGAGGACAGAGTTGCAGTAATCAAGGTGGGAAAGAATGAGAGAGTGGATTAAAATCTTAGTTGTTTCTTGTGTAAGGAAGTGTCTAATTTTAGAGATATTTTTAAGGTGGAAGCAGCAGGATTTAGCCAAGGACTGAATGTGAGGAGTAAAAGAAATATCTGAGTCAAATGTGACCCAGAGACATCAGGCATGCGGGGTACGAGTAATGATGGAGTTGCCGACAGTTATAGAAAGATTGGGGGTGGAGATTTTGGAATAAGGGGGGAAAATAAGGAGCTCAGTTTTGGAGAGATTTAGCTTGAGGTAGTGAGAGGACATCCAGGAAGAGATGTGAGAAAGACAGTTAGTGACACGGGTTAGCAAGGAAGGAGATAGGTCTGGTGCAGAGAAGTAGATTTGGGTGTCGTCGGCATACAAATAATATTGGAAACCGTGGGACTTTATTAGGGAACATAGTGATGACGTGTAGATTGAGAAGAGAAGGGGACCGAGGACAGAGCCTTGCGGTACTCCGACAGAAAGTGGTGACGGGGCAGAGGAGGCCCCAGAGAAGGCTACATTAAAGGTACGGTTTGACAGGTAGGAAAAGAGCCATGAAAGGGCTGTGTCACAGATGCCGAAGGATTGGAGGGTTTGGAGCAAAAGAGGGTGGTCAACAGTATCAAAGACTGCAGACAGATCAAGGAGGATAAGCACAGAGAGGTGGCCTTTTGATTTTGCTGTAAGTAGGTCGTTGGTAACCTTAACAATAGCTGTCTCTGTGGAGTGATGGGGACGAAATCCAGATTGCAGTGGGTCAAGAAGGGAGTTTAACGTAAGGAAATGGGATAGGCGTGCATATACTAGTTTTTTGAGAAGCTTTGAGGTAAGAGGGAGGAGGGAAATAGGGCGGTAATTGCATGGGAAGGTAGGATCAAGGGAAGGTTTTTTGAGGATAGGTGTTACCAGTGCATGTTTCAGCGATGATGGAAATATACCAGTGCTGAGGGAGAGGTTGAAAATTTGTGTTAGTATAGGGGTAAGGGTAGCAGAGAGGGAGGGGAGTAGCTGTGAGGGGATAGGGTCAAGAGAACAGGTAGTGAGGTGAGAGCACAGTATAAGTGCCGAAACTTCTTCCTCAGTAACAGGGGAGAATGAGCTAAGTTTAAGCTTATGTGGGTTGTGGTTGAGGGAGAGCATTTGAGGGGGGGGGGAGAATGGAATTATGTTGAGAGCTGATTTCATTTCTGATGGAGTTAATTTTGTTATTGAAGTGGCTGGCAAAGTCTTGAGATGACAGAGAAGTTGTATTCGCAGGTGGGGGAGGGCGGAGGAGAGTATTGAAAGTGGAGAACAGACGTTTTCGGTTTGAACAAAGATTAGAGATAAGAGTAGAGAAGTAGTGTTGCTTATAGAGATTAAGGGCAGAATAGTAGGTGTTCAGAATGAATTTGTAATTAAGAAAATCAGCTGAACTCCGAGATTTTCTCCAGTGCCATTCAGCAGTACGCGAACATCTGCATAGGTTAGCGCTGCGGAATCTGTTGGCGCTCTACAAATAACCGATAATAATAATAATAATAATAATAGGTAAGGTGTCAGAGGAGTTTGCCAGGGCTGAGGATGAGTGTGTGATTTTCGATATATGGTAAGAGGGGCGAGATTGTCAAGGACGGATATAAGGGTGGAAATATAGTGGCAGATAGATTGTTCAGGGCAGGAAAATGAGGAGAAGGATGAGAGGATAGGTTTGAGGAAATTAGCAAGCTGTTGCTGATCTAATAACATAATGCTTCTGTGAAGTTTGGTGTGAGGAGTAGAAGGAGGGAGAGTTGTAGGGAGGGATGATATGTTGCAAGTAAGGAGATGGTGGTCAGAAAGAGGAAAGGGGGAGTTTGTGAAGTTTGAGAGAGTGCATCGATAGCTAAAGATCAGGTCAAGAGAGTGACCGTTTTTGTGAGTGGGAGAATCAGTCCATTGTGACAGACCGAAAGAAGAAGTGAGTTGCAAAAGTTGTTTTGCAGATGAGGCAGTGAGATTGTCAAGAGGGATGTTGAAGTCGCAAGAATGGGGGCAGGGGTGTGTGAGGAAAAGAAATAAGGTAGCCAGGCAGCCAAGTGATCTAGAAATTGAGTTGAGGAGCCAGGGGGTCGGTATATGACTGCAACACAGAGAGGGGAGTATATTTATGCATATACATGTTTATTTATGTGTTATGTGTTTATATATGTAGATATTTTACATTCCAATGTTCTTCACTTAGAAGAAAATGTTCTTAAGATTCTAAATATATATTTCTTTAGATATCTGTATATATATATATATATATATCTATACCCATATATACATATAGACATACAGGTATAGATATATATCTTACAAAAAAATATCATATATATATCATATATATATATATATATATATATATATACAGTCCATGTTAAGGACAGCACAATCCTACTTAATCCAGCCGCCAAGGTGTACTACAAACCAATAATGTGTATCCTTCCCAAGAACGTAGGCACTCACTGGTCTTTAAACATAAATCCTTTATTGTTACATAGAAAAAATTACATAGACATGATGTTTCGGTACATCGTTGTACCTTTATCAAATGTAGCAAAAATATTAAAACTTCCTAAGCAACTTACCCATATCCACCACATAAATACCCCTGGTGTACACCGCATGCCGCCAAATCCCCGTGAGTGAAGTCGGCGTCTGACGTCATCAAGGTGCGTTACTATGCGCCCTGTGAGATTGTGGAGCCGAAGTTGCCATAGCAACCTATAAACAAACCACAGTGCAAGCGGCAACGCTGGTGTAACACTGTGCAGATTTGTCATCTATGAGGTATAAAGCACTGATAATGTGAAGCACATCCATAAATATAACATCAGAGTAAAGATACCCATATAGCTGTAATATTAGATCCAGCACCTACATAACAGCGCAGTCTACCAGACAAATGACAAAATAAAAAGCTAAAAAACTATGTACATATGTGTATCACTGCAACATCGCTATCAATCCTAAAAACAGTAATAGATCTGTATTTGCTAATATGTCATAGCTTCAGATAACAGTATCTAATTACATGTATGAATAAAACTACCAGTTAGCATTCATACCTAATTGTCATATGGTAGAAACATAGGAACCAATGTAAGACCCTATATGAGCCATGTTGTAGTCCATATAACCAGCTGAGCGTTACAGGATGAATGTGATCGTAGATTGTTATTGTACAAATGTATAATATGTCAGTAGAAAGGACTAAAGTCCAAAGCGGTATTAAGGCCATACGGAGAGATGGTATTCAGTCTGTAGATCCACTTGGTTTCACATTGAAGCAGGAGATTTCCTCTATCACCACCTCTTGACAGGGGGGGGTATGTGGTCAATAAGCATCGTGGGTAGGCTGGAGACCACATGCTTGTGCTGAAGACAGTGCCTTGCTACTGGCTGATCAGATTCACCAGTGCGGAGGGCCTCACGTATCGCACATCGGTGGTTTGCCATGCGTTCACGAAAAGTTGTTACAGTTTTGCCAATATAGACACTGGAACATGGGCAAATGATCATGTACACTACGTATGTACTAGTGCATGTTAGGCGATGTCTAATATCAAACCTGTAGTTGTTGTGAGGGTGCTGGAAAGAGTTGCCCCTAAGCATACCATCACAAGTAACAATAAAGGATTTATGTTTAAAGACCAGTGAGTGCCTAGGTTCTTGGGAAGGATATATATATATATATATATATATATATATATATATATATATATATATATATATATATATAAAAATAAAGAGAAAATTACTTTCAGGTTTAGAGCTGTAGGTCTAACACGGTGTCGGGTAAGTGCGCGAGCCATGAGTGTTTTTTTTTTAACAGCACGCTCCATTGAAGGCTATAGGGAGAAGTTAACATGATGGCGATATCCAAAATCCTGAAGTTAGCGCATTGGGTTTAGCTTACGCAATAACTTTTTACTTTCATCTTGTAGTACGAGCGCTAACACGCCTGCATTAAAAGATTAATTTCAGTGGTTTTAGCACGCAATCTCCACTTGTAATCTGGACCTTAATCGGAAAAACACAGTAGCAGAAAATCAGAAGAAAAAGTAGCAGCTCATGCAGACAACTTATATTTTTCTTGTTTTAAAGGATTTAACAAAATGTATTTTTTACGGAGTTGTCCAGATGTGCTGCTACTTTTTCTTCCAGTTTAATGTTTGTGTCTTGCTCCACCGCCATAGCTCTGCCCCACGTCAGCAGTGGATTAGTTTCCTTCCTACCTCTTCTTACCACTTTTACTGAAATTGGAGCCGGTAAGAGCCATCAAATTGTAAAACATCATGGAGGTAGTGACTGCCAATACCTTAGATTAATTTAAAAATGACTGAGATACATTTCTGGCAACAAACAGAATTCAGGGATATGATTGAATGTGTTAAATGGGTGAGCTTTCTAATTGTTTAATGTAAGTTCAATTGTCAGCTTCTTTAGTGTAAATCAGGTAGTCTCTATACATGTTGAACTTGTTGGCTTCTGTCTTCTTTGAACCTCATCTGCTATGTTACTATGTTTAAGCACACTATAACCTTATAGCAGCTTTGTGTTGTCATCCTTGGGGGATTTCAGAGCTAATCGGGACCCCTGTGTACTTACTTGGCACTACGAGGTGACGAAGTGGCCCAGCATCGCCAGGGAAATCGGAGGATGCTGTTTCAATCACCATGTATGGCAGCGGAAACTAAGAAGTGTATGGCAGCTGCAAAGGACTTAAGGGGGCTGAATGGGGGGGGTAAGTATTTAAACCCCGCAATCTCAGCTCCCTTAAGTCCTAGAAAACCCCTCCCCTTTACCTGCCCTTTCAAATGGTGTGTCTTGGGGGTTAAAGTACAAGCACAATTTAAAAAAATAAAAATAAATTATACATGTTTAAACACAATGCGCAAACCAAAGTTATGTAAATATAGCAAGAGGCCCTCATTAATATGAGAATAACCTCTTTTTTTTTTTTTTTTTTTTTTATAAATTATTTTTTTATTGAGGACGTAATTGAACCAACAAACTTTCTCAGGTAAGGTAAAGACAGCATACAAATATCGGTTATTGCATGTACAGAGGGATGACAACAGTTTGCACAAATAAATGACAAATGAAAGTGTACACCTTACTCTGTATGGGAGTCCTCGCTTTTACAGAGGTATCTTATACATATACACTACGTTTTATTGTATGAAAAATTTTGCAGTAATAATCTGCATAGGTATGATCTTTAAGGCTACTAGTCAGTCTATAGAGGGAACCTTGCAGGGTAATTTAGAAGATTGCATTATGTCATAGACTCCTAGTGATGGTTGTCTGGGGGGCACACAGACCCCTCTCCGCCTTCCATTCGCTGAGAATAACCTCTTTTTTCTTGTGACTATAGAGTATAGAAAGAACACACTATTGTTTCCAACCTTATTTATTAACATTTTAGCAAAAATATACAATTTCTACACATTTTGTTTTAGAGGTCTCACATGTAATTATCTATACATAAAATAATGGCTTAGTTTGAATCTGCTGGGTCTGCTGAAAAAACAAACAATGGATTTGTCCCTGAAAAATGGCCTGTGAGCAACACTTAAAAACTATAAAA
Source organism: Bombina bombina (assembly GCF_027579735.1). Lineage (NCBI taxonomy): Eukaryota > Metazoa > Chordata > Amphibia > Anura > Bombinatoridae > Bombina > Bombina bombina. The sequence goes on from NC_069502.1 coordinate 515,625,601, forward strand.
TACAGTAGGTCAGCACAGTGCTGGAAATGGCTCAGCATTTAGAGGGTTAAACCCCCCTTCCCCCTCGGGTTAAATAATGCTGCTGCAGGTAATAGCCATTTTTATGGCAATTATCTGCAAGTTACTGGGGCATTACTCCTTCCTTTCAGAGAGATCACTTGTCCCTATAAGTGGTCTGAGTGCTGAGATACTGGCTCCAAAGCTCACTTCCCAGTCACTCACTTTATAGAACTCCCTACATTAGCGTTAAGTTCCTGCCACCACCCCATAACTTCATCACCTGCGTCATCCCTGTGTGTTCCAGGAAGAAATAGCTGCAGTATGGGGAGACCACATGATCCAGCTGGGACCCCACAGAATGACAACCTGTGTTCATCTTCCACACTGGAGATTATATGCAGTCTCATACACACCTAAGAGGTTAATCACCATAGAATTATTAAAAAAAAAAAAACACAATGATAATGTTAATGCTATGAATGAAAAAGGGATGGCCTATTTAACATATTTGTATATTAATGTGATGTAATGTGAATATTTTGACAATATAGTCAACAAACTACAAGTTTGCATGGCTGACAACTTGGGGCCCGATCCGATATAAATCGTCGCCCACAAAAGCCGGCGACGCCAATATTTGCGCGGGTTTGGTATCCTATATACGGCGTAACTTAGAAGTTACGCACGTATATTTCTGACTTCGCCCGTCGTTTTTTGGCCCATAGACTGACATACAAAACACACGCAGTTTGGTATCCAATATACGGCGTAAGGACTTACGCGCGCAGATTTCAGAAAATCTACTCCATTCTCATCTCGCCACAAATTTCAGCCGCAGGAACCTTTGCACTGACTTAGAAACCAACGTAACTCTCTGAAGGCCTAACAAGTGCATGCTTAACAACATACATATCAGCAGCTTGATCACAAATAGTTAACCTCTTCAAAACATTTATTATTCCTGCCCCTGTAAGTTTGTCAAACCAATCACAAAGGGGTCATCATGGGGCACAAGGGGTCATCATGGGGCACAAGGGGTCATCATGGGGCACAAGGGGTGCATCATGGGGCACAAGGGATGCTGGAAGCTCTACAATCCCCTGTTGTTCTGTCTACACATGCTAATTCTATAGTTGCTGCTGAGGTCCATGGTGATGGTGCTGCCCCTGCTGCAGCTGGTCATCGAATTACATACTGCGGAGTTCCACTGCATGTAAGTGAAACTACTACATCCCACCCCCATTCCCTTAACCACCCTAATTACTGAAAATATATCATTAATTCAATTCATGTTTTGGTCACTATGATTTATTGACTATCATTTCGAGGAATGAAAATGGATGTTTATACCTTATGTTCACACCTTCTGTAAAAACATTATTATTTAGATATATATACCCATGTGCAGGGATAGGCAAGGTGTCCTTCACTAAAAGTCTTTACCTTAGAAAATGTCCGCCACAGCCTTGGCTCGTGCCTATCCCTGCACATGGGTCAATTTCTATTGGATGTGAGAAACATTGATTTACATCTTAAAAGTGAATATCACTATATGTACCCTTCATACACAACTATGTGATGTGGTTTAGAGAACATGAATATGTCATAAACATGATGATATTACCTTTTCTGGGCCATTTCCACACAGGCCTTATTATATTTTTCAAAAATATTAGTGTACTAAAACACCCCTCACATGAATGTGGATGACAATTATATGGTAAATAACAGAGGACAAGATTTAGGATGAAATATAACATTTTTTTTTTTTTTTAGGCTTCTTAGATGAGGGGGCTGAGGGGGCTGAGGGGCCTGGAGTGGGTCTCCTGCCTCTCCTGGGTTGTGTGGATTCAGAGGATTCTGCAGGAGTGCTGGCCACAGATGAGAGGCTGGAGGCAATGTCCTGCTGGTGTGTGAAATGCTCCACTAACACACCTAACAGTTGGTTTTGTTCCCTCCATCTGTTGTCACTCTGAATCTGCATGTCCGAAATAACTCTCAGCATCTGAGATTGGTTCTGGACGATACCACTTAAAGATGCTGCCATGTCCCGTTGCAGCTCAATGGAACGCTGTAGTTAAGTCTGTTGGCTCCTGTAAAATCTGCATTGGTCTCTCTGCATTCTCTCGCAGGTTGATGTGAGCTTCTCGCAGGTTGATGTTTGCCTTCTCTGGAGGGCAATGTATTCGTCGCCCATGGCGGAAGTCAGAGGATCTATAGGCTCTTCCCCAGCAGGGACTCTAGGCGCAGGTTCACCTCTATCTGCTATTTCCACTTGAACATCCTCAGCTGCTGGTGCTGCCAGAGGGATCACAGGCGGTGCTGCCAGAGGAATCACAGGCGGTGCTGCCAGAGGGATCCAGGCGGTGCTGCCTGAGGGATCACAGGCGGTGCTGCTGGAGGGATCACAGGCGGTGCTGCCTGAGGGATCACAGGCGGTGCTGCCTGAGGGATGATGACAGCTCTATGGTCCTCCTCAGATGCTGGAGTTCTTCCAAGCGAAGCAGATGGTGGAGATCTCCGGATGGACTGGTAGTCCCATTGCCGGCTGGTGTGCACCCACTCAGCCTGGTGGTATAATCCCTGACTGGCCTGATATTGGTGGGGGGTAAAGACATCTACCCTTCGGGGCTGATTTGGCTCCCCCTCCAAGCCTAAGGAATAGTCCTCCGGCCAGGGCTCCTGCCAGGTATCCTCTTACAATGCTGGCGGCATGAGATCTGGATTGTCAACAGAGGCACTCCAACCCAGCTCATGCCTGGGAGTATACTCTTTCTGGACTCTCTGGACCGGTGGTTGAGGTGGAGATATTCTTGGTGGCGGTGGTGGAGGTGGATGCATGGGCGTTTGCACCCTGGTGACTGGAGGTTCTGTGGAGGAGTCAAATGATGAGAGGGATTAGTACAGTCAGATATATATCCATGTGGGCATACAATGTACATGCTAGGGCCTATACACATTCTCATGTCAAACTCTATAACATGCATGTGCACATTGAGATTTGTGATATGAGGGTTTTTAATATGCAAAGTATACATGTATGTGTTTCATACAATAGTTCTGTGTACATGTCAGTGATGGTGAAAATGTGTTCTTTAATTGACACTATGGTTGTGATGACTATAGTGTCCATTTACTGAAAAGTCTACATGTGGCTTGTGGCCTGTGTTACTCTGAGACATGATAGTATTTCACTATTCCACCTCATATCATGAATTTCAATGTGTTAAGTAGCATTAAATAGACATTAAACCCATTTTTATTCTTTCATGATTCAGCTAGAGCATGCAATTTTAAACAACTTTGTAATTTACTTCCATTACCTAATTTGCTTCATTCTCTTGATATTCTTAGCTGAAAAGCATATCTAGATAGGCTCAGAAGCTGCTGATTGGTGGCTGCACATCAATGCCTCGTGTGATTGCCTCACCCATGTGCATTGATATTTAATAAACAAAGAATAACAAAATAATGAAGGAAATTAGATAATAGAAGTAAATTGGGATGTTGTTTAAAACTATATTCTCTATCTGAACAATGAAATAAAAAGATTTGGTTTAATGTCCCTTTAATGTGAAATCTAATTGTAGATGTTTTTGTTAGTGGGCCAAATATAATGCTCCTCATTGTGTACGTGAATGTGTGACATTATAGGATGTTATATCTCAAATACATATAATACTGGTGTGTGGGATGTTACTCACCAGCATGATGTGCTGTGGTTTCAATCCCTGAGTCACGAGCCCCTGGAAGTCCACAGACTGCTGTGATGCTCAGGGAACTACGAATGAGCTCCTGCCACTCGTTATATTCTGCCTCCTGGTGAGGCCCACCTCCTGTTGCCCTCTGGGACATTGCTTCTTGGCCCATCTTCTCCTTGACTCTCCTCTTGCAATAGTTCCACCTTTTCTTTAGGCCATCCACAGTACTCCTCTGCTGGGACACACCATTAACTGCCTCCTCCACCATCAGCCAGGCATCTTTACGCCTACGGGCAACTCCTTTGCCCTTCTCTTGGCCAAAGAGGGCGGTATGGTTCTCCAGGACAGCCTGGACTAGAGCGAGGTTTTCAGCAAAGGAGAAGTTAAGGCACCTCATACGCTCCTTGTCCTGGGCCGCCTGGCTCCCTCCCTGGGATGTCCCTGGTGTGGGTTCCTCCCTATCCTCTCCCTCCTCCCCCCTTCTATCCCCATGTGCACCCTCTATCCCTCTTCTACTGAGTGTGCCTGGCCTTGGGGCAACCCCACTCCCATCCTCCCTTCCAAGTCTACCTCTCCCCACCCCACTGACTCCCTGACGGGGACCCTGCTGCTCTTCCTGACCATAATCCTCTCCCTGCAACTCCCCATCCCTCCTCCCCCTGCCCTAGCTCTCCCTGACATCCTCACACTACACACACTCACACACTCACACTCACTCCCACTTCAATCACACACAATCACAACCAAACACTCAGCCTTTCACACTGTAAAAGATAAATAAAATGTGTAAGGAGTTATAAAAAAAAATGTTGTGTATTTTGTATATGTGTGTATGCAAAATGTGTGCAATATGTAAAAAAGTGACAGTAATGTACAAGCTTAACAAATCCACCAAATCCGACCTAACTAAATATATGCAATGCGCCTCTCTCTCTACTCTAACCACTTTCTCTTACTCACTGTAGTGTGCTGTAGCTCCAAGAACCAACCAAACACACTAAAGAAAATGGCGGCTGCACAGGGGTTTAAGTATGATTTTTGAATGGCGTAATTACGTGGCGCATCTTTTAGAACTGGCGGTCAGTTTTTATGATTCGTTGCCTAATTTGCATAAAACTACACTTTATTGAAAGTTTACGTGAACAAAATACTGGCGTAAGTACTTGCGACGACTAAAATGTGTATTTGCGCACATTTTAGCTGATTGACGGTTTTTCATACTTACGCAAGTTTAGCATCTGACGGTGCAGTATATTGGATAGGTCGAGTTGCAAGATGAAATTACGGGCAGCACGGGTTCCCTGGCTTGCGCCAAAAACTACGCCGTATATCGGACCGTGCCCTTGTAATACCAGCGCACATTAGCGTGCACTTGTATTACACAGTGGAGTGGAAATATCGCTTTCATGAAAGTGATATTTAGCGCTCCACTTGTAATCTGGCCCTAAATTTGAAGAACACTAGTTTCATAAAAAGATGATGTTCCCTTTGGATTTCATTATCACAACCCATTTGTTGTCCATGCTAACGTGCAGGATGCGGAACATGGAGGAATGCATGAAGATTGATAGATCTTATAACGATTTTTTTTATTTTACATCTGCAGTCTAGGACTACAGATGTAAAAAAAAAAAAAATTGTTATGCATCAGTAAAGAATATACATAACACATGTAGTAAAAACGTTTTCCATCTTAGAAATCTTCACTGCTGGAATTCTTAAATGTTATGCACCACTGCCACTTGCTGGCTGCAAGTAATATAGTAAGCACTCCATCCTCCCTTCCAAGTCTACCTCTCCCCACCCCACTGACTCCCTGACGGGGACCCTGCTGCTCTTCCTGACCATAATCCTCTCCCTGCAACTCCCCATCCCTCCTCCCCCTGCCCTAGCTCTCCCTGACATCCTCACACTACACACACTCACACACTCACTCCCACTTCAATCACACACTACACACACTCACACACTCACACTCACTCCCACTTCAATCACACACAATCACAACCAAACACTCAGCCTTTCACACTGTAAAAGATAAATAAAATGTGTAAGGAGTTATAAAAAAAAATGTTGTGTATTTTGTATATGTGTGTATGCAAAATGTGTGCAATATGTAAAAAAGTGACAGTAATGTACAAGCTTAACAAATCCACCAAATCCGATCTAACTAAATATATGCAATGCGCCTCTCTCTCTACTCTAACCACTTTCTCTTACTCACTGTAGTGTGCTGTAGCTCCAAGAACCAACCAAACACACTAAAGAAAATGGCGGCTGCACAGGGGTTTAAGTATGATTTTTGAATGGCGTAATTACGTGGCGCATCTTTTAGAACTGGCGGTCAGTTTTTATGATTCGTTGCCTAATTTGCATAAATCTACACTTTATTGAAAGTTTACGTGAACAAAATACTACTGGCGTAAGTACTTGCGACGACTAAAATGTGTATTTGCGCACATTTTAGCTGATTGACGGTTTTTCATACTTACGCCAGTTTAGCATCTGACGGTGCAGTATATTGGATAGGTCGAGTTGCAAGATGAAATTACGGGCAGCACGGGTTCCCTGGCTTGCGCCGAAAACTACGCCGTATATCGGACCGTGCCCTTGTAATACCAGCGCACATTAGCGTGCACTTGTATTACACAGTGGAGTGGAAATATCGCTTTCATGAAAGTGATATTTAGCGCTCCACTTGTAATCTGGCCCTAAATTTGAAGAACACTAGTTTCATAAAAAGATGATGTTCCCTTTGGATTTCATTATCACAACCCATTTGTTGTCCATGCTAACGTGCAGGATGCGGAACATGGAGGAATGCATGAAGATTGATAGATCTTATAACGATTTTTTTTATTTTACATCTGCAGTCTAGGACTACAGATGTAAAAAAAAAAAAATTGTTATGCATCAGTAAAGAATATACATAACACATGTAGTAAAAACGTTTTCCATCTTAGAAATCTTCACTGCTGGAATTCTTAAATGTTATGCTCCACTGCCACCTGCTGGCTGCAAGTAATATAGTAAGCACTATAATATGATTGCGTGTGAGGGTAATATATATTAAATATATATATATATATATATATATATATGTGTGTGTGTGTGTGTCTGTGTGTGTGTGTGTGTGTGTGTGTATTGTGAAAAAAAACGAGGCTGACATTTTACCACGTAGGTATTTAATACATTTTTGGTGTGATACATTTTGTAATATATATATATATATATATATATATATATATATTTATATATATATATATATATATATATATATATATGTATAATATAATATATATATATGTAATATGTAAATATATATATATATTATTTATTAATATACAGTGTGTCTATGTATAATATATATATATATATATATATATATATATATATATATATATATATATATTATTATTATTATTTTTTTACATAACTGGTCCGTGAACCCCCATTTGAATAACCCACGAGCCGCCACTGATTATATCACAGACATTTATAACAATAAAAAATCCATATTTTATTAATATTGTATACAAATATGAAGGCTTATATTAAAAATCTAGATAGAAACCAGTGAAGCATATATAGAGCTAGATTATGAGTGGATCGCTTTTAGCGCTCCTATTCTAGCAATAACTTAGCAATAGCTAGAAGTAAGCTTTTTGCACGTGTCGGGTAGCATGTTTATTACAAGAGCTACCCTGATGTGTGCAAAAAGCTGAACTCGGAACATCGCAAACGCTTTAACGCTTTAAAGGGACATGAAACACAAATGTTTCTTTCATGTTTCAGATAGAGAATACAATTTTTAAAACATTTTCAATTTACTTCTATTATTAAATTTGCTTTGTTCTCTTGTTATCATTTGTTGAAGAAATATCTAGATAGGTAGCGTGCACATGTCTGACTACATAATAAGAAATAGAGATGCCAAATAGTGCTCTTGCTAATGTATAACATTGTTGCAAAACTAATGCCATATAGTGCTTCAGACATGCACATTCCTGAACTTACCCTGCTGCTTTTCAACAAAGGATAACAATAAAACAAAGAAAATGTGATAATAGAAATACATTAAAAAGTGGTTTAAAATTGTACGTGTTCTATCTGAATAATGAAAGAAAAATGTTGGGCTTTATGTCCCTTTAACATTATTTCCATTCCACCTACCTTACTTCAATTATATTCACTGTGACCTATTTTTCTTCTGTATTTAATACTTAAACATAGGGCTCCATGGACTAACAGGCAGGCGGACAGATTCTCAGCTTGCAAAGCTGTCCGCCCACCTTTGCTGCATGCTGGCAGCGGATTTGTTCATCCGCTGGCCCGTATGTATTATTACACAATCATCGCATTGTGTAATGCCAGTCCCTTAATTTGCGCGACTGAAGGGGTTGTCAGTCACCGAGAGCAAGCAAGCTCTCAGTGCTTTTCCATTCGCCACCTCAGAGGTGGCGTAGGATATAAGAAGCAGCGGTCTAATGACTAATGCTTCTTACATTGCATATGCAAACCTGCCCCTGCAAGGGTTCCGAAGCAGCTCTTGTTGCTTCGTAGATGGAGCCCATAGTGTAGTGGTTTATCTTTTTTTCAGCAGAATACGCAACAAACATATTATTTTGCCTTTAGCTGCCCAACATAGACGTACAAATGTTTTGTTCTTGTTTGATATTATTGAAAGTTACATTTTATTTTTAATTCAATTATTGAGGAGATTCATACAGTGTATATGTGCAATACTACATATATCCTTATGTACGCCAAGTTCTATTTGGCGCAGCATAAAAAAAAATGGTCTTTTTTGATGCACAACTCTGGGATTTTGTTTCAGCCAAAATAGGAAACCACATGGGTGCATTTCGGTATTGAACAGAAGCAATTTTGTAATATAAATGCATTAGCAAAAAGGCTTCTAATAAAAGCTATAGCTGTGTATTTAAGTATGCACCATGCACCAGCATTTTAAACCCAACACTTGTTCAGAGAGCCTAAAAAAAAAAATATGACTTCTTTTGTCTACTTCCCAATTTAGCAGTAAAAAATAAAAGTGCCGGGGCGGAGCTTGGCCATGCAGGCAGATGGCCGCACTTTTGTAGAGCTCCAAGTCCTAGAGGTAAAGCAACTCATAATTATGGTATAGGAGATCCATAAAATCCTAACCTGAGCAGAGGGAAAACGGTGGCAGTGATTCCACAAATGTTTTACTTCTGAGGGACGAAAACTGAGACCGCCCTGGAAATCTGAACTGCCGTTGTATACTGGAGCCTATGCGTCGCCAGTAACCAATCGGATACCACACTGACAGCCCCCATAGAAGCACAAAAGCAACCTTATATAACCAAGAGTGACCTGCAGCATCTCTCTTCAAAGGAAGATATACAGAACGTACTGCAAGAGATGCACAGCTTGTTTCAAGACCTCCGCAAAGATATCAGAAATCTGGAGAGTGGGGTAGCTGTAGTGGAGGAGGCCCAGACCCTAGCGGACACCTCCATACAAAGCAACACAACAGGACTGCAGCAACAATTGTTAATTATACAGTCCCTGTCAGAAAAGTTAGAGGACTTAGATAATAGGGGGCGCTGGAATAACCTCAGGGTGAGGGATGTTCCAGAATCTGTACACCCCCCTGCTATCGAAGATTACCTGCAGAGCCTATTCTGCACGATAAAGAGAACACCAGCCTCTGCTGAAATTACTATGGAACGGGCCCATAGAGCATTGAGGGCCAAACCCCCCTAAGGAATAATCATCAAGTTACTTAATTTCAAGGACAAAGAGGAACTACTAAGATGTGCACGGGCCAAAAACCCCATACACCATGTAGGCAATGAAATACATCTTTTCTCGGATCTGTCACCTGCCACCCTGCAGAAGAGGCGCGAATTAGCACACATCACATCACAATTGAGAGACCGCAAAATCCAGTACCGTTGGGGGTTCCCTGTCACCCTGATTGTCACCCACAACAACAAGACATTAACCTACAAACCAGGGACAGATCTCCAAACCTTTTTAAAGGAACTAGCGGCTGGGCAGGACCAACCCCACAACGAAGACTCTTCTACTGTGGATTCTCCTGCATAACTGTAGTGAGGTCTTGGGAATTCAGCGAATCAGTGAGCCCTCTATGATATGGAACAGATCCCCTAAATGGCCCTGATTCATCTCCTTTTCCGTGGGATAGCATGGAAGCATCCTGCAGACGAATACTTTCTAGGGGATTTTATACTCTAATACCAACCAGTAGTCATTGACTAAGATCTGGAATTCTGATCGCGGAGGCGGTCCATGAGTTGGGGTCACTGCAGGATTATACCCTGGACATCATAAAGGTTAACTCAAGAGTCTTGGCAGAGCGGGAAGTGGTTCACTAAGTTGTTTGTTGAATGTTCATTTTTCATATGTTTTAATGTTTAAGTATTTTGCGAATATAATCACAGCACTGCTCCACTTCCTCAGGTAAAGATTTATATATGATGTAAATTACACAATAGGATGTAAACCAACTTATATTAAACATTGTGTGATATCGGCCATCTGGCTCTGCTATAATTCTGTAGTGATGAACTCCTTCTATCCCCTCAATCTCTGTTTCTATAATTAGGCACTACACGACCCACTTAAAATATTAGCCAGCCCCTTGTAGGCGATGATCCATTTTGGCAGGAAACTCGGGGAGAGCCTTAGCTGGGCCCTGTGTTGGGCACTATAAAGGGACATTAGTCAAAAATGGCCTACTCACCCTTAACGAGTGCTAGCATGCCGACTTCTATACACTCCGCAGACAGGGAGCTTCACAGCTGCCCTGCGCTGCTTCCCCGCTCCTCCAGTTTAAATATAATGATAACAGAAGCCCCCAGCCCCTATAGATGTGGCCTGTTTAGGAGCACAAATAAGAACTGTGAAGGGGAAGCCCTGACCTTGAATATTTTACTAAAGGTTGCCCATAGCCAGACATCTTATACAGCTGTTACCCACACACGGAGCATTTAAATTACTATTGGACCCTCCGCCTAGAAGCCCCCCCCACAGATGGCACAGTGCCGATCCCCACCAATAAATCCTGTTTAACTGTTACTGCAACTTCCCCACCCCTTCACCTAGTTATATCATTCCAATTATCTTCAATGTAATTTTTCTTGGGTCTCTTGTACTACCCACACACCTAAGGCCACTTTCTATCAACCCTTGGGACAGTTATATTTGATTGAGTTGGAAAATTCCTCATGAATTACTACCCTACTTATTCTGTGTAGACTTTTCTGGGCTGTGTTGGTTTTGTTTAGGAATTAGCTTGTTCAATATTTACTACTACACCAGCAAATTCAGCCAAGTTATCTTAGAATAATTTGTAGACATGTGCGATTCGTTTCGGATCGATTCGGAAATTCAGAAAATTCGGAGATTCGGATCGATTCGAATTTACGAATTAAAATACTGCCGAATCTACCGAATAAATCTGAATCGAATCCATCCGAATCGATTCGAATACATCCGAATCGATTTGGATGTATTCGGTAGATTCGGATGGCTGTGTATTACACTAGTATTGTACAGTATATTAGGTTTTATCACTCTGCTATGGGTTAAACCTAATATACAGTACATAATACTAGTGTAATACACAGCACATCCCACCTAACACTTACCGAAATTCCGAATTTCCGAATCGATTCGAACCGAATCGAACCAAACCAAATTTTTTACGAATCCGAAAGAATCCGAATGAATCCGAAAAGAATTCATTTGAATTTTTCCGAATTCAAATAGATCCGAACCGAAATTCAAATCGATCCGAATCTATCTGAACCGAACTGAAACAAATTTTTCGAAGCTGCACAAGTCTAATAATTTGTTCCCTTTGTGTGTCAGGTGACTTTTTTGAGTTTTAATCCCCTCCACCTTTCTCCTCCCTCCTAGGGCTCCCTCTTAGGCAACATGGACACCCAATCCAGTAAATTTCAAACACATAGTCTCACCATTACCACAATCAATGCACAGGGCTTGAATAGCCCAGGCAACAGGTCCATAGCATTTTGTGACCTCAAAAATCTACATAGTCATATCCTTTTCCTCCAGGAGACCCATTTTCGAAAGGGAAAGGAACTTCATTGGAGGAATACACAATACACTGCAGCATAATTCACCTCAGGTATCTCAAAAAGGTGTGGGGTGGGTGTCCTGATTCATTATTCAGTACCCTTCCAGCTTAGTCATGTAGAAAAAGATTTGGAGGGGTGATATATAGTGTTGGTATGGTAGGTACATTATACGACCATCCAATAACACTATCAAGAATATACTCACCAAACACCAACCAACACCTATTCCTCAAACGCTTCTCTAAAACCCTACTTGACCACGCAAAGGGCCTTGTCTTTTTGACAGGAGATCTTAACATCCCCTTGGAACCGCAGTTTGACACCTCTAATGATGCCTCAAGTGTCCCTAGTAGGATACTTAAATCTCTCAAAGCAACGCTTACTGATTTGGTCCTTCACGATACATGGCGAACCCTACACCAAAATCCAAGGATTATACATATTACTCACCCCCTTGTAACAAATACTCCTGTATTAATTATATATTTGCGGACACAGTAGGCCTGGACATTGTTAGCAACTGCAAAATTGGACACATAACATTGTCTGACCATGCCCCGGTCACCTGAGAAGTACAGTGGCCTGATATCCCACCCATGACATATCTTTGGAGACTGGACAACTCCCTACTAGACAAACCCCTTATTAAGACCGAATTACAAAAATCACTGACTGATTACTTCACACTCAACACTCCTGAACAAACCTCCCTTTCTAACACGTGGGAAGCCCACAAGTGTGTCATACGTGGGGAATTTCTTAAGCATGCAGCAAGATTATGCAAACAATATAGAGCCAAACACAAGTCCTTATTGGACACAATAACCGCTTTAGAAACCCAACACAAACAACACCCATCAGACATAAATATTGGGAAGAATCTCTCGCAAGCTAGATCAGAACTTAAACAACATCTGGCAGAGGCCTACCAACGTAAGATGCTGTCAATTAGACAGCAATACTACGAAGGAGGAAATAAACCTGGGAAGATATTGGCACGATCCCTACGTACACAGCAGCTTCGGTCGCACATACACTATGTTGCAAACAAAGATGGCACCAAACTAAAGGGTAACAAACAGATAGCTAACACCTTCAATACATACTACACCGCTTTTTATAACATCAACACGGAAGCTGGCACACAAGCAATACCACCAGATAAACAAATAGCCATAGACAAGTATCTGTCAACCCTAAACCTGACGCATCTTAATGAAGCAGACTCGGCTAAACTAGATTCTCCAATATCTCTACAGGAAATATCCCAGGCAATCAAAGGAATCCCAAATGGGAAGTGCCCTGGACCGGACGGTCTTACAACCAAATACTACAAGACTTTTCTTGGCCTTTTTGCCCCAACACTGCTCCAATTATTTAACGACTTAACCAATAACCCCCAACTCACTAGCTCAATGATGGAGGCTTATATATCGGTAATTCCCAAACTGGGTAAGGCCCCCTACTACCCCAGGAAATTTTAGACCAATCTTGTTGTTGAACACAGATGTAAAAATTTTAGCAAAGGTCCTCTCGTTGTGGTTGAACAGGTATCTCCCAGACCTTGTCTCGGTCAACCAGGTAGGTTTCATCCCAGGGAGGGAGGCAAGGGACAACACCTGCAAAGTCCTCCAATTGATACAGTACACCCGGGTTGAGGGGGCCCCTTTTGCACTATTTTCCATGGACGCAGAGAAGGCCTTCGACCGTGTCGACTGGCTTTTTCTGCATCAGGTTATGAGGGCCATGAATTTTGGGGATTCCTTTATTAATATGACATTCTCCTTGTACTCAAATCCAAATGCACGCGTGAGGGTGAATGGAACCCTCTTGGACACATTCAAAATAACAAAAGGCACAAGGCAGGGGTGTCCCCACTTTTGTTCACTCTCTCGATAGAACCCCTGGCCCAAAAAATAAGAAGCAATCCCAATATCACTGGGATTAATTTGAGGGGGACTGACTACAAACAAGCCCTTTCCGCAGATGACATTCTGTTTACCCTAACCAATGTAGATGTCTCTGTGCCAAAACTTCTCGGGGAAATAGAGGAGTATGGCCTCCTCTCAAACTTCCATCTTAATCTCTCAATGTCGGAAATATTAAATATCACCGCACCCCAGACCCAAATTCAGGCCCTGCGAGATGCCCACAAAATACCCATAGCAGATACACAATTAAAATACCTGGGAGTCTTCCTCATCAAAAAACCCCAAGACCTCTACAAGCCCAATTATCTAAAACTAAAAGAGGAAATAGTAAAAGACCTCTCCTCATGGAAGAATAAACCCTTGTCTTGGCTGGGCAAGATCGGGGTGATTAAGATGAATATCCTTCCGTGCATTTTATATATCCTGCAAGCACTCCCGATCCCGCTCCCCAGAGACTTTATTACACAGATGCAAATAACGCTTGAACAGTTTATCTGGTCAGGAAATAAACAAAGGGTCCCAAGATGAACACTTTATTTGCCATGAGATAAGGGGGGGTTGGGTTTCCCTGTGTTAGCAACATACAGACGGGAAATACTCTTACAATGCCTCACAGAATGGGCTCACAATTCGGCACACAAAGCCTGGGTGCATCTGGACGGTCAGATCTTTAAGTTAAATAACATGGGCGCACTAGCATGGACGCCTTCCTCTCAGCGCCTTAGGGCACTAGATAAGTATTCACTGACAGCGGAGGTGTTCAGGGAGTGAAACAGGACTGTAAACACCAGCACAGACCTCTCTACCAGACACTCCCCTCTCTTACCTATTATAGAAAATCCAGACCTCCCATACTCCTCTATGGGAACGTGCCTGAGTGAACATTACAGCCTACGCAACGGCTCATTGCACTCTGCAATCGACAAGGGAAAACTGTGTTCACAACAAAAAATGGTAGAGAAATATGGTAACATATTTTCTTCCTGGATGAGATATAATCAACTCTTACACTACCTCACCCACCACAAACACAAAGAGCACTTTGCAAGAGAGCTCACCACCTTCAAGCATCTGTGCACAGCCGACAAACCATTAAGACACTTAATATCCCTGGTTTATAAATTGTTACTCCTGCCCCCAGACAGACATCTGCCCACCTATACTTTAGCTTGGAAAAGAGACCTTAATAAGGATATAGATCTTGATGCCTGGATTAGGTCCTTTAAATTAGCTAAACGCTCATCAATCTCCGCCTCTGTTCAAGAAATTCACCTAAAATTAACTTGTAGATGGTATCTAATGCTGTCACGGCTACACAGATGCTTCTCGACAGCCAGCCCTTTGTGTTGGAGGGATTGCGGTGAACGCAGTATGCTCCTGCACATATGGTGGTCATGCCCAAAACTAACAGCTTATTGGAGTAGAGTAACGAGCCTCATGTCAGACAAACTACACATCGCTATCCCAAATACTCCAGAGGCTGTTCTGCTTCTTATTCTGCCAAAAATCCAAGTAGCACACATTCAGGCCCTTCTATTGCTCATGCTCACAGGAGCCAAAAAACGAATTCCTAGAAAATAGAAAACAGGGGCTGTTCCAACAATCGAGGAGTGGGTCTATGCAGTGGATAAACTACTCATCTTAGAAAGGTTTCACTATTTCAAAAACACCAAATCACCACCCACTCGTTGATGATGGCCACATGGAAGGTCATCCATGGCCACATGGAAGGTGTGTTGTTTGTTTTTTAACTGATTGGGTATAAATAATTAGAACACACAAGCTACAATGTTTTTGCTTGTGAATTGTAATGATTTAGAATGGGGGGCCTATATTTTTTTACGAAAAAAAATTCAACACAATTTACACTTTATATATATATATATATATATATATATATATATATATATATATACAGGGAGTGCAGAATTATTAGGCAAGTTGTATTTTTGAGGATTAATTTTATTATTGAACAACAACCATGTTCTCAATGAACCCAAAAAACTCATTAATATCAAAGCTGAATAGTTTTGGAAGTAGTTTTTAGTTTGTTTTTAGTTATAGCTATTTTAGGGGGATATCTGTGTGTGCAGGTGACTATTACTGTGCATAATTATTAGGCAACTTAACAAAAAACAAATATATACCCATTTCAATTTTTTATTTTTACCAGTGAAACCAATATAACATCTCAACATTCACAAATATACATTTCTGACATTCAAAAACAAAACAAAAACAAAAACAAATCAGTGACCAATATAGCCACCTTTCTTTGCAAGGACACTCAAAAGCCTGCCATCCATGGATTCTGTCAGTGTTTTGATCTGTTCACCATCAACATTGCGTGCAGCACCAACCACAGCCTCCCAGACACTGTTCAGAGAGGTGTACTGTTTTCCCTCCTTGTAAATCTCACATTTGATGATGGACCACAGGTTCTCAATGGGGTTCAGATAAGGTGAACAAGGAGGCCATGTCATTAGATTTTCTTCTTTTATACCCTTTCTTGCCAGCCACGCTGTGGAGTACTTGGACGCGTGTGATGGAGCATTGTCCTGCATGAAAATCATGTTTTTCTTGAAGGATGCAGACTTCTTCCTGTACCACTGCTTGAAGAAGGTGTCTTCCAGAAACTGGCAGTAGGACTGGGAGTTGAGCTTGACTCCATCCTCAACCCGAAAAGGCCCCACAAGCTCATCTTTGATGATACCAGCCCAAACCAGTACTCCACCTCCACCTTGCTGGCGTCTAAGTCGGACTGGAGCTCTCTGCCCTTTACCAATCCAGCCACGGGCCCATCCATCTGGCCCATCAAGACTCACTCTCATTTCATCAGTCCATAAAACCTTAGAAAAATCAGTCTTGAGATATTTCTTGGCCCAGTCTTGACGTTTCAGCTTGTGTGTCTTGTTCAGTGGTGGTCGTCTTTCAGCCTTTCTTACCTTGGCCATGTCTCTGAGTATTGCACACCTTGTGCTTTTGGGCACTCCAGTGATGTTGCAGCTCTGAAATATGGCCAAACTGGTGGCAAGTGGCATCTTGGCAGCTGGACGCTTGACTTTTCTCAGTTCATGGGCAGTTATTTTGCGCCTTGGTTTTTCCACACGCTTCTTGCGACCCTGTTGACTATTTTGAATGAAACGCTTGATTGTTCGATGATCACGCTTCAGAAGCTTTGCAATTTTAAGAGTGCTGCATCCCTCTGCAAGATATCTCACTATTTTTTACTTTTCTGAGCCTGTCAAGTCCTTCTTTTGACCCATTTTGCCAAAGGAAAGGAAGGTGCCTAATAATTATGCACACCTGATATAGGGTGTTGATGTCATTAGACCACACCCCTTCTCATTACAGAGATGCACATCACCTAATATGCTTAATTGGTAGTAGGCTTTCGAGCCTATACAGCTTGGAGTAAGACAACATGCATAAAGAGGATGATGTGGTCAAAATACTCATTTGCCTAATAATTCTGCACTCCCTGTATATATATATGTTATGGCTTTGCCTAATGTAAAAACAGGTTTCTCTCTACCCTATAATACCTACTGATGGCAACTTAAAGGGATACTAAACCCAAATTTTTTCTTTCATGATTCAGATAGCGCATGCAATTTTAAGCAACTTTCTAATTTACTCCTATTATCAATTTTTCTTTGTTCTCTTGCTATCGTTATTTAAAAAAGAAGGCATCTAAGCTAAGAAGCCATTCAATTTTTGGTTCAGACCATGGACAGTACTTGGTGGGTGTATTTAGTCACCAATCAGCAAGAACAACCCAGGTTGTGAACCAAAAATGGGCCGGCTTCTAAACTTATATTCTTGCTTTTCAAATAAAGATAGAAATAAAAATGAAGAAACATTTATAATAGAAGTAAATTAGGAAATTGCTTAAAATTGCATGCCATTTTTGAATCATGAAAAAAGTGGGTTCAATGTCCCTTTAAGGCTTTTTAGAGGACGTTTCCCTCATTCTTTAACTAATAGATAATTAGATATTACCTCAGAACTGAAGTGCAGCCCATTTAGAATTTAAACACAAATCTGAGAACTCTCTAAGACTCATTATAAAATGTAACTGGTAATGTGCCCATGGTTAAGTGGTTTAAGTTATGCTATATCCAATCATTTTAAACATCATAGTCATGTAATTCAGTATTGCTCACATACAGACTTGAACTCATAAGAAAATATCTGAATATAATAGCTTGGCACAAATTGCAATGGGAACAAGGCCAACTGTGCATTTCACATTACTGTGCATCTTTTCCAGGGCTTGTCTCATATATTTTTCCCACGGACTTGTTAACACAATGACAATCACAGTAAGGTATACAGAATGACGCAACTTTTCCTCATTAACCAAATGTGTTTCTGCACGTTCTCATGTGACTTCTCACCAAGAGGTCGTCTTGTTTCTCTATTTATATGCTGACTTAATAACAGTTCACAATTTAATGACTATGTGGTAGCTACATTGGTTGCAGTTTCCGCCTAATCCCA
This sequence comes from Bombina bombina, assembly GCF_027579735.1. Classification (NCBI taxonomy): domain Eukaryota; kingdom Metazoa; phylum Chordata; class Amphibia; order Anura; family Bombinatoridae; genus Bombina; species Bombina bombina. Next base: position 515,643,847 of record NC_069502.1, read on the forward strand.
AAGCTGTTGTTACTTTTGTTGAACCCATCATACTGCAAATTTGAATAAAAAGGGAAACTGCAATAAAGTGTGTAGCCTTTTTATTTTCCCCAAAGTAATTTGAAAGAAGTTACATTAAATTTGTTCCTGATTAGAATATCCACATAGCAGTTATAAAAGTAGTTTCACATTTTCTTTTGTACATATATTAGCATGGGCTGTTATATAAAGGAGGTTATTTTATCCAGTTTAATTAGTTTGTTCTGTAAAGTTATATTTTTGCAGTGCCAGTATTCTTCACAGGGAAATTCTAAATATCAAGAGGTGAAGTTACAAGATACAGTAGATGCTGCTCCATTCATTATAATGGAGAGTGACTTCCAAATCACATAAATGATGAGGAGCAGGTATAAAATGTTATGAATTATGCAGTTTTCTAGAGATGCAATGTTGTGTCACAGAGGCGTAACTAGAAACCACAGGGCCCAGGTGCAAGAATCTAAGAAGCCCCCCCCCCAGAAAATGTGAATTTGATACATATTTTTTTTTACATGTCTGCAAAAGGAGGTACCCTGTGCCCATAGTCTGTGAGATGGTCTGACCCCCTATTTCTGTATATAGTGACACTGTTAAGACCCACCAGTACTGTATATAGTGAGTTAGTGACACAGTCTATAATCTGCCAGTGAGATGGCTGGCCTGACCCTACCAGTCCCAGTACTTTATAAAGTGACCACAGTTGTCTGTGACATGGTCCAGCCCCCCGTACTGCATATAGTGGTACTGTATAGTGACACTGTGTGCCCCCTCATGCTGTAGTAGCAAGGTCTGTAATCTGCTGGTTCCACAAACATACACACACACATACATAAATACACACACAGTCACATACATACATACACACACACATACATAAATACACACACAGTCACATACATACATACACACATAAACACCAATGGGTAAAACAGAAACACTAACCCCTGTGGTCAGAGATAGAGACACTAGTGAAGCATCACGTCACAGTCACATGATATCAGTGCAGACAGTGGCAGGTCAACGTTTTTTATTGAACATTTTATTTTTATTTTATTTTTTTAAGCTGGACACCCACCCTGGGGGGCCCGGTCACAGTTGCGAACTCTGCACCCCCTGTAGTTCTGCCCCTGTTGTGGCAAGTTTTTCCATGAGCTATTTGTTTTGCTAACGGGTTATATATATTTTTTTTAAAAATGAATAAGTTAAAGGGACATAAAACCCTTTTTCTTTCATGATTCAGATAGAGAATACAATTTGAAACAACTTTCCAATTTACTTCTGTTATTTAATTTGCTTCATTGTCTTTTTATCCTTTGCTGAAAGGTTTATCTAGGCAAGCTTAGGAGCAGCAAAGAACCTAGGTTCTAGCTGCTGATTGGTGGCTGCATATATATATATATATATATACTGATTGTCTTTGGCTCACCCATGTGTTTAGTTAGAAACCAGTAGTGCATTGCTGTTCATTCAACAAAGTATACCAAGAGAACGAAGAAAATTTGATAATAGGAGTAAATTAGAAAGTTGGTTAAAATTGCATGTTCTATCTGAATCATGAAAGAAAAAAATTGATTTTCATATCCCTTTAAGCACAACATATACTTAAAACATTATGAAAATGAATCTGGCTCATACCAGTATAGCCTTAGATAACACTTCCTTAGTAAAACACTGACAAAAAAGTGTATTGTTGGTTCTTGATTATAAAATTGCAAGTCATTTATCACTGTTCCATAGAACAATGGAACACATCTTGTATACCTAACAGACACATCTTGGAATCCATATGAATATCTGAGCAGCTTTTGATTAAAATCAGAGCTTGGCAATCACAGTATAGGCTTCTGCCATAAAAGAAAAGTTATTTTATTTATTTAAAGCTTGTAATTTTACATTCTAAATAAATACTAAGGGCTAGATTACAAGTGGAGCGCAATATTGTGCTTAGGCAAGCACCACATTTGCACTCCACTCAGTAATAACAGTGCACATAAATGTGCCCGGAAACCCTCGCACTCACGAGAGTGCGCTTCCAAAGGCTTCAATGGGAGCCTCGTTTTAAAGCAGATAGACACAGCAAACCACCTAGCGCAGGGGGGAAATCGCGCAGCTTTGGGCAACAAAAAAATAAATATACTGTATATGTATATGAATATATTCACATGTGGCCCTCTGCACTTGCTTTTGCAGCCCCTGAGAAAAAGCAGAACTAAGAATATGTGTCCATGTTTGTGGCCCCAGGAAAAAGTGGAACTAAATGTGTGCTTTGGGGACTTCTGGTGGGTAGGTAAACATTGTGCGTGCAACTCAAACAAGTCCTCTGGAGTGAGGAACAGCAGATAGAGGATACCCTTAGAAAAAATTGACCATGTGCTACTGGACATTATTTGTTAAATGCATACATTTAGATTTGGCCCCTAAGGCTTTTAAAACACAAATCTGTAACCCCCACCTGTTAGGAAGCTGAACATCACTGTTTGTTATGAAATAACTGTAGTTAAATGTGTTCAAAATATTTTGACATGACAAAAGACTACCACTGTTTAAATATAATGTGAAGCTAACAAGAGGTGCATTATTATCTACAACTGATTCCTTGGTCTGGTCATTTATTCAGCACAGTTATATCTATTTTGATGATACATAAAAATTCTTTGAGTGTGATATTCCTTTAAATCTCTGACCTGTAAAACTCACAGAAGAATGAGACCCATATATCAAAGGCAAACCCTGGATTGCAATGGTTTTCTTATATACACCCCAGGTTGTAGAAAATGTATAGAAATCCCCCTGTTAGGTATATATAGAGAGACTATTAAGCATTTATGATATCCACTAGGCATTAATACACAACAATTTATATGAAACAATATAGGGAGGCAGAGCCAATTTGTTTTTACTACTGTAACAGCTGTCACAGCAAACTATAATTCATGTTTCTTTATTTTGTTTGTTTTTAGTTTTCTTCTTCATCTTTTCATGTTACTGTTGCAGCAAGCATTTCTACCCTGAATTGTGATTTATTTATCACAGCTAAGGCAAAATATTTTTTTACCCTGTGCAATTTATTTTATTATATTTCTACTTGCATCTGCGTTAAAAGTAAGAGGCTTGTTATTCAAATACCACACATCAAATTCAGATTGGTAGTAAAGAAGATTTATGATATCACTAACATCCCAGAGGTTTTTTGACAGAAAGGAAACTCTTTATTATTCACAACAATAAGACGTAGAATTCTTTTCTCTTTCAAAAATATATATTTTATAGAACTTGTAAAAAGGGATGAAGAGTGCACAGATTCAAGTACACTGCATAAAAGAATACACAAAATTAAAAAATGCTAAGTACCATCAAGTATGAGCTTGTTTTGGAGAAGTTATATAATAGGTCCCTGATGCTATCCATTAGAAGAATTGTGTAAAAAGATTGCATGCATGACTACGGTATTTGGCAACATATCACAAATAAACAAGAGGAAGAAAAAATGTTTTGGTTTAATGGTATAGGCTTTTTACATCCAATCAAATATCTGATAATTCAGTTTGAAAATCCATGTTACTATGCCCTATTTCTGAGGTTTTTTTTTTTGCCTAGGATAGGATGACCAGATCTGGGGAATAAAAAGGCACACACACACAACATACTCAAAATGAAAAGGACGAATTATTATACTAGATTTTGGTTGTAGCTGTTCAAACCATGGGCGCGATCCAATATAGATCGCAGTTTGCGGCGCAAGCGAGGGAACCGGCGTCGCCCGCAGTTTCAGCTTGCAACTCGAGCCATCCCATATATGTCGCCGTCAGATGCTAACGTGCCGTAAGTCGGATAAACCAGCGATGTCCAGAAATCTGCGTAAGTACAAATTTCTGGCGTCGCCAGTGACTTGCGGCACGTTAGAAACTGCCGGCGCCTATAAAACCTGACTAAAGTCTAAAACACCCGCACTGTCTAACACGCCTCCCTAACATAGCCCGCACTGTTTAACCCTCTATCCGCTATCCCCCCTCACTATCCTAACAATAAAAAAGCTATTAACCCCTAAACCGCCGCTCCCGTACCCCGCCGCCAGCTATATTATATCTATAACCCCCTAAAGTGAGCCCCTAACACCGCCGCCATCTATATTAATATTATTAACCCATAATGTAAGCCCCTTACACCGCCGCCATCTCTATTAAAATGATTAACCCCTAATTTAATCTACCTACCCCGCCGCCAGCTATATTATCTATATTAACCCTAAGTATATTATAGTTAATATAGGTATTACATTATATATATTAACTATATTAACCCTAATTATATTAGGGTTAATATAGTTAATATAGTTACTATAGTATTTATATTAACTATATTAACTCTATCTAACCCTAACACCCCTAACTAAATTTATATTAAATTAATCTAATTAATTTATAAACTAAAATATTCCTATTTAAATCTAAATACTTACCTATAAAACAAACCCTAAGATAGCTACAATATAATTAATAATTACATTGTAGCTATGTTAGGGTTAATATTTATTTTACAGGTAAATTGTTAATTATTTTAACTAGGTATAATAGATATTAAATAGTTATTAACTATTTAATATCTACCTAGTTAAAATAATTACCCAATTACCTGTAAAATAAATCCTAACCTAAGTTACAAATACACCTACACTATCAATAAATTTAATAAACTACAAACATCTATCTAAAAATACAATTAAATTAACTAAACTAAATTACAAAAAAAAACAAACACTAAATTACAAAAAATAAAAAAAAGATTACAAGATATTTAAGCTAATTACACCTATTCTAAGCCCCCTAATAAAATAATAAACCCCCAAAATAAAAAAATTCCCTGCCCTATTCTAAATTAAACAAATTTCAAAGCTCTTTACCTTACCAGCCCTTAAAAGGGCCTTTTGTGGGGCATGCCCCAAAGAATTCAGCTCTTTTGCATACAACAAATACAATCCCCCCCCCATTACAACCCACCACCCACATACCCCTATTCTAAAACCACCCAAACCCCCCTTAAAAAAGCCTAACACTACCCCCCCTGAAGATCTCCCTACCTTGTCTTCACCACACCGGGCCGAACTCCTGATCCGATCCGGGCGATGTCTTCCTCCAAGCGGCAAAGAAGAATTCTTCCTCCGGCGATGTCTTCCTCCAAGCGGCAAAGAAGAATTCTTCCTCCGGCGACGTCTTCCTCCAAGCGGCAGCAAAGTCTTCATTCTTCCGGCGGCATCTTCAATCTTCTTTCTTCGCTCCGCCGCCGCGGAGCATCCATCCTGGCCGACTGCTGTACTTGGAATGAGGTACATTTAAATGACGTCATCCAAGATGGCGTCCGCCGAATTCCGATTGGCTGATAGGATTCTATCAGCCAATCGGAATTAAGTTAGAAAAATCTGATTGGCTGATTGAATCAGCCAATCAGATTCAAGTTCAATCCGATTGGCTGATCCAATCAGCCAATCAGATTTAGCTCGCATTCTATTGGCTGTTCCGATCAGCCAATAGAATGCAAGCTCAATCTGATTGGCTGTTCGGATCAGCCAATCGGATTTAACTTGAACCTCATTCCAAGTACAGCAGTCGGCCAGGATGGATGCTCCGCGGCGGCGGAGCGAAGAAAGAAGATTGAAGATGCCGCCGGAAGAATGAAGACTTTGCTGCCGCTTGGAGGAAGACGTCGCCGGAGGAAGAATTCTTCTTTGCCGCTTGGAGGAAGATATCGCTGGAGGAAGAATTCTTCTTTGCCGCTTGGAGGAAGACATCGCCCGGATCGGATCAGGAGTTCGGCCCGGTGTGGTGAAGACAAGGTAGGGAGATCTTCAGGGGGGTAGTGTTAGGCTTTTTTAAGGGGGGTTTGGGTGGTTTTAGAATAGGGGTATGTGGGTGGTGGGTTGTAATGGGGGGGGGGGGGATTGTATTTGTTGTATGCAAAAGAGCTGAATTCTTTGGGGCATGCCCCACAAAAGGCCCTTTTAAGGGCTGGTAAGGTAAAGAGCTTTGAAATTTGTTTTATTTTGGGGGTTTATTATTTTATTAGGGGGCTTAGAATAGGTATAATTAGCTTAAATATCTTGTAATCTTTTTTTTATTTTTTGTAATTTAGTGTTTGTTTTTTTTTGTAATTTAGTTTAGTTAATTTAATTGTATTTTTAGATAGATGTTTGTAGTTTATTAAATTTATTGATAGTGTAGGTGTATTTGTAACTTAGGTTAGGATTTATTTTACAGGTAATTGGGTAATTATTTTAACTAGGTAGATATTAAATAGTTATTAACTATTTAATATCTATTATACCTAGTTAAAATAATTAACAATTTACCTGTAAAATAAATATTAACCCTAACATAGCTACAATGTAATTATTAATTATATTGTAGCTATCTTAGGGTTTGTTTTATAGGTAAGTATTTAGATTTAAATAGGAATATTTTAGTTTATAAATGAATTAGATTAATTTAATATAAATTTAGTTAGGGGTGTTAGGGTTAGATAGAGTTAATATAGTTAATATAAATACTATAGTAACTATATTAACTATATTAACCCTAATATAATTAGGGTTAATATAGTTAATATATATAATGTAATACCTATATTAACTATAATATACTTAGGGTTAATATAGATAATATAGCTGGCGGCGGGGTAGGTAGATTAAATTAGGGGTTAATCATTTTAATAGAGATGGCGGCGGTGTAAGGGGCTTACATTAGGGGTTAATAATATTAATATAGCTGGCGGCGGTATAGGGGGATTAGATTAGGGGTTAATAATTTTTATATAGGTGGCGGCGGTGTAAGGGGTCAGATTAGGGGATAGATAAGGTAGATGGCGGCGGTTTTAGAGGCTCACAGTAGGGGGTTAGTTTATGTAGATGGCGGCGGGGTCCGGGAGCGGCGGTTTAGGGGGTAATAACTTTATTAGGGATTTCGGGGGGGGGGGGGATCGCGGTTGACAGGGAGATAGACATTGCGCATGCGTTAGGTGTTAGGTTTATTTTAGCAGATCGCGGTTGACAGGGAGATAGACATTGCGCATGCGTTAGGTGTTAGGTTTATTTTAGCAGCCAGTTTAGGGAGTTACGGGGCTCCAATAGTCAGCGTAAGGCTTCTTACGGCTGCTTTTTGTGGCGAGGTGAAAATGGAGTACGTTTTCTCCATTTTCGCCACGTAAGTCCTTACGCTGCATATTGGATACCAAACTGCGCGGGTTTGGTATACCTGCATATGGCCCAAAAAACTGCGGGCGACGGCAGAAATATACGGGCGTAACTTCTAGGTTACGCCGTATATAGGATACCAAACCCGCGCAAATATTGGCGTCGCCGGCTTTTGCGGGCGACGATTTATATCGGATCGACCCCCATATAGCTGCTAATGTCATCACTGTTATTAATTAACAACTTCACATGCAACATTGATGAAAACATGCAGGACTAGATTAAAAGTGAGGCGCTATATCTTAATGTGCGCCTGTAAAGGGTCAAATTCGCCTGTTTATGGGCGCAAATAACCAGCCATTACAAGTGGTTAATGCAACTGTAAACTCGTGTTTCCCTTTGTGCTAAGTGCAATTAACCAGAGGTCAGACATCTAGTTAAAAATAAAAAGTTGCTCCAATTGTCCCCAAAATAAAGAGGACAGTACCATAATATAAATATATGAGCATTTTTATTTTTAAACAAAACAACTGCACAAAGCAGTTATAAGGGGTTAAAGTGAGGGGATGTGGGGTGTTAGAAAAAAAGGGCACCTAAAGTGCCTTTACATAGGAGTCTATGAGGGGCTGTGTTTTCTCCATAAATATATATGTATATGCTTATATTGTCATGATCCAGTGTATAACCGCTCAGGAAACAGACCCTAAGGGCAGTGGTAGGGAATTGGAGACACTGACCCCTAGAATAGTATTCTGGATGTTGATAGTTGAGATTTGGGATTCATAGTTGCAAGGAATTATTGCAGGGTTTATGAAGTGTAAAACTTGACTATGCACATATGCTGGCTTCAGAGAGCATGACTATAATCTCGACATACACAGGAAAAGATAAAAAGAGTACAATATGTATGTGGTAAGAGACAGTATTCAAAATAAGCAAACTGGAAAAGGTGTTGTAGGATTCAGAATGTATGATATAGAATTACCAAGTAAAGTGGTAATGCAGGTTTCACAGTACACAATATAAATTGGAGCAAATGCCAGATTAAGAGCAGCTCAAGTGATAGACAAGTTGCAAGAGTACTAAATACTGTTGTGGCAAATATTAGAGAATCACAGGGAAGCAGTTTGATTTACTGAAACACATAAATGCAGAATTCTGAGTATATATATATTTGCAGCAGGATATAGAGCAATGACAACTTGTAACAGTGAATAGTTGTAAAGTTTAGAGTATGATTCAGTTGTAGCAATCGGGGAATGATCATAGCAAAATACAAACTTGTAATTTAGATTGAGTTCAGAGTTAGCCAAATAGCAGTGTCCAGGAAACAAAGCAAGAAATATATAGTTACTTGCGGTTAGTAGGAATCAGGCTTTAGTAGAGAGGGTAGGGTGCAGACTTGAATATCCTTAGAAAAAGACATGCTGGAAAAAAAACAGAGATCTGTATATCCAGAACAAACTTCAAAGCTAGTGCAAAGAACAATAGACCTGACATGGTCTTAAAGGGACAGTGATAGTAGGTAGGCATATATGACATATATAGTGCCCTCCACCAAAATTGGCACCCTTTGTAAACAAAAGCAAAGAAGGCTGTGAAAAATTGTTTTTATTGTTTAACCTTTTAATCTTTTGTTCAACAAAATACTCAAAAATACTCTGTTCTCATGGATATCAAACAATTGCAAACACAACACAGGTTTATCTAAAAAAATTAAATCTTTGTTAAATATATGTGGCCCATAATTATTGGCACCCTTTAAGTCATTACTTTGTGCTACCTCCCTTTGCCAAGATAACAGCACTCAGACTTCTCCTATAATGCCTGATGAGGTTGGAGAATACATGGCAAGGGATCTCATACCATTCCTCCTTAACCCCTTAGTGACCAGAGCACTTTTCCATTTTCTGACCGTTTGGGACCAAGGCTATTTTTACATTTCTGCTGTGTTTGTATTTAGCTGTAATTCCTCTTACTCATTTACTGTACCCACACATATTATATACCGTTTTTCTCGCCATTAAATGGACTTTCTAAAGATACCATTATTTTCATCATATCTTATAATTTACTATTAAAAAAAATATAAAATATGAGGAAAAAATGGAAAAAAAAACAATTTTTTCAAACTTTGACCCCCAAAATCTGTTGCACATCTACAACCACAAAAAAACACCCATGCTAAATAGTTTCTAAATTTTGTCCTGAGTTTAGAAATACCCAATGTTTACATGTTCTTTGCTTTTTTTGCAAGTTATAGGGCACTAAATAAAAGTAGCACTTTGCTATTTCCAAACCACTTTTTTTCAAAATTAGCGCTAGTTACATTGGGACACTGACAGGAATCCCTGAATAGTCATTGACATGTATATATATATTTTTAGAAGACATCCCAAAGTATTGATCTAGGCCCATTTTGGTATATTTCATGCCACCATTTCACTACCAAATGCGATCAAATAAAAAAAAATGTTCACTTTTTCACAAATTTTTTCACAAACTTTAGGTTTCTCACTGAAATTATTTACAAACAGCTTGTGCAATTATTGCACAAATGGTTTTAAATGCTTCTCTGGGATCCCCTTTGTTCAGAAATAGCAGACATATATGGCTTTTACATTGCTTTTTGGTAATTAGAAGGCCGCTAAATGCCACTGCGCACCACACGTGTATTATGCGCAGCAGTGAAGGGGTTAATTAGGGAGCATGTAGGGAGCTTGTAGGGTTAATTTTAGCTTTAGTGTAGTGTAGTAAACAACCCCAAGTATTGATATAAGCCCATTTTGGTATATTTCATGCCACCATTTCACCGCCAAATGCGATCAAATTAAAAAAAACTTTACATTTTTCACAATTTTAGGTTTCTCCCTGAAATTATTTACAAACAGCTTGTGCAATTATGGCACAAATTGTTGTAAATGCTTCTCTGGGATCCCCTTTGTTCAGAAATAGCAGACATATATGGCTTTGGTGTTGCTTTTTGGTAGTTAGAAGGTCGCTAAATGCCGCAGCGCATCACACGTATATTATGTCTAGCAGTGAAGGAGTTAATTAGGTAGCTTGTAGGGAGCTTGCAGGGTTAATTTTAGCTTTAGTGTAGAGATCAGCCTCCCACCTGACACATCCCACCCAAAGATCCCTTCCAAACAGCTCCCTTCCTTCCCCCACCCCACAATTGTGCCCGCCATCTTAAGTACTGGCAGAAAGTCTGCCAGTACTAAAATAAAAGTTTTTTGGGGGGTTTTAGTTTTTTTTTGTTTTTTTTAAAAAATAATTCTTCTGCTGTGTAGGACCCCCCTTAGCCCCCAACCTCCCTGAGCCCCCCCCCCAAACAGCTCTTTAACCCCCCCCCCCCCCTCTGCCTTTATTGGGCACCATATTGGGTACTGGCAGCTGTCTGCCAGTACCCAGTTTGAAAAATAATAATGTATTTTTTATTTTTTATTTTATTAAATATTTTATTTATTTCTGTAGTGTAGCTGCCCCCCCCTCAACATCCAACCCCCCACCCTCTCCCAGATGCCTTGATTTTAAAATCCCACCCTCCCCAGTCCTCTCTCCCACCCTCCAGATCTACAGCATATTGATGCTGTTTTCATAGACCTAACGTGCACGCGCGCGACCGTGCACGCGCATGCACAGCTCTCCCTGGATGAGCTCCCACCCACCAACGATAACGGCCATCAATAGCCGATGCAGAGAGGGCCACAGAGTGTCTCTCTCTGCATCGGATGGCTAAAAACAGTTATTGCAGGATGCCTCAATATCAAGGATCGCTTCCACTGCTTTCAAAGACCAACGACGTATGGGGTACGTCCTTGGTCATTAACTGCATTTTTTTGCAGGACGTACCCCATACGTCGTTGGTCGTTAAGGGGATAAAGAATGTCTCCAGATCCTTTAAATTTTTAGGTAAATTCTGGTATACTCTTCTCTTCAGTTCACCCCACAGGTTTTCTACAGCTCCAAGACAGAGGACTGGGATCGCCATGGCAAGCCCTTGATTTTGTGGCCAGAAAACCATTTTTGTGTTGATTTTGATGTATGTTTTGGATCATTGTCCTGCTGGAAGATCCAACCATGGCCCATTTTAAGTTTTCTGGCAGAGGCAGTCAGGTGTAACTTTAATATCTATTGATATTTTATAGAGTCCATGATGACATGTATCCTAACAAAATGTCCAGGTCCTCTGGCAAAAAAACCCCTAAAACATTAAAGAGTTGCAACCATATTTAACCCTGGGCATGAGGTACTTTTCCATATGGCTTCCTCTCTGTGTGTGCCAAACCCACCTCTGGTGTTTATTGCCAAAAAGCTCTATTTTGGTTTCATCTGACCATAGAACCCAATCCCATTTGAAGTTCCAGTAGTTTCTGGCAAACCCATGATGCTTGTGTTTGTTTTTGTATGAGAGTACAGGCTATTTTTTTTTTAAACCCTTCCAAACAACTTGTGGTGATGTGACGTCGGATTGTAGTTTTGGAGACTTTGTAACCCCAAAACACAACTAACTTCTGCAATTCTCCAGCTGTGATCCTTGGAGATATTTTGGTCACTCTAACCACCCTCTTCCCACTGCGTTGAGACAATATAGACACGCCTCCTCTTCCAGGTTAATTTATAACATTTCCAGTTGACTGAAACATCTTAATTATTGCCCTGATGGTGGAAATGGGCATTTTCAATGCTTTTGCTATTTTCCTTTAGCCAACAATCTTTTGCCGCACATCACAGATATATTCCTTGGACTTACCCATCGTGATGAACGACTAAGGGAATTTGGCCTATGTGTTACCTCATATTTATACCCATATGAAACAGGAAGTGATGGTTGAACAATTTAGTGTTCCTATATGGGAATATACTTCAAATATATTTTTCTCATATGAATTCATAGGATTGCCAATAATTGTGCCACACATACTGTATATTTAACAAATATTTTATTTTTGGATACACCTGTGTTGTATTTGCAATTGTTGGCTATCCATCAGGGCAGAGTATTTTTGTGTATTTTTTTTTTAACAAAATGCTAAACAATGAAGACAAATTTTCACAGCCTTCTTGCTCATATTTACCAAGGGTGCCAATATTAGAGATCACTGTATACAGGGAGTGCAGAATTATTAGGCAAGTTGTATTTTTGAGGATTAATTTTATTATTGAACAACAACCATGTTCTCAATGAACCCAAAAAACTCATTAATATCAATATTTTTTTGAATATTTTTGGAAGTAGTTTTTAGTTTGTTTTTAGTTTTAGATATTTTAGGGGGATATCTGTGTGTGCAGGTGACTATTACTGTGCATAATTATTAGGCAACTTAACAAAAACCAAATATATACCCATTTCAATTATTTATTTTTACCAGTGAAACCAATATAACATCTCAACATTCACAAATATACATTTCTGACATTCAAAAACAAAACAAAAACAAATCAGTGACCAATATAGCCACCTTTCTTTGCAAGGACACTCAAAAGCCTGCCATCCATGGATTCTGTCAGTGTTTTGATCTGTTCACCATCAACATTGCGTGCAGCAGCAACCACAGCCTCCCAGACACTGTTCAGAGAGGTGTACTGTTTTCCCTCCTTGTAAATCTCACATTTGATGATGGACCACAGGTTCTCAATGGGGTTCAGATCAGGTGAACAAGGAGGCCATGTCATTAGATTTTCTTCTTTTATACCCTTTCTTGCCAGCCACGCTGTGGAGTACTTGGACGCGTGTGATGGAGCATTGTCCTGCATGAAAATCATGTTTTTCTTGAAGGATGCAGACTTCTTCCTGTACCACTGCTTGAAGAAGGTGTCTTCCAGAAACTGGCAGTAGGACTGGGAGTTGAGCTTGACTCCATCCTCAACCCGAAAAGGCCCCACAAGCTCATCTTTGATGATACCAGCCCAAACCAGTACTCCACCTCCACCTTGCTGGCGTCTGAGTCGGACTGGAGCTCTCTGCCCTTTACCAATCCAACCACGGGCCCATCCATCTGGCCCATCAAGAATCACTCTCATTTCATCAGTCCATAAAACCATAGAAAAATCAGTCTTGAGATATTTCTTGGTCCAGTCTTGACGTTTCAGCTTGTGTGTCTTGTTCAGTGGTGGTCGTCTTTCAGCCTTTCTTACCTTGGCCATGTCTCTGAGTATTGCACACCTTGTGCTTTTGGGCACTCCAGTGATGTTGCAGCTCTGAAATATGGCCAAACTGGTGGCAAGTGGCATCTTGGCAGCTGCACGCTTGACTTTTCTCAGTTCATGGGCAGTTATTTTGCGCCTTGGTTTTTCCACACGCTTCTTGTGACCCTGTTGACTATTTTGAATGAAACGCTTGATTGTTCGATGATCACGCTTCAGAAGCTTTGCAATTTTAAGAGTGCTGCATCCCTCTGCAAGATATCTCACTATTTTTGACTTTTCTGAGCCTGTCAAGTCCTTCTTTTGACCCATTTTGCCAAAGGAAAGGAAATTGCCTAATAGTTATGCACACCTGATATAGGGTGTTGATGTCATTAGACCACACCCCTTCTCATTACAGAGATGCACATCACCTAATATGCTTAATTGGTAGTAGGCTTTCGAGCCTATACAGCTTGGAGTAAGACAACATGCATAAAGAGGATCATGTGGTCAAAATACTCATTTGCCTAATAATTCTGCACTCCCTGTATATTTGTCTTTATATTTGTATATACATTTGCTATTAGCTGTGCTTACAGCATAAGAAAAGAGTATTTTATAATGATATACTGTTGAACATGAGATGATTTTGTCACCAAAAAAGGTGTGCTTTACTCACATTGGACACAGTATTCTGATGTTACCTGGGGGGGGGTAGCACCAGTAGAAAAACAACAAATGCATCAGTATCAGGGTTACCATGGAAATAAAGTGTCAAATACATCCATTAGTATTAGTACCATAATCATAGCATGGCTCTGGTTGGCAACTGGATACTACAGCTTCAAGAGTATAAATGCACAACCCAAGGGCCCATTTCTTATAATATATCATATGTAGTGCTTGTTGAAACGAATTTTATAAAAGGAAGGGACTATTCCTTCATACTAGATATGTAACAAAAAGCCCAAAACCTTGCTCTGATGTTGTATTTTGAAGCTTGCTGTAGTCGGTGTGTCCCATAGAACACTAAAGAAAAAAACTGTTCTTTATTTTGACAGGATTGCAACCACTTAATAGCCTCATGGCCATGAAGGAAGCTGTCAATTTTGTAGAACAGGTAGTAAATAGAGCAATTACATTAACCAAGCTTGCAGTGACTTGTCTTTGGTTTCCAGTGAAGTCCATGGGTCATAGTCCAGTTCCTCCTCATGTAAGGCAAATTCAAGATCAATACATATTTGTGCCAAGGTGGGAGTGGTACTAGCATATGTGACATTAGTGTCAACATTAAATTAGCCTTCACTTGCTCTTCAGCTCTACAGGCGATGCTGTTTGCTTTTGCAAATGTTTACTTCTTACTTCAAGGAGATTAAAATAGGAGATGGCCACTGCTGACTGTGGCATGGGGAGCAGTGGTAGAGTAGGGGGAGGAGGCACTGACAGACTTGGCAGGTGTAGTGGTGTAGTTTTTCCACACGCTTCTTGTGACCCTGTTGACTATTTTGAATGAAACGCTTGATTGTTCGATGATCACGCTTCAGAAGCTTTGCAATTTTAAGAGTGCTGCATCCCTCTGCAAGATATCTCACTATTTTTGACTTTTCTGAGCCTGTCAAGTCCTTCTTTTGACCCATTTTGCCAAAGGAAAGGAAATTGCCTAATAGTTATGCACACCTGATATAGGGTGTTGATGTCATTAGACCACACCCCTTCTCATTACAGAGATGCACATCACCTAATATGCTTAATTGGTAGTAGGCTTTCGAGCCTATACAGCTTGGAGTAAGACAACATGCATAAAGAGGATCATGTGGTCAAAATACTCATTTGCCTAATAATTCTGCACTACCTGTATATTTGTCTTTATATTTGTATATACATTTGCTATTAGCTGTGCTTACAGCATAAGAAAAGAGTATTTTATAATGATATACTGTTGAACATGAGATGATTTTGTCACCAAAAAAGGTGTGCTTTACTCACATTGGACACAGTATTCTGATGTTACCTGGGGGGGTAGCACCAGTAGAAAAACAACAAATGCATCAGTATCAGGGTTACCATGGAAATAAAGTGTCAAATACATCCATTAGTATTAGTACCATAATCATAGCATGGCTCTGGTTGGCAACTGGATACTACAGCTTCAAGAGTATAAATTCACAACCCAAGGGCCCATTTCTTATAATATATCATATGTAGTGCTTGTTGAAACGAATTTTATAAAAGGAAGGGACTATTCCTTCATACTAGATATGTAACAAAAAGCCCAAAACCTTGCTCTGATGTTGTATTTTGAAGCTTGCTGTAGTCGGTGTGTCCCATAGAACACTAAAGAAAAAAACTGTTCTTTATTTTGACAGGATTGCAACCACTTAATAGCCTCATGGCCATGAAGGAAGCTGTCAATTTTGTAGAAGAGGTAGTAAATAGAGCAATTACATTAACCAAGCTTGCAGTGACTTGTCTTTGGTTTCCAGTGAAGTCCATGGGTCATAGTCCAGTTCCTCCTCATGTAAGGCAAATTCAAGATCAATACATATTTGTGCCAAGGTGGGAGTGGTACTAGCATATGTGACATTAGTGTCAACATTAAATTAGCCTTCACTTGCTCTTCAGCTCTACAGGCGATGCTGTTTGCTTTTGCAAATGTTTACTTCTTACTTCAAGGAGATTAAAATAGGAGATGGCCACTGCTGACTGTGGCATGGGGAGCAGTGGTAGAGTAGGGGGAGGAGGCACTGACAGACTTGGCAGGTGTAGTGGTGCTGCTAATGCTGCTGATAGTACTGGTGCTGCTGCTATTAGCCGGGTCACAAACAGTTTATCTGAAACACGGTGCTCAGCCCTTCACCATAACAATTGTAATTGATGCCTAGTAGTGACCCTGCATTGCTTGTGGATGGTCTTAAAATCATGGTGTTTGTCACCACCTACTATACTGGTCTCTCCATGTCGACCAAGAAATGGTGTACTGCTTGGTGCACTTCACTTTTAGAACTGTATTTAGAAAAATATATTATTATTACATATTCTTCAGTGAAGATGTAGATTGAGAAAGTGTTAGGTGGTAAAAAACAAACACACACATACTTACCCTACCTACCATACACTAAGAGAATAAAACTTTTGCTGTATTTAGATTTCTCTCTCTTATTAAAATACTACTAAAACATTTGAGAGAAATTGTACTATAAAATTAAAAATTCTAAATGTAAGTGTGCATCTGAGTTGTGTGACTAGCGCTGCTCATCAGATAAGTGGGGGGTTCTGCTTGGGACCTGCAGTGGCGGGTCCAGAGTGTCACTTTTACTATGTGTTTAACCCCTTTGGGGTTTAAACAAACAGTAGTGTGGGGTCAATAGTCTTTAAATTAAATACTGTAATGAATTAGAGCATGTAATTTTTCAACTATTATGGCCCTTTAAGTTTACTTTGCTTTTAACACCAATTTAATCTCTAAATAAATTATGTTTTGGACTAAGCATAAATGTATATTATATTTATCTACTTTTACCATTTCATAGGCTAGATTAATAGAAGATAGATTGCTCCGGGGGCACATTGCAAAGGCCAAATCATGCATGAAATTCGAAAACACAGCTTTGCCAGCGTTTCATTAGTGGGCATTTCTATGAATAAAAGATACATAGTTGTGACAACTGCTGCAATATATGATATCTTGCAAATCAAACAGGAACTGTTAGCAGTGCGGAGAAGCAATAATTACAATCACAACACTTAAGGAAAACGCTTGCAAAACAGGTTATGTAAATGTTTGTAATAGTAAAATATTTGCATGTCTTTTATTAGGGTAATATATATTCTGTCTGAATAGAATGAGTGGTATCTCAGAAACGAGTAAATAAGTGTCTGGGTGTAACGGACCATTAAAGATTATTTTTTTTTTACTTAATCGTTAGACTCTATTGCCCTTGTTAAATACCTCTTCTCCCATTTGAGTCTCATTATTACAAAGCTGACAAGGTTGTCCCATTTTTCTTTTTTTTTCTTTAATTGATTAAAAAATGATCATAGTTCCCTTAGACCATGTACATTTAATGTTCCTTTAACAGTTTTACTTATACCTACAAAAGCATTCTACATGCTTAATAAAATAGGTAACTTAGAAAACCAAGTGAGAGGATGGAATGATTTTACAAATTTAAATTCCAAATAAAAATTTCAAAAGACAAAACAAACCCCATAGCAACAAGAAATTTGGCTATTTTATGGAGGAGGGCAAAAGAAAAATTTGGGTCAGTGCAGTCAAAGGTAGGAGACTGTACCATTTGTTCTGTGTAATAGAAACTCTAAGTATTGGTTCATTGATCTGAGGGTAATAACCAGAGGGTAAGCATACAGATAATACAGTCAGAAGAAATAAACGGAACTGGAGTAGATTTGTATGGTCTGTGTTCATCCACGTCTTTAGCAAGAAATATATTGGTTTAATCATTATATGAAAGAGGTAATCCAGATGAGAATACAAAAAGCAGAAAAAAGTGGTTTCTTAAAATAGGGAGTTGGGATCTAAGAAGTTAGTTAACAGGAGGTCAACTGAAACTGAAAATGAAACCATGCTTGTGAGACCAAACGGTTCCCAAGAATTATTGGCTGTACCAGAGATTCAATAATATAAAAACAAAGATTATATAAAATACATGATCCTTTCATTTAGGGTTAAACAAAGTCCATTGAAAGTAGCAATTTTTAGAGGAAAGTCCTTATTAAAAAATGAAGATGATGATTAATACATAAGGAGGAATTGGTAATGATGCCTGAAGATCTATTGCTTTCTGTTATCTATGGATTGTGTTTCACTGAAATTTATAATGGGGTAATAATTAAGAAGAAAAAAGAGATTGAGCAGATTTTGAGTATTTGCTTAAAAGTACATGTCTAGAATAAAGATTTATATGTAGAATCCAAGCAAGTGTAAAGGGAGATGAAATATTCCAAGATCTTGAGTATGTCAAGAAAAACCTTAAGCCTTATGATTGTTTATGGCAATCAGCCTTTAGTACCACTTTGCAAAACTCTAAAATATATTGGGCTACAGATTAATTGTTATTGCAAATGATGAGAAGATTAGCCTATTTGATTGTAGTTCTGCTTTGCACATCAAATTTGGTTTGAAACAGCTATACTATAATTGCGTTTTTAATGCGTCCGTGACCGTTGTCAGTTGCATACGCATCCTCAAAGGACTATTGGCTGCGCGGGCAGCCAAAATAATCCACCTGGATGCAGCATAAATGGCAGTGTAGTGAAAGAATCCACCTGGATGTAGCTTAGGCAAACGAAGAATTAAGAAAAAACATGCAACCGCCCACACAAAATATTAATAAAAAAACATGTAACCGCCCACACGAAATAACAAAAAATATATAACAGACGCACAAAATAACAAAAAACCTAACCGCCCGCACAAAATAATAAAAAAATCTAACCGCACGCACAAAGTATACCAAAAAGACCCTAACCGCCCGCACAAATTAATAACAAACACCTAAACCGCCAACACCCACATCGCAAAATAATAAAGTAATTAACCCCTAATCTGCAAATTAATGCAAATAACATAATTAACCTATTAATCCGTAAACCGCCATCCCCCAACATCCCAATAAACCTAATTAACTTATAAACCCCTAAACTGCCAAACCCCCACATCACAATAAACCTAATTGACCTATTAACTCCTAAACCACCAAACCCCTACAGCGCAAATAACTAATTAAACTACTAAGCCCCCTAACCTAACACCCCCTAAATTAACCCCAATTACATAAAATAAAAATACTAAGTTACAATTAAAATAAAAAATACTAACATTAATTTAAAAATAAAACAACATTAATTAACAAAAAATAATCTAAAATTGGTTGTATGGGGGGTTTTACTGTTAGGGGGTAATTGGTCATTTTGAAAAATTTGCAGTCCTGTATAGGAGGGATTCTCTCTTGTGAATAATTAGCGTAGTGAGATATGTAGGTATGTTGTGTTAAATTCAAACACTACTACTTGGCATTGTAAAAAATAAAAAGAATAAAAAGAAAAGCGTTTAACAAAAGGCGTTAAACAAACTTGCAGAGCTAAGAGAAAGGGATATGAACATCATAAACTGGAATTAGATATGTGAATATATTGTGCTAGATACCCGAGCAATTCTGTTGAACTCAGAATAGCCAACAATGCTAAGTGGGCACAGGGTCCGTGTAGATGTGTAGGAGAGCGCTGAATTGGATACCTAGCAAAAACACAATCTGTATGAGCAGGTGTTAATAATGAAGCATCGTCAATATGGGAAGAGGACCAAAGAAAATATATACTGTAAAGCAACTGTGTTGTTGGACATTGTGTGTGTTACGAAGCTGCCTCGACCGCAGGCAACGCCTTTGTTGTAGATTAATAAGTCACAGCAGTCATAGTAGTGAAAAATGGGAATGGCTTCCTTGGTTTGCCACATAATGAAAATAGGTGGACTATTAAAATATCAAATAATGCGGAAACTGTGTTTGCAGGCCTACAGCAAGATGTTTTACTTTAACTGGATTGTGCCAGAAACTAGTAGGGGTTGTGGAAAGATATTAGGAATCCTAATCATTAATATCAGTGAGTGTTACGGATTACTGCTAACATCTATAAATAAAATAGAGCTGGAAAACTATAGCAGTATCCAAATTTCATCCAAATAAATATAACTGAAATAGTACCGTAATGTTATAAACTAGGCATCCCCAATCCCATTATATTGCAATTTTAAACCTACTATGCAAAGGTTCAACAACCTGTGGAACTAGATAGAGAAACTCCTGAGGGCAGTGGTTCTCACTGTATCCTTAATATTAGACCTATAATATAAAAAATAAATTAAGTGCCCAGGGAAAAGCCAGCATGGGGTAATTAGGTGTCGCTCTTGTATAATACTCAGTAATTGGTGTGAGCACTATATGAGATTACTATACCTCTATTTATTAGAAACATTGTAGGGAAAAATCCTATAAGTTTAACACATGTAGAGTGCAGTAAATGCCCTTAAACCTCTCAAGTAAATGAAACGTTTAAAGAAAAATTAGGACTGTGGTAAACACATATGCCTATGCATCACAATTAAACGAAAGAGTATGAAACTGTAGGACATATATAAAGTGAGCCTGGCGCAGTTATTAAGTAACAAATATATAACCCTGCGTTTGAATTGGTAAGAGTAAGATTCAGGCAATAGGGGTATATTTCAAGAAGTACTTTGTTGCGCACAATAACCAAACTGGGGAGTAAAACTATATAATACTGATATATAGCAGAAAAGTTTTATGCAAACATAGATGTCTATCGTATACTGAACAGACCAGGAATAGTCAAACAAGCCTCCACCACAGCCAATGCTACTCAGAAGTCCGCAGAAAGTGTAGTGGACTCGGTGAAATACAGAGCTGACCCTTTAACCAATGCCTCTAGGGATTGTTATCTTTGTACCCGTCAACAGTAGCCACTCTAAATAGCCAGCAGTGCTTGTGTTTAATTGTACTCGTGCTTGCAGGTTCCGTCTTGCAGCCCCATGAGAGTGAGTCTTTCTGAGCGGTTCCGCCATTTCTGCAACATATTTCCAATCAGGGAGATATATTCCCATACCAGAGAGGTGGACTGGAATGTTCAGTTCTTGATTAGTGTCCCTGTGACATACCTTGTCATGTTGAGGCCCCTGCGATATTAGTTGTTGTTGTTTCTGGGGATGTGGCACAGCCGTTTTCTCAGGGTGGACCATCGTTTGCTTCATGTTTAGGGATTCCACCCTAGTATTAATGCGTGTCTGAGCCGTTGCGCTATGCATAGCGAGCTGGGTAATGTAGCTTTGTATCTCAGGTTTCTCGGTTTCCTCAACTGAGCTATCCTTGCTGCTTACTGCGTCAGTTATTGGGAACGCTCGATTGAGCAAATTTTCAAATGCAGCTTGGTACCCAGCTAGAAGGTTGCCGATCTCCGCAATTATATGTACTGCCATATCCATGTTGAGGGTTTACTGTAATACCTGTCCCTGCAATCAATAAGGCACCAAATAGTTGATTTCTCCCCTCACTTTGGTCTCTACATGGAGAAAAACATGGCCGGTCTCGAGATCCCTTGTCAGGCTAAGCAGCAGAGTAGCAAAATTTTGGGCATAGAGCAATCTTCCGCTTTTAGCATTCAACTCTTGGAACAATTAAGCTTTCATCATCACAATATTGATGTGGTGTAAAGACCTGAACAGTCGCCAGATTTGACTTTTATGTGGTAAATAGTTGGAGCTGCTGCAATGTGCGACCGTACAGGCTCATAGGTGGCTCCTCCACCCAGCTTAGGTGTTTTTAGACTTAGTTTTTTTATTTTGGGGAGGTTGGTTGTATGGGGGGTTTTACTGTTAGGGGGTAATTGGTCATTTTTTTAGGCAAAAGAGCTGTTTAACTTAAGGCAATGCCCTGCAAAAGCCCTTTTAAGGGCTATTGGTAGTAAAGTATTAAATTAGGGGGTGTTTTTATTTTTGGGTGGATTTTTTATTTTTATAGGGTATTAGTTTAGGTTTACATTTTTTATTTTGGAAAGCTTTGTTTATTTTTTTCTGTAATTTTACATTTTTTATTTTTTGTAATATTAGCTTTTTTTAAAATAGACTGCCCTCTAAAAGTCTCAACAGCATAAAGCAGATCTGAATAGCTTTTTAAGAGAGGAGACACACAAGACAACATATTCACTTTTAATAGTAAGGTGATAAAAGTCAGCTTCATGTGCAAAGTAGAGAAAATGTGAGGCTGATTACAAAAATTAATCTGGAACTGATTTAGAAATCCTCTATATTACATGCACATCCTGTCAAATTTCTCTAAAAGAGGTATCTTGAGAAATGGTGTTCAAGAAGTAGCAACATGCAAATAACTAGTGGATGAGTGCATTGTGGGTACTTGTATGGATAAAGAAACTGTAAGGGAGGTGGCAGCTGTTTCTCATGGAATCAATGAATCTTGCTCTTGTGGGTTACAGCCCTAGCCACCTAAGCAGGAATCATTTATCAGACTTCTATGGTTTAAATTAGGACTATATTTGTAATTAATCTTTCTATTTGAGCTTTCAGAATCCATCATGTGCCCGTCATTATGTGTATCTGCTTTCTCCTCCTAAAAATCTACAACTAGGATGGCACACCATTATAAAACGTAATACATTTTATTTTACCAAATTAAAAACAGTCAGCAATATTTCAGAACCACATGGTCCTTAGTGATGCTGAATATAAAGCCTCAAACCAAAACTTTAAATATTAAAGGGACCACCTACTCTAAAATGTTTATTGATTAAAAAGATAAATAATCCCTTTATTACCTGTTCACCAGTTTTGCACAGCCAATATGATTATATTAATATACTTTTTATCTCTTTAATTACCTTGTATCTAATCCTCTGCAGACAGCCCCCTTATTTCAGGGCTACTTACTTATTATCTACTGACTTGAATTTTAGCCAATTAGTGCTGTGTCCTGCAAAATTCCACAGGTGTGAACACAATGTTTTTTTTTGTTTGTTTGTTTTTTGGATTACAATCACTTTTTATTTGCATGAAAAAAACATTGTATATCATTATATAGTAAACAGCAGCATTACATGATATATGCACACAATGGTATAAATATACCTAACACTTGTGCTCTTGATACAAAGGGATTTATCAGACATATAATGTTCCCTTTATATATACAGTATGTGCTATTATCAGTTCTTGTGGCTTCTAACTAACATGAAAACATCTAACAGACATAATATCAAGTTACAGAACATGACACACATATTACATACCCAGTATACATGTAGGTTATAGTAGCCATTTAAATTAAACTGATTATGATCACATGACACACATATTACATACCCAGTATACATGTAGGTTATAGTAGCCATTTAAATTAAACTGATTATGATCACGTATGTACCGGTTACTGATATTGTGTCTCATTAAATAAAATCAGTTTCCCCTCAGTAATTCCTCTGCTATATAACACGTACAATGCTAAGTATCTATTGCTATAAGAAAAGGTTTATCCACATGATGTGCACATTAAATTTATCTCCCAGATGTCAATCATATGAGACTGATGTTCTTGTTTATATAATTCTCTAACACTCTATTCATATAAAGACTCTTTTATTCTGTAAATGTAATTATTTTATCCCCTATGTAAAACAAACATACAACTCCTAACACTGGCATATTAATAAACAACACTGGGGGTGCTTTGGTGGTGAATGGTTTTGTAAACTGGTCAGTATGAGGACAGATCTGTATATTCCTGTGTGGCGTTTGGATTCTATCACATTTATATGAGAGAAACTGAGGTGCACATATATAGAGGAACAAAGGACAGCAGAAGAACACTTCCAATCTGGGGCTTTTATAACTGGGATTTATAAAGTATTATTTACAATAACATCCATTTTGATGCTTCCATTTATAGAGTTTGTCCTCTTTACGATAATTGTAAAAAGGTTTGTACACTGTGTTTATAAAGTTTATTTGTGTGTAAATATTTGGTGTTTTGTGATACATGATTTCAATAATAAACCTTTTTTCCACTTTCTAAACATGTGAAAGGTCTCTTCCCTTGTGAATCCTTTCATGAGTTTTCAGACTAATTATTTGTGTAAAACGTTTTCCACACTCTGTACATGTGAAAGGCTTCTCCCCTGTGTGAAGCCTTTCATGAGTTTTCAGATGACTCTTTTGTTTAAAAAGTTTTCCACACTCTGTACATGTGAAAGGCTTCTCCCCTGTGTGACTCCTTTCATGCATTTTCAGAGAAGCCATTCGTGTAAAACGTTTTCCACACTCTGTACATGTGAAAGGCTTTTCTCCTGTGTGAATCCTTTCATGAGTTTTCAGAGTACTCTTTTCTGTAAAACTTGTTCCACACTCTGTACATGTGAAAGGCTTTTCCCCTGTGTGAATCCTTTTATGACTTTTCAGACTACCTAATTGTGTAAAACTTTTTCCACACTCTGTACATGTGAAAATCTTTTCCCCTGTATGAATCCTTTCATGATTTTTCAGATCACTCTTTTGTGTAAAACTTTTTTTACACTCTGTACACGTGAAAGGCTTTTCTCCTGTGTGAATCCATCCATGAGTTTTCAGTTGATTCATTTGTGTAAAGCATTTGCCGCACTTAGTACATGTGTATGGTTTCTCACCTGTGTGACTTCTGTAGTGTTCTAGTAGACGAGACTTCCATCTAAAGCTTTTCTCACACTCTGTACATTGATTTTTTTTCTCCTTTGTATGAATCATTTGGCAAGACTGTAGACTTTTCCTTTCTTTAATATGTTTTGAAAACTCTGTAAATGTGTGTGGTTTATCCTCAGGGAAAATAATTTCACTAGATAAGGCATAAATGTTGTCCTCTTGTTTGATGACTAAATTACTCTCTGTACATAGTGATTGCTGCTCAGTTCCTGCCAATTCATCATCTCCTTTAAATTTCTGCTGTGATATCTCCAAAGTTTGTGAATAGTCATTGGTGTCTAAGACTGTAGTGAAGGATAGATATGAAATATTGACGTGTTTGTCTAACACATGTGAGTTCATGCTGATAACAGGCTCCAAAGTCTGTGCTCAAGAAGAAGGTTCCCTTATTCACTCCAGTTACATCAATACCTGATTTCTCTCAGTGCTCTGGTCGTGTCCAGGAAGAGCTGCACAGGAAGAAGTGAACACAATGTTATCTATATGTTAGATATATATTAGCAGTGTCTTGTAAAAAGGTCATAAAAATGCATGTATAAGAGACTGTCTGTAGTGGCTCAGAAACAGGCAGAAATGTAGAGGTTTAAAGTTTATAAAGTATATTAATATAACAATGATTGTTGTGCAAAGCTGGGGAATGGGTAGTAAAGGTGTTATTTATCTTTTTAAACAATGAAAATTTTGGTGTAAACTGTTCCTTTAAATAACAACCAATCACCTTTTGTTATCAAAATTGTTAATTTAACCCTTAAAGGGACATGAAACCCATTTTTTTTATTTCATGATTCAGATTGAGCATACAATTTTTTAAAAAAAATTCAATTTACTTCTGTTATCTAAGTTGCTTCATTATTTAGGTATCTTTTGTTGAAAAGCTTACCTAGTTAGGCTCAGCACCTTGATGCTATTTGCTGATTGGTGGCTGCACATTTTATATAACTTGAAGAAGGGACACCAATGTGCCCCGCGCCCTACACACTCCAAAGATAAACAAATTGGTGTATGAGGGAGTCACAATTGATCTAGTTTCATCTTAATACATATTCTTATATTCAAATCTTAAAAAAATATTATACGTTGCAATTAAAATTTTACAAAGAGGCTACATCCCCATACCAAAGAAGAAATACAGTCGTGGGATAGCTTGTTAGATCACTGATAATCTGTATCAACACTGATGCCAGTACTGCCAGGTTTAAAAACCAAAACAAAGTCAGATGCATCTGATAACAAACAACACTTAATTGCTTGCAGTATGGTCATTTGCTCAGGACACACACATCATGTACACTGCAAGGGAAAACTTTCCAATATCCTAATAACCTGAATCTGTTCAAATGGACAATACAAACCTAAATAACAGAAAAGTTTGTTCTTCTAAAAAAAAAGAAAAAAAGAAGGAAATGTGTCTCCCCATGGGAACTTATTGCTTTAGTTGTTGTAGTTCTCATAAGTGCAGTCAAGCAAATCGCTGAACATGGGATTTATGTTTGCCATGAGCTGAATTATTTGCAAGCATAAGTCAGACTCATACCAAGAAATAAGCTTCTGAACAACAAGAATTGATTTTCTTTAGTAACAGAACAAGGGCCCCATCCGATATGCAGCGTCGCTCGCAAAAGCCGGCGACGCCGTTTTTTTTGCGCGGGTTTGGTATCATATATACGTGTAGCATACAACTTACGCCCGTATATTTCACCCGTCGCCCGCAATTCTTACTCTCATAGGCTAACATGGGACCGCGTCGTAAATCGGTATCCAATATCCAGCGCAAGGTCTTATGTGGCAAAAATTGAGAAATCTTACGCCATTTTCACCTCGCCATAAAATGCAGCCGTAGCAGGCCTTGCGCTGAGTATGGGAGCACCGTAACTCCCTAAAATGCCTGCAAAAAAACACCTAACGCATGCGCAATGTCTATCTACCTGTCAACCGCAATCCCCCACCGCAATACCTAATAAACGCCTAGATTGCGAGTTTTTTCTGTAAAAACTTGCGGAGCTAACGCTCCTTTTTTTCCAGCGCTCCCTTAAGCCAACCCTGGTATTACAGGTTTTCTGAATAGCTGCGTTAGCCTCAGAAAAGTGAGTGTTGAGCCAAATTTAGCTCCACTTCTACCCTCAATACCAGCGTTGCTTATGGTAGCGGTAAGCTGGAAAAACGTGCTTGTGCACGATTTCCCCATAGGAAACAATGGGGCTGAGCTGGCTGAAAAAAAACTTAACACCTGCAAAAATGCAGCGTTCAGCTCCTAACGCAGTCCCATTGTTTCCTATGGGGAAACACTTTCTAAGTCTACACCTAACACCCTAACATGAACCCCGAGTCTAAACATCCCTAATCTTACACTTTTTAACCCCTAATCTGCCACCCCCGCTATCGCTGACACCTGCATTATACTATTAACCCCTAATCTGCCGCTCCGGACACCGCCGCCACCTACATTATCCCTATAAACCCCTAATCTGCTGCCCCGAACATCGCCAACACCTATATTATATTTATTAACCCCTAATCTTCCGCCCCCAACATCACCGCCACCTACCTACACTTATTAACCCCTAACCTGCCGACCGGACATCGCCACCACTATAATAAATGTATTAACCCCTAAACCGCCGCAATCCCGCCTGGCAAACACTATAATAAATTTTATTAACCCCTAATCTGCCCTCCCTAACATCGTCGCCACCTACCTTCAATTATTAACCCCTAATCTGCCGCCCCCAACATCACCGCTACTATAATAAAGTTATTAACCCCTAAACCTAAGTCTAACCCTAACCCTAACACCCCCTAAATTCGCCCGGCTGGGTGAACACAGCTCAAGGTAGGGTGATCTTCAATGGGGTAGTGGTAGGTTTTTTAAGGGGGGATCGGGTGGGTTTTAGAATAGGGGTGTGTGGGTGGTGGGTTGTAATGTTGGGGGGTCTTGTATTTTATTTTACAGGTAAAGGAGCTGATTACTTTGGGGCAATGCCCCGCAAAAAGCCCTTTTAAGGGCTGGTAAAAGAGCTGATTACTTTTGTAATTTAGTATAGGGTAGGGAATATTATTATTTTGGGGGGCTTTTTTATTTTATTAGGGGCCTTAGATTAGGTGTAATTAGATTAAAATTCTTGTAATATTTTTTTATTTTTTGTAATTTAGTGTTTGTTTGTTTTTTGTAATTAAGTTTAGTTTATTTAATTGTATTTTAGTTTAGATCATTGTAGGTAATTTATTTATTTGATTTATTGATAGTGTAGTGTTAGGTGTATTTGTAACTTAGGTTAGGATTTATTTTACAGGTAATTTTGCAATTATTTTAACTAGGTAGCTATTAAATAGTTATTAACTATTTAATAGCTATTGTACCTAGTTAAAATAAATACAAAGTTGCCTGTAAAATAAATATAAATCCTAAAATAGCTACTATGTAACTATTAGTTATATTGTAGCTATCTTATGGTTTATTTTATAGGTAAGTATTTAGTTTTAAATAGGAATAATTTATTTAATTATAGTAAATTTATTTAGATTTCTTTAAATTATATTTAACTTATGGGGGTGTTAGGGTTAGGGTTAGACTTAGGTTTAGGGGTTAATAACTTATTATTATTATATTATATTATTATTATTATAGTAGCGGCGACGTTGGGAGCGGCAGATTAGGGGTTAATAATTGTAGGTAGGTTTGCGGCGACATTGGGGGGCAGATTAGGGGTTAATAAAATGTATTATAGTGTTTGCGAGGCGGGACTGTGGCGGTTTAGGGGTTAATACATTTATTATAGTGGCGGCGATGTCCGGGGTTAATAAGTGTAGGTAGGTGGCAGCGATGTTGGTGGGGGCAGATTAGGGGTTAATAAATATAATATAGGTGTCTGCGATGTTAGGGACAGCAGATTAGTGGTTCATAGCTATAATGTAGGTGGCGGCGGTGTTAAATCATTTTATTATAGTGTTTGCGATGGGGGGGCTCGGTTTAGGGGTTCATAGGTAGTTTATGGGTGTTAGTGTACTTTGTAGCACAGTAGTTAAGAGCTTTATGTTCCGGCGTTAGCCCATAAAACTCTTAACTACTGACTATTAAATGTGGTAGGAGACTTGGAGGTAGAGGCTGTACCGCTCACTTCTTCCAAGACTCGTAATACCGGCATTAGACAAATCCCATTAAAAAGATAGGATACGCAATTGACGTAAGGGGATTTGCGGTAGCCAAAAGTCGCGGTAGAAAAGTGAGTACCATATTAGTAATACCAGCGGGCGTTAAAAAGCAGCGTTAGGACCCCTTAACGCTGCTTTTTAAGGCTAACTCAGATCTCGTAATCTAGGCGAAAGTGTATTAACCCCTAAACCGCCACTCCCGGAGCCCACCACCACCTACATTATATGAATGAACCCCTAAACCGCCGCCCTCGGACCCCGCCGCACCTAAATAAAGTGTTTAACCCCTAAACCGCCACTCCCGGACACCGCCGCAACCTACATTAATTTATTAAACCCTAATCTGACCCCCCTACACTGCCGCCACCTACATTAAATTTATTACCCCCTAAACCTAAGTCTAACCCTAACACCCCCCTAACTAAATTATTATTTAAATAAATCTAAATAATATTACTATTATTAACTAAATTATTCCTATTTAAAACTAAATACTTACCTATAAAATAAACCCTAAGATAGCTACAATATAATTAATAATTACATTGTAGCTATTTTATGATTTATTTTTATTTTACAGGCAACTTGTATTTATTTTAACTAGGTACAATAGCTATTAAATAGTTAATAACTATTTAATAGCTACCTAGTTAAAAAAATTACAAAATTACCTGTAAAATAAATCCTAACCTAAGTTACAAATACACCTAACACTACACTATCAATAAATTAATTAAATAAATTAACTAAAATTAAATAGAATTAAATAAACTAAACTAGAGTACAAAAAAACAAACACTAAATAACAAAAAATAAAACAATATTACAAGAAGTTTAAACTAATTACATCTAATCTAAGTCCCCTAATAAAATAAAAAAGCCCCCCAAAATAATAAAATGCCCTACCCTATACTAAATTACAAATAGCCCTTAAAAGGGCTTTTGCGGGGCACTGCCCCAAAGTAATCAGCTCTTTTACCTGTAAAAAAAAGAACAATCCCCCCCAACATTACCACCCACCACCCACACACCCCTACTCTAAAACCCACCCGATCCCCCCTTAAAAAACCTAACAGTACCCCACCCTACCTTGAGCCGTCTACACCCAGCCGGGCCGAAGTCTTCATCCGATGGGGCAGAAGAGGACATCCAGACCGGCAGAAGTCTTCGTCCTATCCGGGCAGAAGAGGACATCTTGACCGGCAGACATCTTCATCCAAGCGGCATCTTCTATCATCATCCATCCGACGAGGAGCGGCTCCATCTTGAAGATATCCAGCGCGGAGCATCCTTCCTGGCTGACAGACTAATGATGAATGACGGTTCCTTTAAATGACGTCATCCAAGATGGCATCCCTCGAATTCCGATTGGCTGATAGGATTCTATCACATAATCGGAATTAAGGTAGGAAAAATCTGATTGGCTGATTTAATCATCCAATCAAATTGAAGTTCAATCCGATTGGCTGATTGGATCAGCCAATAGAATGCAAGGTCAATTCTATTGGCTGATCCAATCAGCCAATCGGATTGAACTTCAATCCGATTGGATGATTAAATCAGCCAATCGGATTTTTCCTACCTTAATTCCGATTGGCTGATAGAATCCTATCAGCAAATTGGAATTTGAGGGACGCCATCTTGGATGACGTCATTTAAAGGAACCGTCATTCGTCGTTAGTCCGTCGGCTAGGAAGGATGCTCTGCGCTGGATGTCTTCAAGATGGAGCCACTCCTCGTCGGATGGATGAAGATAGAAGATGCCGCTTGGATGAAGATGTCTGCCGGTCTGGATGTCCTCTTCTGCCCGGATAGGATGAAGACTTCTGCCGGTCTGGATGTCCTCCTCTGCCCCATCGGATGAAGACTTCGGCCCGGCTGGGTGAAGACGGCTCAAGGTAGGGTGATCTTCAATGGGGATGTGTTAGGTTTTTAAGGGGGGATCGGTAGGGTTTTAGAGTAGGGGTGTGTGGGTGGTGGGTTGTAATGTTGGGGGGATTGTCCTTTTTTAACAGGTAAAAGAGATGATTACTTTGGGGCAATGCCCTGAAAAAGGCCCTTTTAAGGGCTATTTGTAATTTAGTATATGGTAGGGCATTTTATTATTATTTTGGGGGGCTTTTTTATTTTATTAGGGGGCTTAGATTAGGTGTAATTAGTTTAGACTTCTTGTATTTTTTTATTTTTTGTAATTTAGTGGGGGGGTTTTTGTACTGTAGTTTAATTTAATTGTATTTTATTTTAGCTAATTGTAGTTAATTTAATTTATTTATTGATAGTGTAGTGTTAGGTGCATTTGTAACTTAGGTTAGGATATATTTTACAGGTAATTTTGTAAACTTCTTGTAATATGTTTGTTTGTTTTTGTACTCTAGTTTAGTTTATTTAATTGTATTTAATTTTAGATAATTGTAGTTAATTTATTTAATTAATTAATTTATTGATAGTGTAGTGTTAGGTGTATTTGTAACTTAGGTTAGGTTTTATTTTACAGGTAATTTTGTAATTATTTTAACTAGGTAGCTATTAAATAGTTATTAACTATTTAATAGCTATTGTACCTAGTTAAAATAAATACAAAGTTGCCTGTAAAATAAAAATAAATCCTAAAATAGCTACAATGTAATTATTAATTATATTGTAGCTATCTTAGGGTTTATTTTATAGGTAAGTATTTAGTTTTAAATAGGAATAATTTAGTTAATAATAGTTATATTATTTAGATTTATTTAAATAATAATTAAGTTAGGGGGTGTTAGGGTTAGACTTAGGTTTAGGGGTTAATAAATTTAATATAGTGGGGGCGGGAGATTAGGGGTTAATACATTTAATGTAGGTGGCGGTGGTGTAGGGGGGTCAGATTAGGGGTTAATAAATTTAATGTAGGTGGCGGCGGTGTAGGGGGGTCAGATTAGGGGTTAATATATGTAATGTAGGTGGCGACGGTGTAGGGGGGTAAGATTAGGGGTTAATAAATTTAATGTATGTGGCGGCGGGGTCCGGGAGCAGCGGTTTAGGGGTTAAACACTTTATTTAGGTGTGGCGGGGTCCGGGAGCGGCGGTTTAGGGGTTAATACATATAATGTAGGTGACGGTGGGCTCCGGGAGCGGCGGTTTAGGGGTTAATACTAGGATAGGTTTATTGCGGTGTGGGCTATGGCAGTTTAGGGGTTAATAATTAGGCTTATTGTGGTGGGGGGGTTGTCGGTCTAGGAGTTAATACATTTATTATTAGGAGTGAGAGGGGGGATTGCGGATATAGGGGTATACATGTGGGGCTTATTTTTGGGAGGCAGGTTAGACAGTTACGGGAGATTTAAAAACAAGTTTAACTTTTCTTAGGCGCCAGCAGTTTCTAAAGTGCCGTAAGTCACTAGCGACTCCAGAAATTTGAAGTTACGCTTATTTCTGGACATCGCTAGTTTACCCGACTTACGGCACTTTTGGAACTGCCGGCGGGGTTTATGTAATACCCCAATGTGCGAGGTGAAACTATGGGCGGCGTGGGTTCCCTCGCTTGCTCCAAAAACTACGCCGTATATCAGATCAGTGAGATAAAACTGGCTGAATACTAAGGGCCAGAAATCAAGTGACACATTAACTGCACTCATAGTAAAAACTTTAGTGCAGCAACATAAGCGCGCATATTACAAGTTGAAGATAAAAAGTTAGCACGCAATCAAAAGACAGAGGTACGATACATCTATGGGGTCCACTGAAAAAAACATATTAATTATTAATTATCGATATTAATTATCGATGTCTCGCTAACCCAACACTGCAGTAGATAAACTGCGCTAAACCCGAAGTTATTTATAAATATATATATATATATATATAAATATATTTCTGTAAAATATATTTTACCTTTATACAAAGGAATGCCATGTATATCTATTCAAAACACATTAAAACTGAATACAAATGATAATGCATGTTTCAAGGTATTGGACTGGGAAGGGTTTATATATAAATATAAATATAAATATATATATAGTATCCAACAATAGTGAGTACACCCCTCACATTTTTGTAAATATTTTATTATATCTTTTCATGTGACAAAACTGAAGAACTAACTCAACACACAGCAATTAATGTCTAAACCGTTGGCAACAAAAGTGAGTACACCCCTAAGTGGAAATGTCCAAATTGGACCCAAAGTGTCAATATTTCTCCTGTTAAGTGTAGTCAGTCCACGGGTCATCCATTACTTATGGGATATTAACTCCTCCCCAACAGGAAGTGCAAGAGGATCACCCAAGCAGAGCTGCTATATAGCTCCTCCCCTCTACGTCACACCCAGTCATTCTCTTGCACCCAACTAATAGATAGGATGTGTGAGAGGACTGTGGTGATTAAACTTAGTTTTTATATCTTCAATCAAAAGTTTGTTATTTTAAAACGGCACCGGAGTGTGTTGTTTTTCTTCTCAGGCAGAATTTGAAGAAGAATCTACCTGAGTTTTTTGTATGATCTTAGCGGACGTAACTAAGATCCATTTGCTGTTCTCGGCCATTCTGAGGAGTGAGGTAACTTCAGATCAGGGGACAGCGGGCAGGTTCACCTGCAAAGAGGTATGTTGCAGTATATTATTTTCTAAGGAATGGAATTGACTGAGAAAATACTGCTAATACCGATATAATGTAAGTACAGCCTTAAATGCAGTAGTAGCAACTGGTATCAGGCTGATATGTATGTATGTTTACACTTAAGTATTTCTGGGGAATGGCACTTCACTGGGAAAATACTGTATGCATATAACTTTTAGCCTAACTTGCAGTGTGAACGACTAGCAGCAGGCTTTTAATGACATTTCATAAATTAGATTTTAAACGTTTGCTGACATGTTAAATCGTTTAATTATCTGAGGTACTTGGTGAAAAATTGTTTTGGGCATTATTTTCCACATGGCTGTCGTTTGTTTTAAATTAAAACAGTTTACTGAGCTTCCCTCACTGTTGTATTGTGAGTGGGAGGGGCCTATTTTGGCGCTTTTACTACGCATCAGAAATTCAGTCACAGTCTGCCTTTTTCTCCCTGCATGATCCAGGACGTCTCCACAGAGCTCAGGGGGTCTTCAAAACTAGTTTTGAGGGAGGTAATCACTCACAGCAGACCTGTGAGACTGTGCTTTGACTGTGATAAAAACGCTTATATTTTCAATTGTTATACGTTTTTTCTGATATTAAGGGTTAATCATCCATTGCTAATGTGTGCAATCCTTTGCTAAATTTATGCTTTTACTGTGAAAATTTGGTTTCTATAACTAATCCGGTTCATTGTTATTCAACCGTGACAGTTTTTCTGTGCTTCTTAAAGGCACAGTAACGTTTTGCATATTGCTTGTAAATTTAGTTGAAAAGTATTTCCAAGCTTGCTAGTCTAATTGCTAGTTTGTTAAACATGTCTGACACAGAAGAATCTCTTTGTGCAATATGTTCAAAAGCCAAGGTGGAGCCCAATAGAAATTTATGTACTAATTGCATTGATGCTACTTTAAATAAAAGTCAATCTGTACATGTTAAGCAACATTGACCAGACAGCGAGGGGGAAGTTATGCCGACTAACTTGCCTCACGTGTCAGTACCTGCATCTCCCGCTCAGGAGGTGCGTGATATTGTAACGCCAAGTACATCAGGGCGGCCATTACAAATCACTCTACAAGACATGGCTAATGTTATGACTGAAGTTTTGTCTAAATTGCCAGAACTTAGGGGTAAACGAGATCACTCTGGGGTGAGAACAGAGTGCGCTGATAATGCTAGGGCCATGTCTGATACTGCGTCACAATTTGCAGAACATGAGGACGGAGAGCTTCATTCTGCGGGTGACGGATCTGATCCAAATAAACTGGATTCAGACATTTCAAATTTTAAGTTTAAGCTGGAAAACCTCCGTGTATTGCTAGGGGAGGTGTTAGCGGCTCTGAATGATTGTAACACAGTTGCAATCCCAGAGAAAATGTGTAGGTTGGATAAATATTTTGCGGTACCGACGAGTACTGACGTTTTTCCTATACCTAAGAGACTTACTGAAATTGTTACTAAGGAGTGGGATAGACCCGGTGTGCCTTTATCACCCACTCCTATATTCAGAAAAATGTTTCCAA
Source organism: Bombina bombina (assembly GCF_027579735.1). Taxonomy (NCBI): domain Eukaryota; kingdom Metazoa; phylum Chordata; class Amphibia; order Anura; family Bombinatoridae; genus Bombina; species Bombina bombina. The sequence goes on from NC_069502.1 coordinate 515,678,716, forward strand.
TAGACGCCACCACACGGGACTTATGGCAAACGGTCCCTAAGGTGGAGGGAGCAGTTTCTACTTTAGCTAAGCGTACCACTATCCCGGTGGAGGATAGCTGTGCCAGATCCAATGGATAAAAAGTTAGAGGGTTACCTTAAGAAAATGTTTGTTCAACAAGGTTTTATATTGCAACCCCTTGCATGCATTGCGCCTGTCACGGCTGCGGCAGCATTTTGGTTTGAGTCTCTGGAAGAGACCCTTGACTCAGCGCCATTAGATGAGATTACACACAAGCTTAAAACCCTTAAGCTAGCTAATTCATTTATTTGTGATGCCGTAGTACATTTAACTAAACTTACGGCTAAGAATTCCGGATTCGCCATTCAGGCACACAGAGCGCTGTGGCTAAAATCCTGGTCAGCTGATGTAACTTCTAAATCTAAATTACTTAACATACCTTTCAAGGGGCAGACTTTATTCGGGCCCGGTTTGAAAGAAATTATCACTGATATTACGGGAGGTAAAGGCCATGCCCTGCCTCAAGACAGAGCTAGACAGTCTAATTTTCGTGCCTTTTGTAACTTCAAGGCAGGAGCAGCATCAACTTCCTCTGCTCCAAAACAGGAAGGAGCTGTTGCTCTCTACAGACAAGGCTGGAAACCTAACCAGACCTGGAACAAGGGCAAGCAGGCCAGAAAACCTGCTGCTGCCCCTAAGACAGCATGAAGTGAGGGCCCCCGATCCGGAAACGGATCTAGTGGGGGGCAGACTCTCTCTCTTCGCCCAGGCTTGGGCAAGAGATGTCCAGGATCCCTGGGCATTGGAGATCATATCTCAGGGATATCTTCTGGACTTCAAAGCTTCTCCTCCACAAGGGAGATTTCACCTTTCAAGGTTGTCAACAAACCAGATAAAGAAAGAGGCGTTTCTACGCTGTGTACAAGACCTTTTACTAATGGGAGTGATCCACCCAGTTCCGCGGTCGGAACACGGACAAGGGTTTTACTCAAATCTGTTTGTGGTTCCCAAAAAAGAGGGAACCTTCAGACCAATATTGGATTTAAAGATCCTAAACAAATTCCTAAGAGTTCCATCGTTCAAAATGGAAACTATTCGGACAATCTTACCCATGATCCAAAGAGGTCAGTACATGACCACAGTGGATTTAAAGGATGCTTACCTTCACATACCGATTCACAAAGAACATTACCGGTATCTAAGATTTGCCTTCCTAGACAGGCATTACCAGTTTGTAGCTCTTCCCTTTGGGTTGGCTACGGCTCCAAGAATCTTTACAAAAGTTCTGGGCTCTCTTCTGGCGGTACTAAGACCGCGAGGAATTTCGGTAGCTCCGTACCTAGACGACATTCTGATACAAGCGTCAAGCTTCCAAACTGCCAAGTCTCATACAGAGTTAGTACTGGCATTTCTAAGGTCGCATGGGTGGAAAGTGAACGAGGAGAAGAGTTCTCTTTTACCACTCACAAGAGTTCCCTTCTTGGGGACTCTTATAGATTCTGTAGAAATGAAAATTTACCTGACAGAGGACAGGTTAACAAAGCTTCTAAATGCTTGCCGTGTCCTTCATTCCATTCAACACCCGTCAGTGGCTCAATGCATGGAGGTAATCGGCTTAATGGTAGCGGCAATGGACATAGTTCCTTTTGCACGCCTGCATCTCAGACCGCTGCAATTGTGCATGCTAAGTCAGTGGAATGGGGATTACTCAGATTTGTCCCCTACGCTGAATCTGGATCAAGAGACCAGAGGTTCTCTTCTATGGTGGCTTTCTCGGCTACATCTGTCCAGAGGGATGCCCTTCAGCAGGCCAGACTGGACAATTGTAACAACAGACGCCAGCCTACTAGGTTGGGGCGCTGTCTGGAATTCCCTGAAGGCTCAGGGATCGTGGACTCAAGAGGAGAGTCTCCTTCCAATAAACATTCTGGAATTGAGAGCAGTTCTCAATGCCCTTCTGGCTTGGCCTCAGTTAGCAACTCTGAGGTTCATCAGGTTTCAGTCGGACAACATCACGACTGTGGCTTACATCAACCATCAGGGAGGGACAAGGTGTTCCCTAGCGATGATGGAAGTATCAAAGATAATTCGCTGGGCAGAGTCTCACTCTTGCCACCTGTCAGCGATCCACATCCCAGGAGTGGAGAACTGGGAGGCGGATTTCCTAAGTCGCCAGACTTTTCATCCGGGGGAGTGGGAACTTCATCCGGAGGTCTTTGCCCAAATACTTCGACGTTGGGGCAAACCAGATATGGATCTCATGGCGTCTCGCCAGAACGCCAAGCTTCCTTGTTACGGGTCCAGGTCCAGGGACCCGGAAGCGGTCCTGATAGATGCTTTGACAGCACCTTGGACCTTCAGGATGGCTTATGTGTTTCCACCCTTCCCGATGCTTCCTCGTTTGATTGCCAGGATCAAACAGGAGAAAGCATCGGTGATTCTAATAGCGCCTGCGTGGCCACGCAGGACCTGGTATGCAGATCTAGTGGACATGTCATCCTGTCCACCTTGGTCTCTGCCTCTGAGACAGGACCTTTTAATTCAGGGTCCTTTCAAACATCAAAATCTAATTTCTCTGAAGCTGACTGCATGGAAATTGAACGCTTGATTTTATCAAAGCGTGGATTTTCGGAGTCAGTAATTGATACCTTAATACAGGCTAGGAAACCTGTTACCAGGAAGATTTACCATAAGATATGGCGTAAATACTTACACTGGTGCGAATCCAAGAGTTACTCATGGAGTAAGGTTAGGATTCCAAGGATATTGTCTTTTCTACAAGAAGGTTTAGAAAAGGGTTTATCTGCAAGTTCCTTAAAGGGACAGATCTCAGCTCTGTCCATCCTTTTACACAAACGTCTGTCAGAAGTTCCAGACGTTCAGGCTTTTTGTCAGGCTTTGGCTAGGATTAAGCCTGTGTTTAAGACTGTAGCTCCACCGTGGAGCTTAAACTTAGTTCTTAACGTTTTACAGGGGGTTCCGTTTGAACCCCTTCATTCCATTGATATCAAGCTGTTATCTTGGAAAGTTCTGTTTTTAATGGCTATTTCCTCGGCTCGTAGAGTCTCTGAGTTATCAGCCTTACATTGTGATTCTCCTTATCTGATTTTTCATTCAGATAAGGTAGTTCTGCGTACTAAACCTGGGTTCTTACCTAAGGTAGTCACTAACAAGAATATCAATCAAGAGATTGTTGTTCCATCATTGTGCCCTAACCCTTCTTCAAAGAAGGAACGACTTCTGCACAATCTAGACGTAGTCCGTGCCCTGAAATTTTATTTACATGCAACTAAAGATTTTCGCCAAACTTCTTCCCTGTTTGTCGTTTATTCTGGACAGAGGAGAGGTCAAAAAGCATCTGCTACCTCTCTATCCTTTTGGCTTCGTAGCATAATACGTTTAGCCTATGAGACTGCTGGACAGCAACCTCCTGAAAGGATTACAGCTCATTCTACTAGAGCTGTGGCTTCCACTTGGGCCTTTAAGAATGAGGCCTCTGTTGAACAGATTTGCAAGGCTGCAACTTGGTCTTCTCTTCATACTTTTTCCAAATTTTACAAATTTGACACTTTTGCTTCTTCGGAGGCTGTTTTTGGGAGAAAGGTTCTTCAGGCAGTGGTTCCTTCCGTATAAAGATCCTGCCTGTCCCTCCCGTCATCCGTGTACTTTAGCTTTGGTATTGGTATCCCATAAGTAATGGATGACCCGTGGACTGACTACACTTAACAGGAGAAAACATAATTTATGCTTACCTGATAAATTCCTTTCTCCTGTAGTGTAGTCAGTCCACGGCCCGCCCTGTTTTTTATGGCAGGTCTAAATTTTAAATTATACTCCAGTCACCACTGCACCCTATAGTTTCTCCTTTCTCGTTTGGTTTTCGGTCAAATGACTGGGTGTGACGTAGAGGGGAGGAGCTATATAGCAGCTCTGCTTGGGTGATCCTCTTGCACTTCCTGTTGGGGAGGAGTTAATATCCCATAAGTAATGGATGACCCGTGGACTGACTACACTACAGGAGAAAGGAATTTATCAGGTAAGCATAAATTATGTTTTTGTGTGGCCACCATTATTTTTCAGCACTGCCTTAACCCTCCTGGGCTTGGAGTTCACCAATGCTTCACAGGTTGCAACTGGAGTCCTCTTCCACTCCTCCATGATGACATCATGGAGCTGGTGGATGTTAGAAACCTTGCGCTCCCCTACCTTCCGTTTGAGGATGCCCCACAGATGCTCAATAGGGTTAAGGTCTGGAGACATGCTTGGCCAGTCCATCACCTTTACCCTCAGCATATTTAGCAAAGCAGTGGTCGTCTTGGAGGTTTGTTTGGGGTCATTATCATGTTGGAATACCGCCCTGCGGCCCATTCTGCGAAGGGAGGGGGATCATGCTCTGCTTCAGTATGTCACAGTACATGTTGGCATTCATGGTTCTCTCAATGAACTGTAGCTCCCCAGAGCCAGCAGCAGTCATGCAGGCGCAGACCATGACACTCCCACCACCATGCTTGACTGTAGGCAAGACACACTTGTCTTTGTATTCCTCACCTGATTGCTGCCACACACGCTTGACACCATCTGAACCAAATAAGTTTATCTTGGTCTCATCGGACCACAGGACATGGTTCCAGTAATCCATGTCCTTAGTCTGCTTGTCTTCAGCAAACTGTTTGCCGGCTTTCTTGTGCATCATCTTTAGAAGAAGCTTCCTTCTGGGATGACAATCATGCAGACCAATTTGATGCAGTGTGCAGCATATGGTCTGAGTACTGGCAAACTGACCCCCCACCCCTTGAACCTCTGCAGCAATGCTGGCAGCACTGATACGTCTATTTCCAAAAAGACAACCTCTGGATATAACACTGAGCACATGCACTCAACTTCTTTGGTTGACCATGGCGAGGCCTGTTCTGAGTGGAACCTGTCCTGTGAAACCTCTGTATGGTCTTACCCACTGTGCTGCAGCTCAGTTTCAGGGTCTTGGCAGTCTTCTTATAGCCTAGGCCATCTTTGTGTAGAGTAAAAATTCTTTTTTTCAGATCCTCAGAGAGTTCTTTGCCATGAGGTGCCATGTTGAAGTCCAGTGACCAGTGTGAGAGAGATAACACCAAATTGAACACACCTGCTCCCCATTCACACCTGAGACCTTTTAACACTAACGAGTCATATGACACCGGGGAGGGAAAATTGCTAATTGGTCCTAATTTGGAGATTTCCACTTAGGGGTGTACTCACTTTTGTTTCCAACGGTTTAGACATTAATGGGTGTGTGCTGAGATATTTTGAGGGGACAGCAAATTTACAATGTTATACCGGTTGTACACTCACTACTTTACATTGTAGCAAAGTGTCATTTCTTCAGTGTTGTCACATGAAAATATATAATTAAATATTTATAAAAATATGAGGGGTGTACTCACTTTTGTGGGATACTGTATATATACTCTATATATATATATATATATATATATATATATATATATATATATATATATATATATATAAAAAGAGTTCTGTAGCAGGTAACGTTTAAAACAAAAAATCTTTATTCCACAACTTTGGTTAAAATACATCCATGGGTCACAATATAGGGGAGCAGCCATAATCATAGCTAAGGATCTAAACACCTGTTTAGCTATTTAAAACATTAACAGTGTACTGATTGGTTAAAATAAAAGTGCTGCAATTGGTTGCCATTATCTAGACTTAAAGACTTAAAGAGATACTACTCTAAATCCTTTAACTTTAACTTAGGAACTGGGAAGCGTAGATATTTATTAATTTAGGTACATATATACATATAATATATACAGTCTGATGACTATCAAGAAATGGAGACCATACTATACATCCTTATTATTTACATGGTCAATACTGTAGGGGAAATTAGACATACTTCAGTCAGATATTGAAAACAACTGAGAGAAAAAGCTAATGTTATTAACGTTCTTGGTGGCTTATTATGAAAGAACTTTTTCTAACAATAGATGTGGGACAGCCATGGGGGCCACATTTGCCCCTCCTATGCTAAATTGTTTATGGGTTGGTGGGAGAAAAAGCTGAGAGAAACTGAGAGAAAAAGCTAATGTTATTAACATTTTTTGGTGGCTTATTATGAAAGAACTTTTTCTAACAAGATTACACATGCATTTACACATACAGAGGCCTATTTATTATGGTGCGAGCGGACATGATCCGATATTGCGGATCATGTCCGCTGCACATCGATAAATGCTGACAGCATACGCTGGTGAACTACTGGTGCAATGCCGCCCCCTGCAGATTCATGGCCAATCGGCTGCTAACAGGGGGTGTCAATCAACCTGATCATATTCGGGGTTCAGAGCAGGCGGACAGGTTATGTAGCAGCGGTCTTTCTGTTTTCGGTGAGCCTGAAGGCTCGCCGGAAACACGGGGCATCAAGCTCCATATGGAGCTTGATAAATATGCCCCACAATGTGTGAGTCAAGATCATTAGCAAAACAATCTGACAAGTTAATATATGGAGGTATACAATAGGGAATGAACATGTGAAAATCCACAAAATGCAAAAGTACAAAAAGAGCCAATGCTAAGAGCAATTAAGCACATAGACAAAAATTCATAGAAAATCTCACAATACTTTTGATACAATTACGTATCAGGTAAACAATAGTGAATGAACACATGTGAAAGATACAAAATACAAAAAGAGCCAGTGCTAAGAGCAATTAAGCACATAGACAAAATTCATTGGTAAAATCCCAATACTTTTGATACAATCAAGTGGTTATTTCTAGAATTACAAATTATCATCTTTTTTAGTATGAAATAAGACTTTTTCTGATATGCATAGTATACACATTTAGTTAAACACACATTTTGAAAGGTCGGTGCTTAAAGCATTAAACATACGGACAAAATTTCAAGACTTTGGATAAAGGCAAATTAAAGAGTTACATATTACCAACAATCTTAACATGAATTAAGGAGGTTTATGGTATGCATAATGTACACTGTATATAAAACACACATTGTATGTGATACATGATACAAAATACAAAAGTGTAAAGATACAAGAACATATTGGCCCCTAGTTATCAAGCCGTCAACCTCAAATATGCTGGAATTCTGCAGCGTATTTGTGGCGAGGCTAATTCGCCTTAGTTATCAAGCCCTAGACACCGGCAAAAGTAGAATTTTGTGACGTAAGCTTCGATCCGCCGGACTCAGTCCGACACAGATCGATGCTTACGTCACTACAGATGTTCAGCACACAAGTTCAGCACAATCTGACTACTTTTGCTAGGAGGTGGCGGATCCCATAGGAATCAATGGGAGTCTGACCATAGCGAAAGTTCATGTTCGCTGCTGCAAGACATCCCATTGATTCCTATGGGAGCTAGACAGAAAAGAGGAAGAAACCTCTCTAAAGACTGCACATATAGCACTCTGAGCCTGGACTAGAAGTGGAGTTATTGGGAAAATTAAAATATAACTTTTATTAGATATTTATAAAATAAAACACTCAAGTTAAAAACAACCAAAGAATTGTGGGCCTATTCTTTAATCTTCAGTAAGCCTTTGATATGTCAAAAGTATTAGAAGGAAATTGTGTAGGTAGGAAGCTATATCTAAGACCACTATTAGAAGAATCAATAGTTGGTAGAGACAATCAGTATTATGATATCAGGCACCGAATATGCTATAGTAGTGTAAAGTACTTAATAAGCATTGGGAGTCATCATATATTAGGGATATAATGTCCCTCTATGTCAAGCTATGAAAAAAATTCTAATAAAGATAAATGTACTAGTTAGAAAGTTGGTCTTGTATTTATTCAGGGCAATGTGATATATGAGTACCCAACTATGTTACTGTCTAGTTACAAATATATTCATGCCTGCTGGATAGTGGGCTATCCTATATCAAGAGTTATCAATCAAAGATCTTGGTCTTAATGTAATATTATTATTGGGATTAGTTATAACACTAATGACACTCAGTAAGAGTAATGTTGATAATTGTGTGGTATCACTTGTTTTGTGCATATAACTTCACATTCATGTTGCACTTGGATTAGTACTAGATAATATGGGTTTCAGAGCATTTTGAATTACACATGACACCTTGTGAGTGTTTTAATACACTTTTTTACCTGTGTGATATCACTTTATTTGTGCATGTGATATCCCATAGTACTTAAGTTGATACTGAATAGTGTAGATTTCGAAGCATTTGAATTGCACACAACCCTTTATGAGTGTTTTTATACGTTTATTGTGAATGTGTGATATCACAATATTTGTGCAAATAACATCCCATTCATATTGTGCTTTAATTGATACTACACAGTGTAGATTTCAGAGCATTCAAATTACATTTACCACCTTGTGGCTGTTTTTATACAGTTTGTAACTCTTATTCAATAGATTGAGTTAATAAAATTGCTAGTTATTTACTCTAGTTATACAGATAAAGTTTATTTCACTATTAAATATATGTGAAATACTCCCATAGGAGACAGGTTTGCATCAGGTTTATTGCAGAGTACAAGCAAGTGGGTTTTCAATAGTAAATCAAATGGTTTTGAGTTTAAGCGTGCACATGCAAATTGCACTAGTGTAATGGATTCTATTAACCAAACACCTATGCCGGTATATATCCGGTCTATGTATGAAGTCACAAAATTATTTCAACTTTCTAAAACCACTCGTTATATTTCTGTTAGGTAGTCAGTAATGCTGTCAATCCTATTTGCTCTTTATAGCAGTAGTAAAAGAATTGTTTTTGGTAACAACAAAGTTAGAAGTACATTAGCAATTTAAATAATCATTTGCGCTACTTATAAGTTAAGGTTGGTATCAAACATACCCCTTAAAAATAGTGCCTATATTCAGCTCTGATTAGGTAGCCACTTTTAAATAAAGCTCCTTGCTAATAGTGTGTGACAAGTCACAATCTGTTTGGTCTAAGTTAGCGATAGCTAATTGTATAGCCAAGTAAGACTATTAATAGTATTATTTGTTAAGTCCATTAATTTTGTTCAGTCTAATCCTGCCTATACAGGCCCACAAATCTAGGTAGAATTTAAAAAATTAATAGAGCTCCCCTAAGCTCTATAACCCCCTGACCGGTTTCGCCCGTATAAGGCTTTTTCAAAGGCGGCGAGCCGCCGGAAGTTTAAGAGTATAAGCGGGTTGAGGACCCGGTCCCAATCGTATCTCCTATTTGATTGGATAGTCTCGTTGTCAGTCTAGTGAATTCCACCAATCATTGGATTGCTTTTTTTTTTTGTATTTTTTGTAATAGCAATAGGAGCTTGAGAGATCACGAACGTAAGATGCAGATATGCGTCTGATTAAATGCTGACTGCAAGTTGTTAAAAGTGAAGAGGGGGAAACCAAGTTTCAATCTATTGATACTGTGTACCTTGTATTACTATGTATCTTAACCATTATAGATATCCAATCTTCTTGGTTTGTTATATCTCATTTCAGATTATGTGATAAATTTTGTATATCAGTTTTTAAGCATATGGAAATAGGTTTTATGTCTGATGATAAACACTGAAAAACAATAGAATAAGTTAAATTGGGATGTAAATATTACAATTTTTTATTATTATTTTTTGTTTGTTGTATATAAAAATGTTCTCCTCTCAGATTTTGTCCTCACTTTCGTTGGTTCTTTCTATTATAAAGTAGTGATATACAGAGTGATATAATAATAAAGAACATCTTTTAAAATATCATGTTTGTTCTGTTTTTAATTTTATTGCTCGTTTGTTGTTTTATATTATCTAAATTATATATGTTGTTTCATCTAACTTAAAACATTTTGTTTTCATAGATAATATGATTCATTGGACAAAGAGTCATATTTATAAAAGAGGGTTTGAAATATCTATTCATGTTAGTCCCATTAGATTGTATTTAATACAAAGAAATATGTACCTTTGTTGGTGTATGAGATATATGTTATGGCTAACATATTCTGTAACTGTTGGGGACCTAGGTTATTTATGAATTTTGAAATGTTTTGTTGTAGCACAGTGAATATCTGAAACACCACATGTTAAATAGTATATTTGTTGAAATTAAAACCCTACAAAGGAGTGTTAGGTGTGATGATGTGTTAGAGATTATTGTGAGTGTTAATGTGCTCATACTGGTAAAATAATAAACTTGCTGTGTGAACAACTTGATAAGAACCTTCCCACACTTCAATCAACCATGTGGATGGAATAAATGCGGTTCAGTACTTTCTAGACCAAAAATCGGAAGAAGATAAACAACATGATGAATTTGTAATTAAACTCCTCAAATTTATTCTCCAATACAATTATTTCATCTTTGACAACAAATACTACCTCCAGACAAGGGGAACAGCCATGGGTACAGCATGCGCACCAACATATGCAAACCTTTTCCTTGGCTGGTGGGAGGCGGAATATGTTTTTACGGAGAATAATAAAAACTTTACAGACAAAATTCCTATGTGGCTTCGGTACATAGATGATATCTTCTTCATTTGGGAAGGTTCTTATCAAGAATTACAAGAATTCATCATTATACTGAACAACAACAAGTTTAACATCAAATTAACCCACAAAGCAAACCAACACTGTATCAACTTTTTGGACCTAACAATACTCAAAGATGCTGAAGGTACCATAAAGACAGATCTTTTCAGAAAAACAACGGCAACTAACAGCCTACTTCACAACAGCAGTGCACATGCAATTAACACCATGAAGAGTCTTCCCACAGGGGAATTCCTGAGAATCAGGAGAAATTGTTCGGATTTACATACTTTACAAATACTTGCTCAAGAATTAGAGAGCAGATTATTGGAGAGGGGATATAGTAAAAGAACCATCAAGAAAGCAAAATACAGAGCACAAGAAACCAATAGACATGAACTTTTAAAGAAGAAATTCAGAACTAGAAGTGATGCTCCAAGACTCATAACTACATACAATTCTCAAAGTAAAAGGGTCAATGAAATTCTAAATAAATATTGGTACATCCTCAAATCTGATCCAATCTTGAAGGATATCATAGGGACTAGACCCTCCGTTTCATACAAACGAACACATAACATCAAAGATATGATTACGAGTAGTCATCTACAGAGACACAAAACTAAGACAGCATTAGCACCAGGATCACACAAATGTGGCAACTGTAGCACGTGTAAATACATGATTAAATCTGATCACATAATAGACCGATTCAGGAAGAAACATGTCATCAAAGACTACATCAGTTGCCAAACGGAGGGAGTAATATACTTACTCATATGCAAGCGTGAACAATTTTACGTAGGGATGACGACACGAAAATTAAGAGTGAGAGTAATGGAACATCTACGCAACATCAGAAACGCTGAGAAAGATAAGAAAGATGATAAAACTCTAACAAGTGTCGCGCAACATTTCCTACAGTACCATAAAGCCAATGCTGAAGAACTACAATGTAAAGGTGTAGAAAGAATAAGACTGGGCATCAGAGGAGGAAATCTTGAAACAGTACTTTTAAAAAGAGAAAGCAGATGGATATACCTTCTTAATACTGTTCAACCATTCGGCATGAATGAAAATAATAATTTCTATGTACATCTTCAAAACTAGATTAATGGGAATAATTCCAATAGTGTTCCTAATACATAAAAAAATAAAAAAAGTTTGATCAATAACATACTTGATATATCAATAACATACTTGATATAGTCTGATAAATAACAAAACCACAAGCGCTTAAGTAAATATGAGCAATGTGATCAATAAAAATATACAGAAATAAACAATTCACTCAAAACACTGGTTTTCTTTGTTTTTAAAAATTGAAATTCATTAATCATAAGAACTCTACAATTCTAACTTCAATAGAGTTTTCAGCAGTGAAATTATTTTATATATAAGCATGCACAAGTCACTTACAGTATTTTATCAGAATAATGTCACAATTTCCTTTACTATAGATCACATGCCTTATGTCACACATATTAATTTGCACTCACTTGTAAGCATCACCCCGTAAATAGGAACACATATACACTGGTGCTAATTTTTGAACATAGCATTTATTTGTGATGGATGCATACATTGCATCATATAGAAATAAGACACAGTTTGGACTTCATGCAATTCACGCAACCTCAGTTGTTCACACAGCAAGTTTATTATTTTACCAGTATGAGCACATTAACACTCACAATAATCTCTAACACATCATCACACCTAACACTCCTTTGTAGGGTTTTAATTTCAACAAATATACTATTTAACATGTGGTGTTTCAGATATTCACTGTGCTACAACAAAACATTTCAAAATTCATAAATAACCTAGGTCCCCAACAGTTACAGAATATGTTAGCCATAACATATATCTCATACACCAACAAAGGTACATATTTCTTTGTATTAAATACAATCTAATGGGACTAACATGAATATATATTTCAAACCCTCTTTTATAAATATGACTCTTTGTCCAATGAATCATATTATCTATGAAAACAAAATGTTTTAAGTTAGATGAAACAACATATATAATTTAGATAATATAAAACAACAAACGAGCAATAAAATTAAAAACAGAACAAACATGATATTTTAAAGGATGTTCTTTATTATTATATCACTCTGTATATCACTTCTTTATAATAGAAAGAACCAACGAAAGTGAGGACAAAATCTGAGAGGAGAACATTTTTATATACAACAAACAAAAAATAATAATAAAAAATTGTAACATTTACATCCCAATTTAACTTATTCTATTGTTTTTCAGTGTTTATCATCAGACATAAAACCTATTTCCATATGCTTAAAAACTGATATACAAAATTTATCACATAATCTGAAATGAGATATAACAAACCAAGAAGATTGGATATCTATAATGGTTAAGATACATAGTAATACAAGGTACACAGTATCAATAGATTGAAACTTGGTTTCCCCCTCTTCACTTTTAACAACTTGCAGTCAGCATTTAATCAGACGCATATCTACATCTTACGTTCGTGATCTCTCAAGCTCCTATTGCTATTACAAAAAATACACAAAAAAAAGCAATCCAATGATTGGTGGAATTCACTAGACTGACAACGAGACTATCCAATCAAATAGGAGATACGATTGGGACCGGGTCCTCAACCCGCTTATACTCTTAAACTTCCGCCGCCTTTGAAAAAGCCCTATACGGGCGAAACCGGTCAGGGGGTTATAGAGCTTAGGGGAGCTCTATTAATTTTTTAAATTCTACCTAGATTTGTGGGCCTGTATAGGCAGGATTAGACTGAACAAAATTAATGGACTTAACAAATAATACTATTAATAGTCTTACTTGGCTATACAATTAGCTATCGCTAACTTAGACCAAACAGATTGTGACTTGTCACACACTATTAGCAAAGAGCTTTATTTAAAAGTGGCTACCTAATCAGAGCTGAATATAGGCACTATTTTTAAGGGGTATGTTTGATACCAACCTTAACTTATAAGTAGCGCAAATGATTATTTAAATTGCTAATGTACTTCTAACTTTGTTGTTACAAAAAACAATTCTTTTACTACTGCTATAAAGAGCAAATAGGATTGACAGCATTACTGACTACCTAACAGAAATATAACGAGTGGTTTTAGAAAGTTGAAATAATTTTGTGACTTCATACATAGACCGGATATATACCGGCATAGGTGTTTGGTTAATAGAATCCATTACACTAGTGCAATTTGCATGTGCACGCTTAAACTCAAAACCATTTGATTTACTATTGAAAACCCACTTGCTTGTACTCTGCAATAAACCTGATGCAAACCTGTCTCCTATGGGAGTATTTCACATATATTTAATAGTGAAATAAACTTTATCTGTATAACTAGAGTAAATAACTAGCAATTTTATTAACTCAATCTATTGAATAAGAGTTACAAACTGTATAAAAACAGCCACAAGGTGGTAAATGTAATTTGAATGCTCTGAAATCTACACTGTGTAGTATCAATTAAAGCACAATATGAATGGGATGTTATTTGCACAAATATTGTGATATCACACATTCACAATAAACGTATAAAAACACTCATAAAGGGTTGTGTGCAATTCAAATGCTTCGAAATCTACACTATTCAGTATCAACTTAAGTACTATGGGATATCACATGCACAAATAAAGTGATATCACACAGGTAAAAAAGTGTATTAAAACACTCACAAGGTGTCATGTGTAATTCAAAATGCTCTGAAACCCATATTATCATAGTACTAATCCAAGTGCAACATGAATGTGAAGTTATATGCACAAAACAAGTGATACCACACAATTATCAACATTACTCTTACTGAGTGTCATTAGTGTTATAACTAATCCCAATAATAATATTACATTAAGACCAAGATCTTTGATTGATAACTCTTGATATATGATAGCCCACTATCCAGCAGGCATGAATATATTTGTAACTAGACAGTAACATAGTTGGGTACTCATATATCACATTGCCCTGAATAAATACAAGACCAACTTTCTAACTAGTACATTTATCTTTATTAGAATTTTCTCTTGTAAGGTGTATCCAGTCCACGGATCATCCATTACTTGTGGGATATTCTCATTCCCAACAGGAAGTTGTAAGAGGACACCCACAGCAGAGCTGTAATATAGCTCCTCCCCTAACTGTCATAGCCAGTCATTCTCTTGCAACTCTCAACAAGCTAGGACGTTGTAGGAGAGAGTGGTTAAATATAGCTAGTTTATTTTCTTCAATCAAAAGTTTGTTATTTTTAAATAGTACCGGAGTTGTGCTATTTTATCTCAGGCAGTAAATAGAAGAAGAATCTGCCTGAGGTTTCTATGATCTTAGCAGGTTGTAACTAAGATCCATTGCTGTTCTCCCATATGTCTGAGGGGATTACACAGATGAGGTAAAACTTCAGCGAGAGAATGGCGTGCAGTTTATTCTGCTATCAGGTATGTGCAGTTATAATTTTTTCTAGAGATAGAAAACACTAGAAAATGCTGCTGATACCGGATTAATGTAAGTTAAGCCTGAATACAGTGATTTAATAACGACTGGTATCATGCTTACTCCCAGGGGTAATACCCTTATGATATTGCAATATAAAACGTTTGCTGGCATGTTTAATCGTTTGTATATATACTTTGGTGATAAAACTTTATTGGGGCCTAGTTTTTTCCACATGGCTGGCTTAAATTTAAACTAGAAACAGTTTCCTGAGGCTTTCCACTGTTGTAGTATAAAAGTTACAGTTGGTGCAGTTAAAAGTACAAACTGTGACATCCAGCTTCCCTCAAAGGCCCTCTGAATGCTATAAGACATCTCTAAAGGGCCCAAAGGCTTTCCAAAGTCGTTTATTGGGGAAGGTAGGGCCACAGCTTGCTGTGGCAGTTGGTTGTGAATGTTAAAAAACGTCTATTTCGTTTTTTTGATCCGTTTTTTGAACTAAGGGGTTAATCATCCATTTGCAAGTGGGTGCAATGCTCTGTTAGCCTATTATACACACTGTAAAAAATTCGTTTGATTTACTGCATTTTTTCACTGTTTTTCAAATTCTGACAAAATTTGTTTCTCTTAAAGGCACAGTACCGTTTTTTATATTTGCTTGTTAACTTGATTTAAAGTGTTTTCCAAGCTTGCTAGTCTCATTGCTAGTCTGTATAAACATGTCTGACATAGAAGAAACTCCTTGTTTATTATGTTTAAAAGCCATGGTGGAACCCCCTCTTAGAATGTGTACCAAATGTACTGATTTCATTTTATGCAATAAAGATCATTTTCTGTCTTTAGAAATTTTTATCACCAGAGGAATCTGACAAGGGGGAAGTTATGCCGACTAACTTTCCCCACGTGTCAGACCCTTTGACTCCCGCTTAAGGGACTCACGCTCAAATGGCGCCAAGTACATCTAGGGCGCCCATAGCGTTTACTTTACAAGACATGGCGGCAGTCATGTATAAAACACTGTCAGCGGTATTAGCCAGACTACCTGAACTTAAAGGTAAGCGAGATAGCTCTGGGGTGAGACAAAATGCAGAGCATACTGACGCTTTAAGAACCATGTCTGATACTGCCTCACAATATGCAGAAGCTGAGGAAAGAGAGCTTCAGTCAGTGGGTGATGTTAATGACTCAGGAAAGATACCTGATTCTAATATTTCTACATTTAAATTTAAGCTTGAACACCTCCGGTGGTTGCTTAGGGAGGTTTTAGCTGCTCTGAATGACTGTGATACCATTGCAGTGCCAGAGAAATTGTGTAGACTGGATAAATACTTTGCAGTGCCGGTGTGTACTGATGTTTTTCCAAATACCTAAAAGGTTTACAGAAATTATTAATAAGGAATGGGATAGACCAGGTGTGCCGTTCTCTTCCCCTCCTATTTTTAGAAAAATGTTTCCAATAGATGCCACCACACGGGACTTATGGCAGACAGTCCCTAAGGTGGAAGGAGCAGTTTCTACTCTAGTAAAGCGTACTACTATCCCTGTCGAGGACAGTTGTGCTTTTTTTTTTTTTTTTTAGATTCAATGGATAAAAAATTAGGTTACCTTAAGAAAATATTTATTCAACAAGGTTTTATCCTACAGCCCCTTGCATGCATTGCCTCTGTCACTGCTGCTGCGGCGTACTGGTTTGAGTCTCTGGAAGAGGCTTTACAGGTAGCGACTCCATTGGATGACATACTTGGCAAACTTAGAGCACTTAAGCTAGCCAATTCTTTTATTCTGATGCCATTGTTCATTTGACTAAACTAACGGCTAAGAATTCTGGTTTTGCTATACAGGCGCGCAGAGCGCTATGGCTTAGATCATGGTCAGCTGACGTGACTTCAAAATCTAAGCTACTTAACATTCCCTTCAAGGGGCAGACTCTATTCGGGCCTGGTTTGAAGGAGATTATTGCTGATATCACTGGAGGAAAAGGTCATGCCCTTCCTCAGGACAGGTCCAAATCTAGGGCCAAACAGTCTAATTTTCGTGCCTTTCGAAACTTCAAGGCATGTGCGGCATCAACTTCCTCTAATGCTAAACAAGAGGGAACTTTTGCTCAATCCAAGACGGTCTGGAGACCAATCCAGACCTGGAAAAAAGTAAGCAGGCCAAAAAGCCTGCTGCTGCCTCTAAGACAGCATTAAGGAACGCCCCCTACCCGGTAACGGATCTAGTAGGGGGCAGACTTTCACTCTTCGCCCAGGTGTGGGCAAGATATGTTCAGGATCCCTGGGCGTTGGAAATTATATCCCAGGGATATCTCCTGGACTTCAAAGCTTCCCCCCCAAAAGGGAGATTTCACCTTTCACAATTATCTGCAAACCAGATAAAGAGAGAGGCATTCTTACACTGTGTACGAGACCTCCTAGTTATGGGAGTGATCCATCCAGTTCCAAAGGAGGAACAGGGACAGGCTTTTTACTCAAATCTGTTTGTGGTTCCCAAAAAAGAGGGAACCTTCAGACCAATTTTGGATCTAAAGATCTTAAACAAATTCCTCAAAGTTCCATCATTCAAGATGGAAACTATTCGTACCATCCTACCAATGATCCAGGAGGGTCAATATATGACTACAGTGGATCTAAAGGATGCTTATCTTCACATTCCGATACACAAAGATCATCATCGGTTTCTCAGGTTTGCCTTTCTAGACAGGCATTACCAGTTTGTAGCTCTTCCCTTTGGATTAGCTACAGCCCCAAGAATCTTTACAAAGGTTCTAGGGTCGCTTCTGGCGGTCCTAAGGCCGCGGGGCATAGCAGTAGCCCCTTATTTAGACGACATCCTGATACAGGCGTCAAACTTCCAAATTGCCAAGTCTCATACGGACGTAGTACTGGCATTTCTGAAAGATTAAGGAATAGGCCCACAATTCTTTGGTTGTTTTTAACTTGAGTGTTTTATTTTAAATATATCTAATAAAAGTTATATTTAAATTTTCCCAATAACTCCACTTCTAGTCCAGGCTCAGAGTGCTATATGTGCAGTCTTTAGAGAGGTCTCTTCCTCTTTTCTGTCTAGTATAATACATAATGCGCAGCACCAACTTTTATGCTACAATAAATATTTAGACATAAACATGGTTTCTGTTAGCTAATATAAATATAGAAAAGGTTGCCGGTGTGGTGCCACTGTATTTGCGTTGTGGTAAATTCCTATAGGAGCTGTCTACACCTAACATCCTAACATGTACCCCGAGTCTAAACACCCATAATCTGTCCCACCTACACTGCCGCAACTAAATAAAATTATTACCCCCTAAACCGCCGCTCCTGGAGCCCACCGCAAGCTATAATAAATATGTTAACCCCTAAACCACAGCTCCCGGTCCCTCCGCAACTATAATATATGTATTAACCCCTAAACCGCCGTTCCCAGACCCCGCATCCACCTACATTATACCTATTAACCCCTATCCTGCCCCCCTACACCGCCGCCACTATAATAAATTTATTAACCCCTATCCTGCCCCCCTACACCATCGCCACCTATAATAAAGTTATTAACCCCTATCCTGCCCCCCTACACCGTCGCCACCTATAATAAATTTATTAACCCCTATCATGCCCCCCTACACCGCCGCCACTGTAATAAAATTATTAACCCCTAAACTTAAGTCTAACACTAACCCTAACACCTCCCTAACTTAAATATTAATTAAATAAATCTAAATATTTCTCTTATTAACTAAATTAATCCTATTTACAACTAAATACTTACCTTTAAAATAAACCCTTATATAGCTACAATATAAATAATAATTATATTGTAGCTATCTTAGGATTTATTTTTATTTTACAGGCAAATTTCAATTTATTTTAAATAGGTGCAATAGCTATTAAATAGTTAATAGCTATTTAATAGCTACCTAGCTAAAATAAAGAGAAATTTACCTGTAAAATAAAAACTAACCTAAGTTACAATTACACCTAACACTACACTATACTTTAATAAATTAATCCTATTTAAAACTAAATACTTACCTGTAAAATAAACCCTAAGATAGCTACAATGTAATTAATAATTACATTGTAGCTATTTTAGGATTTATATTTATTTTACAGGTAACTTTGTATTTATTTTAGCTAGTTAGAATAGTTATTAAGTAGTTATTAACTATTTAATAACTACCTAGCTAAAAGAAATACAAAATTACCTGTAAAATAAATCCTAACCTAAGTTACAATTAAACCTAACACTACACTACCATTAAATTAGTTAAATAAATGAGCTACAAATAACTACAATTAAATTCAATTAAATAAACTAACTAAAGTACTAAAAATAAAAAAGCTAAGTTACAAAAAATAAAAAAATAAGTTACAAACATTTAAAAAATATTACAACAATTTTAAGCTACTTACACCTAATCTAAGCCCCCTAATAAAATAACAAAGCCCCCCAAAATAAAAAAAATCCCTACCCTATTCTACATTAAAAAGTTACCAGCTCTTTTACCTTACCAGCCCTTAAAAGGGCCTTTTGCGGGGCATGCCCCAAAGAAAACAGCTCTTTTGCCTGTAAAATAAAAATACAACCCCCCAACATTAAAACCCACCACCCACATACCCCTAATCTAACCCAAACCCCCCTTAAATAAACCTAACACTACCCCCCTGAAGATCATCCTACCTTGAGCCATCTTCAGCCAGCCGACCACCGATGGAACCGACGAAGAGATCCAGAGTGGCAGAAGTCATCATCCAGGCGGGGCTGAAGAAGTCTTCCATCGGATTGAAGTCATCATCCAGGCGGCGCTGAAGAGGTCTTTCATCCAATTGAAGTCTTCATCCAAGCGGCGTCTTCAATCTTCATCCATCCGGAGCAGAGCCATCTTCAGACGAGCCGACGCGGAGCCATCCTCTTCTTCCCGACGACTAACGACGAATGAAGGTTCCTTTAAGGGACGTCTTTCAAGATGGCGTCCCTTCAATTCCGATTGGCTGATAGGATTCTATCAGCCAATCGGAATTAAGGTAGGAAAAATCTGATTGGCTGATTGAATCAGCCAATCAGATTGAAGTTAAATCCGATTGGCTGATTCATTCAGCCAATCAGATTTTTCCTACCTTAATTCCGATTGGCTGATTGAATCCTATCAGCCAATTGGAATTGAAGGGACGTGTAATGCTCTAACTTACTGCCCCTTTAAGTATGGCCCTCCTCCTTCAGCCTATTTAAGCCAGCACTTCCTCTAACACTCTGCTTAGGTATCTTCAATTGCAGAGAGTTTCATTCCTGTGCAACTTACTGAAGCCAATCAACTACAGACTGCTGTTGCTCCTCAGTCTGTATCAGCTGCTATCCTACAGGAGCTGCAGTCTTTCTCACTGCTTCTGGATTCACTTTCAGTTTCTCTATAACAGCAGGACACTCCACACTGAAGCTGCACGGTTCCTCTCCTGCTGGCTGGAAAAGCCTTTAACCTTAACTACTGAATTACTGCTGGCAATCAATGCTCTAATGATCTCCTATACAGGACTGCATTCCTTCCATAAGATAAGTTGTTTCCCTTACAATCTATGCTTATGTGTGCTGCTCATTTACTCTCACAAAGTCTGTGCTTGCTATAATATGTAATACAACAAATCTTACTAGTTCTTTTTGCTAACAGTACACACACTAATCATCAACTTGTTATAACCTGTTGCTTAAATGGACTGCAATTAACAAACTAACTTTGTCTCTAACTGCTATTTATGAACTACTAATCTAAAACAAAGATTGTTTATTTTCCATTAATCTCAAGGCAGCCCCTGTGTTCAGATAATGTTTTCACATCTACCCACAACATTAGTATCAGCTGCTAGCCAGCAATGTTAACCCTTAATTAACCAGCTATTGCTAGCAGTCTTGCCTGCACTCTCAGACTCAGACTGCTACTGATAGTTAAATCAATTTGCAGTTTGCTCTGGTGTGGTTTCTTGTCAATGATTCCACTCTAACAACTACTGCTAACAAACTCTGATATGACAGAATACCTAAGCCCAAAATGAAAAAAAAAAAAAAAAAAATATATATATATATATATATATATATATATTTCTATATATATACATTGTGTAAAAAAAAAAAAAAAACTTTTGAATTGTGTTTTCTCAATTTATATTTAAGCAAC
Organism: Bombina bombina; assembly: GCF_027579735.1. Taxonomy (NCBI): domain Eukaryota; kingdom Metazoa; phylum Chordata; class Amphibia; order Anura; family Bombinatoridae; genus Bombina; species Bombina bombina. The sequence continues at coordinate 515,699,839 of NC_069502.1, forward strand.
ATGGAACCTGCTGAAATGAACACACACATCCTGAATTTGACTCACACAGTTGACATACTTACCCAGGGCCTGCAGGGCCTACAACGTGAGTTTCAACATTTAAAAGCAACTCTTACTACATTAACCTCTGCTCACAACATTCCAGAGGCCCCTGAACCCTCAATTAGCCCCCAGATACATTCTCTGGGGACAGATCCCAATTTAAAGATTTTAAAATTGCATGTACTCTATTGTTTATGATGAAACCAAAAATTTACCATTCTGAGCACATTAAAGTTTGTACAGTCATATCATACCTACTTGGGGATGCCAGAACCTGGGCTAACGCCTTTATTGAAAACCAAGAGCCAATCCTAAATTCTTTGCAACAATTTTTCTCAGCAATGTCATCATTATACCAGGATATGGATAGTCAATTCACAGCAGAAACTGCTCTAAGGGCAGTCAAACAAGGGAAAAGACCCGTTGAAGATTATGTTATAGAATTTAAAAAATGGGCCCGTGACTCACAGTGGAATGACATTAGTCTGAGAAATCAGTTTAGACTTAAACTCTCTGAGAACCTCAAGGATGAACTCTCAAGGACAGAGCTACCCCCCACTCTTGAAGAACTTATTAAAACAGCTACCATCATCGATAGAAGACTCAGGGAAAGAAGAGCAGAATGTTCCCATTTGGAACAGTCCTATAAGAGAAAGAGAAGACCACACCAGGATTCAACCCCTCAAGCCAATCCACCTGTACTTATGGAAAAAAGTGTTATCTGTGGTCCTCTCACATGTGAAGAAAGACATAGGAGAAGGCTCCAAAACCTATGCCTATACTGTGCTGCAAGTGACCATGAAGTCCGCTCATGCCCAGTCCTAAATAAAAAAACTATTGGTACCTGCCTCCATTCAGTATCTTGTTTCTCTACACACTCCCCACATTCTGCTTATTGTACACTTCCCGTGTCTGTACAGTGGGACAAAAAGCTGCTACATCTAGAAGCAATTATTGACTCTGGAGCCTCTGCTAACTTCATAGATTCATCTGTGTTACAAGTTAATGAAATTCCTTCTGTTAAGAAATCTACTCCTGTGTCTCTCAGAATCTTTGATGGCTCCCTTGTCCCTAATGGTCCTATTACACATAACACAATACCATTACAAATGTGCTCTACCTCTGGACATACTGAACATATAACTTTTGACGTTATCTCTTCGCCTTTTTACCCTTTAATTCTTGGTTTATCCTGGTTAAGACTACATTGCCCTTGCATATCTTGGGATAGCCTACATGTGAATTTTAACTCTGACTACTGCAGTAAAACCTGTCTACAGCACCACCTACTACTACAGCCTTCTACTAATGTATTACCTGAACAGTACCAAGATTTCCATGATATGTTCAGTAAAAAGGAAGCTGAAAGCCTGCCTCCCCATTGTCCTTATGATTGCCCTATCGACCTATTACCCGGCTCTAGTATTCCTTACGGGCATGTCTACTCCTTGTCCGAACCAGAACTCGCTCAACTCAAGACCTACATAGATGATAATCTACGCAAGGGATTTATAAGACCATCTACCTCTTCAGCTGGGGCTGGTATGTTTTTTGTGAGAAATAAAGATGCCACCATTCGCCCTATTATAGATTACAGGCTTCTGAATAAAATAACTATAAAAAATAGGTACCCTCTTCCACTCATTCCTGACCTAGTGGAGAGGTTACAAAAGGCCAGAATTTTCACAAAACTTGATCTACGGGGTGCCTACAACTTAGTGCGAATTTAAGAGTGGTGATGAATGGAAAACAGCCTTCCGCACTAGATATGGCCTCTATGAGTACTTGGTGATGCCTTTTGGGCTTTGCAATGCCCCCGCCACTTTTTAGTTTTTTGTTAATGATATCTTTCGAGACCTACTGGATATTTGTGTCGTCATCTATTTAGATGATATCCTCATCTATTCATCTTCAGAAGAAGATCACATTAAACACGTCCGATGGGTCCTCGCCAGGCTTCAAACACACCATCTGTATGCAAAGCTAGAGAAATGTACATTCCACTCTCAAAATATCAGTTTCCTAGGTTATAAGCTTACACCTGGTGAGATCCGAATGGAAGATGATAAGATTAAATCCATACTCAAGTGGCCTACTCCTATCGATAAGAAATCACTACAACGTTTCCTCAGTTTCTCAAATTTCTATAGAAAATTCATAAGGAACTACTCGCACATTGTTAAACCTTTAACAAGACTCACTGGTACCACTACAGGATTCACATGGGACTCTCAAGCCCAACATGCCTTTGACGAACTTAAAAATGCCTTCACCTCTGAGCCTATACTTAAATTACCTGACCCTACTCTACAGTACATATTAGAGGTAGATGCCTCTGATTACGCAATTGGTGCTATACTTTCCCAAAGGACTTCCATCAGTACTCCAGTGCATCCCGTCACCTATCACTCTAGAACTCTCACATCAGCCGAAATGAACTACCCTATCGCTGAAAAGAGTTGCTGGCTATTAAGGTCGCTCTTGAGAACTGGAGACACCTATTGGAAGGCACTGACTTGCCCATTTTAATTTACACTGACCATCGTAACCTAGAATACCTCAAAACCACCAAGACTTTGTCATCTAGACAAGTTAGGTGGAGTCTTTTTTTTGATAGGTTTAACTATCTAATTACCTACCGTCCCGGTAGTGCCAATGGTAAGGCTGACTCGCTCTCCAGGATGTTTCCCAGGCCTCATTGTGCCACCACAACTACTATAATACCCACAGAATGGATTATAGCTCTCATAGCTGATTTTCCCTCAAGGATAAAACAAGCTTTGCTCAATGACCACTCCCTTCCGTCTTCACATACTCTTACAAAAGGATCTGATCAGTTACTCTATAAGGAAGATAAATTATATATCCCAACTGAGCTACGACTTGAAATTCTCCAAACAATACATGACAACCCATTGTCTGGACACCCTGGACATTACAAAACCCTAGAACTCCTAAAAAGGAACTTCTGGTGGCCAAATATGTACAAAACAGTTTATGACTATATCAATACATGTACAGTCTGTGCAACCTCTAAACGACAGAGAGTTCCTCCATATGGACTTCTTATGTCTTTACCTATTCCAGAGAAACCTTGGAGCTCCATTTCAATGGATTTTGTCATTGACTTACCCCCTTCTGCAGATTACACCACCATCCTGGTGGTTATTGATCAATTCACTAAGATGGTACATTTTGTTCCTTTAACCGAACTTCCAACTGCTCTAAAAACTGCGCACATTTTCATTGAAAATATTGTACGTCTGCACGGTTTACCTAGCACCATCACTTCTGACAGGGGGGTACAATTTACCTCCAAATTCTGGAGAGAGCTATGTAGACTCCTCTCCATCTAGAACAACTTCACTAGTGCTTACCATCCCCAATCAAATGGACTTTCAGAAAGGACTAATCAGTGGTTGGAGCAGTTCTTGCATTGTTACTGTTCTCATTTACAAGATGACTGGTCTACATTCTTGCCTTTGGCTGAGTTCTCCTTCAATAACACTCTCAGTTCCACTACTAAACTTATGCCTTTCTATGCCAACTATGGCTATCATCCAACTTTTCATTTCTTAAAACCTGACACCAGCTATAATCCGACTGTCACAGAAACCCTAAATACCATCAAATCCGGATTCAAAGTTATACGCTCCAATATTAAAATAGCACAGTTAAGACAAAAAAGATACTTTGACCTACATCTACGCCATCCGCCAACTTTTAAGGTTGGTGACAGTGTTTGGTTATCAACCAAGAACTTAAAACTTGGAACTCCTTCAAAGAAACTCAGCGCCTTATTCATTGGTCCTTATTCCATCGCTAAGGTGATAAACCAAAATGCTGTGCGCTTGACACTCCCAGCACATCTCCATATTCATCCAACCTTCCACGTTTCTCTCATTAAGCCATACCTAGAGAACAAGTTTCCTGGGAGATCTCTTCCTCCTCCTGCTCCCGTTGTGATAGATGGCGATTTGGAATATGAGGTTGATCAAATATTGGACTCTAGATTGTGTAGAGGGAGACTCCAATACTTAGTCAGATGGAAGGGTTATGACTCTTCTGAAGATTCTTGGATTCCCGTCTCTGACCTGAGAGCCACTTGTCTTCGTTCTGACTTCCACAAACGTTACCCTCTCAAGCCCTCACAGCCCTGAGGTCTGCCTTACTCGGGGGGTCCTGTAATGCTCTAACTTACTGCCCCTTTAAGTATGGCCATCCTCCTTCAGCCTATTTAAGCCAGCACTTCCTCTAACACTCTGCTTAGGTATCTTCAATTGCAGAGAGTTTCCTTCCTGTGCAACTTACTGAAGCCAATCAACTACAGACTGCTGTTGCTCCTCAGTCTGTATCAGCTGCTATCCTACAGGAGCTGCAGTCTTTCTCACTGCTTCTGGATTCACTTTCAGTTTCTCTATAACAGCAGGACACTCCACACTGAAGCTGCACTGTTCCTCTCCTGCTGGCTGGAAAAGCCTTTAACCTTAACTACTGAATTACTGCTGGCAATCACTGCTCTAATGATCTCCTATACAGGACTGCATTCCGTCCATAAGATAAGTTGTTTCCCTTACAATCTATGCTTATGTGTGCTGCTCATTTACTCTCACAAAGTCTGTGCTTGCTATAATCTGTAATACAACAAATCTTACTAGTTCTTTTTGCTAACAGCACACACACTAATCATCAACTTGTTATAACCTGTTGCTTAAATGGACTGCAATTAACAAACTAACTTTGTCTCTAACTGCTATTTATGAACTACTAATCTAAAACAGAGATTGTTTATTTTCCATTAATCTCAAGGCAGCCCCTGTGTTCAGATAATGTTTTCACATCTACCCACAACATTAGTATCAGCTGCTAGCCAGCAATGTTAACCCTTAATTAACCAGCTATTGCTAGCAGTCTTGCCTGCACTCTCAGACTCAGACTGCTACTGATAGTTAAATCAATTTGCAGTTTCCTCTGGTGTGGTCTCTTGTCAATGATTCCACTCTAACAACTACTGCTAACAAACTCTGATATGACAGGACGCCATCTTGGATTACGTCCCTTAAAGGAACCTTCATTCGTCGTTAGTCGTCGGGAAGAAGAGGATGGCTCTGCATCGGCTCGTCTGAAGATGGCTCCGCTCCGCTCCGGATGGATGAAGATTTAAGACGCCGTTTGGATGAAGACTTTAATCGGATGGAAGACCTCTTCAGCGCCGCCTGGATGATGACTTCAATCAAATGGAAGACTTCTTCAGCGCCGCCTGGATGATGACTTCTGCCGCTCCGTATCTCCTCTTCGAGTTCCATCGGTGGTCGGATGGCTGAAGACGGCTCAAGGTAGGCTGATCTTCAGGGGGGTAGTGTTAGGTTTATTTAAGGGGGATTTGGGTTAGATTAGGGGTATGTGGGTGGTGGGTTTTAATGTTGGGGGGGGGGGTTGTATTTTTATTTTACAGGCAAAAGAGCTGTTTTCTTTGGGGCATGCCCCGCAAAAGGCCCTTTTAAGGGCTGGTAAGGGAAAAGAGCTGGTAACTTTTTAATGTAGAATAGGGTAGGGATTTTTTTTATTTTGGGGGGCTTTGTTATTTTATTAGGGGGCTTAGATTAGGTGTAAGTAGCTTAAAATTGTTGTAATATTTTTGAAATGTTTGTAACTTATTTTTATTTTTTGTAACTTAGCTTTTTTTATTTTTTGTACTTTAGTTAGTTTATTTAATTGAATTTAATTGTAGTTATTTGTAGCTCATTTATTTAACTAATTTAATGATAGTGTAGTGTTAGGTTAAATTGTAACTTAGGTTAGGATTTATTTTACAGGTAATTTTGTATTTATTTTAGCTAGGTAGTTATTAAATAGTTAATAACTATTTAATAACTGTTCTAACTAGCTAAAATAAATACAAAGTTACCTGTAAAATAAATATAAATCCTAAAATAGCTACAATGTAATTATTAATTGTAGCTATCTTAGGGTTTATTTTACAGGTAAGTATTTAGTTTTAAATAGGATTAATTTATTAAAGTATAGTATAGTGTAGTGTTAGGGGTAATTGTAACTTAGGTTAGTTTTTATTTTACAGGTAAAATTCTCTTTATTTTAGCTAGGTAACTATTAAATAGTTAATAACTATTTAATAGCTATTGTACCTATTTAAAATAAATTGAAATTTGTCTGTAAAATAAAAATAAATCCTAAGATAGCTACAATATAATTATTATTTATATTGTAGCTATATTAGGGTTTATTTTAAAGGTAAGTATTTAGTTTTAAATAGGATTAATTTAGTTAATAAGAGGAATATTATTTAGATTTATTTAATTAATATTTAAGTTAGGGAGTGTTAGGGTTAGTGTTAGACTTAAGTTTAGGGGTTAATAATTTTATTACAGTGGCGGCGGTGTAGGGGGGCATGATAGGGGTTAATAAATTTATTATAGGTGGCGACGGTGTAGGGGGGCAGGATAGGGGTTAATAACTTTATTATAGGTGGCGATGGTGTAGGGGGGCAGGATAGGGGTTAATAAATTTATTATAGTGGCGGCGGTGTAGGGGGCAGGATAGGGGTTAATAGGTATAATGTAGGTGGATGCGGGGTCTGGGAACGGCGGTTTAGGGGTTAATACATATATTATAGTTGCGGAGGGACCGGGAGCTGTGGTTTAGGGGTTAACATATTTATTATAGCTTGCGGTGGGCTCCAGGAGCGGCGGTTTAGGGGGTAATAATTTTATTTAATTAATATTTAAGTTAGGGAGTGTTAGGGTTAGTGTTAGACTTAGGTTTAGGGGTTAATAATTTTATTACAGTGGCGGCGGGGTAGGGGGGGCAGGATAGGGGTTAATAAATTTATTATAGGTGGCGACAGTGTAGGGGGGCAGATTAGGGGTTAATAAATTTAATATAGGTTGCGGCGGGGTCCGGGAGCAGCGGTTTAGGGGTTAAACAATTTATTTAGTTGCAACGGGGTCTGGGATCGGCAGGATAGTGGTTAATAAATTTATTATAGGTGGCGGCGGTATAGGGGGGGCAGGATAGGAGTTACTAGGTATAATGTAGGTGGCGGCGGTGTCCGGGAGCGGCGGTTTAGGGGTTTAGAGTTGCGGCGGGGTCTAGGAGCGGCGCTTTAGGGGTTAATAACTTTATTTAGTTGCGGTGCCGGTATAGGGGGTAGAACAGTGTAGTTAGTGTGGGTGCTTGTCAATAAAGCTGTCAAAAAGCCGAAGAGCAGCGAGATCGGATGAGTGATAACTCTCACAGTCCGCTGCTCATCACCCCGTACTTGGTGCGCGGCTTTTTGACAGATTTTTTGATAACTTAGGCGAAAATGTTCAGGTCCGCGGCAGCGATGGTAGGCGAGCTTAGGTGGGCGTATTGAACCGGCGAAGGCAGGTAAAGTAGACACGTTGATAACTAGAGGCCATTGTATCTAACTATTGGGGGAAGCTAAAATGTCCCTTAATGGTATATATATATGCACACAACACATAGTGGACTAAAAACAGGGGACTCAACCCTCTGTTAGTTATTCTTAGAAATAGAGATGGATGTCTGGAGAATCAAATTGATTAAATTAGAACATTTCCCAAATGGCTTCACCTTCAATGGTTTATGAGGTCATATTCTGAGTTGAACCCATTGGGAACCCTGGTCTGAAGTTTAAATATCCAGTACATTTCTCTGTTTCTCAAGAGTTCGTTGCGATCACCCCCTCTTAGTAGATACATGACCCTCTCAATGGCTTGCCACCTTAGGCTTGCAGTGCTCTTATGATAGTGCCTAGCAAAATGCTGCACTAGTGGGGGTAGTAGCTTCCCCTATCTTAATGGTGGACAAATTGTTCCTAATATGAACCTTGATTTCAGTTGTCCTTAATCCTGCATATTGCAAATGACATTGTATGCATGTTAGGACATAAATTACATAAGTAGATGTGCATGTTAAGTAGCTGTTTTTAGATAAAACTTCCCCTGTGACTTCAGACCTGAAATTATCCAAGATTGTGATAAGTTCACATACTCTGCATTTTTGTGTACATTTGTAAAGCCCTTTATGGGTTAACCATGAGCCAATGGGTTTTTTCACATCAGGTAGGGACGAGGGAGATAGAACATTACGTAGGGTCTTGGGTTCTTCTATATGAACAATGAAGCACGCTTTCTACACAGTTAACTAACATCATCTAATTTTAAAATTCCAAAATGTTTCTTCACTATTCTACAGATCTGGGTGTATTGGGTGCTAAATTCTGTCACAAAAGTGACCCCTTTAAATGCCTGTCATTTGTCTCTATTCTTGGTGGTTTGATTCTGGAGTAGACTACTTCTGTCAACATTTGCTACTTGTCCTTCTGCTCTAGATATTACATTGCCAGTGTATCTTCTTTGACTAAAACATTTTTTCAATTCTTTCGACTGTTCTATAAAAGTTCTGTTCAGAGTGCAATTTCTTTTCACTCTGATGAATTGTCCATTTGCCACCGCAAAAGGAACATGTATCGGATGGCAACTGTGTGCAGTAAAGCATTCCCTGCTAGAGGTTTCCTATAGATTTTAGTAATGATACTCCCTGTCATAGTCCCTTGCAAAGTAATGTCCAGGAAGTTAATCTCATTTCCTTTAAACTCACATGTAAATTGTAAACCAATTTTATTATTGTTAAGATGTTAAACAAAGTTGTTAAATTCCAATTTAGTGCCAACCAGATCTGCAACAGGTCATCTATATACCGATCATAATAGTGGACCAAATGTTTCAGGGGATTTCCATCTCCATAGATGTGGGACAGCTCCCACCAACCCATAAACAGGCTAGCATAGGAGGGGGCAAATGTGGCCCCCATGGCTGTCCCACATCTCTTGTTAGAAAAAGTTATTTCATAATAAGCCACCAAGAACGTTAATAACATTAGCTTTTTCTCTCAGTTGTTTTCATTCTCTGAATGAACTATATCTAATTTCCCCTACAGTATTGACCATGTAAATAATAAAGATGTATAGTATGGTCTCCATTTCTTGATAGTCAGACTGTATATATTATATGTATATATGTACCTAAATTAATAAATTTCTACGGGTCCCAGTTCCTAAGTTAAAGTTAAAGGATTTAGGGTAGAATCTCTTTAAGTCTTTAAGTCTAGATAATGTCAACCAATACCAGCACTTTTGTTTTAAGCAATCAGTACACTGTTAATGTTTTAAATAGCTAAACAGGTGTTTAGATCCTTAGCCATGATTACGGCTCTCTAGCCGAAACATGTTAGCGGATCTTGCCGCTCTTTGCCTTGTATTGTGACCCATGGATGTATTTTAACCAAAGTTGTGGAATAAAGATTTTTAGTTTTAAACATTACCTGCTACAGAACTCTTTTCTAGAATTACCTATACCAGGCAGCAGGAACGGATCTTCTGCTCTTGGATCTCTAGACCAGCTGATTGCTGACAACACCGGTATCTGGAGGATCGGATTGGCTCACAAGGACTTAGCCCTCATCAGCAGTGGTGAGTTATTGAGGTCTGTTTGACCGCACCGGCAATAATTACTTTTGAATCTCCCGTAGACCTCTTAAAGTTTGTGTCATGAGGTGCACCTTATAAGGACTTAGCCTTAGAGTGATGGAAAAAAGTGAAAATATTAAAAGGTTCCAAAAATAAACTTCGAAAAGAAATTGACTTCTGAAAAAAAATATCTTAAAGTCCAAAGTGAAAAGATAAGGCCTCAAAAAAGTGGAACAATAAAAAAAACATGTGCAGAAATACACAAATATATGCAAAACGTGTGAAAAAATACCAAAAGTATGAAAAATGTGAGATATATCAGAACTTGCTGTGTGTTGGTTATCCCAATGTGTCTAAATTTGAATCCCTTGAGTGTCCTAGAACTCCTTATGGAAATCCTGAAGTGTCCTGTAAAAATAAATAACAATAGTGCAGAATATCTATACCACCTGTGTACGGTTTTGGAATAGGCTTACCAGTGTTTTTCAATGCGTTTCGGCCCCTATAAGTGAGCCTTTATCAAGACTAAAACTGGAGGTGTCTGGTTGCCTTATATAGGGAGTAAAATCTATCTTTAATTGTATTGTTTGGGCTCCAAACTCGTTGGTACCTGCCCACTCTCTGTCTAACGTCACTTCCCTAAGCTGAAAACCAAAACAGGAAGTTTTTGTCTGTCAGTTATATGATTTAGTTTGGCTAACTGGGGCTTCATATGCCAAATTAGTGTTGTAAGTTGTCTCGCACATGCCTGCCGGCTTGTGTTAAAAGTTTCCCATGAGGTTTTTTAATCATGTATTGTCCGATTGCGCCATCTCTGTCTATTTACTTTTGGTCTGATAGAACAAGGGCCATTTCCAGTTTTGGATACATATTGTTTCCGTTAGCATTTACAAGTTGATGGAGATATTAACGAATGTGGCAATACAAAACTACATTCAAGGAACTTCATGTAGTAAATATTGTACTATTACTTTGATATATATTGTCAACCTGCATAAGCATATACAAATGTATCACAGTGGAATATCATAAATTTATAAACAGTACCGTGTTTTGTCAGTAATGATAAAGGTAAACATACATTTATTAATAGAAAAGACATCATGAGCTACAAATGCATTATGGAAAAAGGATGAATAGTGGAAACAATACAATTTGGGAATTAAGAATTAGTGATGTCGCGAATTGTTCGCCGGCGAATAGTTCCCGGTGAACATAGCCTGTTCACGTTCGCAGCGGCGGGCGAACATATGTGATGTTCAATCCGCCCCTATTCGTCATCATTGAGTAAACTTTGACCCTGTATCTCACAATCTGCAGACACATTACAGCCAATCAGCAGCAGACACTCCCTCCCAGACCCTCCCAGCTCCTGGGCAGCAGCCATTTTAGATTCATTCTGATCCTGCATTGTTAGTGAGAGGAGGGACAGTGTAGCTGCTGCTGATTTTTTAGGGAAATTGATAGCTAGGCTAGTGTATTCAATGTCCACTACAGTCTTGAAGGACTCATCTGATCTCTGCTGTTTGGACAGCACCCCAAAAAGCCCTTTTTAGGGCTAGAACCTCAGTCGCTTTTTTTTTTTTTTTTGCCTGTGTAATTTTGACTGTGAAACATCAGTCTGCTAGTGTAATCTAATTGCAGTTGCCTGCCTGCAGTGCCACCACTCATATCTGTTGTAACAGTAGTGTAAATTTTAAAAAAACAAACTTTTTTGACTGTGAAACATCAGTCTGCTAGTGTAATCTAATAGCAGTTGCCTGCCTGCCAGCGTGTGTGCCAGGCCCACTTGCCAACTAGTGCCACCACTCATATCTGTGGTAACAGTAGTGTAAATATTTTTAAAAAAAACTTTTTTTACTGTGAAACATCAGTCTGCTAGTGTAATCTAATTGCAGTTGCCTGCCTGTCAGCGTGTGTGCCAGGCCCACTTGCCAACTAGTGCCACCACTCATATCTGTTGAAAGAGTAGTGTAAATATTTAAAAAAAAACTTTTTTGACTGTGAAACATCAGTCTGCTAGTGTAATCTAATTGCAGTTGCCTGTCTGCCAGCGTGTGTGCCAGGCCCACTTGCTAAGTGCCACCACTCATATCTGTTGTAACAGTAGTGTAAATTTAAAAAAAAAAACTTTTTTGACTGTGAAACATCAGTCTGCTAGTGTAATCTAATTGCAGTTGCCTGCCGGCCAGCGTGTGTGCCAGGCCCACTTGCCAACTAGTGCCACCACTCATATTTGTTGTAACAGGAGTGTAAATATTTTAAAAAAAACATTTTTGACTGTGAAACATCAGTCTGCTAGTGTAATCTAATTGCAGTTGCCTGCCTGCCAGCGTGTGTGCCAGGCCCACTTGCCAACTAGTGCCACCACTCATATCTTTTTTGACTGTGAAACATCAGTCTGCTTTTTTGTGTCAGGCTCACAGTGTATACTGTGCCCACTTGCCCAGTGCCACCACTCATATCTTGTTTAATAGTAGTGTAAGTGTACATTTAAAAAAAATAAACTTTTTGGATTGTGAAACATCAGTCTGCTTTTTTTGTGTCAGGCTCACAGCGTATACTGTGCCCACTTGCCCAGTGACACCACTCATATTTTGTTTAATAGTAGTGTAAGTGTACATTTAAAAAAAAAACTGACAGGCAGAGGCAGTCCACCCCGCAGGTGCTGTCGTGGTCGTGGTGCTGTGATTGCCTTTGACCCTACAATAATGCCCAGTGTTCAGAGGCCACGTACCATGAACGCGAAAAGTTCTGAGGAGGACCTAGTTGACTGGCTAACACAGGACACCCAATCTTCTACTGCTTCTGCTCGAAACCTTGATGCACCATCCACCTCCAGCTTAGCTTTGGGCACCTCTCAAGTGAACACTCGCCCGCCTGCCACCACCACCAACACTAGCACCACAGCCGCTTCACTTGATCTGTCAGAGGAGTTATTGACACGTCAATTTGAAGAAATGAGTGATGCGCAACCATCATTGACAGAGGATGTAGATAACAGTGATATGTCTCAGTCAGGCAGCATTACGGACATGGACGTATGGTGTGATGATGATGATGTTGTACCCGCTGCTGCTTCCTTTGTTGATTTGTCAGATACAAGTGAAGCGTTAATGATGATGCGTCCGTGGATGTCACGTGGGTGCCCGCTAGAAGAGAAGAAGAAGAGGGGGAAAGTTCAGATGGGGAGACAGAGAGGAGGAGGAGACGAGTTGGAAGCAGGGGGAGGTTTTCGCAAGGAGCTAGTAACACAGTCACACAGCATGCATCGGCACCCGGGGTCAGCCAGACAGCACGCCAATCAACGCATGCTGTTGCCACCACCAGAATGCCGTCATCGCAGAGCTCAGCAGTGTGGCATTTTTTTTTTTGTGTGTCTGCCTCTGACAACAGCGATGCCATTTGCAACCTGTGCTAAAAGAAACTGAGTCATGAGAAGTCCAACACCCACCTAGGTACAACTGCTTTGCGAAGGCACATGATCTCACATCACAAACGCCGATGGGATGAACTCGCCGCCATCCTCCTCTCAACCATCTGTCACTCCGTCTCTCTTCCGTAGCAGTTCCTGCTCATCTGCCCACAGTCAGGTGTCTGTCAAGGACATGTTTGAGTGTAAGAAGCCAATGTCCCAAAGTCACCCCCTTGCCCGGCATCTGACAGCTGGCTTGTCTGAACTCTTAGCCTACCAGCTTTTACCATACAAGCTGGTGGAGTCTGAGGCGTTCAAAAAATTTGTAGCTATTGGGACACCGCAGTGGAAGGTACCCAGCCGAAATTTCTTTGCACAAAAGGCAATACCCAACCTGTACTCGATTGTGCGAAAGGAAGTAATGGCATGTCTGGCACACAGTGTTGGGGCAAAGGTCCATCTGACCACTGATAGCTGGTCTGCAAAGCATGGTCAGGGCAGGTATATCACCTACACTGCGCATTGGGTAAACCTGCTGACGGCTGCCAAGCATGGAATGCCTGGCTCTGCAGAGGAGTTGGTGACACTGCCACGACTTGCAGGCAGGCCTGCTGCTACCTCCTCTACTCCTCCTACTCCATCCTCTTCCATAACCTCTTCCTCAGCTGAGTCCTCTTCTGCTGCTGCGTCTTGCTCCACATCAACGGCACTCCCCCAGCTCCGCAGGTACTATTCCACATCCCGGATATGGCAGTGTCACGCCATCTTGGGGTTGACTTGCCTGAAAGCAGAGAGTCACACCGGAACAGCACTCCTGTCCGCCCAGAACGCACAGGTGGATTAGTGGCTGACTCCGCACCAACTGGAGATCGGCAAAGTGGTTTCTGACAACGGAAGTAATTTGTTGGCGTCATTGAAATTGGGCAAGTTGACACATGTGCCGTGCACGGCACATGTGTGTAATCTGATCGTGCAACGCTTTGTGCATAAGTACCCAGGCTTACAGGATGTCCTGAAGCAGGCCAGGAAGGTGTGTGGTCATTTCAGGCATTCCTACACGGCCATGGCGAATTTTGCAGATATCCAGCAGCGAAACAACATGCCAGTGAGGCGCTTGATTTGCGACAGCCCGACACGTTGGAATTCAACACTCCTAATGTAGAACAGGTCGCAAAAGTATAAGTATAACATGTTTAGAACAGTGAGAACTTAAATTGGCAATAAATATAAAAAACTAGAATGTCGCGGCTACTGTCTTCTATGAAATATTAGTAACATAAACAAGAATTCTGCTTCTTATTAAAAAAAAGGAAAAAAACATGCCAAAGCAAAATACAGGATTTTAAAAATCACGAAAATAAATAAAATACATATTATAGCATTATACAACAAATTACATATAAATAAAACATTGTGTGTACATGTATAATATACCCACAATCCTCCAGTTCATATAGGTGTATTATTGTTGTCCTAGTTTCACTACTGTATTGTAACAAAAAGGGTTGAGTTTTGGGTGACACATGTAAACTGTATTGCTATACAATACTGTGTAAAGTGATTATTTACATTACACCTTCAATGTAGGTCGCAATGCTGCTTCGAAAATATCGTCAGTATCAAAAAAGCATCGCCACCCACAGAACAGTATAGTAAAATTCCTCCCGGTGAGACACTGATTTCAGCCCCATTGAAAATTGCACAGGTAATCTCAATCCTGAGACAGATCCCTTTTTAATATATCTCCATTACTACAATGCTTTGATAATCAGGGCCTCAGTGTAAATAATAATATTTTATTTTATTTAGGTAATATTTACATGTCATAATACATCTTATATAGTTTTATATAATTCTTAAGACTTTGGTATACATAGGGAAGCAGGGATGATCCAGGTAGTTGGCAAAATACATGATGGGATTATAAGGGATTATATTGATAAATGTGATGGACACTGGTTACCCCGACTGGGTAGCTCCACCAGAAGGGTCCTTCCTATACCTGGAACATGCCGCTATGTAGAAGAGGAAAGTGATTATAGTGGTGCCCACCCAAATAACCAGACAGAACCAGTATTCAGGTGAAACAAAGAACTGCTTTATTGTGAAACACACTCTGCTTATATACACACAAAAGAGTCTTATCTGACCCCTAGATCTCCTGCCATTCCCACCCCTCCAGACAGGCTGGTGCCCCCCATAGTAGTTATAGTCCCATAGAGTTCCAGTGATAAAGAGGTGGTTATTCCGGGGTGATCCCGGGGGAGCAGTGGCACTTCAAGGGTGTTGGTCCCCAGATGCCAAAAAGTCCAAAAAGCGTCATGATCTGCTGCTGGGGGCCGGAGCTACGGGTGATCAAATGTACACCGGGAAAGCCATGGGAAGCAGGAGTTGTAGAGGGGTCCGAAACCCCAAGTTCCCAAAGGAGCTCCCCTCCGGCAATCACCCCACCTCTTGCCTCCCTAGGGGGTACCGATCCCCAAAAGAGCGGAGCTCTGCAGTGAAGGGCTGCTGGAGCAGCCTGGGGTAAAGGTCAGCGTGTATTCAGGGAGGCGTGGCCGGCCAGTAGTTCCAGGAGCCCGGCCAGCCAGAAAGGGGTTAGGCGGTCAGAGATCAGATTTTCCGTGAGGATGTACAGGTAAAAAAACAAGCAAAACCAAGAGTCTGGGAGATCGAGATAGCCCTGAAAAAGCGAAATCTAGTGTGAAAATGGAGGGGCTGGGTAGTAGGGGGGGGGGTTTATCCTTGCCGGTCTGGTATCCGTGACAGTGCTCCCCCCTGAAAAGTCCAGCAGACCAGGCTAGATCCACACATGGATTGGTCTGGGGTTGTCCGTAAAACTAAATGTATGCTTACCTGATAAATTACTTTCTTTTATGATATGACGAGTCCACGGATTTCATCCTTGCTAACAGGAAGTGGCAAAGAGCACCACAGAAGAGCTGTATATATAGCTCCTCCCCTTCCCCTCCACCCTCAGTTATTTGGCCGAAGGTATAGGAAGAGAAAAAGGAAAGGCTAAAAAGGTGCTGAGGTGACTGAAGTTTACAAAAATATAAAGAAAAACTGTCTTAAAAAGAACAGGGTGGGCCGTGGACTCGTCATATCGTAAAAGAAAGTAATTTATCAGGTAAGCATAAATTTAGTTTTCTTTTACAAAGATATGACAAGTCCACGGATTTCATCCTTACTTGTGGGAAACCAATACCAAAGCGATAGGACACGGATGAAAGGGAGGGGCAAGACAGGAACCTAAACGGAAGGCACCACTGCTTGAAGAACCTTTCTCCCAAAGATAGCCTCAGAAGAAGCAAAAGTATCAAATTTGGAAAATTTGGAAAAAGTGTGAAGGGACGACCAAGTCGCAGCCTTATAAATCTGTTCCACAGATGCATCATTTTTAAAAGCCCATGTGGAAGCCACAGCCCTAGAAGAATGAGACATAATTCTTTCAGGAGGCTGCTGTCCAGCAGTCTCATATGCCAGGTGGATGATACTTCTCAGCCAAAAAGAAAGAGAGGTAGCCGTAGCTTTCTGACCCCTACGCTTTCCAGAATAAACAATGAATAATGAAGATGATTGACGGAAATCCTTAGTTGCCTGTAAGTAAAACTTTAAGGCACGGACCACGTCCAAGTTATGTAACAGACGCTCCTTCTTAGAAGAAGGATTAGGAAACAAGGAAGGAACAACAATTTCCTGATGAATATTCTTATTCAAGACAACCTTAGGAAGGAACCCAGGTTTGGTACGTAAGAACCACCTTATCAGAATGAAATATGAGATAAGACGAATCACACTGTAATGCAGAAAGCTCAGAAACTCTTTGAGCAGAAGAAATAGCAACCAAAAACAGAACTTTCCAAGATAATAGTTTAATATCTATGAAATGCATAGTTTCAAACAGAACCCCTTGCAGAACTCGAAGAACTAAATTCAAGCTCCAGGGAGGAGTAACAGGTCTAAATACAGGCTTAATTCTAGATAGAGCCTGACAAAAAGACTGAACATCTGATAAATTTGCCAAACGTTTGTAAAACAGAATTGACAAAGCTGAAATTTGTCCCTTTAAGGAACTTGCTGATAACCCTTTCTCCAATCCTTCTTGGAGAAAAGACAAAATCCTAGGAATCCTAACTTTACTCCATGAGTAACCCTTGGATTCACACCAAAAAGATATTTAAGCCATATCTTATGATAGATTTTTCTAGCGACAGGCTTTCTAGCCTCTATCAAAGTATTGATAACTGAACCAGAGAATCCTCGCTTCAATAAAATCAAGCGTTCAATCTCCACGCAGTCAGTTGCAGAGAAATTAGATTTGGATGTTGGAAAGGACCTTGAATGAGAAGGTCCGTCTCAATGGAAGTTTCCACGGTGGCAGAGAGGACATGTCCACTAGATCCGCATACGATTACGAAGTCCTGCGTGGCCACGCAGACACTATCAGGATCACTGAAGCTCTCTCCTGTTTGATTCGAGCAATCACACTTCGGAGGAGAGGAAACGGCGGAAACACATAAGCTAGGCTGAACAACCAAGGTACTGCCAAGGCATCTATCAGTTCGGCCTGAGGATCCCTTGACCAGGATCCGTATCTTGGAAGCTTGGCATTCTGACGAGATGCCAACAAAACCAATTCCGGTCTGCCCCATCTGAGAATCAATGAGGCAAATACCTCCGGGTGAAGTTCCCACTCCCCCGGATGAAAAGTCTGTTGACTTAGAAAATCTGCTTCCCAGTTCTCTACCCCTGGGATGTAGATCGCTGACAGATAACAAGAATGGGCCTCTGCCCAACTGATTATCTTGGATACTTCTATCATCGCTAAGGAACTCCTTGTTCCCCCCTGATGATTGACATATGCCACAGACGTTATGTTGTCCGACTGGAATCTGATGAATAATCCCCATTCCACTGACCGAGCATGCACAGTTGCAGTGGTCTGAGATGAAAGCGAGCAAACGGAACGATGTCCATTGCCGCTACCATTAATCCGATTACCTCCATACACTGAGCCACTGATGGCCGTGGAATGGACAGAAATACTCGGCAAGTGCTCGGCAAGTATTCAAAATCTTTGATTTTTTTGACCTCCATCAGAAATACTTTCATGGCTACCGAGTCTATCAGAGTTCCCAGAAAAGGAACCCTTGTCTGTGGAACAAGTGAACTCTTCTCTATGTTCACCTTGCAGCCGTGAGTTCTCAGAAAAGACAACGCTGTGTCCATGTGAGATTTTGTCAGATGATATGTTAACGCCTGAATCAGAATATCGTCCAGATAAGGCGCCACCGCTATCCTTGCAGTCTGAGAACCACCAAAAGAGACCCTAGAACCTTTGTGAAGATTCTGGGTGCTGTGGCCAACCCGAAAGGAAGAGCCACGAACTGATAATGTTTGTCCAAGAAGGCAAATCTTAGAAACCGATGATGATCTTTGAGGATTGGTATATGAAGGTAAGCATCTTTCAAATCCACGGTAGTCATATATTGACCCTCCTGGATCATTGGCAAAATCGTTCGAATTGTCTCCATCTTGAATGATGGAACTCTTAGAAATTTGTTTAGACACTTGAGGTCAAAAATGGGTCTGAACGTTCCCTCTTTTTTGGGGACAACAAATAGGTTTGAGTAAAACCCCTGTCCCTGTTCAAATTTTGGAACAGGACAGATTACTCCCTAGTAAAAAGGTCTTTTACGGGGGGCGGAGCCGGCCGAGGATCGTAATGGCCGCATGATTCTTAGCTCCGGTTAGAGGAGCTCTTTCCACGGCATTATTAGGGGTCATACCGGTAACTACAGAGCCGGAAAAAACACCCAAATACCAGGCGAAACATAGAGATACCGACCTACAAACTTTTGAAGCTGCACAGAGGAGACTGGAAATTGCACCATACCCCGGAGCGTGTCAGGCCTAAGTGCGCACCACGTTAAAACAACAAGCTGACGCTCACACCATCGCTATAAGGGGTAAGAATACAGCATTCAATCCAATACATACATGCCTTACAACTACCCTCTCTGTGTAAATAAACGGAGGCTTAGTCGGAAGCACAAGTGACTGTCTGGGAAACAACACGAAACAGCATTAGCTAATGGAGCCGGTTTAGGCCCTCTCCGGACTGTTAATTATAAACCCCTGGGGCAGAAGCACTAAGTCCCCCACAACTCCAGCCTTGTTAAAACCACGCAACACAGCGTTTGGGGGTATCCCACTACTGATAAGAACTCAGCTTTGAACATGTGAACAGTCTCTAACGCACACCGCATTAAGCAGCTGAAAACGACATTGATCTGCAGAGGTACATAAGCCTGAAAGTTACCAAATCAAACCCCGAAAGTGGTGCCTAGGCAGATAAATACAGATTGGTCACACTACTACTGTAAAGACACTGCTTTACAGCGCTGTCAAAAAGAACTATTGCTTATTTATTACATTGATCTGCAGAGGTACATAAGCCTGAAAGTTACCAAACCAAACCCCGAAAGTGGTGCCTACGCAGATAAATACAGATTGGTCACACTACTACTGTAAGGACACTGTTTTACAGCGCTGTCAAAAAGAACTACTGCTTAGTAATTTTCTCTATTACATCTACACCTTGTGCTGTGATAGCACCTGTCACCATATTTCAGCAAAGTGTGCAAACTGATCATTAACCGCACTGACTCTTTAATGCCAGAAATGGCGTCTAGACGCACACCCAGGCCAGACAAAATCACTAAGGGCCTAACAACTCCCAATACTAAAATGGACAACTTCTTTAAAGTCATGGAATCCTCCATGTCTGCTACAGCTGAGCAACCAGATTCTGAACAGATCACTGCGGAAATGGATTCTCCTGCTCTCCTCACTATAGCTGATATACAGAATCTGCCGACTAAAGCAGACTTTGCCTCCTTTTTTACCCAGGTTGGGAAACTCATTAAAGATGGACTATCTGAAGTTAGGAAGGATCTCTCAGACCTGGGGGAAAGAGTTATGCAGGCAGAGGAGGATCTGGAACAATTTTCTAATACTACAGAACTTCAAAACCGTACTCTCCAAGTGCACGATGATATGATACTACAACTCCAAAACCAAGTCGAGGATTTAGACAATAGAGGGAGACGACAGAACCTAAGAATAAGAGGTGTTTCAGAGAAAGTTTCAACATCCCAAATCCAACAGCACCTACAGCAACTGTTTCAACACATCCTACAGGAAGATATACCAGCTATCCCCTTAGACAGAGCCCATCGAGCCCTACGTCCAAAACCACCAGAAGATAAGCCTCCCAGAGACATAATTCTGCAATTTCAAAACTTCAAAGATAAGGAGAAGGTGATGACAGCCTCACGGAAAACACGTCGAATTTTGTTCGAAGGAGATGAAATACAGATATATGCAGACTTAAGTAACATTACACTCTCCAAGCGCAGGGAGGCAAGATACCTCACAATGCATCTCCAGGACTTAAAAATACCCTATAGATGGGGTTTCCCTTTCTGCATCAAAGTGCTACACAACTCCCAGATCGTCACATATAGCCACCCAGATGATCTAGAGCAATTCTGCAGCAGTTTAAAGATTCCACTTCCATCTATAAGCTCATCTGAACCTACTTCAAGACCAGGAGATAATACCCTATTCCCGGCACCGAAACAACAAAGACTTGCCTGGACGAAAGTTATCAAGAAAACTAAAGGGAACCAGCAAGCAAGCCAGCAAGATGGTGAAACAACCTGAAAATAAAGATCTTAAGGCGCTGGTCCGCCACATACTTGCCGATTATCCAGTATAATCCGATGTCAGGACTCTAGAACTTTCTAGTAACCAGTACAGAAAATGTTTTGTATTCATATACAACTGTATTATTATTATAGAATAGATTACAACTAGCATACCAAATACCAGCCTCCCCTCCAGATAATCCCCACTACTTAGTATTCAAACCTCAGATGGAAATGCTCCCTCATAGTAATTCTCTTTATTTACTATGACCGCCCCATCTAGTATGAGATACTGTTTTAAGTATTGTTGTTTTGTTGTGTTATTGTTATTGCATTCTATGTTTTACTTGTTTTACTTATTCTCTCTATTTTTTCCAGCGGATCCTTACACTAGAGGAGATCGCTGTTCCCTAGGCACCCTCCCTTTCCCTTCTTATCCCTTTTCTGACAGAGACGCAGCGGTAAGACATCAGCAGCGAGCTTTCATACTCAGGTACTGTGACCTGCAACACATAAACAATCACACTGAACGAACAGACACCCCTTCCAATTCATATGCAGCAACTGATAGGCTCTGCAAACAACACTACATAAACACTCTTCTTCAAAGCACATATGGCAGTCCCTGATATGTTATTAATCTCCCAAAACGTTAAAGGCCTAAACTCGCCCACTAAAAAATCTATTGCCCTTAATTGGTTTCATAAACACAAAGGAGAGGTGATCTTCCTACAAGAGACACACTTTTGCAAACATCTGACACCGAAATGTTCCTCTAAACAATTCCCAACGGTTTTTTTTAATTCAGCACCTACTAAGCGGAATGGAGTAGGCATTCTATTTAGACACGATATCCCCTTCCAGCTCACTCAGCAATACACAGACAATGAGGGACGTTTTTTGATCTTAGTAGGTACCATATACAACCACCCAACCACATTTGCAACCTACTATGCTCCAAATACTGGCCAGGCCCGTTTTTTCAAAAAACTGATCAGAAACTTATTAGAAGTAGCACAGGGGGTACTGATCCTGGGGGGTGACAGCAACGTAGCTATGGAACCATCATTAGATTGCTCTAACAAAAGGAGCTCAATGCCCAAAAGCTCCCTCGGTGCCATTTCTAGGGCCCTGCGCAGTGCAACACTATTAGATGCGTGGAGAATCCAACACCCCGAACAAAGGACATATAGCTTTTATTCAAACCCTCAAAAGTCATATTCCAGAATAGACCACATATTTATAGACCAGAGGAGCCTTCCCCTAGTGAAACACTCGGAAATTCTGCCGACCCCATGGTCTGACCATTCGATGATAACACTATCCTTGACCCTACCAAATAAACCCCTATCTGACCCTCATTGGCGACTAGACGAAACACTTCTACTGCAGCCACCAATTAAAGATAAAATTACGCGCACGCTCAAAGACTATTTCTTACATAACACTACCCCAGACACATCCCCTGCCCTCATATGGGAAGCACATAAAGCAGTTGTGAGAGGGGAATTCCTAAAGCAGAAATCTATTGCAAAGAAAAACTATAATGGAAAATATAACATATTAGTCCATCAACTCCGAGACATTGAGCGACTGCATATGCAAGCCCCAGCCAATGCACAGCACATAACCCAACTGACTAAGACTAGAAGGGAATTGAATGACCTACTCAATAAAGAGGCACAACGGAAGGCAATCTATTTAAACAAACTTTACTTTGTAGAAGGTAATAAGGCGGGTCCTTTACTGGCCAGAGCCCTTAGAAATCGCACAAATAACCGATTTATTCGTAAATTATCCCTGCCAACCACACCAGGTGAATACACCCACGACAGTAGAGAAATTGCAAATGGGTTTAGAGACTATTACAAACAACTCTATAATATCCCTGCAACCCCACACTCCACAGACAATGAGGCAATAGACTCTTATATTCTAGGGGCTAATGTCCCAACTCTACCTAACCACACCTCAAAACAATTAGAGGACCCCATATCCTTACAAGAAGTCATAGCAGCTATAAATGGAGCACCAATGCGTAAGAGCCCTGGCCCTGATGGCCTATCGGCCTCATATTACAAGCAGTTCCAATCCATCCTGGCACCCCACCTCACTAATCTGTTTAACTCTCTTGATAAAGATGGACAACTCTCTCCCAATCTATTAGAAGCACACATATCGATAATCCCCAAAGCAGGAAAACCGCCCACGGAACCAAGTAGTTACCGCCCTATATCCCTATTAAATGGGGATATAAAAATATATGCCAAAATACTAGCAAATCGGATTAGCAAGGTACTTCCAACTCTAGTGCATGTAGACCAAGCCGGCTTTGTTCCGCTCAGGGAGGCCAGGGACAACACAATTAGGGTTCTCCATTTAATGGAATTTGTAAAATCAAAACATATACCTGCTGTCCTGGTCTCCACTGATGCGGAAAAGGCCTTTGATAGACTGAACTGGCCCTTCCTACGTAGCACACTTAAACATTTTGGTTTCGGGGAACTAATGATCAAACGAATATTTCACCTATATAATAATCCCTCGGCAAAAGTCTGCGCAAATGGGGTACTATCTCATAGCTTTCATATTAACAACGGAACCAGGCAAGGTTGCCCACTCTCACCCATACTCTTTGTCCTCACAATGGAGATCCTAGCTTGTCATATCAGAAAAAACCCAGATATACACGGCATTAACATTGGCCCAGACTCACACAAACTAGCTATGTTTGCAGACGACGTGCTGGTCACCTTAACGCTCCCTGACATATCTATGCCCAACCTGACCCTGGAATTTGACAAGTTTAGTAGATTTTCGCACTTTCACATAAACTATTCAAAATCAGAACTCTTAAATATCTCCATAACTGCCAGTACCTTTGCAACCTTTACACCAGCTTGTCCATTTAAAATACAAAATTTGCACCTAAAATATTTAGGCATAGTGTTATTAGCTAGTCCAGGGTGATGGTTCGCCTTGAACTACCGGCCTCTACTACAATCCATACAACACTCCTTATCCTCCTGGAAGGACAAACCTTTGTCATGGTGGGGTAGAATACAGTCAATTAAAATGACAATACTCCCAAAAATTCTATACACTCTGCAGGCTATGCCAATCGCCCTTCCTAAAACATTCTTACAACAGCTTCAAAAAGCTGTGAATACCTTTGTATGGGGTAAATCACGCCCAAGGATAGCGAGGGAAACAATGTATAGATCCCTCCAGAATGGAGGACTGGGATTGCCAGACATTAGCTTATATTATCATGCATCGGTGCTGCAGAGAATACTAGACTGGCATTGTAGAAAAGACTCTAAGGCATGGGTAGCAATTGATTCTCAGTTACTCAGATCCCCTAACCCAGGCCCCCTTTGCTGGCTCCCCAAAACTAGGCGCACTCCCTCTTGTCAATCGTCTATACTCTATCGACATATATTCAGCACTTGGGATTACTTACTCAAAACGACCCAGTCACTATCGACACCTACCTCCCCTCTCACGCCAATCTTCCCTAACATAGAACTGATGGGAGGATATGACAACAGGAAAAAAGACGCACTAATCACTGAGCTGCTAGACTCGGTCCCCGTAGCTAACTTGATCACGCAAGGCAAACTAAGAACTAGAGAAGAACTTACACCAATCCTATTTGGGTCCTTTGTCCCGTGGCTAAAATATGCGCAATTGCGACACTTTATTGTGACATCTCCCAATAAGGCAGACCTTCTGAGAGTACCGACGCCTTTTGAACAAATCTGCCTATCAGGGAAAACAACCAGAGGTACACTTTCACTAGCTAAAGGGATACTCCAAAATGCACAAACCCCTTCACTCCCACCATATGCAGCTAAGTGGCACAGAGAACTAGATACAGCGATAGATACTAAATAATGGCTGCAAATATATCAGAACACACGTACCTCATCCACTTCCCCTAAGGTCATTGAACTCAACTACAAAGTACTTATGCGCTGGTACTTGACACCAGTTAGGTTAAACAACATTTACCCCACCTCCTCATCTTTGTGCTGGAGAGGTTGCAATGACCGGGGCACCACACTGCACATGTGGTGGTCATGCCCCAAACTTAACTCATATTGGAAGGGAATAGAATCCACACTAGGACAATTAACAGAGACGGTCTTCTCTCTAAATCCTAAATTGATCCTCCTAAATGAGTCCCCCCCTCTCCAATGTAAAATTAGGAAAACACTAATACGCATTGGTCTCAACAGCGCTAAGTCTCTGATCGCCTTACACTGGAAATCCCCCACAATACCTTCACAAGACAACTGGCTACAAAACACAGACAAGATGCTCTCATGTGAAGAATATGGCTATTTTAAAAGAGGCAAATCCGCATTTTATGCGGATGTCAGATTTTATTGGGACTCTATTACTGCCAAACAAACACAATAGACCCCCTATACGCTAGACGCATCTTTAGAGTAAGGAAACCAGGAACACTTTGCGGATCATACAATTTGCTTCATACCACCGACGTGGCGGTTTTATAAATTAGTCGCAAGCATAGCATCAGGGATGTCTCTGTCAGATACTAACCCCCTCCCCCCCTCTTTTTCCCTTGTCCCCCTTTCCCCCTCTGCTGTCTCTTTGTACTTATCCTTAGTTAGATTAAGGTTTGATCCTAGACTAGCGTTTTAGGAGTTATAGCACATGGTAATTGCTCCATACCACCTATGACTTATAGGTAAGATTTATATTAATAACTCCAGAAAACGATTATGGACAATGAAGCCACTGTTAATGACTGTAACAACTTAGACATTATATTCCAGAAGTCTATGGATTAGATATCGGTTGTTTGAAAATTGTGGTTACTCGCAATTAGAGTTGTTTTTTGATCTTTGTGATTTGTACATTGAATTCAAAATCTTGTGATTTCTTTACTGGTGTTTTAAAAATGCTTTATTTGTTGTCAAAATCAATAAAAATTTATCTTTAAAAAAAAAAAAAAAAAAGGTCTTTTACACAGCGTAAGAATGCCTCTCTCTTTATCTGGTTTGCAGATAATTTTGAAAGATGAAATCTCCCTCTTGGGAGAAAATCCTTGAATTCCAATTGATAACCGTGGGTCACTATTTCTAGTGCCCAGGAATCCTGAACATCACTTGCCTGAGCAAAGAAAGAAAGTCTGCCCCCTACTAGATCTGGTCCCGGATCGGGGGCCACCCCTTCATGCTGCTTTGTGGAAGAAGAAGAAGTGAGAAGCGGGGGTCCTCCTTTAAAGTTTCGAAAGGAACGAAAATTATTCTGTTTACCCCTCATTTTAACTGACCTATCCTGAGGTAGGGCATGGCCCTTACCTCCTGTAATATCAGAAATGATCTCCTTCAATTCTGGCCCAAAAAGGGTCTTACCTTTAAAGGGAATAGCTAAAAGCTTATGTTTTGATGACACACCAGCAGACCAAGATTTGAGCCACAATGCTCTACGTGCTAAAATAGCAAATCCTGCATTTTTGCCGCTAATTAAGCAATTTGATAAGAGGCATCAGTAATATAAGAATTAGCTAGCTTAAGAGCCTTAATTCTATCTAGAATGTCATCTAATGGAGTCTCAACCTTAAGAGACTCTTCTAGAGCCTCAAACCAAAAAGCTGCTGCAGTAGTTACTAGAACAATGCAAGCCGTAGGTTGTAAAAGAAATCCCTGATTAACAAATAATTTCTTTAGTAGACCCTCTAATTTCTTATCCATAGGATCCTTGAAAGCACAACTATCCTCAATGGGTATAGTAGTACACTTAGCTAGAGAAGATATAGCTCCCTCTACCTTAGGGACCGCTTGCCATGAGTCCCAAATGGTATCTGATATAGGAAACATTTTCGTAAAATTAGGAGAGGGAGACAACGGTATACCTGGTCTATCCCATTCCTTACTAATAATTTCCGAAATTCTCTTAGGAACCGGAAAAACATCAGTGTAAGTAGGAACTTCCAAATATTTATCCATTTTACACAATTTCTCTGGAGGAATCACAATAGGATCACAATCATCCAGAGTCGCTAAAACCTCCCTAAGCAACAGGCAGAGGTGTTTAAGCTTAAAATTAAATGACATAGCATCCAAATCTGTCTGAGGCAAAACATCCCCTGAATCAGAAATTTCACCCTCAGACAGTAATTCCCTAATCCCCAACTCAGAGCCCTGTGAGGGAACATCGAAAATAGCTAATAAAGCATCAAAGGATTCAGTATTTACATTAATACTTGACCTACTGTGTTTACCCTGCAACACTGGTAATTTAGACAATACCTCTGTAAGGGTAGTTAACATAACTGCAGCCATCTCCTGCAGAGTAAAGGAATTAGACGCACTAGAAGTACTAGGCGTCGCTTGTGTGGGCATAAAAGGTTGTGACACTTGGAGAGAATTGGATGGCATATCCTGATTCTCTTCAGACTGAGAATCATCCCTAGACACACTTACTTTATTTAAAATATGCTTTTTACATTGTAAAGCCCTTTCAGTACAAAAGTTACACAATGTTAGAGGGGGTTGCACAATAGCTTCTAAACACATAGAATAATGAGAAACCTCAATGTCAGACATGTTGAACAGACTAGAAATACCACAAAAGTCATTTAAACATTTATAGCATAAAATAAACATTAGAAAAAACATGTACTGTGCCTTTAAGAAAAGAAAAAGAGAACAATTTTTCCAAAATGCACAAAAAACGTTAAATTATTCCCAAATTTAACTTAATATCGTTGGTTAATCCAAAAATTACTGCACCCAGAAGCAAGGGCAGAAATAAGGTTTTAGAAGTATTTATATCAACATGTAGTCAAAAGATAGATAAAAATACACTCTGCAGCTGTGGTGCCTACCTGCCCCCAGGGTACTCGAATCAAGCTTCCAACCCTTCAGACCAGCTACACAGTCCAGGAGCCACTGAGTTACTGTTTGCTGCTGCTAAGCCTGAAGAAATTGTGCCAAAATAGGCTCCGCCCCTTAAGGTCAAAAGTTGGAGTAGGCCCAGACAACACCGCATGGAAATACAGTTTTGCACTAAAGTAAAAATACACACACAATATAACCCCTCAAGCATAAAACCAATAAGTTTTAAGTGCCAAAAATAAAAAACATAAAACATTGTTTTTAATATTGTATCCCATGTCACATATAATGCCCAAATATCAACTAATGATTGATAAATATAAAATAGGGACTCCAGTAACACCCCTCTTATTAAAATAGGTTTTACTGCTTACCCCATTCCCATACAGGGAAATAATGCCAGCCAGTTCTGATACACCAAGTCTCCTCAGAAAAAAAGGCTGCACATACCTTAATGCTGCTTGTAGCATGAAACCGGTCTCCACACTGTAGATGTCTCATGGTTACCTTCAGAAATCTTGTGGGAATCAGCGTGGATCTTAGTTACAAATGCTAAGATCATCAAACCTCAGGGCAGAAATCTTCTTTCATATCCCCCTGAGGAAAATAGTACGCACCGGTACCATTTAAAATAAAAAAATCTTGATTGAAGAAACTAAAACTAACACCTCACTTTACCATGTGTTCCTAGTATAAAACAGGCAAAGAGAATGACTGGGGGTGGAGGGGAAAGGGGAGGGGCTATATATACAGCTCTGCTTTGGTGCTCTTTGCCACTTCCTGTTAGCAGGAGGTTAATATCCCACAAGTAAGGATGAAATTCATGGACTCGTCATATCTTTGTAAAAGAAAGCTATCTCAACTCAATTTGCCGGGAAAGTCTGTTACGGTTGCCTCCAGGCTGGCTGGAAGTTGGACCGTAGAAAAGGATGCTCCTAGCGCTCACCAAAGGATCATCAGCACCGTAGACACCATAACTACTGCGAAGCCACCATAAGTAATGCAGACTCTACGAACCACCGCTGCTGGGCTGGTATCTCGCTGTCTGCTCTGCGCCCTGGGCCTACGACCAGGCTCCAGTAGGTGAACCTCTTCCTTCTGTCGGTCAGTGCTTAAGTTAGTCTCGCAACCCACCCACAAATAAACATTAGCAGCAAAGTAGCCCCCCCACAATAAGTAGTACTGGCCTGTAGGTTCCAGGTTGTAGGATGAAAGTGTAGCCTCCTCGGCCTTCCTGGCGCAGCTGGGCAAATAGCTGGTGGTACTTGGGGGGCAGAGGCCAGCGGCACTCTGTCCTAATGCCAGCTCTTCTGCTGGGGGAATTGGGGCATAGTCCTGCCCGGTGGCAAAGGGAACGTGGGGGTCAGTGGGGGTTAACATCTCCACTGTTAACCCTGGGCCCAAGTTAGGAGTTAGCTGGGGAGGGGGAGATTGGCTTACCTCCTCCTCCTGATACTCCGGCGGCCGTTGGGAAGGGAGGTCGATGCTCTCCGCTCCCTGTGGAAGATGCTGCGGCTGGGGAGAAAGACCAGTTGTCTCCTCTCCCTGGAAGGCACACTCCGGCTGGGGAGGGAGGTCGATGCTCTCCCCTCCCTGTAGCTGGGTCTGTCGCTGGGGATCTGGGCCGCCTGCCCAGCATCCCTGTAGGGCCGGTAGAGAGACTGCAGTCTCATCTCCACCTGCCTGCTGGGGGTCCTCCCAGGACCAGTCTATGAGGCCTGCTGCCTCGGCTATCTCTGGTTGGGGTTGGGGAAGGAGACTGGTTGTCTCTTCCCTCTGCACGGTATACTGCCGCTGGGGAGGGAGGTCGCTGCTCTCCTCTCCCTGTAAACTCAGGCTGCCGCTGGGGAGGGAGGTCGTTGCTCTCCGCTCCCTGTAACTCACTTTCTCGCTGGAGACCAGGTGTCCATACCCCCAAACTCCACAGTTGGCGCTCAAAGGCTCGTGCCGCTTCGTTCTCAGTATCCAATTTCCGGATGATTCGACTGACTACCTCCTGCACAGGGTCTGGACCATATCGGACTAGCCGCCTCTTTACCTCTGGAACAAAATCAGCGCCCTCATAGCGACGGATCAGGTTGAGGTGCTCTTCACAGGGTTCTGACCAGTGTCTTGTCAGCTCCATGCTGCTGTAGGTAGGGACGCTGCGCAGTGGCTAGCGTTGCCCTCAATAACTCTCATATGATACCAGTGCTGTTGGGGTGCTGCTCCTTGCGCTAGGACACCGTCCCACCGCTGCCGCCAAATGTTACGGTTGCCTCCAGGCTGGCTGGAAGTTGGACCGTAGAAAAGGATGCTCCTAGCGCTCACCAAAGGATCATCAGCACCGTAGACACCATAACTACTGTGTAGACACCATAAGTAATGCAGACTCTACGAACTACCACTGCTGGGCTGGTATCTCACCGTCTGCTCTGCACCCTGGGCCTACGACCAGGCTCCAGTAGGTGAACCTCTTCCTTCTGTAGAGCGAAGCCGGATCAGGAACAAGAGCTCTTACAAGAGCTCAGTAGCTAAGGGAGTATGAAGAGCATAGCAATTCCTGTAGTGATTATAGCTGTCCCCTACAAACATGAGTCAAGGCTGCAAGTTAGAGGGTCAGAAGAGGTCTGAGGTGCTGGAACACCCAGCCTGCTTTTTATTGAGGTTACATGCAAAAAGGACACTCTCAGGGGGAGGCATAAAATCCCCAATCACACATTTGGTACATTTAGATAGAGAGACAACGCCCTGTGACAGGCCACAATAGAATTACATTACTTCAGCAGATAACAAGTTACACACAAGAAAACAATGCAGTCCATCTTATCAACTAGCAGTCTGACTCTGGAGGTGATTAGACAATGGGAATGTTTATCACTAAACTTAATTAGAGCTGATGCCAGCAAACTTGTATTTAGAAAATAGCTTCTTAAAGCTGAGCAAAGTTAACTCTTTCAGTTCTGACCGAAGGGTCTGTCACATAGCACTTAACGGTACACAATGAAAACTAATGCTTTTGTAACAGTGCTCCCTTTCTGTGGAACACTCTGCCTGTGTGGTACTTGGTTCAGTAAGCCCTATTTACTGAACAAAGTGGGAGAAAGCCAGGGACAAGTTATTTTACAGGTCTGGGGACATAGTCTTAAAGGGGCATTGTTCACCAAAGTCACAATATGTCCCCAGACGGTTCTTAAAGGGCCATACACACCCAATAAAAGTTAATACGTTTTCAGGGGCACAATCTTCCAGGGGCCATAGTCATGAGGAAGGAGGCTGACAAATAGGCTTCTCCACAATCCAGGGAAGCAGGGCAATTTTCCATTTAAAGGGCCAGTTACAAATAGCAGTTT
The DNA here is from genome assembly GCF_027579735.1 of Bombina bombina. Lineage (NCBI taxonomy): Eukaryota > Metazoa > Chordata > Amphibia > Anura > Bombinatoridae > Bombina > Bombina bombina. The sequence continues at coordinate 515,730,708 of NC_069502.1, forward strand.
GTAACAAAGTCCGTCAGCATTCTCATTACTTTTTCTCAGCTGATATTGGATAGTGAAGTTGAAGGGCTGCAAGGCTAAACTCCACCGCAACAGGCGTCCATTGTCCCCAGAGACTCGGTTGAGTCAAACCAGGTGGTTGTAGTCCATGAGAACGGTGAAGGCACATTCGTACAGGTAGGGTTGTAGTTTTTAAGGGCCCACAACAGGGCCAGACATTCTTTTTCCACCGCCACGTAGCCTACCTCTCTGGGCGACAGTTTCCTACTGATGTAGGCTATGGGGTGGTCATTTCCTTCATCGTCCACCTGGCTCAGCACCGCTCCCAACCCGAACATGAAAGAATCTGTATGGAAGCAAAAACATTTGTTTGGGTTAGGAGCGGCCAGGATAGAGGCAGAAATAAAGGCTGTCATAAGGCTTTGGAAGGTGGCCTCACACTCAGGGAACTGCAACGGCTTTCAGGTCACGATGGTCAGGGGTTTGGCCAGGGCACTGTAGTTGGGGACAAAATAGCGGTAATACCCGGTGGTCCATAGGAAAGCTAAGACCTGGGTCTTAGTCTTGGAGGTTGGCCATTTTTTGATTGCCTCAATCTTGGCCAGCTCTGGCTGCTGCTTCCTGCAACCTACTCGGTGTTCAAGGTACTGGACCTCCGAGCGTCCTATCATACATTTGTTGGGCTTAAGGGTCAGACCGGTGGCCCTGATGCGGTCTAGAACGATGTCTAGATGGACCAAATGGTCCTCCCAGGTGTCACTGTAGACCACAATATCTTCCAGGTATGCGCAGGCATAATCCTGGAGGCCCTCCAGAAGGTGATCTACCATCCTCTGGAAGGTCGCCAGAGCATTCTTCATCCCAAACAGCATGACCTTAAACTGCTATAGACCGAATGGGGTGATGAATGCCAACTTTGGAATGGACTCTGAGTCCAGGGGGATCTGCCAGTATCCCTTGCAGAGTTCTAGGGTGGTCAGGAGGTTGCTGCGGGCGATGGTCAGGAGTTGGGGAAGTGTGGTTTACCTGGGTCCCTGGATCGTGGGTCGTGGCCTGCATCTGGCTTGCTGGCGGATGGTAACAGGGCAAGCATCTGTGGGGTTATCCCATAGAAAGGCTGAAGCAAGGTGTCCCAGGTCGTTCCTCGGCGGGAAAATGGTTCATAACCCCTACTTCCACAGCACGGGACCCAGCACCCCAATCCAGGTGTTCCTGTGCAGTAGGGATTCAGAGCACCTTACCCCCAGCCACACGAACTGCAAGCGACTTCCCTGTTTGGTCTGTACTGGGAAACATGTGTGGCTGGATAAGGGTAACAGTTGCCCCACTGTCTTGTAATCCCTGGGCCGGCCGGCTGGTCGTTGATCCAGATGACGTGGCGGTTGTAACCAGTTGTGGGGGCCACCTCATGTAGGACCCAACCTCTTCTTCTGCCCACTCGGCATAATCCGCCGGGCCCTCTACAGTGGGTGGCGGCTCTGGGGCCTCCAGCAGGGGCCCTTGTCAACTGAGTCTGAGGTTGGTTTCTGGTCCTCTCCACCGCCAGACAGTGGACCCATCTTCCCGCACCCAAAACACCTCCGGGGTGAGCTAGGCCCAGAGGGGCTTGAGGGTGCCTGCGGGGTCTGGTGGAATTAGGGAGCCGCTGGGGTGGGCCTGATGCCAGGCATCCAGGAACTGATCAGCCAGGATGGCAGCTTGGTCAGCTGTCTCGGGCTGCCGATCTCGGACCGATTCTCGTATCTCCTGCAGGGAGTGAGTATAAAAGTGTTCCAACAGGATGAGCTGGGTGGCTTCGGCCAGGGTGGTTACTTGGCAGCCTGTGAATCAAGAGTTCAAGGAACGGATTAACCATTGTGTCCACTCCATGAAAGGCTGCCCCTCTTGTCTCTTTAGTTCAATGAATGTCACCCAGTGAGCATCCGGTGTGAGACCATATCGGGCAAGGATGTTCTCCTTTACCCGGTCATAGTTCTTTCTGTCCCCCGCTGGAACAGTGTGAGAGGCATCTAGGGCTCATAAGGACAGCTTTCTGAGCAGGAGGGTGACTCGGTCGGCATTGGCAATGCCCGGCAACTCGCACTGTCTCGAAAACTTGGAGGTAGCTGTCAACCTCTTCTTTGTTGTCTTTGAAGGCTCGAAAAGCCTCATGGGGTAACTTCTTTGACTGGGAAGGAGGATCCAGGGGAACTGGCATGGCTTCCCCCATAGACTTTTGGACCTCCATCATTTTGAGTCGGGTGGTTTCGGATAGTAGCCGAGTGATTACCTCCACTGGTGGAGTGTTCTCGTAGAGAGCCAGTCACCACTGCATCTCCCTCTGGATCTCGGACATTACTGTCTCCCCTGTCAATGCCTCACTGGGCCATTCACTGCTCCAGCTGCTACCAGCCTCACTAGCTGGCTCGTTGGCTCAATTGCCTTTGCTCAGCTTGACGATGATGGCTGCCTTGGACATGTTGCTGGCAACTTTCCCCCGAGCTTCCAACAAGTCTTTCAGTGTACTCTTCCTGAGCCCAGCATACTGCTGCTCCATCCGAAGAGGGCTTCAGTTGGTGGTTTGGATGTTCCAGGTAGACGGAAGCATCCCACCGCTGCCAACCAGTTGTGATGGACACCGGCTACCCCGACTGGGTAGCTCCACCACAAGGGTCCTTCCTATACCTGGAACATGCCACTATGTAGTGGAGGAAAGTGATTATAGTGGTGCCCACCCAAATAACCAGACAGAACCAGTATTAAATTGAAACAAGGAACTGCTTTATTGTGAAACACACTCTGCTTGTATACACAAAAAGGGTCTTATCTGACCCCTAGATCTCCTGCCATTCCCGTCCCTCCAGACAGGCTGGCGCCCCTCCCCCATAGCAGTTATATTCCCATAAAGTTCCAGTGATAAAGAGGTGGTTATTCCGGGGTGATCCCGGGGGAGCGGTGGCACTTTCAGGGTGTCGTTGGAAAGCTCTTGGTCCCCAGATGCCACAGTCCAAAAAGCATAACATGATCCATTGCTGGTGGCTGGAGCTATGGATGATCAAACATACACCGGGAAATACATGGGAAGCAGGCAATCACCCCACCTATTGCCCACCCTAGGGGGTACCAATCCCCAAAAGAGCTGAGTTCTGGGGTGAAGGGCCGCTGGAGCTGCCTGGGGTAAATATTAGCGGGTATTCAGGGAGGCGCGGACGGCCGGTAGTTCCAGGAGCCAGGCCAGCCGGAAAGGGGTTAGGTGGTCCGAGATCAGATCTTCTGTGAGGATCTACAGATCACAAAACAAGCCAAACCATGAGTCTGGGAGATTGCAAATGCCCTGAAAAGGACAAATCCAGTGTGAAAATGGAGGGGCTGGGTCGTTGGGGGGTGGGGGTTTAGCCTTGCCAGCCTGGTATCCGTGACAATAAGTATATTCATGTAAACAAGATTATGAAGAAAATCAGCATGCTTGTATCAGAAATAGATCATTTCAAACTAATCTAATTAGGTCCTTTGAGAAAATAAGTAAAAATATAGATAAAGGGAAATAATCTACTTCAATATAGTATGTAACATCAATTTTTCAAAGGCTTTTGATACAGTGCCATTTAAGAAATTATTGTACAAAATGAAGGGACTGGGAATAGCTGAAAATGTTAGCTCATGGATATATTACGGGATAAAAGACAGGGAGAAATGAGTAGTAGTACATGGATCATACTCAGATTGGACGAAGGTAATCAGTGAAGTCCACCAGGGATCATTAATGACTTGGAGCAAGGATTTAATAGCAACATCTCTATTTTTGCAGAGCATATAAAGTTGTGTAAGGTAATTAAGTTAGTGCAGGATGAAATTGCTTTGCAAGGGGATTTACAAAATTTATAAAAATGGGCTGGTAAATGGAGAATAAGATTTAATACTGGAAAATGTAAGGTTCTATATTTTGGAAGTAAACATAAGCAGGCAACCGATTATTTAAATGGGATAAGAGTTAGAAAACCTGAATATGAAACTGGATTTGGGGGTACTTATAGATAACAAGCTAAAGATGGGTACACAATGCAGCGCAGTGGATTCTAATAAAAGACTTTCATGTATTAAAAAGACATTGAAGCAAGTGGGGGAAGCATAATCCTGTCACTATATAAATCCTTGGTAAGACCTCACCTTGAGTTTGGAGTGCAGTTCTTGGGACCAATCTCATAAGAAGACACTGCAGCATTAGAAAAAGTTCAGAGAAGGGCCAAACAACTAATAAGGAAATGTAGAATTTAAACTATGATAAGACGTTAGCCAAACGGGGTCTGTTTTCTCTAGAAAAAATGTGCTTGAGAAGTGATATGATTACTTTATATAAATATATTTAAAGGCCTATTTACAGAGTTGGTGGAAGATCTGTTTATTCCAAGGAAATGGTTTGTGACGAGAGGTCACAATTTAAGGCTGGAAGAAAGGAGATTGTATCTCCTGCAATGAAAACTAAATCAAATTTTGGAACTCATTGTCTAAGGAGGTAGTGAATGCTAATGCCTTAGATTAATTTAAAAAATGGCTTAGATACATCTGTTTCTAGAAACAGAATTCAGGGATATGATTGCTTGTGTTAAATGAGTCACCTTTTTAATGGTATTAAGTTAAGCTCAATTGGAGCTTTTATTGTAAATCAGGTAGGATCTGTATAGGTTGAACTTGATGGACTTTTGTCTTCTTCCAACCTCATCTACTATGTAGTACCATCAGAAAGATATTACAGTACTCAGGGCCGGCTCAAAATATTGTGTTGCCTGGGTCCAAGAATGCAATGACGCCCTCCTCAGTAGCAGGGGCGGACTGACAAGTCGGGCAAATCGGCCCTGGCCCGAGGTCCCGGCTTCTTAAAGGGGCCCCATGCATAATACTGATGCTGCATTTTTTTTCCTATTATTTTTTTTTAATTAATATAAATATTTTTTGCCATGAAATTTCTTTTTTTACGGGGGGGGGGGGGGGAGGGGGGGTTAGGGTGCGATGGTGGACCGTGGAGGAGACTTGATGTGCCGTGTCATAAGAATGATATGAAGGAGCTTACTTAGCTCAAGCAGGAGCCGGTTAGCCTTAATTAACGTTACGCAATGACACAAGTAGGTAGGAAAGAAAGACTGGAGGGGAGCAGCGTGGAGGAGCCGGACCGGTGTAACAAGTAAGCCTGCCCTGCAATATGTGGACCGGCCGGTGTGTAGTCGGAATCCAGGCCACATATTATTAATGCCTGCCCAGCTGCCCTGGCTCTGTCTGGCTGCCGCTGCTCAGCTCCGCCTCCACACGCCTGCGCACACAATTTTAAGTGCATATCAGAGGCTTAGGCGGCAGCTGCAGCAGACAGACGTGGCCCCACGTTATTTTTAGACAGTGAAGGAGCCGAGCTGAGGAGGACTGAGGTGGACTGAGGCCACAAAGACGACCAAGCAGGTTACGGACCGGTAAGTGATAGTGAAGGAGCCGGGTCGGCTGCTGCCGGAGGGGGGCCAGGGGCGGGCCAGATGGCATTGCAACTTGCAAGCAAGCAGTGTTGTATTTGATGTTGGAAGGTGGACCGGTAATAAAAGTGTGGGTGGTGAAGGAGCCGGCTGCTGCCGGAGGGGGGGGGGCCAGGGCCAGATGGCAAACAGTGTATTTGATGTGTAAGTTCATACTCTCCTTGTGAAAATATGTAGCATGCTGCATGGCAACCTTTTAATTATATTATTTTAGTCTTGGTGAAAAAAAAGCTCCTATAAGTGGAAATATTCCTTGCTTTTTTTTTTTTTTTTTTTTTTTAACTAAAATTGTTACTTCATCACTTAACTTTTTCAGCATTTAAAAACAAATCTAAGTAGGATAAGTTTTATAATTAACATAATATAGTTAACTAAAGTGGTAATGAACCAACTATGTTTACTATTAATGGCAGAAGGTGATAGATCATAGCTGGATATATCAGGAACTGGGGAGGAGTCTGTGTGTGTGTGTGACAGAGGGAACCTCAGTAGTAACATTACTGATTAGCAGCTTACTAGCCTGGCCCCTGACCTTACTAAGCCTGCCTGCCTACCTACCAATGCTTATGCACAATTGCAAAATAAGTGGGAAGGAAGTGAGGGAAAAGCTGCACTTGTCCCCAATAAAGGGACATAAAACCTAAAAATATTTCTTGCATTATTAAGATAGAGCATACAATTTTAAACAAATTTCCATTTTACTTCTATTATAAAATTCTCTTTATTTTTTTGTTGAAAAGCAGGGATGTAAGCTCAGGAGTATGCACGTGTCTGCAGCACTATATAGCAGCAGTTTTGCAGTAATGTTATACATTAGCAAGAGCACTAGATGGCAGAACTATTTCCTGTCATATAGTGCATCAGGCATGTGCACGCTAGCTACCTAGATATCTCTTCAACATTCAAGAATAACATGAGAACAAAGTAAATTTGATAACAGAAGTAAATTGGAAACTTTTTTTAAAATTGTTTTCTTTTTCTGAATAATGAAAGAAAAATGTGGGCTTTCATGCCCTTTTAAATGTCACAACTGACTGGTTCTGTGTCCATTGTGCATGATGAGGTTATGATGCTTGGAGATAGAGTACAGGAGTGGTCTGGGTCTGACAGTCACTAAAGTGCTGGAACTTGTCAAGTTCTGCCTGGGTTCATTGGACCCACTTGGTTCCATGGTTGAGTCGGCCCTAACAGTACTGTAATCAAAAAGGTAAAAGTTGTTGTTTTATATAGACAATTATTAGCATTTTAGAACACAAAAACACAAAAAGAAATATGCAGGCAGAGAAGACTGCGACTTCCGGTGGAAATTGTATTTTTAATCACTTTAGTAAAAGAAAAATATTAATGATTTATATTTGTAACCTTGCAATATCAAGAATAATATTAAGAATTAAACAGGTTTTGGGTTAGATTACAAGTGAGGTTTTGTGCAGGCGATATCATCTTTTCGCAAGCCTGATAATACAAGTTGAGCGAAGTCGCGATTGCCATTTATGCTTTAATCCTTCCTGCGATCTCAGAGCTGTGGTTAACTGTTTTCCGGAAAATGAGTTGCACAAAACACTTCAAAAATACATTACAAAGTACAGTTATACTCATAGTAACACCGTCTAATAAACATTATTTTAAAAAAAAAAAATTATTGCAAAAAAAAATTATAAGGGCTCAAAGATATGAGATCAAGGGTATTGGGGGAAAAAAAGCCGCCAAAGTACTTTAACATAGAGAATCATATGTCTGTATATGTGTACATATATATTTATGTATTTATATGTGTATATATGTATTTACAGACATATATACACATATAGACACATTAATATATATGTACACATATACAGACATATAGACGTGCATTAGAACCTTTTGCCAATAAGTAGATGAAAAGATGTAAAAACATATTTATGCAATATTCATATTTAATAAAGATTTTAACAATGTATTTACTGTAAATATTTCAGATTTGCTAATGCGAATATGCAATGTTTGCACAATGGGTGTGCGTTTTTCCCCCCACCATTTTTGTTTTCCCCCTTGACTTCTATGGGGAATGCGAAAAAACTAGTGTAGTGAACAACTGTGAAGGGAACGTCATAAGGGAGGGGCTGCTGGGAGAGAACAATGGTGTAGTTGGTGTGCTAGGTGTGGGGGTTGCTGGAGAGATAAGGAGAGAAGACATTGGTCAGGAGAAGGCTCAGGGAGGGGCTGGGGGGAAGGTGTTATAAGGAGAGGGACTGCAGGAGGGAGTCACTAACCTTTTTTCTTTGTTTGCAGGAAGACCCCTTTTCTTCTTTGTTTGCAGGAAGAAGCTTGAAGATGACGGCGAGGAACAAAAGAATCCCCAGGAGGTACTTGGATGAAGGAGAGACGGTCTGGAAGACTAGGGCAATCCAAGCCCAAAAGAAGATCAGGAAGATGGAGAAGGCCAGGAGGGATCAACAGACAGCCCAAGGAGAGGTGGTATCCGGAGCTGGAGCAGTGGAGGTTGGTGCTTTGGCGGTGGTACGGGTAAGGCAGCAGGAGGTCAGCACCCCATGCAGGGGTAACAGGATAGCGGGTATTGTCCAGCTTGGGAGCGGCACTGGAGGGGTGGAGGGGGCAGGCATCTCTATTGAGGGTAGCAGCGGTAGCCCGGTCCTGTTCTCTGGGAGCCCCACACACAGCGTGGATGAGATACCTTTGGGGCAGGGGGGCAGCAGCAGTGCGCGATGCATTGAGGTGGTCGGGAGCAGCGCAAGCGGGCCAGAGTCTGAGGCAAGTGTGGCGCATCGCGCAGGCCCTAGTGACGTCACCGTGGCTAGGAGGCGCCCCGGTGGCGAGTTTGCTAGGGAAGGCCTCAATGTAACGTCTGCGCATGCGCGCGCATACGTAGAGGCCAGGGCGGATTCACAGCACTGGGGGCGGCCATCTTGGGAGGAGGAGGCTGGCTACGGGGGCTGGTATGCACCGGGAGGCAACGGGTGGGACAGGGGCGTGCTCAGACATGGCGCTGCACAGAGGGGATACGGGTGGGGAGGATGGGGGGCAGAGGAGTATCGCGGCGGTCCCAGCGGACCGGGCGAGGCGCAATGTTTAGCGCAAAATGGGCCAGGGGGATGGGGGGAGGGGGCATGGGGTAACAGGGGACAGCAACATGGTTGGGAGCAAAGGGCAGGAAGGGGGGCTTGGGCGGCGGGAGGGGGGTACATGGAACCCAGTAGGATTGAGGTGTTCAGGAGAGGGGGGGACGTGGGCATTAGGCCGCAGAAGAGAGCCAGGGGAAATGCTGGGGACAGGAGGGTGATCAGGAACGCTGAAGGGAACAGTTACAGGCTAATAGAGGAGGAAGCTGAGATAGAGTCTTTAATTGGAGGGGAAATAGGAAGGGGAGAAGGGCATAGGAGGGAGTCGGTGGGGCAGGAGGGGGGGATAGGTGGTCAAAGGAGGGAGGGGCAGGAGGTGTCTGTGGTGGTTCATAACAGCAGGGAGGGGGGAAGGGCGCTAGCACCGGGAAATCAAGGGGTTTAAACAAATGTTAATTCTGTTGTGTTACCCCCACAGAGCAAAGAAAATGAGGCAGGCCCACCAGAACAAGCACGACAGCAGGAGCCAATGGAAGTACCCAGCAGCAATGCGGGGGAAAACGTTGTGGTAGCAGGAACCCCCCCAATAAGGAGGGAGGAAACGGGACCAGCAAAGCAGGTGGGGGCAACTGGAGGAGCGGACAGCGGACAAGGGACAAAACAAGGTAAGAAAATTTTGTGTTTAAACAATATGGTATCTGATAGCTCATCTGAGCTGGATTCTGAGGATGAGAATGTAAAAGGGGAGGGGGAAAAGAGGATATTGAAAATAGTGCGTAAAATATATGCGAAGCAGGGCAAAGGCACAGGGAAGGGGAGTGCAATACAAGAGCAGGAAGAAATAAGTGAAGTGTTTAATGGGGATGACGAGGTGACGGGGACATTGTTAATGCCATTAACAATGCATTTAAAAGCAAAAGTAATTGCAAGGGCCCAGAAAGGGAAATACGTGGACATATTCGAAATAACTAGGGACGCAGCGGCCTTTAAATCCAGGGACGAGGAGGGGAAAGGAAAGAAGGTTAAACAAACATTTACAGAGTGGGTAAAAGGGATACTCATATATGCAGAGTGTTTTATATCAGCCAATCCGGGGAAGGTGAAGGGCATGTTAAGGTACATCCATTTTATTGCAGAGTGTTACAAGACATATGGGGGGTTTGCATGGAAGGATTACGACACAGAATTTAGGAAGGGTAACTTGCAGCTAGGAGACAAGGGTAGGAGGGACTTTGGTATAACGATACTAGACTTATACACCAGGGTAATGAGGGTACAGGATGGACAAGGGGGATGGGGCGCAGCGTTTAATGCTAATAAGAGCGGGAGAACCGATAGCAGGGAATGCTGGCCGTATAACGAAAAGAAATGTGATAGGGGGTGAGCATGCAAATTCAGGCACATTTGCAGATACTGTAGCGGGGCGCACCCTGGGGTAGATTGCAGAAGAAATGGAGTTAACAATGGGTATGGGAGGCAGTCCTTTCGGAGCCAAGGAAACGCGGGGGGAGGGCAAGCTGGGGGGATTAGCGCCCACCCCGCTGAAAAAAGATAGACTGGTTCGCGAGCTGCAAACATACCCTATCATAGAGGATAGAGATTTATTAATTGAGGGCTGAGTAGGGGTTTTACAGTACCAGTGAAAGGAGCGGTAACGGGGGCAGGAACTTAAAATCAGCAGGGGAGCTCCCCGGGATACTGAAAGAGAAGCTAGCGAAGGAGGTTGAGGGGGGGAGAATGGCCGGCCCTTTCACAGAAAAGCCAATAGCAGATCTAGTCATCTCCCCCTTGGGGGTGGTTCCCAAGAAGGAGGAAGGGAAATATCGCATGATACATCACTTATCATACCCAAAGGGTAGGTCGGTAAATGATGCTATCAATAAAGAGGAAGCAACAGTGCAATACCAATCATTCGACAGCGCAGTGCAGCTGGTAAGGAAGGCAGGGAGAGGGGCCATGATGGCTAAGATAGATATTGAATCAGCTTTTCGGCTATTGCCGCTGAATCCTGATAGTTTTAAACTGATGGGGTGCAAATTTGAGGGGCATTATTATGTGGATAAATGCCTACCAATGGGGTGCTCCATATCATGCTCAATTTTTGAGAAGTTTAGCACTTTTCTGCACTGGTTAGCGCTAGCAAGGCAAAAGAGGGATGCAATAGTCCACTACTTGGACGATTTCATGGTGGTAGGAGGGGCGGGCACCGACAGGTGCGAAAGCATGAAAGCAGGGCTGATAGGTTTGTTTGAAGAGATGGGGGTCCCAGTGGCAGACAAAAAGACAGAGGGTCCTTGCGCGAGACTTGCATTCCTGGGCATAACAATAGATTCAGTGAAAGGGCAATGCGAGCTACCCGAGGATAAGGTGAAAAAGGCTAGGGAGCTGATAGCATGGATGGCGACACGAAAAAAGGTAACGCTAAGGGAGATGCAGAAAACTTTGGGGGTATTGAACTTTGCGTGTAAAGTGATACCAGTAGGAAGGATTTTTAAAAGGCGATTGGAGATTAGCACAAAGGGCGCAAAAAAGCCAGATCATATGATTAGGGTGACAAAGGAGATGAGGGAAGACCTGAAAGTGTGGGACCAATTTTTACAGGATTTCAACGGGGTGCGCATATGGCAGGAGGTGGCGCCCGCAGTTGAGTTGGAGCTATACACGGACGCGGCAGGGGAAATGGGGTATGGAGCATACTTTCAAGGGAGGTGGTGCGCGGGAGGATGGCCCGAAAGATGGAAGGAGATAGGGTGGGTTAGAAACTTGGTGCTGCTGGAGTTATTCCCCATAGTGGTGGCCATGGAGCTATGGGGTGGGGAGCTAGCAAATAAGACAATAATATGTTGGTCAGACAATATGGGGGTGGTCGAGGTCATCAATCAGCTGTCCGCCTCATCACTGCCAGTAGTTAGGTATCTAAGGTACTTGGTTTTGAAATGTTTAAAGCATAACATCTGTGTCAGGGCCAAACACATTCCGGGTTTCAGAAACGTAGTTGCGGACGCGCTAAATGGGAGAAGTTTAGGGAGCTTGTACCCAATGCCAGACAGGAAGGTGAATGTTGCCCTATGCTTCTTTGGCAGATTGGCAACGGATAGAAGGAATCGAGGAACTGGTCGAGAAAGCCTTGGCACCAAGTACATGGGCAGTATACAGGAAATATTGGGGACAGTGGTGCAAATATAGGGAGGAAGCGAAAGGAGGGGAGGAGGGAAGATTCCTAGAGTGGTTGATGGTGCTACGGAGGGAAGGCGTAAGAAAGGGGCGGCTGAGTGCAGTACTAGCAGGGATATCATATTGCGCACAGCTATACGGGGGAATGGATTGGTCCAGGAAGTTTATAGTAAAGAAGATTGCGAGGGCATGGGGAAGAGATGAAGAAAAGGGAGCGGATAGAAGGGAACCAATAACGGAAGACAGATTACAGAAAATGACAGGGGCGTTAGAAGGGGTGTGCACAAGCAGGGACGAGGCGCTAATATTCAGAACAGCGTTTATAGTGGCTTTTCATGGAGCAATGAGGATAGGAGAACTGTTACCAAAGAACAGAAAAATAGGTAAAGGACGGATAGAGATAGGGGATGTAAGATGGGGGGAGGAAGCAGTATTGATATTGGTGAGACGATCCAAAACAGACAAGGAAGGGAAAGGGGCATGGCTGAATATGGCTGGAACAGGGGGAGCACTGTGCCCAGTGGCCTGTGTCAAAGAGTACCTGTTAACAAAGAGGGAGGGGGGCCGCACATTCCTGCGGCATGCGGATGGATCAGATGTAACAATTTTTCAGTTTAAGAGCGTGCTACAAAGGGTAGTAAAGAAGCTGGGGTGGAAAAATGCACACTTCGCGCCGCATTCATTCAGAATAGGGGCAGCGACCGCCGCAGCAGGTAGGGGCTGTTCAGAGGAACAGATTAAAAAGCTAGGGAGATGGAAATCCGCAGCATACAAATCATACATAAGGTTGCAAAAAGAGTAAGGCTTCATATCAAATTGTTCTAACTGTTAAAAATTGTTTTTTCTTTTTTGTGTGTGTTACAGGCAAAGCATTAAGAGTGTGGATAGTAGGACATTCCTACATTTACTGGGCGCAGGCTAGGGAGGCGGCATCTGCGCAGGGATTACATTTAGGTTTTTCGCACAGGGAAGTTAGCATTAGATGGATAGGAAAAAGAGGTATGATGTGGGACGAGTTAGTGCCAACAATACAGCAGGCAAGGCGGAGATGGGGGTGACCAGACGCCCTGATTACACATCTAGGGGGGAATGACATAGGAGCATACCCGCTCAGAGAGCTAGAGGAGAAAGTAGCAGGGAGTATGAGATGGTTAAAAGTTGCATGGCCATCGGTGCGGGTGATATGGTCCAATATAGTGTCCAGGATATACTGGCGGAACTCGTACACGAGCAAGGCAGGATATAGATCGAGGAGAAAAGTGAACCAGGTAGCGGCGAAGGTAATGAAGGAGATAGGGGGCGGAGTAGTAGAGCACCCATTGATAGCGGCCAAAAAGGAGGAGCTATTCAGACGGGATGGAGTACACCTCACGGATGAGGGGAATGACCAAATGCTGGTGGACATCAGAGGGATGTGCCAAGAGCTGGTGGAGGTAAGGAAAGGTCACGAATGACGGAGAATGGTGGGCCGAAAGAGGGGCTCTTTTGGTGGCGGTGAAGTTTGTGCACGACACGTGGGCGGGGCAGAATAGGGGGTGGGAGGATCCCGCGTCATACTCAGCCCTGAGGGGTGATCCGGTGGTCTATCTAATGGGGGGGGCTATGCCGTGGGTTCTCCCATCTCCAACTGCCCTGCCAGGGGGGGGGGGTAGTGGTTACACCCCCCTAGGCGTGGTCCCCAAAATTCTGGTTTAATGCAGTGGCATTATTTGAGGTTCTTTTGAAGTTGATTTTATGGCTGAATTTTGCAAGATATAGTTTAAAGGTGGCAAAATTCAATTAAGTAATAAATCGTGACCTTTCCACATTTCGCCATAACTACTGTGTCTGTGTTTTTATTTTAGATAAGTCTTAGATAAGTTAAAATGGGGTTCGGGGGTTCAATGGTTTTATACGGTAATTTGTTCAAAGGAATGCAGCCTCCTCACCTTATGCAAGATGTTTGCGAGATCTTGGGTGTTAGTTTTCTACTTTTCTTTCTCCATTGATTTCTATGGGGTGATACATGCATGCTCATGCAAAAACTTAAGTTGAAATGTTTGCACTATTCAGGTTACTGCTAGCGCAAAATACATTTTTTTTGGAACTTGTAATACGAACACAACCTGACTAGCACGAAAAGCTTAACTCTAGCGGAGTTTTTGCAAAAAAAAAATAATAATACCGTGCCACTTGTAATCTAGCCCTTTATTTGAACGGTTATAAAGGCCTTAACAAGGCATTCAGAAATACAGACAAAAACTAAAAAGTAATCTGGTATTACCACTTTACTATTTTCATCTTAAATATAGTGTACAGTTCTGCAGACCATATTTCAAGGATATAAATAAACTAGAAACTGTGCAAAGAAAGGATACTAAAATGGTGCATGGTCTAAAATATAAAATGTACAAAGAAAGACTCTATGATCAAAATATGTATAGTTTAGAACAGAGAAGGAAAAGATGTAACATGATAGAAACATTCAAATATATGAAGGGACCTAATAAAGTGAAAGCTGGTAGCATTTTCCATAAAAAAAGGAATACCACAACAAGAGGTCAGAAGCAATATAAGGGAGCATGTTTTTACATTAAGGGTAGTAGATTCATGGAATAAACTTCCAATAGTGGTAAACACAGGGACAGGGAAGAGGGCGTGAAGGGGGGCGGGTGGAACTTCTACGCCACGCTACAGCACAGCAGTGAGTAGGAAGAAGGGTGGAGGGGGAAGGTGGAGAGGGGGATCCTATGTGGACTCCGTGTCTGGAAAGGGATCTGGGGGGTATGCTAATGAGGGGGCAGCTACATTACGGAAAAAAGGGTTTTTTAAAAAAAAAAATTAAACACCTGCCAGTTCCTAAGATGGCGGCAAATAGGTAGAGGGGGAGGGTTAGAGAGCTGTTGGGGGCTCAGGGAGGTTGGGTGGTAAGGGGGGATCCTACACTGCAGAAAATAAATAAAAACATTTTAAAAAAAACAAACAAAATCCTTTTATCTGTATACTGGCAGACTTTCTGCAAGTACTTAAGATGGGGGTGATCCTTGGGGGGGGGTGGGGGGGGGTAAGAGAGCTGTTTGAGATGGGTCAGGGAAGGATCAGCGGGTGGGATGTGTGGTGGGAGACTGATCTCAACACTAAAGCTAAAATTAACCCTATAAGCTACCTAATTAACCCCATTCACTGCTGGGCATAATACAAGTGCGGTGCACAGCGGCATTTAGCAGGCTTCTAATTAGCAAAAAGCAATGTCAAAGCCATATATGTCTGCTATTTCTGAACAAAGGGGATCCTAGAGAAGCATTTACAACCATTTGTGCCATAATTGCCCAAGCTGTTTGTAAATAATTTCAGTGAGACACCTAAAGTTTTTTTTATTTGATACCATTTGGCAATGAAATTGTGGCATGAAATATACCAAAATGGGTTTAGATCAATACTTTGGGTTGTCTACTAAAAAAAATATATATATACATGTGAAGGGTTATTCAGGTATGATTCCTGACAGATATCAGTGTTACAATGTAACTTTCGATAATTTTGAAAAAAATAAATGGTTTGGAAATAGCAAAGTGCTACTTGTGTTTATTGCCCTATAACTTGCAAAAAAAGCAAAGAACATGTACACATTGGGTATTTCTGAACTCAGGACAAAATTTAGAAACTATTTAGCATGGGTGTTTTTTGGTGGTTGTAGATGTGTAACAGATTTTGGGGGTCAACGTTTTTTTTTTAATTTTTTCTTTATATTTTATATTTTTTTTCATTGTAAATTATATGATATGATAAAAATAATGGTATCTTTAGAAAGTCCCAAAACGGTATATAATATGTGTGGGTACAGTAAATGAGTAAGAGGAAAATTGCAGCTGAACACAAACACAGCAAAAATGTAAAAACAGCCCTGGTCCTTAACGGTAAGAAAATTGAAAAATGGTCTTGTCACTAAGGGGTTAAACTACATGCTTCCATTACATACCATTTAGGCTTGTAAATATATTATATATATTTTATATATATTTCATACATGGGTGTCCAGAGGAGGGGGAGACATTGCTCTCAGCCCACACTGTTTTTTTTGGGGGGGGGGGTGGGTTTGTGTTACAGTCCTCACTTTGATCTTTTTAAACATTAAATTCAAGCAACTGTACTTTATTTTTTCTCCCACTGACACATTTCTGCTAAGTTACATTAATATGAGAGATACTGTTTTCATTTACTTCATTTATGAGGAAGTGTGATAAAAATGTGTTTAAAATAGTTTAACTTAGCTCTTTTCAAGCTGGTCTACTTCTCCTTTTGCATGTTGTCCTGTACTGGTCTCAGTGATCTGCAAACATTTTTAAAAAGTAGTATTGAAATATCTGCCTCTCTTTTTCTAGCAGGACTGGATTTCTCTCTGGAATTGGAACATGCTAGGAAAGAAATGAGGGAAAGGATCTTGAAGAGACATTATTAAGCTTGATGGTTGTAAGCAAATAGCACAGACAAAAGGCTTGATTACGACTATTTCCAGTGTAAATCCCCAGTCAATGCTTGTAGCTCCTCCTTTCATCAGTGTGTGATTAATATAGGAGGGGATCACCTCGCTCCTCCACACATCTTAGGCAGCATCCTAGCTTTCTGCTAAGCAGCAGCACTCAGGAGGCCAGTATGAGGCCTGGGGCTCAGCTGCTACAGTAGTGTGATATGAGAAACCGCATCCCAGAACACAAGCAGCTGCAGTGCTAGCAGCAGACAGCAACTCCCCCAGAGCTCTCCACCAGTTTTAAGCAGCAGACACCCGCAACCACCACCATACCAAATGGGTAACCTCCTCAATGGGGTCAGTTTCAAGGAGCCCACCACTGTAGAGGAATGTGACTCTACATGGGACACTGACTCTGGGGGTGAAGAGGAATTGGAGGAAGAGGAGGAAGACGATGGACAGGTGGAGATCACAGAAAGCCAACCAGGGGACAGTTGTGAGAGGGAGAAAGATGCTGAAGATCTGGGAGATGCAGCAGAGGTGACAGCCAGTGAAAAATCAGAGGATAAACAGATTTCTGAAACTGAGCAGGTACTGTGCAAAACAGCATTATGTGCGCACACCTTAAAACACCCCTATAAACTACATACACTTTTATATGTAAAGCTGATAAAAAGCATAATTCCTGTCTAGCGTTGTTATCATAACAGATTCAGTTTCCCCATTAGATTCTGTATCCCTCTCACACGCTAGCATTTAGCTCCAAACCCCTCCTCTGCCTCTCGGACTGCTTTTTTACTTAAGGTGGATTAATACAGTTAAGTGCAAATATATGAATACAAACTGTGGGGCATCTTATATCAATTTTAATAAAACATTCTGATATTTGTCTGAAAAAAGTCTGTTGCAGTTTTTAAACATGAGTGATCTGTTAGGGTTTTAAACTGCAAAATAATTTACCTTTGTAGCAAACGTCAGCATATAACATTCTACAGAAATATTTAATACTTTCTGCTTATTGAGTTCTTTAGTTTAGTGTCTGATCAAATTATGAAATACATTTGAAAAGGAAAATGTTAAATATTAATTTAAAAGACCTACCAGATTAGATATATGTTTACATGATATATAGTTTTAGAGACATGAAACACAAACTTTTAATTTTAAAAGATGTATAAGCTACTTCTATTATCTAATTTGCTTAATTCTCTTGCTATACTTTGTTGAAGAAACAGCAGGGCACATGGGTGAGCCAATGACATGAGGCATATATGTGCATCCAACAATCAGCAGCTCCTGAGCCTACCTACGTATCCAAGTTGTACCATTGACATCCTGATCAGTAGCTGTAGCATAGATCTTAGCACTTTGTGTTTACAAAAAAAGTTTTGATGGTGCAACTAGTTCAGATTTGTGCACCTTATGGTACTTATAATTTAATTATAAAAGTTGTGCTTATAAAATGTTAGAATTCTGTGTGTTCTTGGTGAAAAATCTATGTGCTTACAATTTAAAGGGATCATAGCATATTATACATTATCCTCTTGTGACTTGCGTATTATGTACTCGGATAATACTCTATCTCAATGTGTACTTTTGTGCTATATCAATAAGATTTTAATTCTGATTGGGGTCATATCTAATTACCTTTATTTCTTTGGGGCATAGTATGTGATGCCCATTATTATCAGTTACTTCTTAGTCTTTTTGTTATAAATGAACAAGCTAGTATATAACAACCTATTATACTGGTGGGTTAAAAGAGCCTTGATACATTTGCCTAGGTTCTAAAACATAAATTATGCTTACCTGATAATTTCCTTTTCTTCAGACGGAAAGAGTCCACAGCTGCATTCATTACTTTTGGGAAATTCAGAACCTGGCCACTAGGAGGAGGCAAAGACACCCCAGCCACAGGCTTAAATACCTCTCCCACTTCCCCCATCCCCCAGTCATTCTGCCGAGGAACAGGGAACAGTAGAAGAAGCATAGGGTGAAAAGGTGCCAGAAGAACAAAAATAATCAATGCCCCCCCCCCAGAAAAATCACGGGCGGGGAGCTGTGGACTCTTTCTGTCTGAAGGAAAGGAAATTATCAGGCAAGCATAATTTATGTTTTTCTTCATAAACAGAAAGAGTCCACAGCTGCATTCATTACTTTTGGGAAAACAATACCCAAGCTACAGAGGACACTGAATGCAAAAACGGGAGGGTACAAAAGGTGGCCCATTCTCAGGGCACCAGGCCTAAAACCCCAACTCAAGAAACCCATTTTCATCCGAAGCCGAGAAAAAACTTTGAAAAAAGGAAAAGACCCAAGGATACTGACCCGCAGATAGTCCATAAACCTTGCTAGGGAATGCAGGAACTAGACTCGACTGAGCCAACAGCCTCCAAGAGACACCGTCACCCGACAGGCAGTCTCCAAACAACAGACCCTCTTGAGGAAAGGTTTAACACCCGTATTCTCCAAAAAAGAGAAAAGACACAGAGAAGACATCCATCAAGGATTCCAGAGAACCCAATAGGACACAAACAAACCCATAAATAGGGCCCAGACAAGCCCCAAGAACGCCGGTCGAAAAACCCAGACGGCCAACCAAAACCCAACTGGTCTCGTAGAACAAGGGAGACAACTCCTAACCCTATACTGCTCAAAATCCACGGGATCAAGACCCAGAGAATGAAGAAAATCTTCCCAAACACAGTGCATCTGCACCCTAGAAGGTAACTGGAGATGAGAACCCCAGAAACCATGAAACCTTGTGCAGCAACTCAGATAGGGAACCCCTCACAGCAACCATCTGAAGAGTCAGAACACTGCACGCTGCCGTCATCCAAGGATTAATGTAGAAATACAATATATGCAAGCAAGGGGAAGCAAATGAAGTTAGGTTCAAATCCTAACCAACATCCTGCTAGGCATCCATCTAACCAGCGAACGCCGCCAGTCTTTTCCACAAATCCTAAATGTGGAAAAGAAGCAGAGCCCCTTAAATTGGCATCCAGGGACAGCAGCTGGATTTGAACCATCAACCTTCAAGTTGTAAAGCCACAGAGATAACCATCGGGCTACCCTGGACTGCCAAGGAAGGCTCATCAAACCTCGATGACTTGAGGCCAAATATACAGAGCAACAAATCTCAAATCCTGCTCCAACACCTGACTAGCCAAAGCGACAGGCATGTCTGATAGACAGGGGAAACAAACACCCCAACTCCAAGCCCCCAGGGAATGGGAGAAAGTCGGAAATTACCCACCCCCACAAAGCTCGGGTGCCAACCTTTTCACTCTTCCAAACATAAGGCACATCCAAAAGAGCCCCCAAAGACTGCAGGATATAGGAAAGTGTAAAATAGATCTTTAAAAAGACCTGGCACAACTGTCCTTGACAGTCTCGACAAGGAGAGTCTATTCTCCAAACATACAATGATATACCAAAATATCAATTGGATGCGCCTTATGGATGTGGATATAATAAATGTGCAAAATGTTTTACAACAATGATGAGGTGTAATCCAAAATCTACATGTGAGTGATCTAGATCTAGATCAACAGATCTAGTGAGTTAAAATTGGGCAATGTGTGTTGCCGGATAGAGTAAAATTATACCCCCCCACTCTGGTTAATAAATTATCCAGAAAAATAAATCAGATACATTAAATTAACACAGTGTTAATATGTTATATAGCCAATCGCTATATCTATATATGTGCAAAATGATACAATAATGAAAAGATGCAAGCAATAATACAAACAATAATTGTGGTGTAAATGTCCACTTATCAGTTCATGCAAGATGATGAGTCCTCAGACTATAATGTTTCCTCCTCTATAGAGATGAATACGATGTTGTGACGAATCACACTGTCATCGGTGGCAGGCTGCTTCTTCTGGAAGTAGTTGGGATACACTCCTATGGTACCAAAGATAAAACAAGAAAAGAAGGCGCCACAATAGTGCAGGGTCAAATGAGTCTGCTACTTCCCCACTCCGATTTCCCGTACTTACAGGATTTAAAGCACTGTAATAGTGCTACACAGGCCTTCTGGGCTCTTAACAGTCGCCCAGCTGACTGCTCCAGATAAAACAGCACGGCTCTTCTTAAAACCAGCACGTCTCTGGGAGCCCCAGCATCAGATCTTGGTAGTCCTTAAACTCCTAGTTAGCTTACACTAGGAACCAGCAATTCGTGTTAATCACTAAATCCTCTGTGAGTCAGTCTGGATCACTGACAGCCACAAAAGCGGTGTTAGAAATAGAATTAAAAATTAAAAGTACCGTGGCAAGTCAAATATAAAATGTATACAGACTTTATTAAAATGCAATGTGACCCCATTAAGAGTGGGATCCTCCAGCAATGCCAAAACGTGCCTTAGTAGAACATGAAGACGCGCCAGTCTATAGTGAAAAGCATAACTTACCTCTGCCAGGGCAAAGAAGACCCTGGCCCCGAAGGTTGACCCCCTGAAACCTCAGGGGCGGTTGCTCCCCAAAATGGCTGAACTGGACCGGACGAGCCCCGGTTAACGGAACACGGACAATATCTTAAACAAACTCCAGGGAGATGAAATGCGCCAGTGTCAAGGATATGGCCATGCGGAACCGCATCGTAACCTCCGGAGGAAACAGGTCCCCTTCCAGAGAAGGATAAGCCGCGCTTGGCTTACCTACCTGCATGCGTAGTAAGAGTTTGTTGTAGGGAACGTGCCACATGGGAAGCAGAATCCCCGGAGGCGGATGGGTCAGCGGGCCCCTGGTTCCCTGATCCTGAGGAATGGAGCACTCTAAAACCGCATTTGGAACATAACTGATGGACATATATCACCTGGGCCAATTCATATTCTTAACAAGAAGTAGAATCAGAATCAGAGACATCCGTCTCCAAAAAAATCAGAATCCTCCATAACTGGGATATTGATAAAAACTGGACCACTAATAAAAATGTAAACGGCACCTTACACCCCCAATGGCTGGGGCACTCACCACCTCCTAAAAACCAGACACCAGCTAAACAGAATTTCTTCTGTCGCCACACAGTCAGGAATGCGTAAATGGAGAGCCCAAAACGTGACCATGCATGGTCACAAGGTGTACCGTGCAGTCTATGAAAAAGCGCGCCCGACCGTAAAGGCTGCATCACTTGAAATAGGCCGTTATGTTTCAAAATAGCCATGAGCCCTAGTAACACTACACATTAGCAGACAGAATCATATAACAAACATGTTCAATAATCCCCCTAAGGAGATATTAACCCTTGATTCCAAGATACAATAGGAGCCTCACTGAGACCCTGTAGTTAAGATGGTTCCGCGAGGCTATAGCCCCTCGGATAACTATTGTATTTATTACCAAACATTCATGATGAAATAAAATGAAACAATCTTACCAGAATCTGTGCCGTGGAACAGGAACATGGCCCTTCAAGTGTGACAGATAGTAGCGTCGGTTCTGCCATGGACTTGAGAGAAGAAAGAAGGCAGCGAAACTCGTCAACGCTGATAGCTTGTGGAGCTGTTAATCTGAATCGGGATGGTTTCGCAGGAAGACTCTCCCTGTATCTCCGGACTCTAACTTTCATCCATGCTCTCACTGAGAGGCTGACAGGACTACTTAAAACTCCAGTCCCATTCCGAAGAGCACTACCACCCTCCATAAGAGACTATCAAAAACTTCTGACACTTCTCTGCCAATCTCCTGGGACGAAAGGCAAATAATGACTGAGGGATGGGGGAAGTGGGAGAGGTATTTAAGCCTTTGGCTGGGTTGTCTGTGCCTCCTTCTGGTGGCCAGGTTCTGAATTTCCCAAAAGTAATGAATGCAGCTGTGGACTCTTTCCATTCATGAAGAAAATAAGCTGCAAAAATGTTGCTCTTGCTATACAAAAATAACATTGACAGCTATTGTAAGACCTCCTTCACTTTTTCTGGTGTTTCACACACACACACATACACACACAGATATACACACACATATACACACACACACACACACATACACATACATTTCACACGCATACACACACATACACATACATACACACACACACACACACACAGACACATATACACAGACACATACATACATACACACACAATCACATATACACACACATAGACATACACACATACATAAACAGACAGATACACACATGCACATACACACACATACATACATACACATATACACTCATACATATACATTGTTCATCATCTTGTCCATACATTTTTAAATATTCACTGAACTCTCAAGAGATAATCTTTAAAGTGAATGTAAATTTGATTGAATAAGTGCCCGGTTTTTATAAATACTATTTAAAACAGGGGCACTTTCATTCATTAAAATTTACATTGAAGCATTTTTTTTTAAAAATACCCTTTTCTTTAGGAAAATTAGACCAGCGATCTAATTGCTGTACTTAGCATATCGATGACGAAACCGGCTTCCTCCAATTGTTGCATGGTCTCACGAGCTGGATGCCTTGGGGTGCTCGCAACGATTGGAGGAAGCCATGCGGTGCTAAGTACAGAGGAGCTGCAGGTGGATTGCCGGTCTGGTTTTCCTAAAGAAAAAAGTAAGTATTTAAAAAAAAGCTTCAATGTAAATTGTAATGAATGAAAATGCCCGTTTTTAATAGTATTTTTAAAAACCGGGCACTTATTTATTCAAATTTACATTCACTTTAAAGATTATCTCATTTGAGAGTTCAGTGAATATTTAAAAATATATGATGTGTCCTTAAATAATATCCATTCTTTTTAGCTAGTAAATACAACAACTTGTTAACCCCTTCGCGACCGAGGATGTGCCAGGCACATCCTACGTCCTGTGGACTTTCAAGCGCTGGAAGCGATGGTGATCACTTCCAGATGCTTTCAGGGTATTGCAGTGATGCACCGACTATTGATGGTGCCGATCGTTGGTGAGTGGGAGCAGCAGCAGGGAGATGGGTAGGCGGCCCATCGATGGTTACATACGGATCCAGTTTACACCAATGTGTGCATGCTGAGTCCCTACTGCGGCGGGGTTGATGTGGGCAGGGCGCGCGCGTCACATATACTTATATTGTGCAGCTATAGAAAGGAGGAAGGGGAGAATAATTAAAGTTTGGTAAGTGATCTGGGGGTGGAGGGTGGGTAGGGTATTGAGGGTGGGCAGCTACACTACAGAAAATATGTAATTTTTAATATAAAAATAAAAAAAAATACATTTTTTTTTTCGGGAAAATTGGGTACTGGCAAGACAGCTGCCTGTACCCAAGATGGCGGCAAGTAGGTAGAGGGGGGAGGGTTAGAAAGCTGTATGGGGGATCAGGGAGGTTGGGGGCTAAGGAGGGACCCAGCACTGCAGAATCAATATATAGTACTTAAGATGGCGGGGACAATTGTGGGGTGGGGGAGGGAAGAGTGCTGTTTGGGAGGGATCAGGGGGTGGGATGTGTCAGGTGGAAGGCTGATCTTTACACTAAAGCTAAATTAACCCTACAAGCTCCCTACAAACTATCTAATTAACCCCTTCACTGCTGGGCATAATACTAATGTTAATAATTTCAGTAAGAAACCTAAAATTGTGAAACAGTGATTTTTTTTATTTGATCGCATTTGGCGGGGAAATGGTGGCATGAAATATACCAAAATGGGCCTAGATCAATACTTTGGGTTGTCTACTACACTACACTAAAGCTAAAATTAACCCTACAAGCTCCCTAAGCGCTCCCTAATTAACCCCTTCACTGCTAGGCATAATACACGTGTGGTGCACAGCAACATTTAGCGGCCTTTTAATTACCTAAAAGCAATGCCAACGCCATATATGTCTGCTATTTCTGAACAAAGGGGATCCCAGAGAAGCATTTACAACCATTTGTGCCATAATTGCACAAGCTGTTTGTAAATGATTTCAGTTAGAAACCTAAAGTTTGTAAAAAAAAAATTGTGAAAAAATGAACGATTTTTTTATTTGATTGTATTTGGCGGTGAAATGGTGGCATGAAATATACCAAAATGGGCCTAGATCAATACTTTGGGTTGTCTACTAAAAAAAAAATATATATATACATGTTAAGGGATATTCAGGGTTTCCTGACAGATATCAGTGTTCCAATGTAACTATGGCTAATTTTGAAAAAAAAAAATGGTTTGGAAATAGCAAAGTGCTACTTGTATTTATTGCCCTATAACTTGCAAAAAAAGCAAAGAACATGTTAACATTGGGTATTTCTAAACACAGGACAAAACTTAGAAACTATTTAGCATGGGTGTTTTTTGGTGGTTGTAGATGTGTAACAGATTTTGGGGGTCAAAGTTAGAAAAAGTGTGTTTTTTTTTCATCATATTTTATATTTTTTTTATAGTAAATTCTAAGATATGATGGAAATAATGGTATGTTTAGAAAGTCGATTTAATGGCTAGAAAAAAGGTATATAATATGTGTGGGTACAGTAAATGAGTAAGAGGAGAATTACAGCTAAACACAAACACAGCAGAAATGTAAAAATAGCCCTGGTCCAAACGGTCAACAAATGGAAAAGTGGTCTGGTCACGAAAAGGGTTAAAGGGATAGAAAAGTAAAAATTAAACTTGCAGGATTTAGATAGAACGTGATTTTAAGACACTTTTAAATTCACTTCTATTTTTAAATGTGCTTTGTTCTCTTGATATTCCTTGTTGAAAAAGAATACATACATATCCTACACTACTGGGTGCTAGCTGCCGATTGGTGCCTGTGCACATTTGTCTCTTGTGATTGGCTAACTAGATATGTTCAGCTAGCTGCCAGTAGTGGAATGCTGTTCCTTCAGCAAAGGATAAAAAGAAAATTAAGCAAAATTAATAATAGAAGTAAATTGGAAAGTTGTTTAAAATTGTATGTTTTAACCAAATCATAAAATACATTTTTTGGTTGTCCTGTCCCTTTAAGGCCAGTCTAATGTATTGCTACAATAAGCCCAGATACTCATGTTATATCTTTACTAATATTATTCCTGAATCAGAGCTGAAAAAAAATCCATTGCACCAGGTCACCAAGGCAACTTAAAAAGTTTCTGAGCCCTTTTATTGCTCTATTACCCCACTGCCATGTTACACATTGACTAAAAAGGCTGGTATATTTTAACAGTAGTATTCTCACCCTATGGGGGGTAGTTATCAAGCCGTCTACTTTTCTGGCTTCGCCGGCCCAATACGCCCGCCTAAGCTCGCCTCACATCGCCGCAGCGGACCTGAAAAAGTACGCCTAAGTTATCAAATAAAGCTGTCAAAAAGCCGCGGGGCGATGAGCAGCGGACTGTGACAGTTATCACTCATCCGATCTCGCTGCCCTTCGGCTTTTTCCCAGCTTTATTGCTAGCCTGTCACTAAGCACTCACACTAAACTACACTGTTCTATCCCTATACCGGCGCCCCCGGAGCCCCCGCAACTAAATCAAGTTATTAACCCCTAAACCGCCGCTGCTAGACCCTCTCACAACTCTGATAAATGTATTAACCCCTAAACCGCCGCTCCCGGACACCGCTGCCACCTACAGTATACCTAGTAACCCCTATCCTGCCCCCCCTACACCGTCGCCCTCTATTATAAAATTATTAACCGCTATCCTGCTGATCCCGCACCTCTCTGCAACTAAATAAATAGTTTAACCCCTAAACCGCCGCTCCCTGAACCCGCCGCAACCTATATTAAACCTATTAACCCCTATCCTGCCCCCCCTACACCGTCGCCACCTATAATAAATTTAATAACCCCTAATCTGCCCCCCCTACACCGTCGCCACCTATAATAAATTTATTAACCCCTAATCTGCCCCCCACTACACCGCCGCCACTGTAATAAAATTATTAACCCCTAAACCTAAGTCTAACCCTAACCCTAACGCCCCCCTTACTTAAATATTAATTAAATAAATCTAAATAAATTAACTCTTATTAACTAAATGAATCCTATTTAAAACTAAATACTTATCTTTAAAATAAACCCTAATATAGCTACAATATAAATAATAATTATATTCTAGCTATTTTAGGATTTATTTGTATTTTACAGGCAACTTTCAATTTATTTTAACCAGGTACAATAGCTATTAAATAGTTATTAACTATTTAATAGCTTACCTAGCTAAAATAAAGAGAAATGTACCTGTTAAATAAATCCTAACCTAAGTTACAATTACACCTAACACTACACTATACTTTAATAAATTATTCCTATTTAAAAATAAATACTTACCTGTAAAATAAACCCTAAGATAGCTACAATATAATTAATAATTATATTATAGCTATCTTAGGATTTATATTTATTTTACAGGTAACTTTGTATTTATTTTAGCTAGTTAGAATAGTTATTAAATAGTTATTAACTATTTAATAACTACCTAGCTAAAAGAAATACAAAATTACCTGTAAAATAAATCCTAACTTAAGTTACAATTAAACCTAATACTACACTATCATTAAATTAATTAAATAAACTACCTACAAATAACTACAATTAAATACAATTACATAAACTAACTAAAGTACAAAAAATAAAAAAGCTAAGTTACAAAAAATAAAAAAAATAAGTTACAAACATGTTAAAAATATTACAACAATTTTAAGCTACTTACACCTAATCTAAGCCCCCTAATAAAATAACAAACCCCCCCCAAAATAAAAAAATGCCCTACCCTATTCTAAATTAAATACATTTCAAAGCTCTTTTACCTTACCAGCCCTTAAAAGGGCCATTTGTGGGGGCGTGCCCCAAAGAAAACAGCTCTTTTGCCTGTAAAAGAAAAATACAACCCCCCCCAACATTAAAACCCACCACCCACATACCCCTAATCTAACCCAAACCCCCCTTACAAAAACCTAACACTAATCCCCTGAAGATCATCCTACCTTTAGTTGTCTTCACTCAGCCGAGCCACCGATGGAACTGAAGAGGACATCCGGAGCGGAAGAAGTTAATCCTCCAAGCGGCGCTGAAGAAATCTTCCATCCGATGAAGTCATCATCCAGGCGGCGCTGAAGAAAAGTCTTTGATCCGGCCGATGTCATCTTCAAAGAGGCGCTGAAGAGGTCTTCTATCCGGGCGAAGTCATCTTCCAAGCCGGGTCTTGAATCTTCCTTCCGCCGACGCGGAACCACCTTCTTCACCGACGGACTACGACGAATGACGGCTCCTTTAAGGGACGTCATCCAAGATGGCGTCCCCTCAATTCCGATTGGCTGATAGGATTCTATCAGCCAATCGGAATTAAGGTAGGAAAATTCTGATTGGCTGATGGAATCAGCCAATCAGATTCAAGTTCAATCCGATTGGCTGATCCAATCAGCCAATCAGATTGAGCTCGCATTCTATTGGCTGATCGGAAAAGCCAATAGAATGCGAGCTCAATCTGATTGGCTGATTCCATCAGCCAATCAGATTTTTCCTACCTTAATTCCGATTGGCTGATAGAATCCTATCAGCCAATCGGAATTGAGGGGACGCCATCTTGGATGACGTCCCTTAAAGGAGCCGTCATTCGTCGTAGTCCGTCGGTGAAGAAGGTGGTTCCGCGTCGGCGGAAGGAAGATTCAAGACCCGGCTTGGAAGATGACTTCGCCCGGATAGAAAACCTCTTCAGCGCCTCTTTGAAGATGACATCGGCCGGATCGAAGACTTTTCTTCAGCGCCGCCTGGATGATGACTTCATCGGATGGAAGATTTCTTCAGCGCCGCTTGGAGGATTAACTTCTTCCGCTCCGGATGTCCTCTTCAGTTCCATCGGTGGCTCGGCTGAGTGAAGACAACTAAAGGTAGGATGATCTTCAGAGGATTAGTGTTAGGTTTTTGTAAGGGGGGTTTGGGTTAGATTAGGGGTATGTGGGTGGTGGGTTTTAATGTTGAGGGGGGGTTGTATTTTTCTTTTACAGGCAAAAGAGCTGTTTTCTTTGGGGCATGCCCCCACAAATGGCCCTTTTAAGGGCTGGTAAGGTAAAAGAGCTTTGAAATGTATTTAATTTAGAATAGGGTAGGGCATTTTTTTATTTTTGGGGGGTTTGTTATTTTATTAGGGGGCTTAGATTAGGTGTAAGTAGCTTAAAATTGTTGTAATATTTTTAACATGTTTGTAACTTATTTTTTTATTTTTTGTAACAGCTTTTTTTATTTTTTGTACTTTAGTTAGTTTATGTAATTGTATTTAATTGTAGTTATTTGTAGGTAGTTTATTTAATTAATTTAATGATAGTGTAGTATTAGGTTTAATTGTAACTTAAGTTAGGATTTATTTTACAGGTAATTTTGTATTTCTTTTAGCTAGGTAGTTATTAAATAGTTAATAACTATTTAATAACTATTCTAACTAGCTAAAATAAATACAAAGTTACCTGTAAAATAAATATAAATCCTAAGATAGCTATAATATAATTATTAATTATATTGTAGCTATCTTAGGGTTTATTTTACAGGTAAGTATTTATTTTTAAATAGGAATAATTTATTAAAGTATAGTGTAGTGTTAGGTGTAATTGTAACTTAGGTTAGGATTTATTTAACAGGTACATTTCTCTTTATTTTAGCTAGGTAAGCTATTAAATAGTTAATAACTATTTAATAGCTATTGTACCTGGTTAAAATAAATTGAAAGTTGCCTGTAAAATACAAATAAATCCTAAGATAGCTAGAATATAATTATTATTTATATTGTAGCTATATTAGGGTTTATTTTAAAGGTAAGTATTTAGTTTTAAATAGGATTCATTTAGTTAATAAGAGTTAATTTATTTATATTTAATTAATATTTAAGTTAGGGGGCGTTAGGGTTAGGGTTAGACTTAGGTTTAGGGGTTAATAATTTTATTACAGTGGCGGCGGCGTAGTGGGGGGCAGGATAGGGGTTAATAAATTTATTATAGGTGGCGACGGTGTAGGGGGGGCAGATTAGGGGTTAATAAATTTATTATAGGTGGCGACGGTGTAGGGGGGGCAGGATAGGGGTTAATACATTTAATATAGGTTGCGGCGGGTTCAGGGAGCGGCGGTTTAGGGGTTAATACATTTATTATAGTTGCGGTGGGCTCCGGGAGCGGCGGTTTAGGGGGTAATACATTTATTTAGTTGCGGCGGTGTAGGGGGGACAGATTAGTGGTGTTTAGACTCAGGGTACATGTTAGGGTGTTAGGTGTAGACAGCTCCCATAGAAATCAATGGGATGTCTGTCAGCAGCGAACTTGTACTTTCGCTATGGTCAGGCTCCCATTGATTCCTATGGGATCCGCCGCCTCCAGGGGTGGTGGATTGAAAACCAGGTACGCTGGGCCGTAAAAGTGCCGAGCGTACCTGCTAGTTTTTTGATAACTAGCAAAAGTAGTGAGAATGTGCCGCACTTGTGTGCGGAACATCTGGAGTGACGTAAGAATCGATCTGTGTCGGACTGAGTCCGGCGGATCGATGCTTACGTCACAAAATTCTACTTTTGCCGGTCTCGAGCCTTTGATAACTAAGGCTTATCAGCCTCGCCACAAATACGCTGCGGAATTCCAGCGTATTTGAGTTTGAAACCACAGGGCCCAGGTGCAAGAATCTAAGAAGGGCCCCCCCACCCCCCCAAGTGAATTTGATAGATATCTTTTTTTTTTTTTTACATTTAACACAGAAAAAAAATGTGAATCAGATTACATGTCTGCAAAAGGAGGTACCCTGTGCCCACAGTCTGTGAGATGGTCTGATCCCCATTACTGTATATAGTGACACTGTATAACCCACCAATACTGTATATAGTGAGTCAGTGACACAGTCTGTAATCTGCCAGTGAGATGGCTGGCCTGACCCTACCCGCCCCAGTACTTTATAAAGTGACCACAGTAGTCTGTGACATGGTCCAGGCCCCCGTACTGTTTATAGTGGTACTGTATAGACTGACACTGTTTACCCCCCGCCCCTCATGCTGTAGTAACAAGGTCTGTAATTTTCTGGTTCATACATACACACACACACACATAAACACCAATGGATAAAACAGAAACACTAACCCCTGTAGTCAGAGACACTAGTGGAGCATCATGTGACACTCACATGATATCAGTGCAGGCAGTGGCAGGTCAACGTTTTTTATTTAAAAAAAAAATTTAAGCCGCAATTGCGACCTCTGCACCCTCTATAGTTTCGTCCCTAAGCGGACCTACTCAACAAAGGGCCCTAGTGCAAAAATTGTTTTGGGACCCCAAATGTAACTCAGTAGCCATCAATTGTAATACTATACATGCTGCTCTGTAGAATCATTTTGAGTATAGATAGATAGATGGACATTCAACTTAATTAAAAGACTCCCCTGGATTTGGATTGTATATATCCTGCCACAGCACTTGGGCCCTGGTGCTGCTGCACCAATAGTAGTTCCGCCCCTGAGCACAGATCCTCACAGCACCTAAGTGTCCTTCTACCAGTGACGTGCGTTGACGTCAGAGGCTGGTGAGGCAGTGGCTAGGATACGCCTTCATTCTTTAGATATCCTTTGTTGAAGAAATAGCAATGCACATAGGTGAGCCAATCACATGAGGTATCTATGTGCAGCCACCAATCAGCAGCTACTGAGCATATTTAGATATGATTTTCAACAAAGGATATCAAAAGAATGAAGAAAATTAGATATTAGATGTAAATTGGAAAGTTATTTAAAATTGCATGCTCTTTCTAAATCATGAAAGAAAACATATGAGTTTCGTGTCCCTTTAAATGGTGTCTTGGAAAACTGGTCAACTTAGTAAACATCTGATTTTAGTCTAAAATTGTAACAGAAACTCTTGCCAGATAACACAATGCTTGCTCTGATTATGAGATCTAGAAATCAATGCCCATTAAAATTTGTTTAAAACATACTTTTTACTTTAATGCTGCAAATTATGCTTATAGATTCTTTCATTATTCAGTAAATATAAAAATGTCTTAATCCAGTGGCGGCTGGTGAAATTTGAAGATGGTGGGGTGCTTGACCCCATCCCTTTAAATAAAGCCACACTACCCATTCATCAAATAAATAAATAAATAAAAGGTAGACAGAAACACAGAGAAGAACTCAGGGGGAGAGGGAGAGAGAGACGGGGGGAGAGAGACACAGAGAGTTAGAGAGAAAGAGAGAGAGAGACACAATCACACACAGAGGGTTAGAGAGAGAGAAAGAGAGAGAGACACACAATCACACACAGAGGGTTAGAGAGAGAAAGAGAGACACAATCACACACAGAGGGTTAGAGAGAAAGAGAGAGAGACACACACAATCACACACAGAGGGTTAGAGAGAGAGAAATAAAGAGAGAGAGAGAGACATGCAATCACACACAGAGGGTTAGAGAGAGAGAAAGAGAGACACAATCACATACAGAGGGTTAGAGAAAGAGAGACACACTCACACACAGAGGGTTAGAGAGAAAGTGTAAGGTTTTCTTTAACCTGGTGATGGTTATAGAAAGAAATAGGACTCTCAACTGGAGATATACACCCAAAAATAGTTTATATGTTTCACCACCTTAACTTATGCAACACTATGAGGAAGTATTGGAAGATGTTGGTAGTGCTTATTTGATTTGAGTTTATGTATCTACTTCCTATTTGCCCAAAATAAGAGAACTTGAATATCAGGAGTTCTGGTTAAACTTAGTTCATAATGGTAGTAGACAGAGTAGGTACTTAGAATACACGTCAGTACATAAGCATGCAATGTATCAGACAAGAGTTGTTATCAGTCTTAGTTATCGTAATACATGCTTTAGCACTTACTTCCGTACTGCAGAGATTGATCAGCTGCAGCGTGATGTGCTGTGATCCAAAGCACAGTGAGAGAGAGAGGTGGAGTTAACCTCCCTGCGAGGTTTTGACAGACAGCGTACACAGCGTGACGTCAGGAATATCCGTTACAACAGAGATTGAAAATTAGATACAGTTCTGTAAATGTAGTAAGTACAAAGTAACGGAGATGATACGTTCAAGTAATAAGTACCTCTTTAGAGTGATGAGATGAACTGGCTCTTGTTTCCAAGTCAGGAGAATATCAAATGATCCGTTCGGACAGTACGTGCTTTAGCAGGCAGAGTCTGTAGATCCGGAGAAACTCACAGTTGTAACAATCAAGTTGAGGTTCTCTGTATTCAGGTTAGAACAAGAGAGTTTAAAAAGGTAATCTTTGTGCGGTCTTTAAGTGAAACAAAATTCTTAGGAATTGGTTAATCAGATGTAGCTTAGGAAGGTAGCTTGCTGCTCAGTTACAGGAAACAAAATACTAAGCAATGAGCATTGCAAGTGGGAAGGATTTAAAGGCATAGGATGTTTATGATTGGTGCACCATTTAAAGGAACAGATTCCATTAGCACAAGATCCTGACAGAAAGAGAGAGAGACACTATCATACACAGAGGGTTAGAGAGAGAAAGAAAGAGAGAGAGACACAATCACACACAGAGGGTTAGAGAGAGAGAGAAAGAGAGAGAGAGAGAGAGACAATCACACACAGAGGGTTAGAGAGAGAGAAAGAGAGACACAATCACACACAGAGGGTTAGAGAGAGAGAGAAAGAGAGAGACACAATCACACACAGAGGGTTAGAGAGAGAGAGAAAGAGAGAGACACAATCACACACAGAGGGTTAGAGAGAGAAAGAGAGAGAGAGACACAATCACACACAGAAGGTTAGAGAGAGAAAGAGAGAGAGCGATACAATCACACACAGAGGGTTAGAGAGAGAGAGAAAGAGAGAGAGACACAATCACACACAGAGGGTTAGAGAGAGAGAGAAAGAGAGAGAGACACAATCACACACAGAGGGTTAGAGAGAAAGAGAGAGAGACACAATCACACACAGAGGGTTAGAGAGAAAGAGAGAGAGACACAATCACACACCGAGGGTTAGAGAGAGAGAGACACACAATCACACACAGAGGGTTAGAGAGAGAGACACAATCACACACAGAGGGTTAGAGAAAGAGAGAGAGACACAATCACACACAGAGGGTTAGAGAGACACATAAGGGATGTGTATCTGGTCATCTCCTTACTTGCAACATATCATCCCTCCCTACAACTCTCCCTCCTTCTGCTCCTCACACCAAACTTCACAGAACCATTACATCATTAGATCAACAACAGCTTTCTAATTCCATCAAACCTCTCCTCTCATCCTTCTCCTCCTTTTCATGTCCTGACCAATCTATCTGCCACTATAATTCCACCCTTACATCCGTCCTTGACAATCTTGCCCCTCTTACCATAGCTCGGAAATCAAACACTCATCCTCAGCCCTGGCATACTCCACTGACACAATACCTACGCAGATGTTCCCGTACTGCTGAGCGGCACTGGAGAAAATCTAGGAGTTCAGCTGATTTTCAACACTACAAATTTATCTTGAACTCCTACTACTCTGCCCTTAATTTCCATAAGCAACACTACTTCTCTACTCTTATCTCTAATCTTTCTTCAAACCCAAAACGTTTGTTCTCCACTTTCAATACTCTTCTCCGCCCTCCCCCACCTCCTAATACAACTTCTCTGTCAGCTCAAGACTTTGCCAACCACTTCAATAACAAAATCAACTCCATCAGAAATGAAATCGTCTCTCAACATAATTCCATTCCCTCACCCCCTCAAATGCTCTCAATCAACCACAACCCACATAACCTTAAACTTAGCTCATTCTCCCCTGTTACTGAGGATGAAGTTTCGGCACTTATACTGCGCTCTCACCTCACTACCTGTCCCCTTGACCCTATCCCCTCACAGCTACTCCCCTCCCTCTCTGCCACCCTTACCCCTATACTCACACACACTTTCAACCTCTCCTTCAGCACCGGTATATTTCCCTCATCGCTGAAACATGCACTGGTCACACCTATCCTCAAAAAACCTTCCCTTGATCCTACCTCCCCATCCAACTACTGCCCTATTTCCCTCCTCCCTCTTGTATCAAAGCTTCTCGAAAAACTAGCTTATGCACGCCTTTCCCATTTCCTTACAATAAACTCCCTCCTTGACCCATTGCAATCTGGATTTCGTCCCCATCACTCCACAGAAACAGCAATTGTTAAGGTTACCAACGACCTACTTACAGCAAAATCAAAAGGCCACTTCTCTCTGCTTATTCTCCTTGATCTGTCCACAGCCTTTGACACTGTTGACCACCCTCTCTTGCTCCAAACCCTCCAATCCTTCGGCATATGTGACACAGCCCTCTCGTGGCTCTCTTCCTACCTGTCAAACCGTACCTTTAGTGTAGCCTTCTCTGGGGCCTCCTCTGCCCCGTCACCACTTTCTGTCGGAGTACCGCAAGGCTCTGTCCTCGGTCCCCTTCTCTTCTCAATCTACACGTCATCACTAGGCTCCCTAATAAAGTCCCATGGTTTACAATATCATTTGTATGCCGACGACACCCAAATCTACTTCTCTGCACCAGACCTTTCTCCTTCATTGCTAACCCGTGTCACTAACTGTCTTTCTCACATCTCCAACTGGATGTCCTCTCACTACCTCAAGCTAAATCTCTCCAAAACTGAGCTCCTTATTTTCCCCCCTTCTTCAAAACTCTCCACCCCCAATCTCTCTATAACTGTCGACAACTCCATCATTACCCCTACCCCACATGCCCGATGTCTCGGGGTCACATTTGACTCAGATCTTTCTTTCACTCCTCACATTCAGTCTTTGGCTAAAGCCTGCCGCTTCCACCTTAAAAACATCTCTAAAATTAGACACTTCCTTACACAAGACACAACTAAGATTTTAATCCACTCTCTCATCCTCTCCCGCCTCGATTACTGCAACTCTGTCCTCTCTGGTCTCCCCACCTACCGCCTAGCTCCTTTACAATCCTTAATGAATGCCTCTGCCAGACTCATCTTCCTTACAAGTCGCTCTTCATCTGCTGCACCTCTCTGCCAATCTCTTCACTGGCTTCCTCTTGCCTCTAGGATCAAACACAAAATTCTCACTCTAACATACAAAGCCCTCAACTGCACTGCTCCCCCCTATATCTCAGATCTTGTCTCCAGATACTCTCCTTCTCGTCCCCTTCGCTCTGCTCAAGACCTCCTACTCTCCTCCTCTCTTGTCACCTCATCACACTCCCGTTTACAGGACTTCTCCAGACTGGCTCCCATCTTGTGGAACTCTCTGCCTCGCTCCACTAGACTCTCTTTTAAAAGCTTCAAGTGCTCCCTAAAGACTCTACTGTTTAGGGATGCATACAACCTACGCTAACCTTACTTTATACCAGTTCCTCTCCTCCATTGCTATCCCCTGAACCCCCCTAGCATGTAAGCTTAATAGTCCAGCTGTTTGTTGATCAACTTCTCAAGAGCTGACTACAACAGTGCAACTCTTGGCAGGGCCCTCTACCGATTTGATCCCTATAACTGTTTTTTGTACTCCGCCTTTGTTAATAGCGCTGCGGAATCTGTTGACGCTCTACAAATAACCGATAATAATAGTCAGAGGGGGAGGAAGAGAGACAGAGAGAGAAAGAGACCATGGGGAGAACGACACATAAGGAGAGAGATGGATAGATAGAGAGAGAGACACACACAAGGGGGGGGGGGGAGAGGGACCACTGCATTTTTAAATAATAAAACAGCAGAGCTACAGAGAGTTCAGAAAGTGAGACTATAAATTAGTGTGAATTACAGAGGCAAGCTGCTAAGTTAGTGGGT
This sequence comes from Bombina bombina, assembly GCF_027579735.1. Classification (NCBI taxonomy): domain Eukaryota; kingdom Metazoa; phylum Chordata; class Amphibia; order Anura; family Bombinatoridae; genus Bombina; species Bombina bombina. Next base: position 515,766,542 of record NC_069502.1, read on the forward strand.
GTAATTTTTGAGTAAACAAAATACAGAAACAATCATTAAACTGCTGTAAAAGAGTAAAAAAAAAAACACTAAACCACATTCACTAAATTATAATTTTCACTAACAGTATCCCTTTCAGTAAAATCTAAGGCTGCAGCACTTACTAATAAACTAATAAAATGTGGCTAAAACACTGCTCTCTGCATCTCTTCTCTTCCTGCTCTGTAAGGATTCAGGAAGTGACAGTGGAACATTCCACTGCACTTAGAGGGGAAGATCAGAACTCTCTTTTTCACTTTAGCAAAGCTTGCAGCTTCACAGGACAGCAACAAAATAAATGAAAGTTGTTTTTTTCCATTTTTGTTTTGTTTTATATGATTTAACATCCAGCCCCAACCCTAAGTTCCACTTACTAATGCCTCTCACTGGATTGGGTCAGCCCAAATAGTACTGCCTCAAATACGCAGTTAATGGGCCATGCAATGATCTTAACCACTTTCATCTAGTAGATGGTGCAGCATGTTGTGTAATGGTAGGCAGACCTGCTTGTGCCTCTCCATTGCACAACATGTAGCTGTGGAAAAAAAAATGCTGGGGGAAAAAAATTGCAATTTTTATTTATTTTTATTTTTAAAGCCAATAAAAATATATATATATTTTTGCCCATATGAGAGGTGAAGCACTGCCTCACCTACCTCTAGTGATTGCACATCACTGCCTTCTACATACTGTCCCAGTACAAATCCCTAACACCCCAGCAACCACTTACATGCACAGGACCACCTTACCCTAAAACTATCTAACACTCAAATCCAAATGATTTTTCTTTACCTTAAAATACTTTCCTTTTTGAGAGAAGAACCATCTCTAATTTTCAGATTCCTCTAGTTTCTCTGAAAAAAAGTTACTTGCATTCCTTTATTCTCTTTATTTATTTTTGTTTAAAGGAGCATACATATGCACAGAGAGATGCTATAATGTGTTAGAACATTTTAGTATTGCTCTGTTGCTTCTATAACACTATGTCCCGGATTACAAGTTGCAAGGCAAATCAGAACACACTGCACACATTGTGGCTTTTTCGCAATGTCCATAGCGCTGCCATTAAAAGTTTCAAAATAATTTACTTTCCGCACGCGTTATGCCACGTTAACCCACATACCGCACACAAACCAATTTCCGACTTGGCGTGCACGTATTCCCCCATAGAGATCAATAGAGAATCACCATCACATTTTCGCATTCCTCATTGAAGTCTATTGAGAAAAAAAGTGGCCCAAAAAACCCTATCCCGAAACCACCATCTCCCTCACATTGCAAACACTAAATAAAGTTATTAACCCCTACACCGCCATCTCCCCCGCATCACAAACACTAAATAAAGCTATTAACCCCTAAACTGCCACCCCCACATCACAAACACTAAATAAAGCTATTAAACCCTAAACCGTCATCCCCACGCATCACAAACACTAAATAAAGCTATTAACCCCTAACCCCCCCCACATTGCAAAGTATTAAACTAATATCTAAACCCCCTAACCTAACACCCCCTAACTTAACCCCAATTAGAAAACTTAAAAAAAATAAAAACCTACATTACAAAAACCCTTAACATTACAAAAAAAATAAAAAAACTACCATTACAAAAAAAACAACTAAATTATCCAAAATAAAAAAAAATATTCCTATTCTAATACCCCAAAATAAAAATACCCCAAAATAAAAATAAAATAATCTACAAATAAACTACCAATAGACCTTAAAATGGCTTTTTGTAGGGCATTTCCCTAAAGCTAACAGCTCTTTTACATAAAAAATACAACAATAAACCACTAACATTACACCCCCCACCCCCCAAAAAAAATCCATAATCTAACCATTGCCTGGAAAAGGGTATTTGGATGGGCATTGTCCTTAAAACAGCATTCAGCTCTTTTTGTGCCCATAAAAAAACAACAACCTAATCTTAAAAAAAACACCCCAAAAATAAAAAGAAACCCTAACACCAACCCCAAAATTGGTACTCACCATTGATGAAGGGTGGCGCACCATCTTCATCCCGGTGGGGCTCCATCTTCATCCATCTTGGGACCATCTTCTTCAATCTTCATCCAGGCTGCAGTCCATCTTCTATCTTCATCCCAGTGGCGAGGGCAAATGCGGGGAGGTCATCGGCGACGTTGGTCCTCATCTTCAGCCAAGCGACACATAGGTCCTCTTCATGCGATCTCCAGGCATACACTGAAGATTGATTTCAAAGTACCCCTTTTATTTAGGGGTACCCTTGCATTCCTATTGGCTGAACAAATTCAAATCAGCCAATAGGATGAAAACTGCTTTCATCCTATTGGTTGATTTGAATTTTTTTTTTTTAGTTTAAGCTTAGGTTTTAATTTTGTTTTACAGGTATTTTTTTTTTTTTTTAAGGTAGTTAGTTTATTTTTACAGAAAAAAACATAGAGATGCACTCAACTAGGCTTATAACTGAAGCTGGAAATATTTTCTTGCTTAGTCCCTCCTTACTCCCAGGGTAAAAACTCTTTCTGCACACTATGCCTTTCACAAAAGTAAAATCTCCTGTAGCATATCAGTCTGATGCTGCCAAATGACAGTCCAGCACCGAAATACCAGGCAAATCTCCTTTGAACAAGGAAAAACAAACAACCCCAGACATACATTTCGGCCTCTATGGGCCTCGTCAGTGAGGTGCAGTTGCATTCCTCTAAGGCATGTGTGCAAGGAGGCCACACCTGGTTATCCCTTTTTCTCTTAGGGTGACCTAAGAGCATTTGCATAAATACAGAAAAAAACAAAAAGATGCAATCATCTAGACTTAGAACTGAAGCTGGAAATATTTCCTTGCTTAGAGGGATGCAACTGCACCTCACTGACGAGGCCCATAGAGGCCAAAAAGTACGTCTGGGGTTTGTTTGTTTTCCCTTGTTCAAAGGAATTTGCCTGGTATGTCGGTGCTGGACTGTCATTTGGCAGGGTCAGACTGATATGCTACAGGAGATTTTACCTTTGTGAAAGGCATAGTGTGCAGAAAGAGTTTGTACCCTGGGAGTAAGGAGGGACTAAGCAAGGAAATATTTCCAGCTTCAGTTCTAAGCCTAGTTGAGTGCATCTCTATGTTTTTTTCTGTATTTATGCAAATGCTCTTAGGTCACCCTAAGAGAAAAAGGGGTAACCAGACGTGGCCTTACTGACGAGGCCCATAGAGGCCGAAACGTATGTCTGGGGTTTGTTTGTTTTCCCTTGTTCAAAGGAGATTTGCCTGGTATTTCGGCGCTGGACTGTCATTTGGCGGGGTCAGACTGATATGCTACAGGTGATTTTACCTTTTGTGAAATGCATAGTGTGCAGAAAGAGTTTGTACCCTTGGATTAAGGAGGGACTAAGCAAGGAAATATTTCCAGCTTCAGTTCTAAGTCTAGTTGAGTGCATCTCTATGTTTTTTTTCTGTAGTTAGTTTATTTTTACTTTAATTTTGGTGTATTATAATTGGGGTTGAGTTAGGGGGTGTTAGGTTAGGTGGTTTAGATATTAGTTTAATACTTTGTGATGTGGGGTGGCGGTTTAGGGGTTGCAATGTGGGGTGGTGACGTTTTAGGGGTTAATAGTTTTATTTAGGGGTTGTGATGTGGGGGGATAGCGGTTTAGGGGTTAATAGTGTAATTTATAGATATAGGTCTACTTTGTAAGGTATTTTTTATATGTTTTTTGAAACTTTTTTGTTTTGCAAAACACATAACTACAGGTCTTTGAGTGCGGAATGGATCGTTGCGGTAAAGCCCATATTGCGTGTGGGAAAGACAGAATGCGTGACTTGTAATATCAAATCTATTACCATTCCGCCCATAAAGACCATATTGCAGGCAGAAAAGCCATTCAGCGCAACTTGTAATCCGGGCCTATGTGTTTAACCCCTGCAAAGGGGCAGTGCACTAATGGGAGCTAGTTGAACACGTCTGGTGAGCCAATGACAAAAAAGCATAGGTATGTAGCTCCCAATCACCAGCTCTAAGTAGTGAATTGCAGTTAATCAACATAACTGACTATGCTTTCCAACAAAAGGATACTAAGAGCATTAACTAAATTTGATAACAGAAGCAAATTTTAGGTCTCTTCCAATTGTATGATCTGTCTGATCCATGAGAGCTTAATTTTGACATGTATGTCCCTTTAGAGACATAGGTAACCAGGGTTTAAATGAAAGGGCTGACTGTTAAAACTGAGCCCATTCTTTCTGTTGGATTATTTTGACTGAAACTGGTGAACTGAAAGGGAATGAGTTTAAAGTTTTTGTACCACGCTTGTACTTCTTTAAGGGTTTTATTGAAATTTCTATTGAAAATTTGTTTTCATTATTCATTTTTGATTAATTTGCAAAAAGTGAATAACGAATTTGAACTAATTTTTTCTGAAATTTGTGAATTAACTAAAATTTTTTAATGAATAATATATACAAAATGTGTTTTTTAGTGGCCCTCTCTACATCAGCCAGCCGATCGTTGGTGGCGCGGTAGGGATCCGAGGGAGGAGGGTGAGCGGCCCATCACTGGTGAACTTCCTGCAAGCTTGGATCCAGATCCTGTAGTGCACGCGAGGGGGCGGGTTTGTGTGAGGGGCGGGGGTGCATGAGGGGGTGCGTGCACGCGCTTCATTAGCTAATACAGTGAAGGAGGGAGAGGAGGAGGAAAGGGGGAAAGAGTATTGTTGGGAAAGTAATAATGATGGAAAAGGGATCTGTGAGGGGGAAGAGTATTGAGGGGGGGCAGCAAGTGTGGTGCACAGTGACAGTTAACGGCCTTCTAATTACCAAAAAGCAATGCCAGAGCCATATATTTCTGCCATTTCTGAACAAAGGGGAGCCCAGAGAAGCATTTACAACCATTTGTGTCATAATTGCACAAGCTGTTTGTAAATAATTTCAGTGAGACACCTAAAGTTAGTGAAAAGGTTACCGATTTTTTTTATTTGATCGCAATTGGCGGTGAAATGGTGGCATGAAATATACCAAAATGAGCCTAGATCAATACTTTGGGTTGTTTACTCCAGTGATTTTCAACCTTTTTTTTGCCATGGCACACTTTTTTACATTAAAAAATCCTGCGGCACACCACCATCCCATATATATATATATATATATATATATATATATATATATATATATATATATATATATATATACAGGGAGTGCAGAATTATTAGGCAAATGAGTATTTTGACCACATCATCCTCTTTATGCATGTTGTCTTACTCCAAGCTGTATAGACTCGAAAGCCTACTACCAATTAATCATATTAGGTGATGTGCATCTTTGTAATGAGAAGAGGTGTGGTCTAATGACATCAACACCCTATATCAGGTGTGCATAATTATTAGGCAACTTCCTTTCCTTTGGCAAAATGGGTCAAAAGAAGGACTTGACAGGCTCAGAAAAGTCAAAAATAGTGAGATATCTTGCAGAGGGATGCAGCACTCTTAAAATTGCAAAGCTTCTGAAGCGTGATCATCGAACAATCAAGCGTTTCATTCAAAATAGTCAACAGGGTTGCAAGAAGCGTGTGGAAAAACCAAGGCGCAAAATAACTGCCCATGAACTGAGAAAAGTCAAGCGTGCAGCTGCCAAGATGCCACTTGCCACCAGTTTGGCCATATTTCAGAGCTGCAACATCACTGGAGTGCCCAAAAGCACAAGGTGTGCAATACTCAGAGACATGGCCAAGGTAAGAAAGGCTGAAAGACGACCACCACTGAACAAGACACACAAGCTGAAACGTCAAGACTGGGCCAAGAAATATCTCAAGACTGATTTTTCTAAGGTTTTATGGACTGATGAAATGAGAGTGAGTCTTGATGGGCCAGATGGATGGGCCCGTGGCTGGATTGGTAAAGGGCAGAGAGCTCCAGTCCAACTCAGACGCCAGCAAGGTGGAGGTGGAGTACTGGTTTGGGCTGGTATCATCAAAGATGAGCTTGTGGGGCCTTTTCGGGTTGAGGATGGAGTCAAGCTCAACTCCCAGTCCTACTGCCAGTTTCTGGAAGACACCTTCTTCAAGCAGTGGTACAGGAAGAAGTCTGCATCCTTCAAGAAAAACATGATTTTCATGCAGGACAATGCTCCATCACACGCGTCCAAGTACTCCACAGCGTGGCTGGCAAGAAAGGGTATAAAAGAAGAAAATCTAATGACATGGCCTCCTTGTTCACCTGATCTGAACCCCATTGAGAACCTGTGGTCCATCATCAAATGTGAGATTTACAAGGAGGGAAAACAGTACACCTCTCTGAACAGTGTCTGGGAGGCTGTGGTTGCTGCTGCACGCAATGTTGATGGTGAACAGATCAAAACACTGACAGAATCCATGGATGGCAGGCTTTTGAGTGTCCTTGCAAAGAAAGGTGGCTATATTGGTCACTGATTTGTTTTTGTTTTGTTTTTGAATGTCAGAAATGTATATTTGTGAATGTTGAGTTGTTATATTGGTTTCACTGGTAAAAATAAATAATTGAAATGGGTATATATTTGTTTTTTGTTAAGTTGCCTAATAATTATGCACAGTAATAGTCACCTGCACACAGAGATATCCCCCTAAAATAGCTAAAACTAAAAACAAACTAAAAACTACTTCCAAAAATATTCAGCTTTGATATTAATGAGTTTTTTGGGTTCATTGAGAACATGGTTGTTGTTCAATAATAAAATTAATCCTCAAAAATACAACTTGCCTAATAATTCTGCACTCCCTGTATATATATATATATATATATATATATATATATATATATATATATATTTATATATATATATATTTATATATATACATACATACATAGACACACTGTACTGTGCTGTCATGCCATGCCTTCTACAAACTATACATGACATATTGACATTCATTCACAAACAATCATAATGATTGTCTGTGAATAAATGTCAATATGTCATGGTGGTAAATGATGCCTGATGAGCCTGTCACATACCTCCCAATATTTCAAAATTTGAAAGAGGGACACCCCCACACTGGGAAAAGTGTTATCTGTGGAGCACAAGATTATATGTGGAGCACCTCCCTCTTCCTCTCCAGTGAGTCTCCAGTCCTCCAGTCATGTTCCTTGTGCTGAGAGGGAACGTGAGTGATGTGACCTGGCTGGAACTGTTCTGGAGGAGGAGCAAAGCTGCGCCAGCATGCATGGGGGATAGAAGTGTTGCGTGGTGCTGAGTGTAGAGCTGGCACTAGTCACATGTTGTAGTGGGTGGGGGTTCCTTCTAAGTGTGAACACGGGTCAGGGAGACGAGCTGTCGGTGCGCAGTTACCCTCAGTCATCATCTCACTCAAAATAAAAAACGGCCCAGAATAAAAACAAGCAAAATTTAAAAAATATGTCACACTGTTGTCAGTCTACCGCGGCACACCTGAGGATCTCTCACGGCACACTAGTGTGCCACGGCACACTGGTTGAAAAACACTGGTCTACTCTACTAAAAAAATATATATATACATTTGAATTGTGAAGGGTTATTCAGGGATTCCTGACAGATATCCGTGTTACAATGTAACTAACTATCGCTAATGGTTTGGATATAGCAAAATGCTACTTGCAAAAAAGCAAAGAACATGTAAACATTTGGCTAAACTCAGGACAAAATCTAGAAACTATTTAGCATGGGTGTTTTTTGGTGGTTGTAGATGTGTAACAGATTTTGGGGGTCAAAGTTAGAAAAAGTGTGTTTTTTTAAATTTTTTTCATCATATTTTATAAACATTTTTATAATAAATTATAAGATATGATGAAAATAATGGTACCTTTAGAAAGTCCATTTAATGGCGAAAAAAACTGTATATAATATGTGTGGGTACAGTAAATGAGTAAGAGAAAAATTACAGCTAAACACAAACACAGCAGAAATGTAAAAACAGTCCTGTTCCCAAACGGTAAGAAGATAGAAAAATGGTCTGGTCACTAAGGGGTTAAAACATCTTTATCACTGAGCAAATATTGATAGAACATTTGTACAGCGTGAACATGAAAATTAAATGTTTCAAAAGATTTTAAAAAAGCACATACATAAAATCTTTCTATTTTGTGCCTTTATGTTTTTATCGAGTGAGCAAAATAGAGTGATTATATGCAGATAAATTATGAGAAAGCAGCTGTTTACTATATACTATTATTAAACACTTTTTGCATGTGTATTTGAAACCTTAATTGTATGGGCAGCCTATATAGTTGTATTAAAGATATACTGAACCCAATTTTTTTTTTCTTTCATGATTCATATAGAGCATAATATTTTAAGCAACTTTCAAATTTACTCCTATTATCAATTTTTCCTTGTTCTCTTTTTTTGAAAAAGCAGGAATGTAAGCTTACGCACCGGCCCATCTTTGGTTCAGCCCCTGGGAATGTAAAGCTTAAGACAAAACGAAAGGGTAAACTCAGCGCTAACTGTAAACACCTATAGCTCTTTACAAAGGTTGCCTAGCTGACCGTGATAATGGAATAGTTTAAAAAAAAAGGTGTAAAGAGCGCCTAAAAGAAGGCTAGGTACAATCTAAAAATGAGAGTGTACAGTTATTTATTAACAGTCCTCTAAACAAACCTCAACAATAAGATTAAAAACATGGATCCATGTGAACATAATTAAATAACAATAAAAATAAAAATACAATAAAAGCTGCAAGTAACAGAAAAAGTCGATAAAATCATAGATCAAACCAAAGTCTATGGCCTAGATTTGGAGTTTGGCGGTAGCCGTGAAAACCAGCGTTAGAGGCTCCTAACGCTGGTTTTGGGCTACCGCTGGTATTTGGAGTCACTCAAAAAAGGGTCTAACGCTCACTTTTCAGCCGCAACTTTTCCATACCGCAGATCCCCTTACGTCAATTGCGTATCCTATCTTTTCAATGGGATTTTTCTAACTCCGGTATTTAGAGTCGTGTCTGAAGTGAGCGTTAGAAATCTAACGACAAAACTCCAGCCGCAGAAAAAAGTCAGTAGTTTAGAGCTTTCTAGGCTAACGCCGGTTTATAAAGCTCCTAACTACTGTACTCTAAAGTACACTTACACCCATAAACTACCTATGTACCCCTAAACCGAGGTCCCCCCACATCGCAACCACTCGATTAAATTTTTTTAAACCCTAATCTGCCGACCGCCACCTACGTTATACTTATGTACCCCTAATCTGCTGCCCCTAACACTGCCAACCCCTATATTATATTTATTAACCCCTAACCTGCCCCCCACAACGTCGCCGCCAGCTACCTACAATAATTAACCCCTAATCTGCCGACCGCAAAGCGCCGCCACCTACATTATAGCTATGTACCCCTAATCTGCTGCCCCTAACACCGCCGACCCCTATATTATATTTATTAACCCCTAATCTGCCCCCCTCAACGTCGCCTCCACCTGCCTACACTTATTAACCCCTAATCTGCCGAGCGGACCGCACCGCTACTATAATAAAGTTATTAACCCCTAATCCGCCTCACTAACCCTATAATAAATAGTATTAACCCCTAATCTGCCCTCCCTAACATCGCAGACACCTAACTTCAATTATTAACCCCTAATCTGCCGACCGGAGCTCACCGCTATTCTAATAAATGTATTAACCCCTAAAGCTAAGTCTAACCCTAACACTAACACCCCCCTAAATTAAATATAATTTTAATCTAACGAAATTAATTAACTCTTATTAAATAAATTATTCCTATTTAAAGCTAAATACTTACCTGTAAAATAAACCCTAATATAGCTACAATATAAATTATAATTACATTGTAGCTATTTTAGGATTAATATTTATTTTACAGGCAACTTTGTAATTATTTTAACCAGGTACAATAGCTATTAAATAGTTAAGAACTATTTAATAGTTACCTAATTAAAATAATTACAAAATTACCTGTAAAATAAATCCTAACCTAAGTTACAATTAAACCTTACACTATACTATCAATAAATTAATTAAATAAAATACCTACAATTACCTACAATTAAACCTAACACTACACTATCAATACATTAATTAAATACAATATCTACAAATTACTACAATGAAATAAACTAACTAAAGTACAAAAAATAAAAAAATATTTACAAACATAAGAAAAATATTACAACAATTTTAAACTAATTACACCTACTCTAAGCCCCCTAATAAAATAACAAAGCCCCCCAAAATAAAAAATGCCCTACCCTTTTCTAAATTACTAAAGTTCAAAGCTCTTTTACCTTACCAGCCCTGAACAGGGCCCTTTGCGGGGCATGCCCCAAGAAGTTCAGCTCTTTTGCCTGTAAAAAAAAACATACAATACCCCCCCCCAACATTACAACCCACCACCCACATACCCCTAATCTAACCCAAACCCCCCTTAAATAAACCTAACACTAAGCCCCTGAAGATCTTCCTACCTTGTCTTCACCATACCAGGTTCACCGATCGGTCCAGAAGAGCTCCTCCGATGTCCTGATCCAAGCCCAAGCGGGGGGCTGAAGATGTCCATGATCCGGTAGAAGTCTTCATCCAAGCGGAACTTTTTTTCACAAGGGAAGGCATACCATACTGTCAGTCTCTTCCATTTGGCCATTTCATCAGGCCATTTCCCATATGATGGTCTTCCTGCTTGTTGACATTCTTTTGTCTGTGCTCTTCTTCAGGCTCTCAGTGTAAATTTCCCCAATATCGTTATCTTTGGGATGTCATTTTGGTTCTGGCCTTCCAACTTGTCCCTTTCCCTTAACAGCTTCCTGTGAAATTGTCAATGCGTCTTTGCCTGGTGTTATTTTGGCGAGTTTCAGACATTAGGGCTATTGATTTTTATACTGCCTTTTACATCTGGGGGCGTTTCCTTTTCTAGTTTTTGCAGGACCAAGTTATCCTCTAAAGCTTTGTTTTACCTTTATTTTCCAGAGGAACCGCAACTTTGCGTTGCCCTTCACTTTAAAGCGTAACCATCTAGGACTGAGGGCCTTTGTGGCTCTTTGATGGGGCCTTTATCATTTCTTTTGTTCCTCTTCACGACCCGGTGTCTATCTCTACTTTGGCTAGGTGAATTAGATGTCTGAGGCAGGAATTTCCCACTCATCTAGAGCTCATTCCGTCAGGGGTGCTGCGGCCTCTCATGCTTTTTTGACGGGCTGTAACCATCAGGACTTGTTGGCAACGGAAGATTAGTCCTCAGCCTCTGTTTTTTCTCTATTTCACTTTAAACCTGTTCCTCATGTATTCCATTCTGTCCTTTCAAGGCGCTAAAATATGCAAAATATGAAGCCCCCTATCTTGCCATAAAATCCAGATTATAACCTTGGTGCTTAGATAATCTAGATTTTATTAAAGACAGGAGCCAAATATTTTCCCTCCTCTCCCTCCCTCAAACCCCCCCCCTCCCCCGTTTCTTAAGTTGTTTTGTTGTAATGACTCTTGTTCTTCCTAGGCTGTTGGTTGTTTAATATACTGGTAGAGGTGTTACCTCTCTCCATTTTTTTTTTTTTTTCAGCTTAAAGGACCTCTAAACACAAATTGTAAACTACATGATTTTGAATCTTCATATCTGAGAACAATTTTTCAATAAAACTATGGCTTTATTTTATCAAATGAGTATACTGTTTTATGTTTATTCATTTCACTGATTTCCCTGTCCCCAGAACAAAAGAATCCTTGCTAACCAATCACAAACTAATATTTAGATAAAGCATGAACTCTGCACATGTGCATTAGAGAGAATGGGGAAGCCTGCCCTTATTTCTTCCCTTAAGGTGGTTTAGCACTGATTCATCTTAGTTACTATTGCAAAGAATGATTCTCCTAACATGACTGTTGATGAAAAACTGATAATCCACCGTTTACACACATGTGACTACTGAGAATCTTAGGGGGAGGGTGAAGTGAGCAAAAGCTTGCATACACTTCCTAAAAGTATTAACCAGAACCTCCCTGGGTGAAAGTAAAATAAGCACAATTTTTAGATGTATTTTACAGCAAAATAAATAAATAATGTATATTGCAATAATGTATAACTATTTTATGCATTGTTGAAATGTCAAGTTTAATGGTCCTTTAAAAGACCTTTGGCATTCTTCCAGCTTTTTTTTTTTTAGACTTTAGAGTTTTGTAGACTCTCCGTATTCTGTTTGGCAGCGAAAAAGAGGAGGATGTTATTTACTGTATCTATGTGGTTATAATACCTGCTCATTGCTGATTGGTTGGTGTTTTATGTTACTGTGTTATTTGTCTTTTATTTGCTGCTGTTTAGAAGTCAGTAAAGCAATAATGCAAAACATTTGCCTCCTCTCTTTAATAAAATCTAGATTATTGAGGCATCACGGTTAGAATAATCTGAATTATAGCAATGATGTCTAGTCTACTGCTGTTTGACTGTTACTATTTATTTTTACTTGTGTCAGGTTTTTTACTAAGTAGTTTACTAACTAGTGAGTGAGCCGCAACTTTGCTAATCCACCTTAAATGAACCAAGTATAACTAGCTTGTGGGAGTGGTGGGGTGTGGTTTGGAGCTGTTAGCTAGGGCATGATAGAGAGAGATACAGCATCTAAAGGTGAAATAGAATCTGTCACTGCAATGCTTTGTTGCTGTTGTTGAAGCACAGTAGCCCTCTCCGTTAAAAATAGAGATTTATTAGTATGAATAAAAGAAGCATATGCATCATACAATGCAGGGGTTATTAAAACTATCAAACTTGGAAAATCAACAAGAATATTAACACACATGATGTAGGAGGCACCCAGTGGTGTATTTCTACAAACACATATAAAATAATCCAGCAAATAGATATGTGCATGGCGAAAAAATTCGGTTTGGTTCGGATCGATTCGGAATTTTTCGAATTTCGGTTCGGATCGATTCGAATTCGGAAAATTTTGATTCGGTTTGGATTCGTTTCGGATTCATTCGGATTCGAAGAAATTCGGCTGGATTCGGTTCAGTTCGGAATTTCGGTAAGTGTTAGGTGGGATTAGACTAGTATTATGTACTGTATATTAGGTGTAACCCATAGCAGAGTGATATAACCTAATATACTGTACAATACTAGTTTAATCCATGGCCATCCGAATTTACTGAATAAATCCGAACCAATTCAGATTTATTCGGTAAATTCAGCAGTATTTTAATTCGGAAATTCGGTTCGATCCGAATCTCTGAATTTTCCGAATTTCCGAATCGATCCGAAACGAATTGCACATATCTACCAGCAAACGTTAGTACAGCTCTCTGGCTCAATACATACAGTGATTAATAAGTTCTGTAATTATGCATTTTATGGAATTGCATTTCATCTTACAATGTGTTACTGATGTGTAAAGTTAGTTGTCTGTAAAAGCTTGGCTGTCTGTTATTTCTACAATCCATGTAAAATGTAACTGTTACTGCCATGCAGTTCTTCAGATACATGCACACTACCTACCTGGGTATTCTTTTCAAAAAAAGTATACTAAGAGAACAAAGAACATTTTCTAATAAAAGTAAATTGGAAACCTTTCTAAAATGGTATATTCTTAATAACAAAATATTTTTTTTGGTTTTAATGTCACTTTAACCCCCACACAAAGTTGTCAAACACAAAGGTAAAGTCCTGAGCAATGGCTCACCATCTGCTTGGGAGCTACAATCAGGACTAGTGGTATAACATAGGCACCAATTACTGGCCTGTTTTCTGTTTGCAGTTCCCAAGTAAGACATTATCTATGTCTATCCAATTGGAGGTAAACACTTAGGGCCTGATGATTAAAAACTCACCGCCATGGAGAGAAATCATGCAAAATCTTTGGGATTTTTTTTAGACCTTATATTGTAATGTAGTTGCCTCTCACTCAAATCCAGAACTGTTCAAACTACAAAGTGAATTAAAGGGATACTAAACCCAATTTTTTTCTTTCATGATTCAGATAGAGCATGAAATGTTAAGCAACTTAGTATTTTACTCCTATGGTAATTTTTTTCTTCATTCTCTTGCTATCTTTATTTGAAAAAGCAGGAATCTAAGCTAAGGAGCAGGCCCATTTTTGGTTCAGCACCTTGGTTGATTTTGCTGAAGGTGGCTAAATGTACCCACCAATCAGCAAGCGCTAACCATGGAGCTGAGCCAAAAATGGGCCTGCTCCTTAGTTTAGATTCCTGATTTTCCATATAAAGATAGCTAGAGAATGAAGAAAAATTGATAACAGGATTAAATTAGAAAGCGGCTTAAAAATGCATACCCTATCTAAATCGAGAAAGAAAAAAATTGACTTTAGAATCCCTTTAAACAGATGTGTAGCTAAAATTTGCCTTTCTAAAATGATTTGAGGGACCTCACAGTACTGACAAGATTTTGAAGATAATTTTGCCAAATCAGAGAGCTTTCAAGAATTGAGCCTACAGTAAGCTTGAGTCTGTAAAGCAAAAAAAAATAGAGTATGTAAAATTTACATTAGAGTATCAATTTAATCCAGCAACTAATAGCTTTTCGTTTACTTTGTGCCATTATTAGACCGTACTCTCAGAGTATCATGTGGGGAGGTCCTTTCAGTTTTTTCAAAAACACTAGACACTACTATCTACTTGCTATTTTGAATATATTATAAACATCACTATAGCAAAGTCTGTTATTTCCAAAGGCCATGCTTCTGTGTATGCCACATGTAAAGTAGTATATATATTGCCCGTAAATCTAAAGGGGATGTGACTATCACACTTCTTTTCCTATTTGCAAGGAGTCCTTTCACTTGTGATACAAACTACAGCACAAAAAAACATGTTTTAATACTTAAACACTGTGAACAGATTTGCTGAAGGTTTATGAACCTATGAAATAAGTCCATAAAATGGCAATGTCCTGGATGACAACGAAAAAGAAATATTTTTAAGAACGTGATAGAGGAGGCATTATATAGAAATAGAACCTATAAAGTTGCATTTCATAAATACTTTATTTCAATAGAATAGGTAAAATAAGACCTTACAAAGCTTAGACAGCCAAAGAATGGTCTTGGTGCAGTATTTTAGGTACAAATGAATTAAACATTCCTAAAAAAAAAAAGAAAAAGTGGCTAAAAAACATCTAGAGTATTGCATGGGCATATTTGTTCCCTTGTCTTTTTAACAAGTCCATCAATTTTATTCTCATAGGGCCAATTAGTACCATTCTGTTTCTAGGATTCAATTATGCTACCCCATTAAGGGCTAGATTATAAGTGGAGCTCCACTAAGTAATACCAGTGCACACAAAAGTATTACCAGCTCACACTAGAGCACACTTCCATAGGCTCCAATGGGAGCCACGTTCTTAAGCCGTGAGACACGGCATGAGAACTAGCGCAGCGGAGGGGTAAGTCGCAGCCTTTTGGAAAGCTGGACCAAATTATTAAATATTAACCTTAGATATGTCTTATGTCTGATTCCTAAATTATGCTGTTTGTGTCATCATTAATGTAATGAAATTAAATAAACGCCTCTGCACCATCCTCTGAGCAGAAGTGGTGTTTGAATACAAGTTCACAAAGCATATGTACAATGCCTTGCAAAAATATTCACCCCCCTTGGCATTTTTCGTGTTTTGTTGCCTCACAACCTGGAATTAACATGGATTGTTTGAGGATTTGCATCATTTAATTTACAGAACATGCCCACAACTTTGAAGTTGTTTTTTTTTTTTTTTTTATTGTGAAGCAAACAACAAATAGGACAAAATAACAGAAAAAATCAATGTGTATAACTATTCACCCCCCTAAAGTAGAGCCATCTTTTGCGGCAATCACGCCTCCAAGTCGCTTTGGATAAGTATCTATAAGCCTGCCACATCTTACCACTGGGATTTTTGCCCATTCCTCCTTGCAAAACTGCTCCAGCTCCTTCAAGTTGGATGGTTTGTGCTTGTGAACAGCAATCGTTAAGTCTGACCACAGATTTTCTATTGGATTGAGGTCTGAGCTTTGACTAGGCCATTCCAACACATTTACATGTTTCCCCTTAAACCACTCAAGTGTTGCTTTAGCAGTGTGTTTGGGGTCATTGTCCTGCTGGAAGGTGAACCTCCGTCCTAGCCTCAAATCACGCACAGAGTGGTACAGGTTTTGCTCAAGAATATCCCTGTATTTAGTACCATCCATCTTTCCCTCTACTCTGACCAGTTTCCCAGTCCCGGCTGCTGAAAAACATCCCCACAGCATGATGCTGCCACCACCATGTTTCACTGTGGGGATGGTGTTCTTTGGGTGATTTGATGTGTTGGATTTGCCCAGACATAGCGTTTTCTTTGATGGCTGAAAAGTTAAATTTTAGTCTCATCAGACCAGAGCACCTTCCTCCATACATTTTGGGAGTCTCCCACATGCCTTTTCGCAAACTCAAAACATGCCATTTTGTTTTTTGCTGAAAGTAATGGCTTTCTTCTGGCTACTCTGCCATAAAGCCCAACTCTATGGAGCGTACGGATTTTTGTCGTCCTATGTACAGATAATCCAGTCTTTGCTGTGGAACTCTGCAGCTCATCCAGGGTTACCCTAGGTCTCTTTGCTGCCTCTCTGATTAATGCCCTCCTTGCCCGGTCCGTGAGTTTTGATGGGCGGCTGTCTCTTGGCAGGTTTGCTGTTGTGCCATGCTTTTTCCATTTTTTTATGACAGATTTGATGGTGCTCCTGGGGATCATCAAATATTTGGATATTTTTTTATAACCTAACCCTGACTTGTACTTCTCAACAACATTGTCCCTTACTTGTTTGGAGAGTTCCTTGGTCTTCATGGCAGTATTTGGTTAGTGGTGCCTCTTGCTTAGGTGTTGCAGCCTCTGGGGCCTTTCAAAAAAGGTGTTAATATGTAATGACAGATCATGTGACACTTAGATTGCACATAGGTGGACATCATTTTACTAATTATGTGACTTCTGAAGGTAATTGGTTGCACCAGAGCTTTTTATGGGCTTCATAACAAAGGGGGTGAATACATACGCACATGCCAATTCTCTGTTTTCTATTTCTAAAAAATAGTTTTACGTATATATTTTTCTCATTTCACTTCACCAACTTAGACTATTGTGTTCTGATCCATCACATAAGATTCAGATTAATAAAACATTGAATTTAAGGCTGTAATGTAACAAAATAGGTAAAAAGTCAAGGGGGGTGAATACTTTTGCAAGGCATTGTATATACAGGGAGTGCAGAATTATTAGGCAAATGAGTATTTTGACCACATCATCCTCTTTATGCATGTTGTCTTACTCCAAGCTGTATAGGTTCGAAAACCTACTACCAATTAAGCATATTAGGTGATGTGCATCTCTGTAATGAGAAGGGGTGTGGTCTAATGACATCAACACCCTATATCAGATGTGCATAATTATTAGGCAACTTCCTTTCCTTTGGCAAAATGGGTCAAAAGAAGGACTTGACAGGCTCAGAAAAGTCAAAAATAGTGAGATATCTTGCAGAGGGATGCAGCACTCTTAAAATTGCAAAGCTTCTGAAGCGTGATCATCGAACAATCAAGCGTTTCATTCAAAATAGTCAACAGGGTTGCAAGAAGCGTGTGGAAAAACCAAGGCGCAAAATAACTGCCCATGAACTGAGAAAAGTCAAGCGTGCAGCTGCCAAGATGCCACTTGCCACCAGTTTGGCCATATTTCAGAGCTGCAACATCACTGGAGTGCCCAAAAGCACAAGGTGTGCAATACTCAGAGACATGGCCAAGGTAAGAAAGGCTGAAAGACGACCACCACTGAACAAGACACACAAGCTGAAACGTCAAGACTGGGCCAAGAAATATCTCAAGACTGATTTTTCTAAGGTTTTATGGACTGATGAAATGAGAGTGAGTCTTGATGGGCCAGATGGATGGGCCCGTGGCTGGATTGGTAAAGGGCAGAGATTGGTAAAGGGCCTTTTGTGGGGCATGCCCCAAAGAATTCAGCTCTTTTGCATACAAATACAATACCCCCCCCATTACAACCCACCACCCACATACCCCTATTCTAAAACCACCCAAACCCCCCTTAAAAAAGCCTAACACTACCCCCCCTGAAGATCTCCCTACCTTGTCTTCACCACACCGGGCCGAACTCCTGATCCGATCCGGGCGATGTCTTCCTCCAAGCGGCAAAGAAGAATTCTTCCTCCGGCGATGTCTTCCTCCAAGCGGCAAAGAAGAATTCTTCCTCCGGCGACGTCTTCCTCCAAGCGGCAGCAAAGTCTTCATTCTTCCGGCGGCATCTTCAATCTTCTTTCTTCGCTCCGCCGCCGCGGAGCATCCATCCCGGACGACTACTGAACTTGGAATGAGGTACCTTTAAATGACGTCATCCAAGATGGCGTCCGCCGAATTCCGATTGGCTGATAGGATTCTATCAGCCAATCGGAATTAAGTTAGAAAAATCTGATTGGCTGATTGAATCAGCCAATCAGATTCAAGTTCAATCCGATTGGCTGATCCAATCAGCCAATCAGATTGAGCTCGCATTCTATTGGCTGATCGGAACAGCCAATAGAATGCGAGCTCAATCTGATATAGATTTTTCTAACTTAATTCCGATTGGCTGATAGAATCCTATCAGCCAATCGGAATTCGGCGGACGCCATCTTGGATGACGTCATTTAAAGGTACCTCATTCCAAGTTCAGTAGTCATCCGGGATGGATGCTCCGCGGCGGCGGAGCGAAGAAAGAAGATTGAAGATGCCGCCGGAAGAATGAAGACTTTGCTGCCGCTTGGAGGAAGACGTCGCCGGAGGAAGAATTCTTCTTTGCCGCTTGGAGGAAGACATCGCCGGAGGAAGAATTCTTCTTTGCCGCTTGGAGGAAGACATCGCCCGGATCGGATCAGGAGTTCGGCCCGGTGTGGTGAAGACAAGGTAGGGAGATCTTCAGGGGGGGTAGTGTTAGGCTTTTTTAAGGGGGGTTTGGGTGGTTTTAGAATAGGGGTATGTGGGTTGTAATGGGGGGGGGTATTGTATTTGTATGCAAAAGAGCTGAATTCTTTGGGGCATGCCCCACAAAAGGCCCTTTTAAGGGCTGGTAAGGTAAAGAGCTTTGAAATTTGTTTAATTTAGAATAGGGCAGGGAATTTTTTTTATTTTGGGGGTTTATTATTTTATTAGGGGGCTTAGAATAGGTGTAATTAGCTTAAAAATCTTGTAATCTTTTTTTATTTTTTGTAATTTAGTGTTTGTTTGTTTTTGTAATTTAGTTTAGTTAATTTAATTGTATTTTTAGATAGATGTTTGTAGTTTATTTAATTTATTGATAGTGTAGGTGTATTTGTAACTTAGGTTAGGATTTATTTTACAGGTAATTGGGTAATTATTTTAACTAGGTAGATATTAAATAGTTAATAACTATTTAATAGCTATTATACCTAGTTAAAATAATTAACAATTTACCTGTAAAATAAATATTAACCCTAACATAGCTACAATGTAATTATTAATTATATTGTAGCTATCTTAGGGTTTATTTTATAGGTAAGTATTTAGATTTAAATAGGAATATTTTAGTTTATAAATGAATTAGATTAATTTAATATAAATTTAGTTAGGGGTGTTAGGGTTAGATAGAGTTAATATAGTTAATATAAATACTATAGTAACTATATTAACTATATTAACCCTAATATAATTAGGGTTAATATAGTTAATATATATAATGTAATACCTATATTAACTATAATATACTTAGGGTTAATATAGATAACATAGCTGGCGGCGGGGTAGGTAGATTAAATAAGGGGTTAATCATTTTAATAGAGATGGCGGCGGTGTAAGGGGCTTACATTAGGGGTTAATAATATTAATATAGCTGGCGGCGGTATAGGGGGATTAGATTAGGGGTTAATAATTTTTATATAGGTGGCGGCGGTGTAAGGGGTCAGATTAGGGGATAGATAAGGTAGATGACAACGGTGTAAGGGGTTCTAATTAGGGGATAGATAAGGTAGATGGCGGCGGTTTTAGGGGCTCACAGTAGGGGGTTAGTTTATGTAGATGGCGGCGGGGTCCGGGAGCGGCGGTTTAGGGGTTAATAACTTTATTAGGGATTTCGGGGGGGGGGGATCGCGGTTGACAGGTATATAGACATTGCGCATGCGTTAGGTGTTAGGTTTATTTTAGAAGATCGCGGTTGACAGGGAGATAGACATTGCGCGTGCGTTAGGTGTTAGGTTTATTTTAGCAGCCAGTTTAGGGAGTTACGGGGCTCCAATAGTCAGCGTAAGGCTTCTTACGGCTGCTTTTTGTGGCGAGGTGAAAATGGAGTAAGTTTTCTCCATTTTCGTCACGTAAGTCCTTACGCTGCATATTGGATACCAAACTGCGCGGGTTTGGTATACCTGCCTATGGCCCAAAAAACTACGGGCGACGGCAGAAATATACGCGCGTAACTTCTAGGTTACGCCGTATATGTGATACCAAACACGCGCAAATATTGGCGTCGCCGGCTTTTGCGGGCGACGATTTTTATCGGATGGACCCCCTTATTTCTGATATGTTAAAAAGGCATAAAATGTTGTCAACTGTTATTGAAATAATTAATTGGATATAAAACCATTTAAAAGAACACCTCTTTTTGTTGAAATTGTGCTTGTCCCATGTTTCTTAGAAAGCCTAAAAAGCTAATTCTGAAACTTACAAACACTACATTTGAAATAGCTGGTTTAGACAATTTGTCACATTTTGAAAATCTATGTTACTGAATTTGCTTTCTGGCCTTTCTAGGGAGCTTTAGACAGAGCAAAAAATAAAATAAAAGGTTTAATATTACTTTCCAAATTGGTAGGTTGCATAAAAATAGCAACCGCCTAATGTATTTATTAGTGGTATAGGCTCCATGCTCCACCAAAATCTGGTGAGTAAACACTTGAGAAAGCATTGCAGTGTATAGTAATTTACAATAGAGAGATTTTGTATTGCATATCTATACATTTTTAGACAAAATCCTTGAGGTAAGTGTTTCCACTGAAGCAAGGAATTCTGGGTAAGGATATATAAATGAGCATCACAGTCCCTCTTATATTTGCTTCCAATATCCATTTTAAACACTGGTCTCTTGTGCCAGTGCAGCACGGAAAGACAGGTGCATAAAGCACCATCACATGTATTCTTAAGCCTAATGAACACATAATATATGTCTGCTTGTTGTGTTGAGAAGCTACACATTCTAGTATAAAAGGAAAAGCATTATATTTTTAAACTAGTTAATTTATTTGTCTTTGTGTTTAACACATGTAAAAAGGATAAATAGTCAAAGTTGTGCTCATGTGGCACTGCTGATGATTATACAGCTGGTGAATCGGGCATATGCTTACATCACTGGCTGCATCCTTACCCAGAACAGAATAAGGGGTGTTCCAGGAGAGCAGCTGTGTTTAACCCCTTTGAAGATGGTAGCTCTATAGTAAAATGATCCTGTCATTACCTTGGTAGGGTTCTAGCGTAAGGCTGATCATGCTTTGATGGCTATCTAAAACACTTATACCTGCAATCACTAAAGCCAAGTATCCCACAAGTCATTTCACTCCCACCCTCTCTGTATCTTCAACTCTGCCCTTTTCTGCAAGCTGACCCTGACCCACTATCTCACTGGCAAAACACTGATATGATGCTCTGCCACTCTCATGTTTCTGATTCTGTCATGAACAGCTCCTGTGTTCTATTTAGAACTCCAATACATCGAAAACTCCAATCTGACTTCCTGTGTTTCCATACATCTGATTGGTTTGTGTCTCAGTGAGTGACAGGATTCACAGCCAATCAGATGGACACTATCTATTTTGCCTTCGCCCGGGAGTTCAAAACAGATAGTGAAAATATAAGAGTTCAAAACAGATAGGCAAAACAGATAGTGAAAATATAAGAGTCACCGGAAGTGACGTCAGATTGGAGTTTTCGAGGAATAGGAGTTCTCGACAGAACACCTGCCACAGGCTGTGCCCTCTCCAATTGTCCTCACACAGGTACACTGACTTTTACCGGCAGTACCCATGTAATTTGACCAAGCATTGCCCATATTAAAGGCTTAAGCCTTTTCGTTGTTCGCACCATGACATAATAGACAAACAGCACAATCCACCTTCAAATTGACTGATTGTGCCATGTAATGACATGACTGTAATCTATAGAATATATAGTGTCAATTATTTAAATCTGTACAGTTTTATATTATATCATTTAATAAAATCATAGTTTACATCATTTTAATTAATATAGTGTTAGAATTTATCAGTAGTTTATTGAACATATGTTTACAATGAGTAAATTGCATTTTAATATGTTTATCAATTGCTTGAACCCATTGTTATTTGTACAGAGTATGTCTAAAAAGCCTTATCCTAGACATACAAAAATTGTGCACTGTGTATTTTTTTCTCCCATAAACTAAATAGCATGCATTAAAAGTGTCATATTCTTCACCTTGTTTTAGCTTATTCCTGTTGTGTGCAAGCACTTTTTAACAGTGTTCTCCAAACTTGCAATTTTTACTCTTAAAAAAGTTTGAAAAACAAACTGTTAAAACTACTGAAAATGAGTTAATTTTTCTTTGTAATAGCAGTGTTAAACCGTCTCTATGCATGCTATAGGAGGTGTTTTTGTGGCATTAATCCATATGCATACAACAATGGGCTATCAAGATGTTTTTCCAAGCAATTTGAAATGGGTTTTGAATACCATATGGTAACCCTTTAAATGCACTTTGCAAGAGAAATGTTATTGGAATGAATATTTAGCAAGAAAACCAATGGCACTACTTATTTTGTTAACCACCCTTTCATAAGACTTGTCTCAATAGAAAATAATTACGTTATGAGACAATATTTGGGGTCTAGGTGCTAGTGTACAACTAAAAGTTTAGTTAGAGTAAGAAGAGACTTACTCTGTAAAAGAATACACTTCTTAGCACTCTGGGTGGTGATCTATAAGTAAATTTAATTGAACACAGCACTTATTATGGACTTGTGGAAATAAATAGTAAAACTTAACTTTTTTTTTTTTTTTTTTTTTTTAAATAATTTTTTATTGAGACAATGGATAGAAATAACAGAAAAGGGAGTGTGTCCCAGCACAAGACAAATACAAAAAGAAAAATAGCTGATACAGATCACATATGAAAGGTACATAAGAATTAAGACATTGGTGTGCTAATATAGGATTTGTTAAGATATTATCTAGACAATAGAGTTTCAATATTTATATAATAATAGGAGTCAATGATATGGAAGATATCTAGGTTGAAAACAGAGAGATAACATTGAACGTAAGTTATAGCACAGACTTTATGACCTTAAATACAGAATGCGCACAGTGAAATCAAAACATGTGTGACTGGGGCATATAAAAATTAAGTCTCAGTTTTATAATACAGGTAACTAATGGTCCCTACTCTCAAATAAGGGGTATTCTATACGCTGAAAATAGTGAGAGGAAGGGAGCTAGCATTTATCAGGCCTCCCGTAGGCCTGCGTATATAGGGGGATGAGGGATGCAGCGGGCAAGAGCCGCTCATAATGGGGGGGGGAGGGGAGAAGGGAAGGGGGGGGGGCGGAGCTAGATAATTTGTCTTGAAAATATAAACTACAGGGCGATGTGAAATGGAATGGGATCTCAGGGCTTTTGAGTATACTCCTGGATAACATCTCTAAAATATGAAAACTAGGGCATGTGGATGTAAGGGAGATTGCCAATGAGGATACTAACAGGGGGGGGGGCATCTCTATAGACACAAAAAGTTAGTTAAGGGCCACTACATGACCCCCTCTCCAGGGAAGGTGCTATCTATAGGCGGTGCAGGTAAAAGGAGAAGGGATATGACCCGCAGGTACTAATCGCCAGCGGGAAAGGGAGGAGAGGGGTCAGATAGAATTGAGAGGTGTCTAAGAAGGCCATATCCTGAATAGCCAGGGTCTGGGGGACCTGGGGAGCCTCTGGGTGAGCCCCTCTCCTAGGGGAGTGCCACCTATAGGCGATGCGGGAAAAAGGATAAGGGATATGACCCGCAGGCATTAAGTACCAGCGGGAAAGGGAGGAGAGAGGCTCAACGAAGACAACTATTATGTGCTAGAAATATGAGCAAGCGCATAGATAAATTAGGGATGATATTCATACAGCCACAGAAAATGATAGTTAGTAACAAATAATATAAATAAACAACAATAACTATTAAACACAACATAGAACAGGTTTGGGGCTTGTTACCCAGTTGCTGTTAATCATTCATAAACTAGTATGTTGCTGGTAATAGAAATAACTCCCCTTAAGATGTCCCAGCTAATCAAACTGTATGTTAATAGTTTAAATATATGTATCAAATATTTGTGTCAACCAACTATCTATCAATAGTATATAAGTCGCTCTATGGTGTACAGGGAGGGGTGTGTAGGAAGCTAGTATTGTAGAGGCTTTCACAGAATGCAACAGTCAAGAGAACATAGGTATAAACATAGTAATAAAACAGCAGAAATAGTAATGGCTCTTGTGACACCAATAGAGTATCCCAAAACAGAACTAAAACATACAGGTCTTATGTTATAGATAAATCAGAGGCCAGGACATCAGACAATGTTATCATCATAAAAGGCCTAAGTATCTATAGTAAAGAGTTTTGTGGAGGGGAACAACTAGTTCATGCTGTATAAACTGGGGAGCAGATGAGCTGTAGGAGTCAGTGGGAATCTATATAGTGGAGGAAAGAGAAAACTTGGCATCCTCTTAAACATAAGTTTCTTTTCTTGTGGCTTCCAGCTTTAACATGAAAAGAAGTTACGGTATTGACTAGAGTTATGGGATTAAAAACATTCCACTAAGGCATAGGTCTGCTGCTCATCCCAAAATAATAGCAGAGGTAGAAAAGAGGCTATTCTGCAATGGCTTAGTTTAAATAAGCTATTAAATGTTATATAAAGATAAATTTTAATCTAAGCTGAGACCAACTATGTCTGGCGAAGGAAGATGGTATGATAGCGGTCTCTCCTGCCATCTCTAATGCTGAGTGTATATCATAGGGGTTAATTATCTAAACTCAAACACTCTGGCTTACTTTAAGCAGACAAAGCTCAATAAGAGGAGATATTTACATAGCATATCTTGTACTGTTAGGTTATGTTCAAACAGTGACATTATGTTACACAGGTCTATGTAGAAGTATTATTCTCATATCTCCACAGACATAGGTATAAATCTACATATCACATCCATAACCTTAAAGCTCTAAATGTGAATGTGTACTCAAGGTAAGCAGCATACCAACACCAATACATCATTGCCAGCATACAGGTTAAAATAGCATGGTTTATGATATAGTGCCACAGAAGTATAAAAGGCAAAAGTCACAATGAAGTCTGCATTCAAAAGGACAGCACAGAAGGTGCTTTGTGGCAGCAAATCTCAGTGACATGTTAGCAAAAGAAAAACAAATGCCCTGTGAAACTGAACAAGGTACTAGCACAGAAATACTGACTGAATTTTCAGTGGTGTCCCAATTTCCAACTCTTTCTCTTCATGAGGGGTAAGACAGTACTGTTGGACTTCATATTAGTGTGTAAAGGTCCTAACATATAGTTTACAAACTGGGATTGTAGGTTTTATGCAGGAGCTGTGAATATATATAGTGTCCCAAACGAGCGCATATTAGGTGCATTCAAATTAGCTCTATCTCTTACAGTCAGATTATGGCTAGGCGAAAGGCCATCCGATTGAACCCTTTGCTCTGACTTGTAACGGCAGGGATTTCAGCCGACACCTTCTCTCACATACAGGCTTTTAAAGACAGGGCAGGTAAACGTATCAAAACATTTCCTTAGCCTGGGAGCGGTGGCACTGGTCAGCCCCAGCAATCAAGTCCCACTTGTGAGGGGATAGCTTCCCTGCCGGAGCAGATCTCCGTGTTCCCTTACTCTCCACTCCGGAACCTTTGTGCTGAGTCTCCCCCATGTCATCTCCCCACCGATATCTCTTACCCTTGGTGGACCATCGCATCGAGACCTCCACAGGGACTGCTGCTGTAGAAGTGCTAAGAGCGGTGAGCGCTACAAGCGGCTGTTTCGAGTGGCCCCTCAATTGCTCATAGTGACCTCCCTTAGCACTTAGTGTCTTGCGCTTTTTAGGGCTCAGAGGTGATTGTAGGCTTCGGCAAGGAGACACAGTGGGCAACGGGTGCTGCGCAGTCTTGTCCTGAGGGAATCCTGTTGATCCTGAAGTGACAGCTGCCATGTGGAGTGTGTCAGTTGCATACGATTGTATCGGGTTGCCATTAGTAGTTCCCGGTAGAATGCGAATTGAGTTCCCATTAGGCTGCCTTTCTTGGAACTGGTCAGAGCAAGGTGCAATAATCAGTGAGTCTTCTGTCTGACTCGCCATGAGGATGTCAGAATTGAGTATGCAAGCAGCGCCATCTTGGCTACGCAGCTCTGCAAAGACGGATCTTAAGTTGCTATATTGACTGTCAGCTTTGTCTAGCAAGCCTGCCAAAAGAGAAAAGATGTGTGTAGAAAAGTCCTCCATCCTAGGAGTAAGATACGCAAAGGATATTGGGTCCTAGAGTTCTGTGAATTAAAGCTTTAGGAATAATTCTTCAGGAGCTCTGCTGTATAACGTCTATCACCTTTGGTAGTTGGCTCCGCCCCCCGTAAAACTTAACTTTTAATAGTTACTTTATAAAATAAGAAAATAATTTTAAAATCACACTTAAGTAACCTTAAGTAGACCGTAATATGTATGCCTTAATTGTGTTTCAACTAAGAATCATAAGGTGTCAGTGAATAACCCTATGGAATAGTGAGACTTGTGTTATTGATCTAATTGTTCAATAGGCTGAGATACATCTGTTTACAATGCTCGCTCGTTATGAAACAAAACTTCTTATAATTAGCTAAGATATATACTGATTATCGTTAATTCATAGTCTGTATAGTAAGAAACTGCTGTTATAGTTATTTTCTGGCGTTTACAGCGAAATAGCTGTTTTTAAATTATGTATGTATGCATTTTTTTTAGTATTTTATAGGCTTAGTATATCCATGAAAGGCATAAGTTATTTGGACTAGAGTCAGAATCTTATGATGACTTATTTTGTATACTGAAATTAACTCCTTGTGGTATACGGATCTAACTATAGTCTGCCAGATTGTTGGCTTATCAGTTGTATAATGAAAATCACCTATAACGTGATACTCTATAACAATTTTGCTTAGAATGATAATTCTTTTTATTTTTGAATATTATTTTTTGTGTTGTGTGTTTGTGTACACTTTTGGTTAATTAATATGGTCATTCAACATTTAGAGGATAATAGTTGTTTAAACTCTGATTAGCTATATGTCTGTATATCAGGCTCTTAATATTCTTACGTAAAAGAAAGTTTGTATATATTTCTCACTAGATAAACAGCCCAATGTCAATTCTTATTTTTGAAGATTATAGATCATTAATTATACTTATAGTTGACATTTTCTTGTGTTCACGGTATAAAGTATAATACATATATATCTCAGTGTAAAAGGTCCGTTTTAGCATAAAGTTTATTAACTTAATATCAATATCTCATTCCAGCTTAGTATTGGAAAACTTTACTGCTTACTTATGGGTTTATTTTTTTAGCAAGTATTAACAGATTGATAGACCGTTATTAATGCTTTTAAATGACCTTTTCTTGTATTTGAGGTATTATGCGTGTTACAGATATATCTATAATAAGTCCGCTCAATTTAAGGTCTGTTGGCTTAGTAATACTGTCTTAATCCAGCTTCGGTATGAAAGGACTTTGTCACTTTCTCATAATGTTATACTTTAACAAATACTAGCAAAGAGTGTATATTCACACTCTGACCATTCATATTTCTCAGGTATATAGTAGTATCAGTTGATTATGTCATGCCCACTTTGTAGCATATTATCGTTGCTAATATACCAATATCTATCTTGAGTTAAGTCAGAGCTGATCGTTTGCAAAATGAGTTTAAAGTATTACCCACATTACGAATTACTTAGTTCAGAGACCAAAATGTTATGTTAACATCTATTTCAGATGTCTACAGTAACTACCATAAGCTATCCTCCATTTACCTTAAGCTATCCTCCAATTACTATATATTTGAAATAGATGTTAACGTAGCGTTTTGGTCTCTGAACTAAGTAATTCGTAATGTGGGTAATACTTTAAACCCATTTTGCAAACATATCACGTTATAGGTGATTTTCATTATACAACTGATAAGCCAACAATCTGGCAGACTATAGTTAGATCCGTATACCACAAGGAGATAATTTCAGTATACAAAATAAGTCATCATAAGATTCTGACTCTAGTCCAAAGAACTTATGCCTTTCATGAATATACTAAGCCTATAAAATAATAAAAAATGCATACATAAATAATTTAAAACCAGCTATTTTGCTGTAAACTACAAAAAATAACTATAACAGCAGTTTCTTACTATATAGACTATGAATTGACGATAACCAGTATATATCTTAGCTAATTATAAGAAGTTTTGTTTCATAACGAGCGAGCATTGTAAACAGATGTTTCTCAGCCTTATTGAACAATTAGATCAATAACACGAGTCTCACTATTCCATAGGGTTATTCACTGACACCTTATGATTCTTAGTTGAAACACAATTACGGCATACGGCATTACGTTCTACTGGAGGTCACTTAAGTGTGATTTTAAAATTATTTTCCTATTTTATAAAGTAACTATTAAAAGTTAAGTTTTACTATTTATTTCCACGAGTCCATAATAATGGCTAGATTTATCAAAGCCATACTCCTCTAATATCGTCCAAAATAACGCATACAAACGGATCCTCATATTTATCAAAGCACTCTGTGCCTATAATTGCTTAAATCTGAAAGAAACTTCTTCGCACTCCACTTGCATTCGCCTAGGCACACAGGCGCGCTCCCGAGTGCACCAATATGCATTAGTAATAGGCGTAATTTAACAGCCCGACCTACAAATACGCCCAGTTGCTTATTCATCATTGCTTTGCGCCGATAATTTTGGCTGTAATTGCGTGTTGTATATTTCTCCATACAGACTGAGTCGAACACTATTATAATACATGCTTTTAAATCTTGTGATGCAGTACTTTACTCTTTTAACTAATTTTTCAAAAGTTCAGCACAAAGAAGATACTGTTTTTCCCAGTAATTTGCGCTTCCACAGGCGCATATGGTACTAAAAGTTTTAAATGTATATATCGATATATTGAAATATTTATTTTTGTGTCAACATATGGCACAAACAGCACAGAAACATTGTGTAATATAAATATTAGCTAAATAGTTACCTAAAAAACGTTTTTTTAATAATCAAAACATGGCGGCGCAAATATTTATAGGGATGTACTATGATAAATAGGGAGTAAATAGGGAGTAAATGCTTTTTCCGACAGGCGCAATTTATCATTATTACGCCCCAGCTCGCCTGTGCAAAGTTATGTCTATTTTTTTGATAAATTTAGGCACATGTGTGTGCCTCTCCGGAGGCGAGCTGGGGCGCAGTTACAGATGAAGAACATACAGAGTTCGCCTAGCCTTCGATAAATCTAGCCCATAGTGCTGTGTTCAGTTATTAGAATGAAGCCTATTGTTAGGGGCAAACAGTAGTGCACAAATAGCTTAAGAGTGTTTTATGTTTCCACTAGAATGTCCCTTTAAGAAGAACCAATATAATGCACAGAACTTATCACAAAACACAAGTGAAAGATTATATATTTCCAAGTTATATTGCCTATTTTTATTTCATATACCATATGATCTTCATATAACTGCTAACACAAACCTCAACTTGTTCTACATAAAAAATGTAGCTTTCAGTATATACACAGAAATAAATCTAGTAAGCTTTTATCAAATATTCCAGTGCAGTGATATAAATGCTATAAGGTATAGGCATGACGAAAGACTTATATCTTGCAGGCCTTTTGCTTTCTTTTGCTTACAAAAATGAATAAAGAAGAAACATATTTTAATCAGTAGAATAGTAAAGTATTTTACAGACATTTTCTTTTTCATTAATTATCTTATACTAGATATTATTATTAAACATCATGTAATTAGGTAAGGGTGTATTTACAGCTCACATTAACCTTTTGAATTGGAAGCATACAATAAAAAATGTACTTGAAATGCAAATATATCAATTGATGCTGTTTTCTCAAACAGTTGGGTTTTCAGGTAATAAAACCTGAGCATTGTGTAGCGTCTCTCAAGCTTCTTCTGTGTTGTTATAGCTGTCAATACTCTTATTTCAGACCTATTAAAGTGGTAGATATAACCTAGGAGGATAGTGATGGTTTAAGTAACAGCATCATTACCATGTGATAATTGGCATTCAGTGGGATTGCCCTTGCCATGTCTCAGTGTGAAACATCCAGTAAATGAAAGCCTTAAAAAAGAATTGCATTTCTAGCATTTGCAAAGCAACTCAAAGACTTTTTCTTCAGCAGAATCTGTAGATGTTCAGATAGCAGTTAGAGAAAATGTGAGTATGCCACCTGGAATATAGTGATTTGAACACTTTAAAGATCATAAGTGTTCAAAGACAAAGAACAGCATTTTAACTTGCTCTGCAGTTTATCTGATTTATAGGATTAGTGACATTCGGCAATGCATTCAGCAGTAATTCTGATCTACAGTACATTATCAGGCTGCCTAAATGTGTCATAATACTGTAGTTACGTAGTAAACCTCTATCAATCTGAAAAGCTCCTGCTTTTTATCTTGGTTTTGGCAGTGGTTACCTGGAAACAGGTAGAATGTCACATTCACACTTTCCCTAAGTGCACTAGCACAGTCCAATGTCTTTCTTGTGCTCAACTGCTACAACTCCATGCAAAGCTTAAAGGGACACAAAACCCAAGATTTTTCTTTCATGATTCAGAGCGAACAATTTTAAACAACTTTCTAATTCACTTCTATTATCATATTTTATTTGCTTCTTAGTATCTTTTGTTGAAAAACAGGGATGTAAGCTTAGAAGCGTGCACATCTGGAGCACTTTATGACATCAGTTTTAAAGAAGCTAAGATTTGTAATAATCCTAACATTTGATGTGAATTAATGCCCTTTTCAGTCAGCTCCTACTTTCAAACACTTACTACATTTGTGAATCTTAGTTTTGCTATCTGTAGATCTATTTAACCCCTTAAGGACCACAGCACTTTTCCATTTTCTGTCCATTTGGGACCAAGGCTATTTTTACATTTCTGCGGTGTTTGTGTTTAGCTGTAATTTCCCTCTTACTCATTTACTGTACCCACACATATTATATACCGTTTTTCTCGACATTAAATGGACTTTCTAAAGATACCATTATTTTCATCATATCTTATAATTTACTATAAAAAAATTATAAAATATGAGGAAAAAAATGGAAAAAAACACTTTTTCTAACTTTGAACCCCAAAATCTGTTACACATCTACAACCACCAAAAAACACCCATGCTAAATAGTTTCTAAATTTTCTCCTGAGTTTAGAAATACCCAATGTTTACATGTTCTTTGCTTTTTTTGTAAGTTATAGGGAAATAAATACAAGTAGCACTTTGCTATTTCCAAACCACTTTTTTTCAAAATTAGCGCTAGTTACATTGGGACACTGATATCTTTCAGGAATCCCTGAATATCCAGTGACATGTATATATTTTTTTTTAGAAGACAACCCAAAGTATTGATCTAGGCCCATTTTAGTATATTTCATGCCACCATTTCACCGCCAAATGCGATCAAATAAAAAAAATTGTTCACTTTTTCACAAATTGTTTCACAAATTTTAGGTTTCTCACTGAAATTATTTACAAACAACTTGTGCAATTATGGCACAAATGGTTGTAAATTCTTCTCTGGGATCCCCTTTGTTCAGAAATAGCAGACATATATGGCTTTGGCGTTGCTTTTTGGTATTTAGAAGGCCGCTAAATGCCACTGCGCACCACACGTGTATTATGTCCAGCATTGAAGGGGTTAATTAGGGAGCTTGTAGGGAGATTGTAGGGTTAATTTTAGCTTTAGTATAATGTAGTAGACAACCCAAAGTATTGATCTAGGTCCATTTTGGTATATTTCATGCCACCATTTCACCGCCAAATGCGAACAAATAAAAAAAAAGCGTTACATTTTTCACAATTTTAGGTTTCTCACTGAAATTATTTACAAACAGCTTGTGCAATTATGGCATAAATTGTTGTAAAAGCTTCTCTGGGATCCCCTTTGTTCAGAAATAGCAGACATATATGGCTTTGGCTTTGCTTTTTGGTAATTAGAAGGCAGCTAAATGCCGTTGCGCACCACACATGTATAATGCCCAGCATTGAAGGGGTTAATTAGGGAGCTTGTAGGTTAATTTTAGCTTTAGTGTAGGTATCAACCTCCCACATTACACATCACACCCCCTGATCCCTCCCAAACAGCTCTCTTCCCTCCCCCACCCCACAATTGTCCCCGCCATCTTAAGTACTGGCAGTAAGTCTGCCAGTACTAAAATAAGAGTTTTTTGGGATTTAAAAAAACAAACAAACAATAATAATTCTGCTCTGTAGGATCCCCCCTTAGCCCCCAACCTCCCTGATCCCCCCCAAACAGCTCTCTAACCCCCCTCTCTGCCTTATTATGCGCCATATTGGGTACTGGCAGCTGTCTGCCAGTACCCAGTTTGAAATCAAATATGTTTTTTTATCAAATTCTTTATTTTATTATTTTAAAAATGCTATTTTCTGTAGTGTAGCTGCCCCCCCCTCAACCCCCAACCTCCCACCCTCCTAGATCGCGCGCACTCGATCCCGCCCCCCTTCCCACCGATGGCCGCCCACCCGCCTCCCTGGATCAGCTCCCACCCACCAACGAACATGGCCATTGATGGCCGATGCAGAGAGGGCCACAGGGTGGCTCTCTCTGCATCGGACGGCTAAAAAATGTTATAGCAGGATGCCTCAATATCGAGGCATCACTGCTATAACATGAAAGCAGTTGGAAGTGATCAGGATCGCTTCCACTGCTTTCAAAGACCAACGACGTACGGGGTACGTCCTTCGTCATTAACTGCATTTTTTTGCAGAACGTACCCCATACGTCGTTGGTCGTTAAGGGGTTAATCTTCCTTTTAAGTAATGTCTTGAACTTGCAGAGATAATGTTACACACAATTCCTATCCTCATGTTCCTTGCCTGATGGGTATTAGAATGTTTTTGCTATTGTCTCTAATAATTAAAAAAAAAAAAATTTTACTTAAAATTTTTGCAAAAACTCTGTTGAAATACATTGCTCTAACCAAATGTAACCAAAACTACATTGCCTGAAATTATATGGATAACTTTTAAAGTCTTGATTATACTTGCCATTATTTTCTGCAGTTTGGCGGGATATTGCAGTATAACAACCATGCTAACTTGCGCTCATATTACAAGTTGAAAGTAAATGAGCACCGCCAAGCGCAACCTAAATTTGTGCTTGTCGGGTTAGCGAGACTAAAGACCTTGCATAAAGGGTTAGGGCTAGAAATAAATGCTCTTTGTATTTTTTATATATATATTCCTTTATATATCTACCTGTATATATTCATATAGATATATAGGTATAGATTTATAGATTTTTTAAAATAATCATATATATATATATAAATATATATGTAACCCCTTAATGACCAGTGACGTACCCTGTATGTTACTTGTCTTTGAATGAGGAATGCTTTTTTGATAGTGCGGTATTCCAGGATGCCTGAAGCAGACAGGAGGTCATAATAGCACGGTCCTGCTACAGAGTGCATCATGGTCATTAAGGGGTTCAGAATAAAAAGAACATTTTCTTCTACGTGAAAATTGGAATGTAAAATATGTGTAACTTCCTTGGGGTTGAGCGCAGTTGGTCTAACAAGGTGTAGGGTTAGTGAACAAGCGTTAGCTATTAGGTTTTTTAATCAGCGCACTCCATTTAAGTCTATGGGAAGAATAAGTTAATGCGGTCTCAATATCCGAAGAGCAAAACCTGTGCAGAGGTTGCAATTGCGACTGGGCCCCCAAGGGTGGAGGCCCAGCTAAATAAAAAACGTTGACCTGCCACTGCCTGTACTGATATCATGTGAGTGTGACATGAATCTTCACAAGTGTCTCTGACTACAGTGGTTAGTCTTTCTGTTTTACCCATTGGTGTTTATGTGTGTGTGTGTATGTGTGTATGTATGTATGTGACTGTGTGTATATCTATGGGGCCCTTCTTAGATTCTTGCACCTGGGCCCTGTGAATTCTAGTTGCGCCTCTGTATGGTGGTGTTTGCACGCGAGCAAAAGCGCTAAATAGCATGCCCCTTGTAATCTAGCACAGTGATTTTCAACCACTGTGCCGCGGCACACTAGTGTGCCGTGAGAGATCGCCAGGTGTGCCACCATCGCAGAGGCAGACTGACAGGCTCATCAGGCAGACGGCATTATTTACAACATGACATATTTACATTCATTCACAAACAATCATTATTATTGTTTGTGAATAAATGTCAATATGTCATGTATTGTAAATCATTAGGTGAGCGGCCGCCCTGCTTTGAGCAGAGTAGACTCAGGATGCGGGTGGCAGTACAGTTGCGACGCTGATGATGCTATTGACAGGCAGAAGTTGTTTCTGCTTAAACATGTTAATTTGTTCAGCTTGGTCAAGGGCTAGATTTACGGCTGACATTGGCCGTCTCTCTCCGAGGGTTCCGTCTCCTGTCTACTACTTGCTGAGAACCAGGTGAGGTTAACAGGGCCTATTAACCCATTATGATAATGTGCTAGGTAGAACACTCTCACTGAATGCTATAGGTGTGCCCATGCTTTTTGGCTCGTTCTGGAGAATATAAAAAACCCAAAATCCAGATTGCAAACCAATACGAACTCACAAATATTATATAACCTTTATCTAAGCATGTATGCTTATGCTATGTTACAATGGTTACAATATAAAAACAGATTGACCTATATTTGTAGTGCAGTCATATTGTAATTTTAAGTATTTTATGAATAAAGAAAAACAAACTCAGTAAGGATAGTGATGTACCTAAAAAAGAAAGTAAATTGTACTAAATAAATAATTTCCATGTCAACTCTCCTCAGATGCACTCAACAAAGAGTTGTCCCCCTTTAAAGCTAATTAACAGAAACCCAACATCCCGCCTTTTCTAAAGTAATAGAAGTACCCCCAAATAATACTGGACAGCATTTTTTTGTAAAAAGCACTGAATGAAAATTGGAAAGAAGTAAGCTTTGTGACTACTGCTAGGCCGGGGACCAAGCCATGATAGGCAGCTAATTACAGTAAGTACAATAAAACTTACCATGAAATTCATGCTGAAAAAAATATTTTAAAAACCAAAACATTAAGCAGAAATGTTCTGCCAAATTTGGTATCGCAGATGCACAGATATCCATTTTACATTACTGCATTATGCGGCAAATCCACTATGCATGTGCGAAATTCTCCCAATTAATTTTTTTCAATTACTGGCCTGAACAGATGGAATGTGCAGTGCTGTTTAGCAGTCATGAAGATTCTTCTTAGACCAAGGTGCATGACAACAGAAGAAAGTCAAAGCATGATAGATCAAAGATGTATAGCAGTAGGGCTGGGGTTCAAGTTTGGAATATAACAACCTTACTTTATGAGTGAGGGAAAGGATTGCAATTTAGTACAAGAGATGGTGAACAAGCAAGGGAGAGGAATGGATAGAAGGCGAGGAAATTGTGAAGAATTGTGTGAGTGCATGATGTGTATACATAAAAAACGGATGTCACATCTGTATAGTTTGTATGAGGCATGGCATGACAGCACAGTACAGTATGTGTGTGTATGTTTCTGTGTGTATATATATATATGCTGTATTAGGCTACAATGTGTGATTTTTTTCAAATTTTGGGATGGTGGTGTGCCACAGGATTTTTTAATGTAAAAAAGTGTGCCACAGCAAAAAAAAGGTTAAAAATCACTGGTTTAGACACATACAATTGTCAGTAAATTCCTCCATTGTTTAGACACATACAATTGTCAGTAAATTCCTCCATTGTTTAGACACATACAATTGTCAGTAAATTCCTCCATTGTTTAGACACATACAATTGTCAGTAAATTCCTCCATTGTTTAGACACATACAATTGTCAGTAAATTCCTCCATTGTTTAGACACATACAATTGTCAGTTTGCATAAACAGTGGGTTGAATATGATGCACTGTGGCCCAACAATATTTGTCAGTTAGTGGTTAGACCTTTCTTTATTTTCTCTACATTTATTCCTTTCTGCCCTCTTGATCTTCTTTCTTTCATTTTTCATTTTGTTTCCTCTGTATTTGTTTCTGTGGTTTGTATTTTCTATATAATATGGAAGACTGTACATATGGAAGGTCATTTATAGTATAGGAAAACATGATATGGGCTTTATTTAATAACTAGAGGAGGACAAATTTCAAAAGCTAAGAAGGTTCAGACCTCCTAACTTTTGAGACTATTCTACACAGGTGGTTCTAGAAAGCGATATGACTGGCTTCTAGGTGTTCTTGATGGCTCCTACATTTTTTATTTATGTTTATACAGTTGTGGCCAAATGTCTAAGTCCACTACCACAATCTGCTTTTTTTCCAGCATTTTTAAAAATAATAATTTTTCATATTAGCATATATATAGTATTTCTCAAATGAAAATACATCATGTTCACTAATAAAAGGGGAAAAAAATGTTAGGGCATATTGAAAATCAAAAATTCTCAATATTTGGTTTGACCACTATTTGCGTTATTTACAGCTTTAACTCGTCTGGCATTGATTCTACAAGTTAGTGCAGAATTTTGCAATCCACGTTATTCCAGCAGAACCATACTTAAATAATCAGATGTTTAAATACAAGTACAACTCACATGTGTTCTTGGATGTTACACAATTAAATAAATAGATAGTGTCAGAAAAGTTTTCAAAATATATATGCAAATGGTGTAAAGAATCCTATATTATAAAAGGCCAGATATATTTGTCTGATGCAGTCATGCGCAGTAGAGACTGCTGCACAAGACAAACAAACCCGGCCGTAAGGATCAGTGCCCGGCGATCAGTGACAGACTGCGCGCGTGTCCGACTGTGCGAGAAGGATCAGTGGTGCATGTTAGTGTAATATAGACAAGTTGGTGGTGTGGGTGGGTTAGTAGGGAGGCGGTTGGGCGGCCAATCACTGGAGGGGGGCGGGAACAGGTGGGACAGCTACGCCGCAGAAAAAAAAAATTGAGAGCGACAGGGAGGGGAGATAAGGTAGAGAGGATCAGCGGGTAAGGGAAGGTTCTTGGAGGTAGAGGTGATTTTGGCCCGTGTAACGGGCTTTAAGACGAGTATTTATATAAACAACAATATTACAAAGATTTAACAAACAGAAGTAAATAAAATTATTTGTCTGAGTGTTAAAACAACATATACTTTAATAACAAGTAACAAAGTGATTGCAGTATTTTACTACTTTTTTGTAAACTACCAAATAAAAGCAGTTGGTTATAGTGGACTCAGTCTTTTGGATCCTTCTAGCTATATGATAATAATATTTT
Source organism: Bombina bombina (assembly GCF_027579735.1). Classification (NCBI taxonomy): domain Eukaryota; kingdom Metazoa; phylum Chordata; class Amphibia; order Anura; family Bombinatoridae; genus Bombina; species Bombina bombina. The sequence continues at coordinate 515,804,071 of NC_069502.1, forward strand.
ATGTTTTTTTTGTTCTTAGAAGACTTGGGTGGTTGACATGGAGAAATAAAAAATGTTAATGCCCCATTTATGAAACTGTGGAGGCAGCTCAAATGTTTCAGACCCGAGTGTTACTTAAGACTGCAGCTACTTAGACTTTCCACCGATACAAGGCTTGCAGAGTCAAATCATCCCAGTCCGATCAGGATGATTGACAAGCCCTGCTCTAGTGCAATTGGTTGTGCTAGAGCTAGGAACATGTGGCTGAACAAGCAATTGCTTGTGTAATGTTAAATTAATCTACTGCATTACAGCATTTAATAAATTGGGCCGTATGTTTAATGGGGTAATAAATAAGAAAAGTATTCTGGGGTAGAAATAGGGCATTATTTCCTATAAATTATAGGAGCCACATGGGAAAATTCAGATAATCATACTTAGCACCCAGATTTTCACAAGCTTAACATCTGTATAACCACCAGAGTTGGCTTCAGTCCTACTAAGGTAGTCTTCTCTTGCATAAATGCCTATAGGTGTCCTCAATTTTTGTTGAAAAGCACATCTAGGTATTCTTGGGAGCAGTAATGCACTACTAGGAGCTAGGTGGTAACTGGTGACTACGCACATACGCCTCCAAATTTGTTCAGCTAGGCTCCAATAGTGCATGCGCTGACTTAACCTGTATGTTTAACCTCTTTTTAGTGGATAAACACACAGTGCATTTTGATATTGCATAATTGCTTGCATATAGCACATTACAGCATTTTCTTTTTGCGTTTTTATGTCCCTTTAAAGTGAAGGTTAATTTTGATGAATTAATCCTATTAAAAACAAGGGCACTTTAATTAATCAACATTGACATTTCACTGTTTTCTTCAAAAACTTACCTTTTAATCCTGGCAGCTGCTCCAGCACTTCCTCCGCCCGTTGCAAGTTGTCTTTGCGGGTCCAAAATGATGAATCTGGCTTCCTTCAATCACGGCGTTGCATCAGGCCAAGATTCCGCCCAGGGGGGAAGCCGTGATTGGAGGAAGCCGGATTCGTCATTTCTGACGCCTGCAGAGGCTTCCGACGGCCAGGGGAATCGCTGGAGCGGCTGCCAGGATTAAAAGGTAAGTTTTTGAAGAAAATAGTGAAATGTCAATTGTGATGAATTAAAGTGCCCTTGTTTTGGGGGGCGGAGCCTACAGCTGTAGCGGCAAGACGTGTCTTGAGGGAGCTCCTGGCTCTTCTTTGGAGTTTTACACGATAATTATATGGCTTTTCTCTAAAACTGAGCTAACTTCATAGCTAAAACCCAGCTAACTACTTTTAGATCGAAGATTTTGTCAACACTGGGAGGATCTTTCAGGATTAATCTCTGCCTATGCTCTACAGTTAGGCCTCACGGCTGCTGCACTCACACAGTGTTTGTCGGTCTGTGGATCCGGGGCTGCCGCATATTCCCCCCCCTAGGAGACTGGGGTTACGAGTAGTACTACTTACTACTACATCAGAATACTTCCACTGACTGAGGAGTTCAAAAATAAAGAAAACGAAAGAAAAGATTCTATTATGGATGCCTTGGAAGCAGTGGGCGCATGGGAGCGCGCAGTAGAGACCGCGATCAAACAATCCTATGAGCAGCTACTAAAGGATCTCAGCAGGCTGCTTTTCGCTGATGAAACTTACCATCCTACTGTACTCAGGGAGCCTGCAGATTGCTGTCAGCCGAGGGACATAGATGTCCCTCCTTTGCAACCACACGCTCAAATGTACAGGGCCCATACTGCTGACGTGCCACAGGGTCTCACTGCAAGCCCGTGTGATCCGGAGTGGGAGACAGCAGACTCAGCACACTTACTGATTGAGATGAGCTCTGATGTGAAGTCATCAGAGTCCCACATCCTACAGAATACCCGACAGGCCGCGACTCCATCGCTGACCGGGATGCAGAGTGCCGGGTCCCCAAAGTTGACTGCGCTAGATGGCCTCTTTTTCCAAGCTGCGAGGTGGCCGGATCTACTGAGGACCTCACTGTTCTCTTGCTGGGATCCTGGAGGTATGTGCCAGCAGGGTGCGGCCATTTCTAAGGGGATCATAGACCATACATAAATTAGACCCGGATTGCCAGCAAAACTAACCTTTGGGTCAACCGGTGTGGAGGGGGTGAGTGAAGTCTATGACGCCATATTTGTTGCGCTGCCGGGCGGCAGTTTGTCTTGTTGTAAGGCTGGCGGGAGCTGGCTGGACTTCAAATAGAACTGATATATGAGGGACATGCAGAGACTCTCTGCCACTGAGCTGACTAAAACTGATCAACCATGCCGCTCCTACAGAACTGTGGTCAAGCTCACCTTGTTACATGGAGACTGTGGGGATTGCTTGTACCTCTGAGCAGGGTGTATCTTATAATAGTTGTGAGTCGCAGCCCTTGAACTGATGTGCCCTGATTTCATGCATTAGGGATTTCTACATAGTAACTGGAATTATATATGTTCTGTTATACTTCAAATACATGGCTGCCATACCTAGCTTAATCACTGTGTATGGTTGTGTATTGTACAGTCACCCCCACGATGAGCGTCCCAGCACTGGCCCTGATATTTAATGCTGTAGACATGAGCGCTTAGGCTGTACAGGGTATTATCAATTTTACATCTTAGTTTGTTAAGGTAGGCTTTGAGGCAGATATCTCAGACTGAGTCAGATAGTTGTATAACCATATTAGGTCTTATTCTAGCCTTCTATATAGACATACCTACATACTGTGATTTCTACATGCTTAAGGTACAGACCTAGGGGTAATTTGGGTAGAAAATAAATTTTCACACCTATGTATGTTATTACCAAATTACCTGCATAGTATATTTCTACTAGGAGGATGCAATTTAAAGGTATAAATCAGACCACGGATACCAAGCTTCTCCACTAGAGGGGAGTAAAGCTCTACCCATCTACTTACAAAAGTGTCAATGCTTTCCCAGTTTTATTCACTAAGGGCAATACTGGGTGTGGTTGACAATAACACTATTAGTACTTCCCTGCATGTTGCTCCCAATAGCAGTGAGACTTATATACACCTCAGTTCTAGAAGCTTAGTTAAAATACCTGCATAACCCACTTATTTAACTCCTGCACTGTGGTCCATCTTGCTGCCCAATATATAGTACACCTAGACAATATGGAGCTAAATATCCCAGTCTATAGGTACTAGAGTTCTTGGAATTGTTTTCATAGTTATATGTGCCAGGAGGTAAAACTCAGCACAATTGCCCCTTAGTTGAGTGTTAGCTGGTGCCCCTAGGATATTATGCTCATCACCCTAGTACAATAATCTCTGTGGTCTGGAACTTATAACAACCCTTTATACATATATACCTAGTCATGTAATAATGTAAGCGGTCTCCCAACTAGATGTAGGGACGTGTCCCCCCCTCTACCTCACATCACAAACTTACTCTGGGCCTGTTTGTCTCCCACTGTCAGTGTTATTATTTGAGCTAAAAGTTTCTTATGTTTATAGAGTTTCTGTAAGAGTTTAAAGTATTGACTCCTTTTTCCTATTAAGCATCCACATCTCTTTATGATCCGCATGCGCATCAAATGCATTTAGAATATACTCTTTTATAAACCGGCTGCTTACATTTGGGGTCCAAAAGTGGCCCACTTTGTTATTTTCTTTGTGAATTCCCCTTAAAATTCCCTATAATGTCTAACACTTCTCTTTTCAGGGGGCCCAAGAGAGGGCTCAATTCTTCATAGAGGGAAATCACTGTTTGTGACTTATGCTGTATTATAGGGGGACTTTCTTTATGAAAATCTGAGTTTATTATATATCTATATAAGTGAGTGATTACCTGTCTACATGTTGTGACGATTAATATGTATATCACATGATGTCTGCTATTTACCATCTGCGCATGGTACTTTGTAATTTTTCAATATACCTCAATAAAAAAAAAAAAAAAGTGCCCTTGTTTTTAATAGGATTATTAAAAACCAGGCACTAATTCATCAAAATTGACCTTCATTTTAAATAACATATATTTTAGACAAATGCCCTAATCCAGCATCATTTTTCACCCATTCACTTATTCTACTAATCTCTTTTTTTCCATTTTCTCCTTTGCAAATATAACTTCTATAGGACACTGAACCCAATTATTTTCTTTCATGATTGAGATAGTACACCCCATCCTTATCTAACAAATAAATACTGAACAAAAAATGTTGGTATTGCTTTTTAAATACCATTAGACCAGCAAAATAAACTGCATTCCTGAACCTGCTGATCCAAACATAATAACTACATTACATCAATTTGTCTTGTACCTGGAGAGTTCAGGGAAATTGCTTATTAGATACAGCATGGGAGTATTTGGATCAGGATGATATTAACACATGATAATATAAAGACAGTCTCCGAAATCCGAGGCTGGAAATTCCATCTTCATTTACAAAACGCACAGCAAATTCACTCTGTCTGTTTTCAGTATCAGGTCAGAGAGATTTATGCACAAATTAAAATGTAAATAAAAAGTACAAATTTATTTTAATAAGCGTAAAACTACCATGTTCTGTACAGTGCTTTATCCCTTGAAGTATTTAGAAATAGCATATCGTGGTCCTTCATAAACACAGGTGATATGTATTTATGAATAAGCTTTGAATACAAAGTATTTTCAGTGAAGAATAATTTATTTTAGGAGTTATATATACTATCTTGATTTCTCCAACATAGGTGTGTCCGGTCCACGGCGTCATCCTTACTTGTGGGATATTCTCTTCCCCAACAGGAAATGGCAAAGAGCCCAGCAAAGCTGGTCACATGATCCCTCCTAGGCTCCGCCTACCCCAGTCATTCTCTTTGCCGTTGTACAGGCAACATCTCCACGGAGATGGCTTAGAGTTTTTTAGTGTTTAACTGTAGTTTTTATTATTCAATCAAGAGTTTGTTATTTTAAAATAGTGCTGGTATGTACTATTTACTCTGAAACAGAAAAGAGATGAAGATTTCTGTTTGTAAGAGGAAAATGATTTTAGCAACCGTTACTAAAATCGATGGCTGTTCCACACAGGACTGTTGAGAGGAATTAACTTCAGTTGAGGGAACAGTGAGCAGAATTTTGCTGCTTGAGGTATGACACATTCTAACAAGACGATGTAATGCTGGAAGCTGTCATTTTCCCTATGGGATCCGGTAAGCCATTTTTATTACAGACAGTAAATAAGGGCTTCACAAGGGCTTTTTAAGACTGTAGACATTTTCTGGGCTAAATCGATTCATATATAAACATATTTAGCCTTGAGGAATCATTTTAATCTGGGTATTTTGTAAAATAATATCGGCAGGCACTGTTTTGGACACCTTATTCTCTAGGGGCTTTCCCTAATCATAGGCAGAGTCTCATTTTCGCGCCGGTATTGCGCACTTGTTTTTGAGAAGCATGACATGCAGTCGCATGTGTGAGGAGCTCTGATACATAGAAAAGACTTTCTGAAGGCGTCATTTGGTATCGTATTCCCCTTTGGGCTTGGTTGGGTCTCAGCAAAGCAGATACCAGGGACTGTAAAGGGGTTAAAGATAAAAACGGCTCCGGTTCCGTTATTTTAAGGGTTAAAGCTTCCAAATTTGGTGTGCAATACTTTTAAGGCTTTAAGACACTGTGGTGAAATTTTGGTGAATTTTGAACAATTCCTTCATACTTTTTCGCAATTGCAGTAATAAAGTGTGTTCAGTTTAAAAATTAAAGTGACAGTAACGGTTTTATTTTAAAACGTTTTTTGTACTTTGTTATCAAGTTTATGCCTGTTTAACATGTCTGAACTACCAGATAGACTGTGTTCTGAATGTGGGGAAGCCAAGGTTCCTTCTCATTTAAATAGATGTGATTTATGTGACACAAAATTTAGAGAAAATGATGCCCAAGATGATTCCTCAAGTGAGGGGAGTAAGCATGGTACTGCATCATCCCCTCCTTCGTCTACGCCAGTCTTGCCCACTCAGGAGGCCCCTAGTACATCTAGCGCGCCAATACTCCTTACTATGCAACAATTAACGGCTGTAATGGATAATTCTATCAAAAACATTTTAGCCAAAATGCCCACTTATCAGCGTAAGCGCGACTGCTCTGTTTTAGATAATACTGAAGAGCATGAGGACGCTGATGATATTGTTTCTGAAGGGCCCCTACACCAGTCTGAGGGGGCCAGGGAGGTTTTGTCTGAGGGAGAAATTTCAGATTCAGGGAAAATTTCTCAACAAGCTGAACCTGATGTGATTACATTTAAATTTAAGTTGGAACATCTCCGCGCTCTGCTTAAGGAGGTGTTATCCACTCTGGATGATTGTGAGAATTTGATCATCCCAGAGAAACTATGTAAAATGGACAAGTTCCTAGAGGTCCCGGGGCCCCCAGAAGCTTTTCCTATACCCAAGCGGGTGGCGGACATTGTAAATAAAGAATGGGAAAGGCCCGGTATACCTTTCGTCCCTCCCCCCATATTTAAAAAATTGTTTCCTATGGTCGACCCCAGAAAGGACTTATGGCAGACAGTCCCCAAGGTCGAGGGGGCGGTTTCTACTTTAAACAAACGCACCACTATACCCATAGAAGATAGTTGTGCTTTCAAAGATCCTATGGATAAAAAATTAGAAGGTTTGCTTAAAAAGATGTTTGTTCAGCAAGGTTACCTTCTACAACCAATTTCATGCATTGTCCCTGTCACTACAGCCGCGTGTTTCTGGTTCGATGAGCTAGAAAAGGCGATCACTAGTGATTCTCCTCCTTATGAGGAGATTATGGACAGAATCCGTGCTCTCAAATTGGCTAATTCTTTCACCCTAGACGCCACTTTGCAATTGGCTAGGTTAGCGGCGAAAAATTCTGGGTTTGCTATTGTGGCGCGCAGAGCGCTTTGGTTGAAATCTTGGTCAGCGGATGCGTCTTCCAAGAACAAATTGCTTAACATTCCTTTCAAGGGGAAAACGCTGTTTGGCCCTGACTTGAAAGAGATTATCTCTGATATCACTGGGGGTAAGGGCCACGCCCTTCCTCAGGATAGGTCTTTCAAGGCCAAAAATAAACCTAATTTTCGTCCCTTTCGTAGAAACGGACCAGCCCCAAGTGCTACGTCCTCTAAGCAAGAGGGTAATACTTCTCAAGCCAAGCCAGCCTGGAGACCAATGCAAGGCTGGAACAAGGGAAAGCAGGCCAAGAAACCTGCCACTGCTACCAAAACAGCATGAAATGTTGGCCCCCGATCCGGGACCGGATCTGGTGGGGGACAGACTCTCTCTCTTCGCTCAGGCTTGGGCAAGAGATGTTCTGGATCCTTGGGCACTAGAAATAGTCTCCCAAGGTTATCTTCTGGAATTCAAGGGGCTTCCCCCAAGGGGGAGGTTCCACAGGTCTCAATTGTCTTCAGACCACATAAAAAAACAGGCATTCTTACATTGTGTAGAAGACCTGTTAAAAATGGGAGTGATTCATCCTGTTCCATTAGGAGAACAAGGGATGGGGTTCTACTCCAATCTGTTCGTAGTTCCCAAAAAAGAGGGAACATTCAGACCAATCTTAGATCTCAAGATCCTAAACAAGTTTCTCAAGGTTCCATCGTTCAAAATGGAAACCATTCGAACAATTCTTCCTTCCATCCAGGAAGGTCAATTCATGACCACGGTGGATTTAAAGGATGCGTATCTACATATTCCTATCCACAAGGAACATCATCGGTTCCTAAGGTTCGCATTCCTGGACAAGCATTACCAGTTCGTGGCACTTCCTTTCGGATTAGCCACTGCTCCAAGGATTTTCACAAAGGTACTAGGGTCCCTTCTAGCGGTGCTAAGACCAAGGGGCATTGCAGTAGTACCTTACTTGGACGACATTCTGATTCAAGCGTCGTCCCTTCCTCAAGCAAAGGCTCACACGGACATAGTCCTGGCCTTTCTCAGATCTCACGGATGGAAAGTGAACGTAGAAAAGAGTTCTCTATCTCCGTCAACAAGGGTTCTCTTCTTGGGAACAATAATAGACTCCTTAGAAATGAGGATTTTTCTGACAGAGGCCAGAAAAACAAAACTTCTAAACTCTTGTCAAATACTTCATTCCGTTCCTCTTCCTTCCATAGCGCAGTGCATGGAAGTAATAGGTTTGATGGTAGCGGCAATGGACATAGTTCCTTTTGCGCGCATTCATCTAAGACCATTACAACTGTGCATGCTCAGTCAGTGGAATGGGGACTATACAGACTTGTCTCCGACGATACAAGTAAATCAGAGGACCAGAGATTCACTCCGTTGGTGGCTGTCCCTGGACAACCTGTCACAAGGGATGAACTTCCGCAGGCCAGAGTGGGTCATTGTCACGACCGACGCCAGTCTGATGGGCTGGGGCGCGGTCTGGGGACCCCTGAAAGCTCAGGGTCTTTGGTCTCGGGAAGAATCTCTTCTACCGATAAATATTCTGGAACTGAGAGCGATACTCAATGCTCTCAAGGCTTGGCCTCAGCTAGCAAAGGCCAAGTTCATACGGTTTCAATCAGACAACATGACGACTGTTGCGTACATCAACCATCAGGGGGGAACAAGGAGTTCCCTGGCGATGGAAGAAGTGACCAAAATCATTCAATGGGCGGAGACTCACTCCTGCCACCTGTCTGCAATCCACATCCCAGGAGTGGAAAATTGGGAAGCGGATTTTCTGAGTCGTCAGACATTACATCCGGGGGAGTGGGAACTCCATCCGGAAATCTTTGCCCAAATTACTCAACTGTGGGGCATTCCAGACATGGATCTGATGGCCTCTCGTCAGAACTTCAAGGTTCCTTGCTACGGGTCCAGATCCAGGGATCCCAAGGCGACTCTAGTAGATGCACTAGTAGCACCTTGGACCTTCAAACTAGCTTATGTATTCCCGCCGTTTCCTCTCATCCCCAGGCTGGTAGCCAGGATCAATCAGGAGAGGGCATCGGTGATCTTGATAGCTCCTGCGTGGCCACGCAGGACTTGGTATGCAGATCTGGTGAATATGTCATCGGCTCCACCATGGAAGCTACCTTTGAGACGAGACCTTCTTGTTCAAGGTCCGTTCGAACATCCGAATCTGGTCTCACTCCAACTGACTGCTTGGAGATTGAACGCTTGATCTTATCAAAACGAGGGTTCTCAGATTCTGTTATTGATACTCTTGTTCAGGCCAGAAAGCCTGTAACTAGAAAAATTTACCACAAAATATGGAAAAAATATATCTGTTGGTGTGAATCTAAAGGATTCCCTTGGGACAAGGTAAAAATTCCTAAGATTCTATCCTTTCTTCAAGAAGGATTGGAGAAAGGATTATCTGCAAGTTCCTTGAAGGGACAGATTTCTGCCTTGTCTGTGTTACTTCACAAAAAGCTGGCAGCTGTGCCAGATGTTCAAGCCTTTGTTCAGGCTCTGGTTAGAATCAAGCCTGTTTACAAACCTTTGACTCCTCCTTGGAGTCTCAACTTAGTTCTTTCAGTTCTTCAGGGGGTTCCGTTTGAACCCTTACATTCCGTTGATATTAAGTTATTATCTTGGAAAGTTTTGTTTTTGGTTGCAATTTCTTCTGCTAGAAGAGTTTCAGAATTATCTGCTCTGCAGTGTTCTCCTCCTTATCTGGTGTTTCATGCAGATAAGGTGGTTTTACGTACTAAACCTGGTTTTCTTCCGAAAGTTGTTTCTAACAAAAACATTTACCAGGAGATAGTCGTGCCTTCTTTGTGTCCGAATCCAGTTTCAAAGAAGGAACGTTTGTTGCACAATTTGGATGTTGTTCGCGCTCTAAAATTCTATTTAGATGCTACAAAGGATTTTAGACAAACATCTTCCTTGTTTGTTGTTTATTCTGGTAAAAGGAGAGGTCAAAAAGCAACTTCTACCTCTCTCTCTTTTTGGATTAAAAGCATCATCAGATTGGCTTATGAGACTGCCGGACGGCAGCCTCCTGAAAGAATCACAGCTCATTCCACTAGGGCTGTGGCTTCCACATGGGCCTTCAAGAACGAGGCTTCTGTTGATCAGATATGTAGGGCAGCGACTTGGTCTTCACTGCACACTTTTACCAAATTTTACAAGTTTGATACTTTTGCTTCTTCTGAGGCTATTTTTGGGAGAAAGGTTTTGCAAGCCGTGGTGCCTTCCATTTAGGTGACCTGATTTGCTCCCTCCCTTCATCCGTGTCCTAAAGCTTTGGTATTGGTTCCCACAAGTAAGGATGACGCCGTGGACCGGACACACCTATGTTGGAGAAAACAGAATTTATGTTTACCTGATAAATTACTTTCCCCAACGGTGTGTCCGGTCCACGGCCCGCCCTGGTTTTTTAATCAGGTCTGATAATTTATTTTCTTTAACTACAGTCACCACGGTATCATATGGTTTCTCCTATGCAAATATTCCTCCTTTACGTCGGTCGAATGACTGGGGTAGGCGGAGCCTAGGAGGGATCATGTGACCAGCTTTGCTGGGCTCTTTGCCATTTCCTGTTGGGGAAGAGAATATCCCACAAGTAAGGATGACGCCGTGGACCGGACACACCGTTGGAGAAAGTAATTTATCAGGTAAACATAAATTCTGTTTTTTAATTTAACACAGCCAGTCTGTCTATTGGTCTGGCTGAACAGGGCAGTGTGCAAACCTATATATCATAAACGTTATGAAATAATGGCCAATTTAATGTCTGCTTTGAGTTTTAAAGGGACATGAAACCAAAATGTTTCTTTATTGATTCAGATAGAACATACAATTTTCGAATGCTTCTATTATCTAATTTGCTTAATTTTCTTGGTAGTCTTTGTTGATAAAGTGGCAACGTGATGCATATAGCAGCTACTAATCAGCAGCTTCTGAACCTACCTAGGTATCCTTTTCAACAAGGGATACCAAGAGAACTAAACAAATTAGACAATAGAAATAAATTGTAAAGTTGTTTAAAATCACGTGTTCTATCTGAATCATGAAATAAATAAATTGGGTTTATGTCCCTTTAACCTAGGATTGCCACCCACCCCGGTATGGCTGGGACAGCCCCGGAGTCAGGATGTATGTTCCATGTCCCAGGTCATGTTCTAAATGTACCGGACTCCTCCATTCATTTTGCAGTGATTGCTTATATTTCCATTTTTGCGATAAAAGCTTGCACACACACAAGTTCTATTACAGAATTTGCGTGTGTGCAAGTTTTTATCTAAAAAATGGAAAAATAAGCAATCACTGCAAAATGAATGGAGGAGTCCGGAACATTTAGAGGACATAATAGAACTTCTGTTATGTAAGAGTGAAATAGGCGGAGCAGCAATACATGTAGCACGCTGCACATTTCTGTAGGCAGCTCAGTGTGTTCAGTGCCTGCATTTAGGGATAACGTACATCAGAGGACAGCAGCAGTATTTTGAGAGCAGTAGGAGCACATATATTTGGATGGAGGGCAACACTGTGGGGCACCGTTATCTCTGAGTTCTATTGGTGGGTGTTCTGTGAGCACAGTTTGTTAAACAGGATTGTAAAAAATTCACATTTTAGTTTGCAGATCCCTGATGCCGTCCTCACATCTTATTCTCATCTGCCGGTGTTCTGTATTATTTGCCGACTTTGTTACGTTCCCCTACCTCCGGCTATGCCTACCAAATTCTTACATAGCCGGTTGTCAACGCATGCAGCATTGCTACAATAAAGTGCAAAATGACACTAAATAGCACACATGCGCCCATGCCGCAGTCAGCAAATATTACAGAAGCGGGTCATACACAGTTTTGGCACTAGCTGAGTCAGGTAGCAGACAAATTGATCATGCAAGAAAAGAGAGCTGCTGTACGCCCAATGAGTAAATAAAACAACCAACATACGAATTGGTCGTACTTATGTTTTCACAGTATACATAGTTACAAGCACTCTGGGGACCTACACAATTTGGGCACTAGCTGGGTGGCAGACAAATGGATCGTACCTATTTTACAAAATATAAATATTTACAAACACTCTGGGGGATATCTAAGTACTTGTGTACATCTAAGTACTTGTAACTAAGTAATTGTACATCTAAGTGCTTGTAACTATGTATATTGCGAAAACATAAGCACGATCCATTTGTATGCCACCTGACCTAGCTAGTGCCAAAACTGTGTTTGACCCGCTTCTGTAATAATTGCCGACTGCGGCATGGGCGCATGCATGCTATTTAGTGTCATTTTGCACTTTATTGTAGCAATGCTGTAATGAGCGCATGCGTCAACAACCGGCTTTGTAAAAATTTGGTAAGCGTGGCCGGAGTTAGGGGAACATAACAAAGTCGGCAAATAATACAGAACACCAGGTCAGGTTTACTGAACCATAGCTGTAATAAATCTTTTGGGTGGTGCAGGGCTCTTACAGATCCTAAGTCCTGTATGTTCCCCTGTTAAAAAAACAAAACGGACCCTTTCTTTTCTTAATAACTTTTTCCTGAACAGGCAGAGAACAGAAGCTGCACATATATCACAGTTTTTTCTTTCCACATGTTTTAGTGCTGCAGGTATTTGTCATATCAGGGGTTGGGGCTTAAATGTGTAGAAAACAGAAACAGAGGTAAAGATTCTCTGTAACAATCTCCCCACTTGTTGCTATGTCTATAACCCACTCTAATTGCAAATAATGCCAGTAAAGTCTTACCACTTTATTTGAGTGACAACTGCAAAAATCAAAGGTACAATGTTGTTTATAAATATGCATCATAAGACCTAAAAGACTGCTCTAAAAAATAAGTTGCCTTACCATACAAACTATAGTATCCAGCCAGTATCTCCATGTTATAAAACCCCCCAGATATTTTTGTTACCCTATAGACGCTATGACATGTGGTAGATTGTTCATATTTTTTCATGAGATTGCGTGAAGCCACGCCCAAGCCACACCCCCGAACCACACCCCAAACCCAGCCCCCTCCACTCCCATTTAAAAGTGTCCAGGAATAGGCTGGACAAAAGGTGGCAACCCTACTTTAACCCCACATGCACAAGCAACATAAAAAATAACTTCAATGCTTTATATCTCTGGACCCACTATGCAGTTTCTCATCAAATAAACCTAACCCTATAGTACCCCAAGTGATATGTCTCCATGATAGATATTATCAAATTTAATAGAGTGCGTTATACGGTAGCTAAAAATGTTCATATGACTATTTAAAAAAATAAAAAATAAAATCATATCTTAAAGCACCACTGAACACAGTAGAATAGCATAATCGATAAATGAATAATTAAAAGACAATGCAAAAGCACTTAGTTTGAATTTCAGGAGTAGTATTTTTTTCTGATAAATATGTTTTCATTTCCTTCCCACAGCATCATGTGACAGTCATCAGCCAATCACAAAATGCATATACATATATTCTGTTAATCTTGCACTTGCTCATTAGAAGAGCTGGGGCCTCAGAAAGTGTGCATATAAAAATAGTGTGCATATTTGGGTAATGGATGTGAATTAGAAAGTTGTTTAAAATTATGTTCTCTAACTGAATCATGAAAGTTTGATTTCAGTGCTCTTTTTAAGAGACATAAAACAAATTGGGATAGAGACAATATATAATAATATGTACTTAATTAGTTTACACTGCAGTGCTTCACCATTAACCTTTTCTTTTTAGTTTCTGAATTGTAAAGCTCTAACTCCCCCTACACATTTCCTTCTATGGCTGTATCTATATCTAATCTCTCTCTCCCTCTTACCCCCCACTGGAATATTAATTAGTGCTATTATCTCCAGTTTACACATTTATTTTTTTTTTACAGAGAAAAGGTTTGTTACTCATATATAGGTTTAAGTGGGGATACAACAGATAAAAGTAGCCATTCAGATAGCAAATTAAAGGTAAATTAGTACAATGTTTTCTTAAATTGTATGTTATAAATACAACATATTTTTACTTTTGTTTTAGCTTATTTCACATATATTTTTGTTTTTCAGAAAGTGCATTTGTATAATTTGGGCAATATCCCTAGTTCTTTTTTCTTTTTCTTCTGTATGACATACTGTGTAAATACATGCTGCTGCTGATTTTAATTTAAAGGGACATTAAACCCAATTTGTTTCTTTCATGATTCATAAAGAACAATTTTTTAAAAAAGTTTCCAGTTTTATTTTCAAATTTACTTTTTTCTCATGGTATTCTTTGTTGAATAGATACCAGGGAAGGTATTGTGCACATGTCTGGAACACTATATGGCAGGGAAAAGTGCTGCGACCTAGTGCTCTTGCTAATATATAGCATTCTTGCAAAACTACTACCATATACTACTGCAGACACGTGCACGCTCCCTGCCTTTCAACAAAGGATACCAAGAGAATGATGAAAAATTGATAATTTAAGTAAATTGGAACGTTATTTAAAATTGTATGCCTATCAAAACCATGAAAGACAATTTTGGGGTTTTATATCCCTTTAATTTAAAGGGACATGAAACCCAAACATTTTCTTTTGTGATTCAGATAGAGAATACAATTTTAAACAACTTTCTAATTTACTTCTATTATCTAATCTGTTTCATTCTTGTGGTATCATTTGTTGAAGGAGCAGCAATGCACTAATGGTTTCTAACTGAACACATGGGTGAGCCAATCACAATCGATATATATATATATTCAGCCACCAATCAACAGCTAGAACCTAGATTCTCTACTGCTCAGGAGCTTGCCTAGATAAAACTTTCAGCAAAGTATAACAAGAGAAGGAAGCAAATTAAATAATAGCAGTAAATTGGAAAGTTGTTTAAAATCTTATTCTCTATCTGAATCATGGAAGAAACGTTTTGGGTTTCATGTCCCTTTAATGTAACCTTCTGTTTTGTGTTAAATGTGTATCGCTATTGAAATGATATACATAAGGCAAAACTGAGGATTAAATACACCTTCACATCAGGACGGTGGAGAGGCTAAATGGGTCTTCTGCTACTTATTGGCAAAATCTGTATTTATATTTCTCTATTTTAATTGTTTACTCTATGCACTGCTGCCTCAAGAAAAAAAAAATCCACCCTTAACATTTTATGTTATGTCAAAAAAGTGGAAGTGGAAGAAATAAGCAGTGAGAAATAGATATAAGATAAAAAAAAGGGAATAGCCAAAATAAGTTTAATTAAATCTGTGATATTTGGAATTTTACTTTGTTTCTACCCACAACAAATGCTAAAACTTTGATGTAAATGAGTAAGTTTTTTAATATTTAGTCCTAGATTACAAGTGGAGAGATAAAATGTTATCGCTCATGAGTGTTTACTGCGCTCAAGGTAAAATACCAGCGCTAACCTGAAAGCACTAATTTTATAAGCTGAAAGTAAAAAGTTAAAGTGCAAGCAGAAGACTCTGGTGCCGCACTAACTCCCTCACCCCATAGACCTCTACAGGGCATGCTAAAGAAAGACATTTCTATTTTTCACTCACTCTCCAACCCGAATGTGCATTAGGAATACTTCAAATTCCTATGTTCTCCACTTAGAAGAAAATATTCTTTTTATTTAAATTTATATTATTTAAATATAAATAAATTATATATACATCTAAATATTTATTTGTAAAATATATATAATAATAACTAGTATTTATATAGCGCCTTTCTCCCTGTGGGACTCAAAGCGCTTTTTCAGCACTCGCTCTCGGAATTAACCAAATTGGCAGGTGAATAGTAATAGTTGTTATTATTACCCAGTTTAATGGTACTCATTTTATCGACCTCGGAAGGATGAAGGACCTGTGACGTTGGATTTTTTTAACAGGTATTTTTGTAGTCAGGGCATTTAACTACAGGTATCTACACTTATATATCTGTATGACTATATACAGGTATACAGATATGTATTGTATATACAGATAGATAAAGAAATATATGTTTAAAAATAAAAAAAAACATTGTGAAGAACATAGGAATTTCTATTAATAAAAACAAAACATTAAGTGCTAGATTACAAGATGAGCGGTATTCCCCCCCCCCCCCAAGATCGTGAAAACACAGCTAGTGTTAAGCTTTTTGCACTAGTCGGGTTGCACTTGTATTACAAGTTTAAAAAAAATGTATTTTGCGCTAGCGGTAACCCGAATAGCGTGAAAAACACCACGTTTTTGCATGCATGCATTCTCCCTTAGGAATCGATAGAGAAAAGAAAAAAAGAATAAAACCTTACTCGTGTACTAACCCGAATCACCATAAGCCCCTAGCCTAATAACCGCTAAACAACTACATAGCCCATCGCAAATTTCTCACTACACTATTAACCCCTAAACCGCCATCCCCCACATCACAAATGATCTAAATAAAGTATTAACAGGTAAACCGCCATCCCCCCACCCCCACATTTAGCTCTTTTGCTGCCTAACCCCCACCGAATCTATTAAAAAAAAAAAAAAATCCCAAAAATAGAAAAAAAAAAACCTAAAACTAACCCCATAAAGGTACTCACAGATGATGATGATGGCGGCGTTCCATCTTCTTCATCTAGGCAGTGCTCCATCTTCATCCAGCAGCGGTCCATCTTCTGCATCCAGGTGGTGCTTCATCTTCATCCAGACGGCACTCCATCTTCAAATTCAAATCAGCCAATAGAATGAAAGGAAAAAGCTTTCATTCTATTGGCTGATTTGAATTTGACAATTCAAATCAGCCAAAAAGAATGCAAGGGTACCCCACATAAAAGGGGTACCTCGCATTCACTATTCAGTGTGCGGTTGGAGACTGTATGAAGAGGACCTCCGTGTTGAAGCTCGCAAGATGAGGACCACTGCCGCTGCCACCGCCTGGATGAAAAATGCCACCTGCCGTTGCCACCGCCTGTAGAAGATGGAGCGTTGCCTGAATGAAGAAGATAGACCGCCGCCTGGATGAAGATGGAGCAACGCCTGGATGAAAAAGATTGAGTGCCCCCATCATCATCTTTGAGTACTTTTATGGGGTTAGTGTTGTTTTTTTGTGTTTTTTTTTAATAGATTAGGTGTTTTTTTGTTTTCTTTGGGCAGCAAAAAAGAGCTAAATGTCCTTTTAAGGGCAATGCCTATTCAAATTCCCTTTTCAGGGAAATTGGTAATTTAGTTTTTTTAGTTAGGTTTTTTTATGTTTGGGGGGGGGTGTAATGTTAAAGGGGTTAGTGCTTTTGTTTAAAAAAAAAGAGCTGATCGCTTTAGGGCAATGCCCTACTAAAGGCCCTTTTAAGGGCTATTGGTAGTTTAATTTTAGATTAGGTTTTTTTTTATTTTGGGGTGTTTTTAGGGATTTAATTTTCTGTAATGTTAGACTTTTTTATTTATGTTTTCTTTTTATTTTCAATTCAAAGCAAAAGATTAACATACGTTAGAGAAACAGTTTACAGTCATATTTCAACATAGACATCATTAACAGATCAATACCAGGTTGAGTTTATTCTGTGACATGAGGCAAAACCCATGTTGTGGAGTTATATCATTGCCCAGTGTCCATTAGTTACTTCATCCAAAGCTAAGATAATAGGGTTCCGTAGGATTGAATGTGCTAGAAACAGGTATGTGTAAAGGAGCCCCTGTTATTTCAAAGATAGGGCTAATGGTTTCTTAGCTCATTTAGGGTGTTGGTGTGAGTTTCTCATATTAAAGTGTTCTGCCGGTACATGTCAATGAGAGTAAACCTATCTTGAAAATAGCATTTAACAAACATTGGAGAGGGAAAGAAAAGAGAATGGAAAGAAAAGGAAAGAAGGAAAATATAAAGACGCTAAAGTACTGAAGTTTTAACTTTCTGCACCCTTCCCGGACTCATGCCATCCCCCCCTCAGATTTCATGTACATGAAAACATACATCAAACTTAATATGATATTTCTGCATTATAATGACAATAGGAAAAAGAGCTCATTGCGTTGGACAGAGATATAAAAGCTTTGGTGGAGGGGGCCTGGTAGCCCTTTGTAGAATTTAACAAGAGAGCAATTTGTTGGGTTGAGCCTACGTGTCTGCGAGTGTGAAGGATTCCCATAAAAAGTGCATATCTTGATATAAGGAGAGTTGACCTAACTTAAAATAATATAATCTCTCTAAGAGTAGATTCTTGTGAACTAGCGCTATACATTCTCGAATGGTAGGTATCAGTGCAGATTTCCATTTTCTAGGAATTAACTGATTTGCTGCATTTAGCATTAATTGATAGAGGTGTTTTCTTATTTTGCAGGTGATAGCAGGTGGTTTGCATAATAGAACTAAATCTGGGCTTGGAACTATGTTCGTGCTTAGTATTTTGTTGATGTTTTTAAAAATTTGTGACCAAAATGGTCTTATATGATCACAATCCCACCAAATGTGGGTGATGTGTCCGTCCTGAATGCAACCTCTCCAACAGAGTACTGAGGAATTTTTGTATATGGATTTTAACCTTGCTGGCGTCAAGTACCACCTCATCATTATTTTGATATTGGTCTCTTTAGCTTGGGTTGAGTGTGCTGAGTGTGTTAGGGTGTCAAATCTGCGTGTCCAGGTTTTGGGAGGGGTGCTCGTCTTGAGTTCTAAGTCCCACCGTTTTGTGTAAGAGGGGAGGAGCGGGAAAGTCTTATGGAGAATTAATTTATGTAGTTTGGAGATTGTTCCCGTTGTATCCTCACTTGATTGACATAATTGTTCAAAGGGGGTAAGTGGTCGTGTTAGGTCTTTCATGAATTTGTGTGTAGCTACATAGTGTCTCACTTGATGGAGCCAAAACCAAGAAGTTAGAAATGGGTGGTTCAAGGTGTCTAGTTGACTTTTGGTTTTGAGGTCGTGGGTATTATCTGTCAGGAGATGCATAGGGAGGGACCTGATAGGTTTTGGGATTTGGGGGAAGGTTTGGTTTAGACCCGGTAGGAATTCTGGGTTGTTTAGAATTGTGGTGAGGGGAGAGTACCTAGAGGATATATTGTTTGGTGTTTTGCTGATCTGTCTCCAATCTGACCACATTTCGTTTGTTATAGAAGAGGATGAAATAATGAACTTATTGAAATACTGAGGGTTCCAGCATATGTCATCTAGTCTATGCGACAATGATAGCATATTTTCAATTTGTACCCATTTTTTGGGGTTTGGGCCTCTTAGTTTGCACCAATCAGTAATTCTCTGCATGGAGATAGCAAGTTTATAAGAATGAAGGTGGGGGACACCCAGGCCTCCTTCTTTGGGGAGTTTATATAGTATGTTTTTATTAATCCTAGGAGGTCTGCGTCTCCAGATATAATCATTTATAATTTTTTGCAGGATGGCTAGATCTTTCTGAATACCTGGGATAGGGATTGTTTGAAGAATATATAGAACTTTTGGTAGTAGTGTCATTTTTGTGGCATGTATTCTGCCCAACCATGAGATATTTTTGGGAAGCCAAGCCGATGTAAGGGTCCTAAATTCTGAGATTAAGCTACCATAGTTGTGCCTGCGGAGGTCTGCTATATCGGGAGTGATGCGGATACCCAAGTATTTCAAGTATTTTGTTTGTTGTTTGAGGGGGCAAGTTAGTTTTAGTGCATTTAGGGATTGGCTGTTAATATTTATAGGAAGATATTCAGATTTTGTCACATTAACCAGGAAGTTAGAAACAGTCCCATAGAGATCTAATTCTGAGATAGTTGATCTGAGAGAGGGGAGAGGGTTTGTGAGAGTTAGGAGTATATCATCTGCGAATATAGCTAATTTATGAGTTTGCTCGCCGATATCTATCCCATGGATCTGGTTATTGTGTCTTATTTTAATAGCAAAATTTTGTTGGAGGAAGAGCAATTGTCTTTGTGATTTAATTTGAAGGATGGAGTTTAGTTTGTCTCTCTTCACTCTAAGTTCTTCTAGAACGGCATTATCTAGGGGATTGACTTTATGGGCGTAATCTAAGTTAGATATCTCAGTGGATAGGCGTTCTATCTCTACTCTGCTTTTCTTTTTGATTTGCGCTTTCACTTTAACAAATTCTCCCCTAATAGTGCATTTATGGGCTTCCCAAATGGTTGCCGCATTCACGTCTGGTGTATTATTGAGCATAAAATAATCCTTTATGTAATTTGAAAAGAGCTTGGTCTGGGTTGGGTCTAGTAGTATGGAGTCATCCAGTCTCCATTGGAAGGCTCTAAGGGGGGCTGAAGGCCAACTAATATTACACGAGACTAAGGAGTAATCAGACCAGGAGGTATGTTTTATCTGTGATTGTCTGGAGTGGGATAAGACTAGAAGATCTACCAATATGTAATCTAATCTAGAGTAATTACGTTTGGGGTGAGAGAAAAAGGTGTAATCAAGTTTTTGGGGGTTAAAGTATCTCCACACGTCATGTAAACCCAAGGTCTTGAGTTTCCGCCAGATCTTGGCGAGATTTGGAGTTTTGGCTCTAGATTCTGGATTTGAGCAATCTACTGTGGGGTCTAGAGGAAAAATGAAGTCCCCTGCAACAATAAGGGAGCCTCTCGCTTCCTTCACAATTAAGTCTAAGATTGAGTTTACAAACTTGTCTTGTCTGGAATTAGGGGCGTATGCATTTACGAGAGTTACCGGTTTACCATATAGTAAACCTTTTAGGCAGATGTATCTGCCTTCTTTGTCTGAAATGCACTGTGTTTTGGTGAAAGGTAAGGATTTGTGGATCAGGATACTGACTCAATTAACTTTCTTGTTAGGATTTGTGCTGTGGTAGTGTTGTGGATACTGCGGGGAGAAGTATTTGGGAATGTTTTTAGATTTGAAATGTGTTTCTTGGAGCATCAGTATATGCCCACCTTTTTTTTGAAGATCATTAATGGCCATTCTCCTTTTGTGGGGACAGTTTAATCCTTTAACATTTTGCTTGAAGATAATTAGATCATGTGGGGTGTGATTACCCATTTAAGTAATGTGAAAGAGCAAGCTTTGTCTGGTTAGATGGCAGGGGACATACAAAATGGACCGTTATGGGTGCAACCTGTATATGAAAAGAGAGGAGAAAGGTAAAGAAAACAGGGAGAAGAGGAAACAGAGATACAGAGATGAAGAAAAGTAGTAGACAAAATACAAATTTTACTAGTAATACGTAAAACATTCCTAAATTAGAGGAGAAAATCTCCCAACTGAATGAGAACAATAAAACATTTGTGAGTATATAACAGTCAAACATCTGTAAACATCAGTCATAGCAATATATTGAAAGTGAACTGAAAAACATTTTGTGGCAATAATAGGAACAGTAGTCCCTAGTTTAAACTGGGAAGAGCATTGTTAAGGTGAGAGATGTCACCCTTAGGTACTGTAAGTAACTAATGTGGTGAGAAAAAGAGAAGAAAAAGGAAGTTTACCACAGGATACTAAAGTCAACCTTTATCTCCCCTAGGAGATAGCTGAGGCGATGAGGGGTTTTGTACTCTCCTTTGACGAACTGGAACCCATTCTTTCCTCTGTGGTAGCGGGAGGGGTCCTTTGGAACTGTGATCTTTGTTGTGAACAGGGGAACTTTCATCCAGTTGTGGTGGTTGTATATCTAATTCTTTACAAATAGGCAGGATGTCGTCAACGGAGGAGCACGACAGGCGTCTGCCCCTCCATAGTATTATCAGGTGGAAGGGGAGACCCCATCTGTAAGGGATACTTCTTTTCCTCAGAAGCATTGTGAGTGGTTTGAGGTCTCTTCGTTTGGAAAGTGTTCTTTGGGATAAATCTGCGTATACCTGTATCTCCACATTGTCATGCCTGATGGGTTGATGTTCTCTTGCTAGCTTCATCAATTCTTGTTTTACTTGGAAGTTGGTGATTCGAACAATGACGTCCCTCGGCGGTTGGTCACCCTGTGGTTTAGGGCGTAGAGCTCTATGAGCCCTAGCTATCAATATCAATTTTCGTCTGATTTTCTTCTTTTTTCAAGGTGCTGAAGAAGTTTTGGAGGTATTGTTCTAGGTCCAGCGTGTTTTCCGCATCGTCTAGTTTGTCTTCCGAGATGTTTACACCTTGCTGCTAAATAGTGTTATGGAGCTCAGAGATAGCCTCTGCATGGGCATCCTGTGCGCCCTCAAGCGATTCCACCCTGTGCCCTATCTCAGAGATATCTTTCTTGAGGTCGGATATTTCATCCCTGATACATTGCTTGACTTGGGTAATCAGTGATGAGAAGTCCTTTTTGAGGGGATTGAGTTAAAAAGAGCTGTGGGTATAGTAATGCTTTCAGTGGGTTGTTCGCTTTCAGACTCTGATGAACTTTGACACAAGGCTTGGTCAGGAGGATCAGCCTCCTCAGAAACGTTGGTTTTAGCTTCTAAGGCCTTGAAAAATGTGTTCACGGTGTGTGATGCGGTTTTCAACTGCTTATTGCTCTTATTAGGTTTACTGCCTTTCTTTGGCGACATTTTTTTGGCGTAGGTTGGTAGAGGCTTGTATCACCAGCTTGAGTCAAGAAAGTGGGAGTTAGGAGTAATTCTGGAATAAGTGTTGTAAACAGTGAGATGAAGGATACCTCTTCTAATTTTTAATTAGCAGTTCTTGGCTCTAATCTCATTCATAAGACAGAGGAAATCTCTCCCAGGCTACCCTGCATGTAGTTTCTCAGTTTAGAAAAGCTTATGTAGTCAATGTGCTAAATATAGTAGAGCTCCCCTGTGGCATTCTCTACAGGATTGAGTGACAGGCAGATGTGCAGGGGTTAATGCTTGAGCGCATAAAGTTACATTATGTAAGGCTGTCTTATAGTTGTTGTAGCAGGCTTATAGTTAACTTATATCCCCATTCTTAACTAGCCTTGTGTAGTTTTGAGTGCTGGGGGATTCTATATTGTTGCGGCGTGTCTTAGTTCTGATCCCCTCTGCAGTTTACACAAGGTGCGTGTTTAAATTTATTACAGGCTGCGGCCTGTCACGGAACTCACCTCCGGCTCAGAAAGCCGAGTCTAGTCGCTAATCACCTCCTTCTCACCTCATCTAAAGCCCGGTGTTAGTTGCTCAGCAGTTATGGGCAATCCGGTGGCTCCGGTGTCACACTACATGCCTCAGTGGTGCAGGCGTCTAGGGGAGGGCCGCAATTGCGCGCTGTGTATCGGGAGCTGCGACGGCTACTTAGAGTGAAAGGGAATCTGTCCCAAAGTGACCAGCCTCAGGTCAATTGATGTAGCCACTGGTTTTGACTGTTAATAAGAGTGGGGCATAAGCCAGTAACGTCCTCAGACAGATAGGGCTCAGGAGCTCTAAGAAAAGGCAGCCATCTCCTAGGCTGGCTAGCTCCGCCCCCCAATGTTAGACTTTTTTATTTTCTGTAATGTTAGGTTTTCTTATTTTAGTAATGATAGTTTTTTATTTTTAAAGGTAAGATTAAGTTTTTATTTAATTTTACAGGTCATTTTTTTAAAAAGTTTTTTTAAGGTAGGATTTGTTTTTGTAAATTTAGGGGTATTTTAATTTGGGTTAAGTTAGGGGGTGTTAGGTTAGGAGGTTTAGATGATAGTTTAATACTTTGCATTGTGGGGATGGCAGTTTAGGGGTTAATAGATCTATTTAGTGTTTGTGATGCGGAGATGGTGGCTTAGGGCTTAATAATTCTATTTAGTGTTTGCGATGTGGGGGTGACGGTTTAGGGGTTAATAGTTCTATTTAGTGTTTGTGATGTGGGGAGATGGCGGTTTAGGGGTTAATAGTTTATGAGTGTAACTGTACGTTTTAGTTTCAGACAGTCAACCACAACTCTGAGATTGCAGAAATGATTAAAGCGTAAAAGGCGATTGCGCTAGTGCCTCACTTGTAATCTAGCCCTAAAACTTTAAAATTGATTAAGAATTATATTGCATGTTTCAAGGTTTTTGACTGAAAAGTGCTCAAAAGTGTGCATATATGTGTATATATGTATGTGTGCACATACATATTTACACAATAAACACATAAATATACATGTTCACACACACACACACACATATATATATACATATATATATATATATATACAGTATATATTTTTTTATATATATATATATATATATATATATATATATATATATATATATATATATATATATATATATATATATATACATACATACATACACACACTGGAGCCCTTCCCAGTCAAATACCTTGCCATATATAATATCCCTTTTTAACCATTTTTAACCATTTTTTATCAATATAAATGTTATTTTTATTTTTTATAAAAAATGTGTATATATCAGTGTAATACTGTATTTTACACACTACTTCAGGTCTCGGGTCGCACTGTTATCCTAGTGATATTTGGTCTTTTGCTCGAGTGCCACCCACAACTTTCAACTTGTAATATCAGCTCAATTTAGTGCCGTCAGAATATACATTGAAAGTAATTGTTGCGCTTTAGTGATTTTGGCTACGCTGATTTACTATGGACTTAATACCAAACTTGTAATCTGAGCCTTAGATGTGAAAAATACCATTATACACAGGGACAACCTCATTCAATTATCCGTAACTCTAAATTCTAACACAATAAAGTGTATAGTCCTTTTATATGTGGGTTACCTTAAGTATATGTCCTTTATAGGGCCAGATTACGAGTGCCGAACTATCGTTACCGAGAGGAGCATAAACACATTTGCAAAATTGCCGTGTTTTTTATGCTCAAATCCATATTACAGTTTAAATTACCACAAGTTCGCGTAAACAAATTTGCGGTAAATTAAACAGCGCGCTACTTGTAATTTACGCTACCCATATTTTCTATTGAGCGGCAATGTCCGCTTTTATTACAAGTTGAAATTAAATGCGATCACTTGAACGCAATCACATTTAACGCTCAAGCATTTTACTCTACCTGAAACAGTTGCCCTAAACTATACTATTAACCCCTAAACCACCACATAGCCCACAGCAAAGTACCCCTCTACACTCTAATCCCCTAAACCACCACACCCAAACATCACAAACTACCCCACTACACTTAACTGCTACAACCCCCATTGCAAAGTACTCACTAGCCTTTATTTAAACACCCCTAATCTAACACCCACTAAGTTATGGAGGGGGGGAACTAATATTGCATTAAAAATAAAAAAAACTAACATTACATTTAAAAAAAGCTAACATTATAAAGAAAAAATAACATTACAGAAAATTATAGCAATAGCCCTTAGAAGGACTTTTTATAGGGCATTGGCCTAAAGTGACTTAGCTGTTTTTCACCCCAAAAAAATACAAGCCCATTCTACAATACAAGTAACCCCCCACATCACCCCCAAAAACAACCTACTCTAAACATTGCCCTGAAAAGGGCATTTGGTTGTGCATTGCCCTTAGAAGGGTATTTGGTAGGGCAGTGCTCTTTTGCTGCCAAACCCCCCCCCAACTCTATTTTAAAAAAAAAAAGGCAACTAAAAAAAAGCCTATCACTAAATCCTAAAGATGATACTCATTAAACCTTAATCCGGGTTCTACGTGCTTGCCAACTGCGGGGCTCCTCTTCTATCCCAGCGGCGGTGATCTTCTATCTTTAGCCCAGTGGATGAAGGGTTTTTATTTTGTGGTGGGGCTTTAGTTTTAGAATTGGCATAACAGGATTTTTTAAATTTGGTCTTTTTTTTTCTGTAATGTTAGTTTTTTTTTTTTTTTCTGTAATGTTAGCATTTTTTCTGCAATGCTTTTTTTTTAAAAAAATTTAATGTTAGGTTTTCTTTTTTGTAACTTAGGGGGTGTTAGGTTAGAAGTGTTAACTGGTTGTGGGGGGGGTTAGAGGTTAGTTGCTACTTGATGTTTGTGGCGGTTTAGGAGTTAATAGAATAGAGGGGTACTTTGCAGCGTGGATATGTGGCAGTTTAGGGGTTAATAGTGTAGCTGGTACTTAGCGATGTATAGGGGTGGCAGTTTAAGTGTTAATAGTGTAGCGGGGACTTAGTGATGTCGGGGTATGGCGGTTTAGGGGTTATTAGAGCAGAGGGCTTATGGCAATGCAGGTTAGCGCGCGAGCATTGGTCTTAGAGTTGTTTTTGCTTTTTTTCACTCCATTTAAGTCTATGGGGGAGTATGTTAATGTGGTTGCCGTCACGCCGCTCTCCATTGCACCCCTCTGGCTGTTGCCAGGGATGCGGCGGTTGCTGTGAGTATGCGGCAATGATGTCATCGCCGCACGTCTAGTCCCCTCTCAAGCCGGTTGGATCCTTTGAAGTCCTCCTTGGTGTGAATCTGCTCCTATGTAAGTACCTGCATAACTTGCATACACTGCCAAAGTATAGGACTTACTGTGAGTGCTCCTGGGTGTTACTAATTGCTGGATTGCCTTTATGTTACTGAACTCTGCCTGTTTCACCACTCTGCTGTTTAACCCCTGAATTGCTGGATTCCCTTATTGTTATTGAACTCTGCCTGTCTGACCATTCTACTGGTTTACCCCTGAACTGCTAAACTGCTGGATTACCTTTTGTTGCTGACCTTTGCCTGTCTGACCATTCTACTGGTTTACCCTTGAACTGCTAAACTGCTGGATTACCTTTTGTTGCTGACCTCTGTCTGACCTCTGTCTGTCTGACCACTCTACTGGTTTACCCTTGAACTGCTAAACTGCTGGATTACCTTTGTGTTGCTGACCTTTGCCTGTCCCTGACCATTCTACTGCTTTACACCTGAACTGCTAAACTGCTGGATTGCCTTTCTGATGCCGAACTCTGCCTGTTTCTGACCATTCTTTGCCTTAACCTTATTGCCATGAAGGACTACCCTGTCTACTGTGAGTACTGCTTACCTAATTTCTTAAACTCTCTTTGTTCTGGGATATTTCCTTATCCTTCCACTTGATGCCGGGATAAGAAAAAGAAGACTACTTGCCAAGTTTGGTCTGATAGGGAAATATCCCACGAGCATTACATTATACTTGGGCCGTGGACCCAAATGAGGTAGCAAGAGCAGTCTCTCTTCAGGGACAGACCCTGGGAAGCCATGCCATACACTTGCAGAATGTGGATTCTACACTAGAGGCTATAACAGCTATGCTCTCCTCACTTTTTGCCGATAAAAACACTGCTCCTGTTCCCACACAGCCGGTCCCTGTTGCTAGTGCTGCAACCTCCTCCCCTGTTTCTGGTAGTATACCCTGGATACCGTTGCCTGACAAGTATGATGGTACTACCAAATGTAGGGGTCTTCTCAACCAATGCAGGCTTCACTTCCCCAATGACCCTCACACCTTCTAGTCTTATCAGTAAAAGGTCACTTTTATCATTTCTTTATTGAAAGACTTGGCTCTAGCCTGGGTCTTTCCCCTTTGGGAACAGAGTGCTCAGCTCCTGAACGATGCAGATACCTTCATTCCTGCATTATCTTTCCTCTGGCCACACTTCTGCTGCAGAATACTCTCTCAGATCTCCGCCCGAGCAATAGATCTGGGGCACAATACGCCATTGAGTTTCGCACCTTGGCACATGAGACCAGTTGGGATGGCAGTGCTCTCAAAGTGGCCTTCAAGAGAGGTCTCCATGAGCGCATCAAGGATGAGCTCACTTATCACTTATCACTTATGATGTTCCATCTTCCCTGGATGAATTCATAACACTTTGCAGCAGTCTGGATTCTCGCTTTCAGGAGAGACAAGCTGAGAGAACGAGAAATCACAGAATCCTTCCCTCTCATTCTCCTACCTGTCCAGTCTCTAGACTATCCTCTACCCCTTCAGCACCTCCAGTTACCTCTGAAGAATAACCCATGGATCTCTCTTTCCTTAAACCCTCTGTATCTGAACGACAGAGAAGAAGGAGATTAAGACTGTGTTTCTATTGTGGTTCTAATTCACACCAACTCAAGAATTGTGATATACTGTCGGGAAAAGCCAATGCTTAGAGGATAAAAGTGGGGTACCTCTAAGCCTGGCCACTACTAATTCCCCTCACTCTTCTCGGATTCTGGTACCTGTTACCCTTACCTGTCTTCAGAATTCTGTCCACGCTCAAGCCTTTATTGATTCAGGGGCAGCTGAAAATTTCCTAGATCACCGTTTAATGATTCACGCAGAAGAAACAATGTCTTAAAATAACCACTCTGGATGGCACTCCCCTTTGATCAGGTTTAATCCATTTCAAATCAGCACCCCTAACCCTGACTGTGGGAGTCCTACATACGGAACAGTTGCATTTAGATGTCATTCATTCCCCTGCACAACCAGTTATCCTTGGTCTACCTTGGCTACGTAAACACAATCCTTAATTCGACTGGACTAAGGGACAGTTGGTCTCCTGGGGTAAATCTTGTTTTCACTCCTGCCTGGCTAAAGTTACTCCGCTGCATCACATCCCTATAGCCAGTCTTCTGACCCCTTCTAATCTTCCCTCAGTATATGCAGAATTTACGGATGTCTTTGAAAAGAAAGCAGCTAATGTGCTGCCACCTCACTGTCCTTACGACTGCAAAATTGACCTCTTTCCTGGAGCCCCACTTCCTAAAGGGGGGACTTATCTGCTCTCCAAAGCTGAAACCAAGGCCATGGAGGAATATATCCAAGAGAACTTAGCTAAAGGCTTTATTCGCCCTTCCTCTTCTCCTGCCGGGGCTGGCTTCTTTTTTGTTAGTAAAAAGGATGGTGATCTCAGACCCTGTATCGACTACAGAGCCCTAAACAACATTACAATCAAGAATCATTATCCTATTCCTTTGATCACTGAATTATATGATTCACTCCAAAATGCTTGCTACTTTACAAAGTTGGATCTACGTGGGGCGTACAATCTCATTCGTATCTTCCTGGGTCATGAGTGGAAGACTGCCTTCTACACAAGATCAGATCATTACGAATACCTTGTAATGCCTTTTGGGTTGTGCAATGCCCCTGCTGTCTTCCAAGCATTCATCAATGATGTCTTCCTTGACTGCCTTAATCACACTGTCATCGTCTGTTTGGATGACATCCTCATATTCTCCTCCACCCTTGAGGAGCATCATTAGCATGTAAAACAGGTACTTCTACACCTCAGAAACAATTCTCTGGTAGCCAAGCTGGAGAAATGTGAGTTTAATCAAGTTCAGATCCAGTTCCTTGGCTATGTCATCTATAAGGAGGGTTTTGCCATGGATCCTACAAAGCTAACCGCAGTTCTGGACATCAACACACCTCATTAAAGGAACTACAGAGATTCTTGGTTTTACAATTATTATCGCAAGTTTATAAAGAACTTCTCCCAAATCGTTGCTCCACTCACTGAGCTGACTAAACGAAGCAGAGGCTGCAAGAATTGGTCTCCTGTAGCTGTGGATGCTTTCTCTCTATCTATCAGAAAAAGGTATTTTGTTCTGTTCCTGTGCTCTGCCATCAGGATCCTGATCTTCAGCTCACTCTAAAGGTTGATGCCTCCGAGATAGGAGCTGGTGCAGTCAACCCAAAGGGACCCTATAACTTCCAAGTTGCACCCTGTAGCCTTTTTTCCAAACGGTTTACTCCTGCGGAGAGGAATTATGATGTGGGTAATCATGAACTCTTAGCCATTAAAATGGGCCTGACTGAATGGCGTCATTGGCTAGAAGGTACCACCAACCCATTCAGATTCTCCCTGACCACAAGATTCTGACGTATCTAGAGACTGCTCATCGACTCAATCTTATACAGACTAGGTGGGCCCTATTCTTTTCCTGTTTTAACTTTATAGTCTCTTACCTTCCTGGGACCAAGAATAAAAAAGCTGATGCCCTTTCTCGTCAGTTTCCTCAGTCTAACGACTCTTCTGAAGCTCCTATCGAAAACATCATAACTCCTTCCTTTGTGGTTGCTCAGCTAAACACCTCTCTTCTTCAAAGACTGCAACGTGCCCAGTCAAGAAAACCTTCTGAAGCCCCTGCAGCTCTTGAGATCCTTTATGTTCCTCCAAACCTTTTGCTCTCCTTTGCTATCCTGGGCTCACAACAGCAAACCGTCAGGTCATCCTGGTTTGTCAAGAACCTTTAAACTCCTTTCCCAACACGTGTGGTGGCCTACCATGAAGTCGGAGTCTCCGGATTATGTCAAGGCTTGTCAGACTTGTGCAGTTAATAAGACTCCCTACCTCATGGCCTACTTCAACCATTGTCCATACCTAAACAACCATGATTTTGTTGTAGACCTCCCTCCTTCTGACCATCATACAGTAATCTGGGTTGTGGTGGATTAATTCTCCAAATTTGCTCATTTTGTACCTTTACCTAAGTTACCTACAGCCTAAGAATTGTCCACTCTTTTTCTGTGTATGGCTCCATGGTATACCCGTAACGATCATCTCTGACAGAGGACCTCAATTTATTTCTACCTTTTGGAGAAGCTTGGAACCACTATTTCTTTGTCCTCTGGTTATCAACAGCAGACTAACTGGCAGACAGAGAGAACCAATCAGGATCTTGAAGCTTATCTCAAAGCATATGTCAATTCACAGCATATTAATTGATCTGGGTTGTTACCCCTAGCTGAACTGGCAAAAAACACTCATTGGCATTCTTCTCTACAATGCTCTCCTTTCCAGGCCACAGCTGGTTATCAATCTCATGTATTTCCTCTTTCTGCTCAATCCATAGGAGTCCCTGCGGCAGAACGTTGCTTCACTGACCTCACTACCCACTGGCAACGAATAAGCTCTCAGTTACACTCAACCATCTCCAGATACAAGAGGTTTGCTGATCATCATCGAGCTAATATTCGTGCCTTTGTTGCAAGTGATCGTGTCTGGGTCTCTACCCGACATATCCGCTTACGTCAACCTTGTCACAACTTAGGACCTCGGTATATTGGTCCTTATAAAGTCCTCAAAACACTTTCTCCTGTTGCCTACAGAGTGTCCTTGCATAAGACCTTGCACATTCACCCAGTCTTTCACATCTCCTTGCTCAAACCCTACATCACAAATAGGTATACTCGACTCAGACATCCTCCTCTTCCACTCCTAATTCATGGTGAACAGAGTATGAGGTTGCCAAAATCCTGGATTCCAAAATCAGGCGCAGGCAGCTCAAATACCTTATAAACTGGAAGGGATAGTCTGTGGCAGAGCGTTACTGGGTCCCTGCCCGTAATTTGCATGCTCCATCTTTGGTCTCCAAGTTCCATGCTGCTCACCCTTCGAAGTCGACTCTGGTCCCTGGAGGGAACCCTTGAGTGGGGGGCTATGTCACGCCGCTCCCCGTTGCACCACTCTGGCTGTTGCCAGGGACGCAGCGGTTGCTGTGAGAGTGCGGCATTGCTGGTTGGAT
The DNA here is from genome assembly GCF_027579735.1 of Bombina bombina. NCBI lineage: Eukaryota > Metazoa > Chordata > Amphibia > Anura > Bombinatoridae > Bombina > Bombina bombina. Next base: position 515,835,155 of record NC_069502.1, read on the forward strand.
CCTTTGAAGTCCCCCTTGGTGCAAATCGGCCCCTATGTAAGTACCTGCATAACTTACATACACTGCCCAAATATAGGACTTAATGTGTGTGCTTATTTGCTGGATTGCCTTTTTGTTACTGAACTCTGCCTGTCTGACCATTCTACTGGTTTACCCCTGAACTGCAAAACTGCTGGATTGCCTTTCTGCTTCCGAACTCTGTCTGTCTCTGACCATTCTCTGCCTCAACCTTATTGCCGTGAAGGTCTACCCTGTCTACTGTGAGTACTGCTTACCTAATTTCTTATACTCACTTTGTTCTGTGATATGTCCTTATCCTTCTACTTGATGCCGGGATAAGAAGACTACTGGCCAAGTTTGGTCTGATAGGGAAATATCCCATGAGCATTACAGTTGCAATATTGTAACTTCGGCTACTTGCAACTTATAATGCGCATGCTACCCAGTGCACGCAAAGAGCCGAAGTCAAGCATAGTAAGCGTGCAAGTGGAAGCGATAAATAGCTCCACTCGGAATCTAGCTAATTTTTCTCCGCATTATTTAAAGGGTGATAATATTCAATATTTTTGGTATAGTTATAATTACCACAGTAAATTTAAATGATATTAATCATTATTGAAATGTGTCCCTCTCCGTAAGTGGATTTACTATTACTGAACATTCGCTTGTCCTCCTATAATGGGAAAACACCACTATTCTTTTGATAAAGTGTGTGTGCCATATATAAAGGTGGTCTCTAAGGTATAATTATTTTCTTGAGAAAAAGCATCTGACAAAATGTGCATTTAAGCACAAAAAAATGTGAGATTTTGCAATTTACGTTTAAAGTCAGCTGACTAGACTTGTTTTATGTTAGAAGCTAAGTTATAGGCATATTTAATGTATAATTTGTAGAGTGAATGTCTGACAAAACTATAGGCATATGGAAGAACATGAGGGGGTGGTGTATTCCTTATGTTGCTCCCCATAATATTTATAAAGACTTGAAAGTCCTTATTTGTAAGCAGCTATCCTCCTGTTGCCAAAAGTGATTGTCCTAACACTGACAAATACATGACAATATTTTATTTTTATTTTGGGGGTTCTGGTGATTTTAAATAAATTTTTATTAGGACCACACATTGAATGAATAAGGTCTCATTGTTCAAAAGGGAAGTTTTGTATCTTCATAACCATCATGCAATTGTCATAGTAATAACGATCACCTGGTAGGAATTGCTACCTTATGTTTATGTTGTTGATGTTAGGGCTTATAGAACCATGTTTCTCTGAACGAATAAACAAAATACAGGAATAAAAATAAATGGGAGAACTGGCTGAGATTAAAAATACAATACAATCCTAAATGTTGGTATTTTGCGAAAGTAAATACTAAATGTGGCACCATAAAATGTGAGTTTGAAATATTTAGGATATAATGACACCCATGCTGCTATTTACCATGTATGCCATAAAAAATTAAATAAAATGTAATTTGTTTTGTAATTTTTTTTTTGCATTTCAAAGCTTAATTTGTATGACAATCTCACTAAAAATAGTGATTTTGATGTATAAATTCAATGAGTACCAAACTCTAGACCAGGGGTGGGTAATGACTCAGCACTGTAGGGGTTAATGAGACGTGTTTATCCTTATATATATTTAATTACTCTCCCATTTTTAAGGTTTCATTATTCCGCGCCCACTATAGTACTATAGAACTCCCTGTCCCTTACTGTTAGTCTGTCTCCAAGATTTTTGCCTAGATTACAAGTGGATTGCTATTGATAAGCGCATGATTTACCCCAGAATGATGTAATCCCTTTAGCGCGCCCTATACGCTCAATGGATAGTGCGACCGCATTAAACATCGCTCATATTACAAGTTTAAAGTTATGTGTTGGCATGAGCACAACACATAACAGTACTAAATAAGTTAGCGCAACTTGAGGCCTGAAGTAAAGTGTTAGGGCTAGAATAAAAGTAGTACAAAACACATGTAAAACATATGAAAATAAAGTATTACATCCATACATATTAAATGTAAAATATGTAAAGGTCCAGTAGATGACCTTTACATATTTTACATTTAATATGGGTATACATGCATAAATGGTTATTTTCTTTCTTTATAACAAATATCTATATAGGTTTATGATTGCCCTGGCACATTAGACATTTGTCTTTCACTCATTTTCATACGCCTAGATTTAGAGTTTGGCGTTAGCCGTCAAAACCAGCGTTAGGGGCTCCTAACGCTGGTTTTGGCCGCCCGCTGGTATTTAGAGTCAGTCAGGAAAGGGTCTAACGCTCACTTTGCAGCCGCGACTTTTCCATACCGCAGATCCCCCTACACCATTTGCGTATCCTATCTTTTCAATGGGATCTTTCTAACGCCGGTATTTAGAGTCTTGGCTGAAATGAGCGTTAGAAATCTAACGACAAGACTCCAGCCGCAGCAAAAAGCCAGGAGTTAAGAGCTTTCTGGGCTAACGCCGGTTCATAAAGCTCTTAACTACTGTGCTCTAAAGTACACTAACACCCATAAACTACCTATGTACCCCTAAACTGAGGTCCCCCCACATCGCCGCCACTCTAATAAAAATTTTTAACCCCTAATCTGCCGACCGCACACCGCCGCAACCTACGTTATCCCTATGTACTCCTAATCTGCTGCCCCTAACACCGCCGACCCCTATATTATATTTATTAACCCCTAATCTGCCGCCCCCGCTATTGCTGACCCCTGCATATTATTTTTAACCCCAAATCTTCCGCTCCGTACACCGCCGCAACCTACAATATACCTATGTACCCCTAATCTGCTGCCCCTAACACCGCCGACCCCTATATTATATTTATTAACCCCTAATCTGCCTCCCCCAACGTCGCCGCCACCTACCTACACTTATTGACCCCTAATCTGCCGACCGGACCTCACCGCTACTATAATAAAGTTATTAACCCCTAATCCGCCTCACTAACCCTATAATAAATGTATTAACCCCTAAAGCTAAGTCTAACACTAACACCCCCCTAAGTTAAATATAATTTTTATCTAATGAAATAAATTAACTCTTATTAAATAAATTAATCCTAATTAAAGCTAAATACTTACCTGTAAAATAAACCCTAATATAGCTACAATATAAATAATAATTATATTGTAGCTATTTTAGGATTAATATTTATTTTACAGGCAACTTTGTATTTATTTTAACCAGGTACAATAGCTATTAAATAGTTAATAACTATTTAATAGCTACCTAGTTAAAATAATTACAAAATTACCTGTAAAATAAATCCTAACCTAAGTTACAATTAAACCTAACACTACACTATCAATAAATTAATTAAATAAAATACCTACAAATGAATACAATTAAATAAACTAACTAAAGTACAAAAAATAAAAAAAGAACTAAGTTACAAAAAATAAAAAAATAATTTACAAACATTAGAAAAAGATTACAACAATTTTAAGCTAATTACACCTACTCTAAGCCCCCTAATAAAATAACAAAGCCCCCCAAAATAAAAAAATGCCCTACCCTATTCTGAAATACAAATAGAAAAGCTCTTTTACCTTACCAGCCCTTAAAATGGCCTTTTGCGGGGCATGCCCCAAAGAATTCAGCTCTTTTGCCTGTAAAAAAAACCATACAATACCCCCCCAACATTACAACCCACCACCCACATACCCCTAATCTAACCCAAACCCCCCTTTAATAAACCTGAAGATCTCCCTACCTTATCTTCACCACGCCGGGTATCACCGATCCGTCCAGAGGAGCCTCCAAAGTCTTCATCCAAGCCCAAGCGGGGGCTGAAGAAGTCCTTCATCGGGCTGAAGAGGTCCATCATCCGGCTGAAGTCTTGATCCAAGCAGGCACTGAAGAGGTCCATCATCGGGCTGGAGTCTTGATCCAAGCGGGCGCTGAAGAGGTGGTAAGGTAAAAGAGCTTTGTTATTTTATTAGGGGGCTTAGAGTAGGTGTAATTAGCTTAAAATTGTTGTAATCTTTTTCTAATGTTTGTAAATTATTTTTTTATTTTTTGTAACTTAGTTCTTTTTTTATTTTTTGTACTTTAGTTAGTTTATTTAATTGTATTCATTTGTAGGTATTTTATTTAATTAATTTATTGATAGTGTAGTGTTAGGTTTAATTGTAACTTAGGTTAGGATTTATTTTACAGGTAATTTTGTAATTATTTTAACTAGGTAGCTATTAAATAGTTATTAACTATTTAATAGCTATTGTACCTGGTTAAAATAAATACAAAGTTGCCTGTAAAATAAATATTAATCCTAAAATAGCTACAATATAATTATTATTTATATTGTAGCTATATTAGGGTTTATTTTACAGGTAAGTATTTAGCTTTAATTAGGATTAATTTATTTAATAAGAGTTAATTTATTTTGTTAGATAAAAATTATATTTAATTTAGGGGGGTGTTAGTGTTAGGGTTAGACTTAGCTTTAGGGGTTAATACATTTAATCGAGTAGCGGTGAGGTCCGGTCGGCAGATTAGGGGTTAATACTTGAAGTTAGGTGTCGGTGATGTTAGGGAGGGCAGATTAGGGGTTAATACTATTTATTATAGGGATAGTGAGGCGGATTAGGGGTTAATAACTTTATTATAGTAGCGGTGAGGTCCGGTCGGCAGATTAGGGGTTAATAAGTGTAGGTAGGTGGTGGCGACATTGGGGGTGGCAGATTAGGGGTTAATAAATATAATATAGGGCTTGGCGGTGTTAGGGGCAGCAGATTATGGGTACATAGGGATAACGTAGGTGGCGGCGGTGTACGGAGCGGCAGATTAGGGGTTAAAAAATATGCAGGGGTCAGCAATACCGGGGGCGGTAGATTAGGGGTTAATAAGTGTAAGGCTAGGGGTGTGTAGACTCGGGGTACATGTTAGGGTGTTAGGTGCAGACTTAGGAAGTGGGGCTGCGTTAGGATCTGAACGCTGCTTTTTTGCAGGTGTTAATTTTTTTTCAGCTCAAACTGCCCCATTGTTTCCTATGGGGGAATCGTGCACGAGCACGTTTTTGAAGCTGGCCGCGTCCGTAAGCACCGCTGGTATTGAGAGTTGCAGTGGCGGTAAATTATGCTATACGCTCCCTTTTTGGAGCCTAACGCAGCCCTTCTGTGAACTCTAAATACCAGCGGTATTTAAAAGGTGCGGGAGAAAAAAAGCATGCGTAGCTAACGCACCCCTTTGGCCGCAGAACTCTAAATCTAGCCGATAGTTTTTAAATGAAACTCCTGTCTACACTGTTTTAATTCTTTGTACATATGTATTATTAAAGGGACAGAAAATTTAAAAATAATGTTTCATAATTATATTACATTATCCTAGTGACACCTGCAAAAACAAAAGAGATTTGAGAGATTTATCCCTCAAAGGTATACTTACCTTGCGTTCCTCGACAGCCTTTTTTGATTCTGTCTTTTTTTCAAAAATGTGTCACAGGTGCATAGTCTAATCACAGCACTCACGATTGCAGCATTGAAATAAATTTAGCGTGCTCCCACGCTGGTTTAATTTGTAGGTTTTAACATTATTGTAATGTAATATTATTTTTTTACGTTTACAACTTAGCTTTTTGTAGATTTGATAGGCATTTGTGAGCATATTAGGGAATGTTTAAAATACCAACAATCAATTAGGGAGTGTTTACAATAACAACAATCACTGTAGCTCACTCACGAACAACAAGGCATGTCTAGATCCTACTCTGATACCTAAAGTTAGATTAAGATAGTAATTAACTAGATAATAATTCAAATAAGACTTGAAAAGATCTTTGTATATTCTATCTGCCTCCCTTTTGAAACATCCAGAAAAATGCATTTTGTCTTTCAGAGGAATTTTTAATTCTAATTTTATTTAGTTTTAATTTAAAAAAAATGTCTATAACATCAAATGGTATCATTATCAGGTACAAAAAGCTCACAATCATTATGGACTGACACTGTCTGGATCCTGTGTGACTATGAGCGAGGTCTTGGAGGATAAACATCTCAATCTATCAACAAAAATACATTACTCAACATAGCCAGACACCCTTTAATAGATTTTTTTTTTAACCAACACAGAGTATTTCAATCAATGGCCTCTATTTATCAAAGGTCTGTCAGACCTGATCCGACAGTGCGGATCAGGTCCGACAGACCTCGCTGAATGCGGAGAGCAGTACGCTCTCCGTATTCAGCATTGCACAGGTAACATTGCAATTTTAGATCATGTAAATTTTGCCTTAGAATGTAGTTTGCATTTTTTCATTTTTACAAAAAGTGCATTTTTAGCTTGAAAAATTCATGATTTATTTATATATATATATATATATACACAATACCCCACAGATTTGAGCGATGCGCTCTGCCTTACCCTCTTCCTGTTTTGGCAGCACTATGGAGCGTGGGATGACGTCACACGTCGTAGTTACGGTTGCACTTGCCACAACTCAGTGCTCTCGTCCTAAGCGCTGTAAATACATGCAATTCAAAGAAGGATGTCCTGGCTTCAAATAAAATTACGTTTTATGGAAACACTGAAGCCAGGACATCCTTCTTTGAATTATATATATATATATATATATATATATATATATATCTTCAAAAACCTCCAACCAGAATCAGTGCTTTAATTAGTTTTGAATGGTTAGCTCATGTATACAATTTCTGAATGGTAACATTTTGCTAAATGCAGATTAGCTGAGTAAAAGCACCTGTCTGTTTTATTTTCACACTATTTTATTTCTTTAAAGTCACATCACTGGCTTCCTTGATGCAAAAAAAGTGTACAATGTAAAATCAGAGTAAAAAGTTACATTTTATTCTGTTGAAAGTATGTGAATTATTTACAGTAAAACTAAACTAAACAAACATATAAGCATATCAACATATGTAACTTCTTAAAATGTTTTTTTAAAAAAAAGGAATTTGTTTTTAATTTTCCAGCAGTTAATAATTATATTAAAGGTATTACAATAAAACATCAGATTCACAAATGTTGTTAGTAAACTCCAGTGGTAGAAATATTAGAGGAAGAAAAGACTATTCATTTTTACCTAATACCTGGGTAAAGGGATATAATCTGTTTAGTCCAATTAATTCATTTGAAAATAAGTAGAATTTTAGGCAGTTAAAGGTGAAACAGAAAAAAGTGAGATAGTTATATGTTCAATACTAAATTGTGTTTTATCTGTATAAATCCAACTTTTACTGATTTCAGTTGTGTTTTGATATGGAGGCCTAAGGCCTGATTTGCTGTGACCAGTTAGCTGTGTGGCGGTATGGCAGGGTTAGCAGAACAGACAGTGCCCAGTATGCAGATTACGTGTTTGTTATTTTTATTTCTCTGTGGGGTCCCAAAAGGATATTGCATTATGATAAGCAATTAGGTTGATCAGAGGACATGAGATTCCCACCTATGGACTGAAATGAAAGAAGGGTTAGATATTTAAAACTGACAAGGTGAGTGTGTAGAGTATATTATAGTTTATAACACCTATAGCTTGTGTGCTAACCCGACCGCGTTTAACCAAGTACGCCATAGCCGTTGTGAGTTATTAATATATTACATTCCAATGTTCTTCACATAGAAAACAATGTTTTTTTAATTTTTTATATATATATATATATATATATATGTTTTTTTTTTGTAATATATATATATATAGCTATATATATGTATATATATATATATATATATATATATATATATATATATATATATATATATATTATATATATATATATATATAGTATCTCACAAAAGTGAGTACACCCCTCACATTTTGTTTAAATATTTTATTATAACTTTTCATGGGACAACACTGAAGAAATTACACTTTGCTACAGTGTAAAGTAGTGAGTGTACAGCCTGTATAACAGTGTAAATAACTCAACACACAGCCATTAATGTCTAAACCGTTGGCAACAAAGTGAGTACACCCCTAAGTGGAAATGTCCAAATTGGACCCAAAGTGTCAATATTTTGCGTGGCCACCATTATTTTCCAGCACTGCCTTAACCCTCTTGGGCATGGAGTTCACCAGAGCTTCACAGGTTGCCACTGGAGTCCTATTTCACTCCTCCATGATGACATCATGTAGCTGGTGGATGTTAAAGACCTTGTGCTCCCCCACCTTCTGTTTGAGGATGCCCCACAGAGGCTCAATAAGGTTTAGGTCTGGAGACATGCTTGGCCAGTCCATCACCTTTACCCTCAGCTTCTTTACCAAGGCAGGGATCATCTTGGAGATGTGTTTGGGGTTGTTATGTTGGAATACTGCCCTGCGGCCCAGTCTCCAAAGGGAGGGGATCATGCTCTGCTTCAGTATGTCACAGTACATGTTGGCATTCATGGTTCCCTCATGCAGGCCCAGACCATGACACTCCTACTACCATGCTTGACTGTAGGCAATACACACTTGACTTTGTACTCCTCACCTGATTGCCGCCACACACGCTTGACACCATCTGAACCAAATATGTTTATCTTGATCTCATCGGACCACAGAACATTGTTCCAATAATCTATGTCCTTAGTCTGCTTGTCTTCAGCAAACTGTTTGCGGGCTTTCTTGTGCATCATCTTTAGAAGAGACTTCCTTCTGGGATGACAGCCATGCAGACCAATTTGATGCAGTGTGCGACGTATGGTCTGAGCACTGACAGGCTGACCCCCCACCCATTCAACCTCTGCAGCAATGCTGGCAGCAATCATACATCTATTTCCAAAAGACAACCTCTGGATATGATGCTGGATTCTTTGGTAGACCATGGTGAGACCTGTTCTGAGTGGAACCTGTCCTTTGAAGCCGCTGTATGGTCTTGCCCACCTTGCTGCACCTCAGTTTCAGGGTCTTGGCAATCTTCTTATAGCCTGGGCCATCTTTATGTAGAGCAACAATTCTTTATCAGGGACGTCAAAATCTGTCCCTGAGTCATCGTCTGGATGACCCTCAATCAGTGTCAATGGCAGCGGGGGAGAAGAGCGGTTGCTCCTAAGGGTAGCCATTGACACTAGCCTGATGTTCTTTCTCTTGGCTGCCTTAGATGTGTGAAAATATAAAGTTGTATGTCAACATTAGATCCATGTGATATTTTTCTTTTGTGTAATGTATCTGCAGCTGTAATGCATGTAATCTTTATTTCCTCTGATGAAAATAACAACCTATTTAAAATATATATATATATATATATATATATATACAGTATATATATTTATATATATATATATATATATTTACATGCAGTACATATATTTATATTTATATATATATATATATATATATATATATAATATATTGTAACGATATATATATCCAGTCAGTTTGAATATTTATGTTTAATTCTGTACTTGATATATTTTAGGATATAACAGGAGTTTCCTGTAATATGTTTGTTACACCTTTCCTTTGTTAAAACTATTTGGAAGTAATAACTAATAAAGAGAGGTGTTTTTATAGTAAAAGTATCCAGCAAGGCAAATAAGCAAATCTCTTATGGAGAGAAATGCTATAGTAAGTGAGCAAAGGTATGTCCGGAGTCTGACAGTATAACTGGAGAGTATTCTTAAGGAAGGTTCACAGAATAAGGTTAATTCAGAATTATAATAATTGACTCTGTAAGTATTTCTTCAATCAGGTATACCATAAGAAGATTAAATGAATAAGGTTACCTAGTGTCCGGTAAGTACGAATCCTCCTGTTGGTATAGCGAGTTGTAACCGCTGATCGTTGCAGTGAGAGATGCGCCTTGCTTCCGTGGCATCTGACGTCAGAGGAGGTGAGACGGCGGAATGCCGTGAAGCAAACTAGCTATGCTTAGGAGAGATGGTGAGAGAAATTACCTTCAGATACAGTACAAGTCACAACTCACAATTTTAGGAGGAATATCCAGTAACAGGTTTGGATAGTTGCGGAAGAAGTTAGTTGAACTGAGTTAGCCACAGACACAGTGAGACGATACGGTATTGAACAGGTGAGAGGTGATAGGAAGGCGGCAGGAATTAAATATCCAATGAGGAGCAGAACGGCACACTGTAAAAGCTGGTAGAAAGTTGTATTTAATTTCAATAGTTAGGAATAAATAACGAAGTATAGGAGCTTAGTTGGAGTAACTACAAAGGAGTCAGACAAAATACTAAGCACTGAATGAGAAGTGAGCAGGTGTTTTGTAAGGGGCGTATGCGTTTGATTGGCTAAAATCCTTAAAGGAACATACTGCATAACAATATCCTGACATATATATTTAGGCACCCCTGTCAATTTCCATGATTTTCATTTATAAATAATTTTTTGGATCAGCAATTTTATTTTGATCTATTAAATAACTGAAGGACACAGTAATATTTCAGTAGTGAAATGCGGTTTATTGGATTAACAGAAAATGTGAAATATGTATCAAAATGAAATTAGACAGGTGCATAAATTTGGGCACCCCAACAGAAATATTGCATTAATATTTAGTAGAGTCTTCTTTAGCAGAAATAACAGCCTCTAAATGCTTCCTGTAGCCTGTAATGAGTATCTGGATTCTGGATGAAGGTTTTTTGGACCATTCCTCCTTGCAAAACATCTCCAGATTAGTTAGGTTTGATGGTTGCAGAGCATGGACAGCCCGCTTCAAATCACCCCACAGATTTTCAATGATATTCAGGTCTGGGGACTGGGATGGCCATTCCAGAACATTGTACTTGTTCCTCTGCATAAATGCCAGATAGATTTTCGGCAGTTTTTTGGGTCGTTGTCTTGTTAAAATATCCAGCCTCGGCGTAACTTCAACTTTGTGACTGATTCCTCAACATTATTCTCAAGTATCTGCTGATATTGAGTGGAATCCATGCGACCCTCAACTTTAACAAGATTCCCAGTACCGGCACTGGCCACACAGCCCCACAGCATGATGGAACATCCACCAAATTTTACTGTGGGTAGCAAGTGTTTGTCTTGGAAAGCTGTGCTCTTTTGCCACCTTGCATAACGCCCCTTGTTATGACCAAATAACTCAATCTTTGTTTCATCAGTCCACAGCACCTTCTTCCAAAATGAAGCTGGCTTTTCCAAATGTGCGTTTGCATACCTCAAGCAACTCTGTTTGTGGCATGTGTGCAGAAAAGGCTTCTTCCGCATCACTCTCCCATACGCGGAATTGTTGAACAATGCACAGTGACACCAGGTCTTTGGATATGGTCTGTGGGCTGTTTTTGACTGTTCTCACCATCCTTTGCCTTTGCCGCTCCGATATTTTACTTCTGGCCTTAACAAGAACTGTGCCTGTGGTCTTCCATTTCCTCACTATGTTCATCACAGTGGACACTGACAGCTTAAATCTCTGCTATAGCTTTTTGTAGCCTTCCCCTAAACATAATGTCATTTGAGAGTTGTTTTGAGACCCCCATGTTGCCACTCTTCAGAGGAGAGTCAAAGAGAACAACAACTTGCAGTTGGCCACCTTAAATACCTTTTCTCATGATTGGATGCACCTGTCTATTAAGTTCAAGGCTTAATGGGCTCACCAAACTAATTGTGTTTTCCAATTAATCAGTGCTAGGTAGTTACAGTTATTCAAATCAACAACATGACAAGGGTGCCCAAATTTATGCACCTGTCTAATTTTGTTTTCATGCATATTGCACATTTTCTGTTAATCCAATAAACCTCATTTCACTACTGAAATATTACTGTGTCCTTCAGTTATTTGATAGATCAAAATGAAATTGCTGATCCAAACACCCAATTATTTATAAATGAAAATCATGGAAATTGTCAGGGGTGCCTTAACTTTTCCATACGACTGTATATGTATATATAAAATATATATATATATATATATATATATATATATATATTCATGATTCTGATAGAGTATGAATTTTTAATCAACCAAATTTACTCATATTATTAATTTTTCTTCTTTCTATGGCTGTCTTTATTTAAAAAATAATGTAAATAAGCTAAGGAAGCAGCCAATTTTAGTTTATTGACCCTGTACAGAACTTTTTTATTGGTGGCTGACATAAAATTGGTGGCTGCCATCAAGACACCAATCAGTAAAAACAACCCATGTTTTGAAATTAAAATGTGCCTGCAACTAAACTTATATTCTTGGATTTTCAAATAAAGATACTAACAGAATGAAATAAAATTTATAGGACTACATTACAAAGTTGATTAAAATGTAATGCTCTATCATGAAATAAAATTTGAGTTTTCTGCGTCATTGAAATATACATAGTTTATAAGTATAATACACAATATAATAAATGCTACTTATTGGCTCCATTGAGCGATTGGAGCGCCCGGTAGCGCTCAATTTTGCGTCTCTGAAGGTCCAAAAACATCCAGAGGCAACTAAGACGCGACCGCCTGATCCCGGACACCCTTCGAATCTGCTGCATCAACTCTTAGATGATGCGGTCCCTATCTTCATGTCGGATGCCCCGGACTCCTCATATCCTTCGCGGGAAGTAGCGGTCCATCCCGTACACCAAGATGACCAGCTCACCATCAGTAAATATTGGAGGTTGCGCCATCTTGAACTCCAAAATAACTATAAATGAATTTTTAAGTTCGACACAACTATCTCAATTAGAGAGCAATCTGATTGGTTATTGACAGTGAAAATAATTATTAATCTTTGATTGGCGGATTATATTCATCATGTGTTCATGACCATTGCTATGTAATCCACATTAAAACTATATTCATATTATATAATATGCGTTACCACTGACTAAGTTATGAAAACTATATCCTGTAACATCTTTTTTTTCCCCTTGCTAATAAATCCTTTATAAAACAAATATGAATATATTTACTTACAATAGTGTATTGAATCAATCTTAACTAATTTGATTGAAGAAGTTATTGATTATATAACAATATTAATTTTATTAAAAAAACAAGTTCATTTACTAAATCACTTATCTGAACATTTAATATTATATGCGTCACCAATGACGGCATTATTAATAGGATGTACTAAAATAATTGAATAACTGTCAATAAAGCTAATACTGTAACACATTTTAATTGATGATTGTCTAATTGTTAACGGCTGATTGTCTACGTATTGACTAACTTTAAAAGGGGAATGAAAATAAGTCCTACAAAGCTTTGATGATAGCTGTAGTTCTGGATGTGATTTTGTGGTGTTTTTTTCTGGCGACTTTTCTGTACTTTATTTTTTTATTTTGATATGGCGCCTGGAAAGACAAAATCCGAGCGCAATATCTAATTTACTTTTGATCAGAATTGGATTTTAGTTATCCAGATTTTAGAGCACTATGATTTTATAATTGTTTCCAAAACCCAACAGACCTCTCTCTCCAGAAAACAACACATCTGGAGAGATATAGCTGACAGTGTCTCCGCCGAAGCCGCTCATGCGAAATCGGTGGAGCACTGTAAGAAGAGATTCTCAGACATCAACAGAATCTTGAAGGCCAAGCTGGCCAGGGAGAAACAGTCTGCATGTACTACAGGCGGTGGCGTGCCGTATACAGCAGAGTTGTTTTCATACAAGACTCAGCTGATGGAGAAGCTGAGGGCAAATATGACGCTCGGTCTGGATTTGGTTGGGCATGATACTGACGAGGTGGCAGGTAAAGTTCTATTACATGCGTTCTTCATGTCGCAAAAGTGTTTTAAGGAAAATATAGGCCTTTTGTTTTATTGACATTATGATAGACAATTATATTAGTACTCATGTTTTCTTGTTTTTATCTTTTTTCCAGCATCTACCAGTGCTGCTGCAGGTACAGCTGCTGCTGATGCTGCAACTGATGGGGATGACACACAGCTTCTGCTCGGCCGCCACGCAGCCTGACATTATGTGCAGCACCAGCAAAATAATTACGCCTTTTTCCCTTTAAAATGCACAAGTCGCTATTAGTTGGCTGTAAACTGTGTACAAAGTACCTCTATGTTAGTGGATGCAAAGGATATGTGTTGCTCCTATAGCATGTTGGTAGCTGCATTCACTCCACTTTCCCCCTCTTCACGGCCTTCTCAGAAATAGCCCAGTGTGCTGTTGCCATTAGGGAAACCCCTCTCCTAGGCACAAAATGATCCGAAGTCCAGGGCTTGGAGCCGCACTGCTCCCACAAGAAACTATTTTAAGGAAAATTCTAAATTCTATCCAATACAATGTAGAGGGAGTATTTTAGAGACCTTTCAGGCGAGGGTCGAGAGGGATCTCATATTGCTACACCAAACTACCCCTGTTGGTCAGCATAACTTAAACCCTAAAGAAAGAGAAGTATTAAAAAGGCTCCATGATAATGGAGATTTGGTAATTTGGAATGCTGACAAGGGGGGTTCGGTTGTCACAATTCATTGCTGAAGCAGAAAGACAGTTGCATAATGAAATGTGCTATCAGAAACTAAGTGGTGACCCAACAAGGAAGTATAAACAAGAGTTAGCCCAGATCCTAGATGAATTGGGAATTATAGATGGGCCTACCTGTGACTTCCTCCTGGTAGATAATCTGGTGATACCGATTTTTAACCATCTACCCAAAGTTCACAAATCCCTGGAAGGAGTCACAGGTAGACCCATTGTAAGTGGTATAGGGTCACTTTTAGAAAGATTATCACAATGGTTGGACAGTATTTTGCAACCATTGGTTGAAGGCCTCATGAGTTTCCTACAAGACACCACTCATGTATCGAATTTGGTGCGAGACCTAGATTGGGAACAGTCTGATTTGTGGCTCTTTAAACTTCAATACCACATGACAAGGGCTTAGTGGCCATAGAATTTTTCCTGCATAGGAATACAGACTATCCTGATGAGTTTGTGATGTATGGTCTGAGGATTGTTAGGTTCTTACTGACACACAATTATTTTGTCTTTGAGGGGGTTTTCTATCTCCAGAGATGCGGGACAGCAATTGGCGCAAAATTTGCGCCCTCTTTCGCCAAACTCTTTATGGGGTGGTGGGAGCTGTCATGCATCTATGGGGATGGAAACCCCTTCAGGCAGAATATACAGTTTTACAAGTGGTATATTGATGATCTGCTTCTGGTGTGGAGAGGCACTGGAGAAAAGGCAAAATAATAATAATAAGGATTAATTTCCTGGATTTAACCCTTAAAGGTGTACCAAATGTTGGGATTGAAACCGAGGTGTACAGAAAACCTATCACAGGTAATACCCTTCTCCACTAAAGGAGCAGTCATCCAAAACAGGTCTTTAGGTTGCCAAGGGACAGTTTACAAGACTGAAAAGAAACTGTAGCTATATAAAACAGTATGAGGCACATGCAGACCAATTATCTGACTGTCTAATGATCAGGGGCTATAAGCCACAAGAAATTGTTAATATCAGAAAAGAGGTAGCGTTAACTGAAAGACATTATTTGTTAAACAAGTCAGAGTCACACAAGGAAAAGAGTAGAGGAACCTTTTTTTGTTACTGATTATAGTACGCAATATTATAAGATCTGCAAAATTGTACAGAAAAACTTTAGGCTATTGGCAGCAGATGATGCTTTATCAGAGACAGTACAAAAAGGGTGCAAATGTTCTTTTAGGAGAGGAGTTTCAATGGTCAATATTCTGGCACCCACACAACTGAAACCTCTGCAGAGGGAAGATACTAGCTCTTGGCTTAGGTTTAAGGGTGTCTATAAGTGTAGTAACTTTACATGTAAAGCCTGCGGACACCTGACGGTAGGGGAAGGTTTTTAAAAGTGAGGTCACAAATAGTACATACAATCATAATAAGTGTATGAACTGTAGAAACAGATATACAGTATACCTAGCAGGCTGTACGGTCTGCCATCTTCAGTATATAGGGATGACGTCAAGAGAGACACAGTCACGTATAAGGGAACACCTTTCTAACATCAAGGACGGTGTCCTGACTACCCCCCTTGTCCAGCATTTTAATAGAGTCCATAATAAAGATGCTGCCAGTTTTAAATGGACCATTATACAAACAGTTAATGTTGGATGGAGAAGGGGAGACAGAGCACTTGCCAAAAGGGAGGTGTTCTGGATATTTCAATTACAGACTATAGACCCGCCTGGACTAAATTCAGCTTATGACCTAATTAACTTTTGGAAGTAGTATAGATGATTGATTCAGGGTACAGGCCCTACTAGTTAGCATTGAAACTAGTGCAGTATATGGTATAAAAGACTACGTCCTGCTCACATATCATCAATATTGAGTGTAGTAGTTTGGTACCATGAGGGGACAATAGAGTAAGTAACTATATATATATATATATATATAGAGAGAGAGAGAGAGAGAGAAAGAGAGAGAGAGAGTAATTGGATTACATATGTATTCATTTCTAAACATGTAGTGCATTGCTGCTCCTTCAACAAACGAATGAATACAATTTTTGATTATGGGTGAAATGTTAAGTTATTTAAAGGGACAGTGAAGTACCAAACAAATATTTCAAGATTTAAATAGAAAATTTAATTTTGTTAGAAATTAAAATTTACTTTCATCAAGAATTGTGATTTGTTCTTTTTGTATTCTTAGTTGAAAGCTAATTTCTTAGACCTTGAAGACTCTATTCTGAAATCATTTAGACCACTAAAGGTCATTAGTTAATGTGTTTCATATAGATAACAATGAGCTCATGCACGTTACGTTAACCTGAAGTTAACAGTGATTGGCTAAAATGCAAGTCTATCTAAAGAACTGAAATAAGGGGGCAGTTTGCAAAAGCCTAGCTAGAAGGTAAACACAGAGTTAAAAATGGTATTGCTATAACTTTAAAAATCAGAGTCAAGTGTACACCAAAAATTTTTTTATTTGAAGATATTTTAATAAACATCTGTTTTTCAAAAACTTTACAATGAACAATTGCAAGATCGACAAAATTAACCACTTTCAATCAATGGCAAGACAGTGATATACAATATAATTTTGTAGATATTTAAATGACAATTCTTGCTAAAACATAATCCAAAATATAGCATCTTTTGGATTAAAAAGTATATTGTAAAGTAAATATGAATAAATAAAAATACTGTATGTTGCACTGTCAACATTATTGCCAAAAACCGCCTGAATATAGTCTGCTCAAGCTTGGAATCAGTCTCCTGTAATGGAGGTAGATGTTCACCATACTCGTGGACATACAAGCTCTCCAGATCTATATCAGGGATTGTTAGGGCAATGTTGTGCAACATACAGCAAATCAAAAAAATTTAGGAGATTTTGGAGGGGGCGTACTGAAGAACCCCACCAGAGATGTCCAAGCAGCGGAAATGGCTCTTCAATATGCCAAAGGTGCGCTCAATCACTGATCTGGTGGCGATGTGTGCCTCATTGTAGCGCACCTCTTCTACTCCGTTGGGGTTGTGAACGGGTGTGAACAGCCATGGAAGACACGAATATCCAGACTCACCTGCATAAAAGAAATAGAGCATTGATATTAGCAATCAGAATGAATAAAATATATAATATACATATTTTTGAGTATATAAGAGATATTTACCTATCAGGATTCCCTCTGGCATTTGTCCCTCCTGGAAGCGATGGGAGATGGCAGAATTCCGGAGGACAAAGGAATCGTGGTTGCAGCCAGGGAGTCCAGAGCGTATGCTCATGATCCTCAAACTGGCGTCATAGATGACCTGGATATTCAGCGAGTGGTTGTGCTTCCTGTCCCAGTATGGCTCCTCTCTACCCCTGGGAGGCTGCACCAATACATGCGTGTAATCTATGGCCCGCAATAACCTTGGCAATCAGATGATAGAACTGGAGCTTGACAGCATGCCACTCCTCAGGTGTATTGGAGAAGTGGACATGATGAACGAGGTGTTGGTGCAAGGCATTCAAGACAACCTTCAGATGATGTGAGAAGGTTCCCTGGCTCATACCTATGCCTAGACCTGCCACAGCCTGGAATGATCCAGTTACCAAAAAAAAGAGGACCGATAGTAATTTCACCATCCAAGGGAATGCCCTAGTTCTTGCAGTGAGTGGCTCGAGAGGGTCCTTCATTTCGACATAGAGCCTCTCAATAGAGGCCCTATTTAGTCAAAATCTACGGATCACCTCTCGGTCACTGAGGGCATGGAGACCAACCCTAGGCAGAAACACCCTCGGCACCCGCTGGCGTCTTCGTTGTCGCACAACCGCAGCCATCAACACCCGTCTTTCCCTGCGTCTCCTTAAGAACAGGACAAACTGTAAGGCATCTAGCATGTCCATGATCAAATTATTGATAGCCCTTTTTATAATGCCAAGTTCTACAGCTGTGAATGTTTTCAGCAATTGAATTAAAGATGAGCAACACATTACATAACAAATGACTTGAAGAATTTCAGTATTATTGTGTCATTTGATGAGCAAATTGATTGAATAATTTATGCACCACAATTGACCAATTTCGGTATTATTGCGTCATTTGACGAGCAAATTGATTGAATAATTTATGCACCACGACGATTGACAGAATTTCTGTATTATTGCATCATGTGACGAGCAGAATGTTGCGTATAAATTAATATGTATGGAATTAGATAATCCAGGTGAGTTCATCAGCTGTAATAAATGCAGGTGTATTGTTTGTGCAATTAACTAAATGACTTATGCACAACACATGAGTATTTAGTTCTGGTTGGAATTATAAGTCTGGTTTTCTGTGTTTTGATGGCAGCATTGTGGAGGCTTAAAAGGTCAGTGATTACTGTGTTTTTGAAATACCATATTAAAGAACAATGTGGTTTATTAACATTGGCAAACATAACTTAGAAAGAGAATGCAATGTAGAACATTATGATATGCAATAATTTGTGCAACCGTTAAAAATGTCTTGCTATCCTTTGTGGAATTGAGAATGCCATTTTTAAGTCATTTCAATGTATTTTGCAAGCACAAAGGAAAACAGTGGCATGCAAAATACATAGAAATGACTTTAAAATGACATTCTATTTCCAACAAAGGATAGCAACAGAATGAAAACAGTGCTAATATGTTAATTTAAAAAATATATAATTACTGACCTTTTAAGCCTCTACGACGCTGCAATCCAAACACAGAAAATTAGAGTTCAGATTTCATACATAGCTAAATACAAATGTGTTGTGCATAAGTAATTTATTGATTTGCACAAACAATACACCTGCATTTATTACAGCTGGCGAACCTACATGGAATCGAATGCCATTTTAAAATAATTTCAATGTATTTTGCATGCCACTGTTTTCGTTCTCTTGCTATCCTTGGTTAAAAAAATATTTGCATAGTGAATTAAAGAATAATGTAGAGTATCACCATTGCAAAACATGACAGAAAGGGAATGCTATTTAATAACTTTGTGTTGGTAACATTTGTCTTTGCGTATAGAAAACATTAAACATGGTGCAAATAGATTTAAAAAATATAAATAAATGAAGTTAGCTATATGTTTTGTATTTATTTTTTATCTCTATGTCTATTAGTGTGACAAGTTTGGTGCAAAAATTTAAAAACAATTTGGATATTTTCCGCTTGCTTTGTAATGGGAGACAGAGTTGTAGCATAATCATCAGTAGTAACGTATTTTTCATTTGTATCCCTATATCTACTAGTGCACCAAATGTGTAACAATAATTTAGTTTGATTTTTGAAGTGTATACATACTTAATAAAGTCACTAATTCACTGTTATTATGTCATATGCTTCATTCTCTTGCAGCATCGAACATAAGCTTTTGGTGTTTTCAGACTCCCATTGAGTTCTATGGCATCTGCGACCTCAAGGGTGGCGGATTGAAAACTAGGTACGCTTATTCGGAAAAGACGCAAGCGTAAATGTAGAATTTTTGATAACTTTGTGAGAGCTTCAAATAGTCTTGAATAGGAGGGCGAATTAACACAATTCCGCTGGAATTCCACGGATTTTCAACTTGCGTCGATCTGTGTCGGATTGAGATTGCGGGATCGTATGTTACGTCACAAATTTCAACATTTGCTGATGTTAGCGCTTTGATAACTACGGTGGATCAATCTCGCAACAATTACGACACGGAATTCCAACACATTTACGGTTGACGCTTTGATAAATATACCCCAAACAGTCAGATAAAACAGGCAGATGTTGATAATGTTGCTTTAAAATACTAAGGGCCAGATTACAAGTGGAGCACTAAATATCGCTTTTGTAAAAGTGATATTTGCTCTCCAATGAGTAATACAAGCGCGCGCTAATGTGCCCTAGTATTACAAGTTGACAAGCTTGCAATTCTGGGAAGTATTGCGCTCACAAGAGTGTGCTTCCCAGCAATGCAAGCTTGTCAACTTGTAATACTAGGGCACATTAGTGCGCGCTGGTATTACTCATTGGAGCACAAATATCACTTTCACAAAAGTGATATTTAGTGCTCCACTTGTAATCTGGCCCTTCGTATTTTAAAGCAACATTATAAACTTCTGCCTGTTTTATCAGACTGTTTAGGTGCACTAGTAAATATATTTGAGCATACTCTGCAGATTTTAACAAGTTCATTTACTAGTTTTGTTTATATTAAATATCAGTAACACATCACCACTATGTAACACATCCCCACTATGTAACACATCACAACTATGTAACACATAACCACTATGTAACACATCACAACTATGTAACACATAACCACTATATAACACATCACAACTATGTAACACATCACCACTATGTAACACATCACCACTATGTAACACATCACAACTATGTAACACATCACAACTATGTTAATGATGAAAAATTACAACCGTTAAGCTTTTCTTAACGGTTGTAATTTTTCATCCTAAACATAGATGGATCCTTCTGAACTTCTAAACTGTTTTGTTTTAACTAAGAACAAAAAGATAGAACAGTGCAAAATATGAAGCATTTGCACTAGTGCTGAAAAAAGAGGTTCAGGGCAAGAGAAAACAATAAATAATTATGCTGAAACATCTCTAAATGTAAGCAATGCTTACACCTGCCAAAACCTGCTATGTAATCATTGTATTGAAGATGGATGCCTTAGCCTTCACATTGTAGCAGGGATTTGCTTATATTTATAAAGATGTATTTAATAAACAATTCTGTCACTTAAAGGGAAAGTCTACAACAGGATTTTTTTTTTATTTTTATTTTTTATTTAATTTTTTTATTGAAGAAACATAATTCACTTACATGCATGGCGAATAAAGATACAAACCGTATCACAAAAATGAGCATCTTAGTAATACATTAAACAATAATCCTAACAGCCAACTTTTCTGTTCTTCCTTTTAAATTTTAAGAAATTGCTGTGCCATCAAAGATATCTAGATCCACTAGTAGGACCACATTCCCAAAAGTACAAGGATGACACAAAGCTCAAACCTAAATAGTGTCAGTTAGAAATATGTAGGGTACACTAGATAAAAGCTGCGTCCAAACATACTTTAGGCATCACATCAAATATAGTAGGATAATATCAATGAGCTTTCTGCTATGAAAATTGCTCTAATAAAACTATCAATCATAGGCATATGCTCTGAGTCAGGGGAAGCCCAGTAGAAGGTGGTAGACATCTTAATTGTTCAAATAGTAAGGAGCATAAATGTAGACACTATAAATTTTCTCTATATTAAAGGTCTGAAGAGCCCAACATGGTATATACGGAGGAAAGCTTTAGTCAGGACTCTGCAGACTGGGCAGAGACTGCTAAACTCTGCCGATACAGTAGTGCAGAGGATAGGTTACTCATCCCTTACCGCACTAAGAAAGAAATAAAAAATGGGGGGGGGGGGCGGAGAAGAGGAGATTAGTATGATATGGTCTCTCAACTGCTAACCTGTGTAGTAGGTACATAAACAATCTAATGTAAACGGACTTTAAAAGCATAAACATAGATGCATAGAACACAGCGAAGTCCGTGTAAATATTAGCACCTACAGCGGTGGTTATTTCAGGTGTGTTTGAGAGTTATGCTGCAACTGTTATGTTCCGACTACACTGTTGAACATTTATATGATGCCAGGATGCATGCAGACTATATCACATATGTGAAAGGAGCAGTCCATATATGAGAAGTACATAACTTTCTAGCATAGATACATAATAAAGGGCAGGAGCAATTAGTGGTGTAATACCAAATATCATAGAGCATATTACAGGTACCAAATAGTTTTAGGCAGTTAAGCATTTACACCTGTTACCACCAAATCTCCATTAGCGCTACACAAATTATATACAGTAAGAGGAGTCAGTTACACAATCTGCACATTTTCAGATACTATTCATCATAAATGCAGATTCCTTGAATTCAACTACAATAAAGAGAGACTTTAAACATAAGTATATTTACTAAAAAGTGTTCCCTTGTCATGCTGTCCAGAACAGAGGATGCAATACTACATCAGCCTAGGTGCTTCATAAAAACATTGTATAACATTCAGTATCCTGACTCAAGTATGTTGTGAGATTTAAATCACCAGACATCGACATTAGCAGAGTCTTGATGTCCTGTAAGCTTAAATCCACGTCCAGTGTCTCTCTTTTCAACCCACTCCTTGACTACAAGCTATTGAGAAGGCTACACGTCCAGGCTCTGCACAGCCTGCTAAGGCACTTTCAATCCCTGCTAGTCTCCTATGAAGGAGCCTGTGCGAGACCCAAAATGGCCGACCTGCGCTGAATCCCTGCGCAGAGCAGCGCCAAATGCTTCTCTCCTGCATATCCACCGTGTGTCGTGTTCTCTCGGGCTCCACTGTGCCAGCCTCAGAACCAGGGGACCCAGCAGACATAGAACGGGTAACTCTGCCCTCAATAGATAATCTGATCTCGCTAGGCAGTGAATATAGGTTAGGGTGCATGTCCCTACATTTGACGGTGGGCTCCATAAGTTCCGTTGCTTCAGGCCCAGAACCAAGTCCGACAGACCCCCTCTCCCCTGCTGTTGTTGCCCTATCAGAGTAGTACCGGGCATGAACAGCCCGCATCTTTAATAGGAGATGATCAAATCTGGCCAGCATTACAGTCTCATACTCCTCAAACATGGCCTTTACTGCAATATATAAATCCTCCATCTTGAAGATTGTAAGGCTCCAAACAGTGCAGGTTAGTTTCTCTCACGCAGCAGGTCCGATGTCCGTGTCTTAGTTGTGAATGGTCTCTATGGCCCCCTTGTCTCCTGGCTAATGTCGCTTATCCTCTGGCGATGAGGGGTCAATTGAAGCAAGGAGTCACGGCCGCTCTGACATTCACGGTCTGAAGGCCTAATGCTCTACACCAGCATTTTTATTGTTTAAAAAGATAGATAATCCCTTTATTACCCTTTCCCTAGTTTTGCATAACCAGCACAGTTACAGTATATAAATACACGTTTTACCTCTGTGATTATCTTGTATCTAAGCCTCTGCAAACTGCCCCCTTATTTCAGTTCTTTTGACAGACAATCAGAGCTGGCTCACTGGAACTCCACGTGTGTGAGCACAGTGTTATCTATATGAGACACATGAACTAACACCCGCTAGTGGTGAAAAACTGTCAAAATGGCCTGAGAGAAGAGGCGGCCTTCAACGGTTTAAAAATTTGCATATGAACCTCCTAGGTTTAGCTTTCAACTAAGAATACCAAGAGGACAAAGCAAAATTGGTGATAAAAGTAAATTGGAAAATTGTTTAAAATGATATTGTCTATCTGAATCCTGAAAGTTTATTTTGGACTAGACTGTCCCTTTAACCCCATTTGTAAATAAGGACACTTCTCATTTTAGCTAAATTGAACATATTTGTGTGTTCCCACTATTTAAAGGGACAGTAAACCTAAAAAATAATGTTATATAATTCTGCACATATACAGCTGGCCCGATGCGCTGACTAAAAAAAACAGACCCGCTCAGCAGAGAGCAGAGAGCGGGTCTGTAAAAGCGGCATGTTTTTTAAATATTAAAAGGGAAAAAAGGGTTTAATAACTATAGCAGTAAAATAATGTTATATAATTCTGCACTATGTGCAGAATTATATAACATTATTTTTTAGGTTTACTGTCCCTTTAAATGACTAAGCCGTCAAATTTTCTGCTTGATTTTTTATTTGCAAATTTATTTTTAACTTATCATCTATACAAGGTTAAAGGGCCATTAACATACAGCATAATAAACAAATGCATAAAAAATGTAAAAAACGATGTAGCGTATCATGTCCCCTGCACATCGATAAATGCCGACAGCATGCGCTGTCGGCATTTATCATTGTACAAGCAGTTCTTGTGCAATGGGCCGCTAACAGGGGGTGTCAATCAACCCGATCGTATAGGATCGGGGGGATTGATACCGCAGCCTAAGAGCAGGCAGACAAGTTATGGAGCTGCGGTCTTTAGACCGCTGCTTCATAACTACTGTTTCCGGCGAGTCTGAGGTCCCCAGAGTGTGAACTTTTGTACATGCTCAGGAGGAGCTGGTGACTCAGAAAGAGTGCATATAAAAAGACATATTTTTGGGGGAACTTCTGGGCGGCGGCCATGGTAGATTGCATGTGCGTTTGCTGCTCCAGACCCTGAACCTATTTTCTATAGAATTGAACTTCTATCGTCTACTTCATGTGGATTGGCATTATGTTTTCTGCAATAGAGGATACTCTCTAGATTGAAGCTTTTTTCTTCCAAATTGGAGTCAGATACAGCATACCAGATACTTTTGGAGGTTGTGGCCTTCTATCTGAACCCCTGGCAGAGTACCTCTGCGTCTTTGTCGTAAATTGCAGTGCTCCTTCGAAACATCACTGCTTACACTACTATTCTTCTACCTAACGGGCTCATCTACAGAGTCATATTACAGAGCAATATGGAATGTGCTACTGGTATTTTGGGGAAGCTGAGCTATCTGCTTGCGGATCATCATGCCACTCTTGAAGCCACGTTGCATATGGCACTCCAACCTATGGATGTTTATAACCCCCAAACTCGATCTGAACCTATTCTAATGGATTGTGAGGGTGGAAGTGCTCTGGGGCCCCAGTGCTTACTAGCCTCTCTGAACAGTAGTGACAAAGAATCGGAACGTGCTACTATGCTGATCACAATAGAAGATGGGGAAATGATGAATACGTACACAAGTGCTGCTGAACACAAACATACCTCTGCATGGATCGATGACAACGACATTGCTGCAACCGACCAGCCTTTTCAAAATTTAGATTACTCACGCTGCTATACCCTAGAATATATTCTCTTGACGATCTCTGGGCTGAGGCCCTTCCACTTGTGGGTTGTCGCTGGACTCTGAAAACTGGAGTTGGGTAATCAGTTTTCACACCTTAACTAGTGTCAAATCAGCAGAACAATATTAGATATAGACCCTATTTTCTTTTTCCCCGAAAGATAACACTGAATATCAGTTTGGTACCTAGTTGATAGAATTCAATCATCTCCCTAGATTTTTTTTTTTCTTTCAGTTGTTTATAACGGAGACATTTGCTACAACAGTTTTTTTAAACTTATAACTGTCCTCTTCCTACGATCTAGTTTTCGATTGTGTTACTATGCCATTTCTTATGTCAAAGGTCATTCAATATGGTATATCTTTTCTCTACAGCAATGATAGTATTTATGAAGCACAGGGAGCACTTATACCATGTTGTCTTTTTAACGTATATACATTGGGTTTTAGTGGTACCCTGAGCTGGGTTGGAGAGCTGATAAACGTTTGTATCTAGGAGACAGCTGCCTACGGCCGAGGCAGTCGATTTCCCTCTTTTATTGATGTAGTCAGCTTCATCTAATTTAGTGCAAGAGTTTCATCCTACGCACCTACATTATGCTTTGAGTAACCCTCTCTTATAGTTACTAACTAAACAGTGGCTTTTCCTACTGTTACCAGGAACCTATAAGTACCCGCAACACTTTAGTTTATTTTTCTTTTATACATTTTTTCGTACCGGAAGTTTTGTCTCCTACCCCAAGTTGTACACTCACCTCCCCACACTCCATATTGCTATTAGTTAATAAGTGGCCCATTTCTTTAACACTTCCCATACCACACTCTTGTTGTTTCTTTCTTTTTTTAATTATTATTATTACCAAAATGTTCTAAGATAGAGTAAGCCACACCTTCAAACATTACATGCATTTTCTTCATGCAGGGCTATATATGTTTTATTTTGCCATGACTGTGTATAATTTTAATGTGCTTTATACTTCATAAACCAGTATCAGGTTTTCTTCTATAAGGTAAGACGAGTCCACGGATTCATCCTTTACTTGTGGGATATTATCCTTCCTAACAGGAAGTGGCAAAGAGCACCACAGCAGAGCTGTCTATATAGCTCCTCCCTTAGCTCCACCCCCCAGTCATTCTCTTTGCCTACTCTAAGTACTAGGAAGGGTAAAGTGAAAGAGGTGATAAAATATTAGTTTTTAATTTCTTCAAGCAAGAGTTTGTTATTTTAAATGGTACCGGTGTGTACTATTTACTCTCAGGCAGCAGATGGATGAAGACTGCTGCCTGGAGGATGATGATCTTAGCATTCGTAACTAAGGTCCATTACTGTTCCCACAGAGGCTGAGGAGTACAGGAAACTTCAGTGTGAAGAACGTTTTCATGCTATGCAGCAGTGAGGCATGTTCAGTCATATTTTTCTGGAGAGACTGTGTATTTCACAAGGGCTGACATTATACCCAGGAGGGTAAGGGTAAGCAGTAATCCTAGAGCTAAAAGAAGGGCATTACTTAGCTTGCATATGGGGCCAATTACAAATATGGTTGACACTGAATTGCAAATGTTTGTGAGCAAACGTTTTTTTATTTGCTTTAACGTTTTTGTGGGCAATAACGTTTTGGGCAGGCTTTATTAAGGGCACACATGGCTTAACTTTTGGGTCTCAGAACCCACATGGCTAGTTATAACCGCTCTGGTGCTGTTCTTTAAGGCTGTGGAGACATCGAGTGAGATGGGCGGGGCCTATTTTCGTGCCTCAGATGCGCAGTTAGTTTTCTCAGCAAGCAGCAACCTCTAACTGCTGAGGTCCCTGATGTATGTTTTGGGCAAAATCAAAGCTTTTACCCCACATTTTTGATCCCTGAGGGCAGGTAGGGCCACAGCAGGGCTGTGGCAAGGTGCTGAGAGTGTTTTTTTTTTTTTACGGATCTGGGACAATTTTCGATCCGGTTTGCAAATTAAGGGGTTAATTGTTAAAAAAATTTGTGCTGCAATCTTAACTACCTATATTGTGTCTACATACAAAATTTTGAAAAATTTGGTGCATGTTTAGGCTGTTTTGCAGAACGTGTATGCTTTTTTTCTCTTAAAGGCGCAGTACCGTTTTTTAAGATTGTTATTTTTTTCACTAAATAAAATGTTTTCATGCTTGTTTGTAGTCATTACTAGTCTGTTCAACATGTCTGACATTGAGGAAAGTCAATGTTCAATATGTTTAGAAGCCATTGTGGAAACTCCACTTAGAATGTGTCCCTCATGCACTGAAAGGTCAATAAATTGTAAAGAACATATTTTAGCTACTAAAAGTATGTCGCAGGATGATTCTCAGTCAGAAGAGAATCAGGTTTTGCCATCTAATTCTCCCCAAGTGTCACAACGGTTAACGCCCGCACAAGCAACGCCAAGTACTTCTAGTGCGTCTAATTCTTTCACCCTGCAAGATATGGCCGCAGTTATGAATACTACCCTCACAGAGGTTTTATCTAAGCTGCCTGGGTTGCAGGGGAAGCACAGTAGGTCTGGTGTGAGAACAAACGCTGAGCCCTCTGACACTTTATTAGCCATATCCGATGTATCCTCACAATGTTCTGAAGTTAGGGATTTGCTGGCTGAGGGAGATATTTCTGATTCAGGAAATATGTTCCCTCAGACAGATTCAGATATGACGGCTTTTAAATTTAAATTAGAACGCCTCCGCTTATTGCTCAGGGAGGTTTTAGCGACTCTGGATGATTGTGACCCTATTGTAGTTCCAGAGAAATTGAGTAAAATGGACAGATTCCTAGAGGTTCCTGCCTAAACTGATGTTTTTCCGGTCCCTAAGAGGATTTCGGAAATTGTTACTAAGGAGTGGGATAGACCAGGTATTCCGTTCGCTCCCCCTCCTACTTTTAAGAAAATGTTTCCCATATCTGACGCCGTGCGGGACTCATGGCAGACGGTCCCTAAGGTGGAGGGAGCTATTTCTACCCTGGCTAAGCGTACAACTATACCTATCGAGGACAGTTGTGCTTTCAAAGATCCTATGGATAAAAAATTAGAGGGTCTTCTGAAGAAAATATTTGTTCACCAAGGTTTTCTTCTCCAACCTATAGCGTGCATTGTTCCTGTAACTACTGCAGGGTCCTTTTGGTTCGAGGCTCTGGAAGAGGCTCTTCAGGTTGAGACCCCATTAGATGACATTCTGGATAGAATTAGGGCTCTCAAGCTAGCTAATTCTTTCATTACAGATGCCGCTTTTCAATTGGCTAAATTTGTGGCGAAGAATTCAGGTTTTGCCATTTTAGCGCATAGAGCGTTATGGCTTAAGTCCTGGTCTGCTCATGTGTCCTCAAAGCTAAGCTTTTAGACATCCCTTTCAAGGGTAAGACCCTATTCGGGCCTGAACTGAAAGAGATCATTTCAGACATCACTGGAGGGAAAGGCCATGCCCTTCCTCAGGATAAGACGAATAAGACGAGGACCAAACAAATAATTTTCGTTCCTTTCGGAACTTCAAAGGTGGTCCCTCTACCTCTTCCCCTGCCGCAAAGCAAGAGGGGAATTTTGCTCAATCCAAGTCAGTCTGGAGACCTAACCAGACTTGGAACAAGGGTAAACAGGCCAAGAAGCCCGCTGCTGCCACCAAGACAGCATGAAGGGGTAGCCCCCGATCCGGGACCGGATCTAGTAGGGGGCAGACTTTCTCTCTTTGCTCAGGCTTGGGCAAGAGATGTTCAGGACTCCTGGGCTTTAGAAATAATAACCCAGGGGTATCTTCTAGATTTCAAAGATTATCCCCCAAGGGGGAGATTCCATCTTTCTCAATTGTCTGTAAACCAGGCAAAAAGAGAGGTGTTCTTACGCTGTGTAGAAGACCTATATACCATGGGAGTGATCTGCCCAGTTCCAAAAACAGAACAGGGGCAAGGGTTCTACTCCAATCTTTTTGTGGTTCCCAAAAAAGATAGAACCTTCAGACCAATTTTGGATCTCAAGATCCTAAACAAATTCCTCAGAGTCCCATCCTTCAAGATGGAGACCATTCGGACTATTTTTGCCAATGATCCAGGAGGGTCAATATATGACCACCGTGGACTTAAAGGATGCGTATCTACACATTCCTATCCACAAAGATCATCACCAGTTCCTCAGGTTCGCCTTTCTGGACAAGCATTACCAGTTTGTGTCTCTTCACTTCGGGTTGGCCACAGCTCCCAGAATTTTCACAAAGGTGCTAGGGTCCCTTCTGGCGGTTCTAAGGCCGCGGGGCTTAGCTGTGGCGCCTTATCTGGATGATATCTTAATCCAGGCGTCAACTTTCCAACTATCCAAGTCTCACACGGGCATCGTGGTGGCTTTTCTAAGATATCACGGGTGGAAGGTGAACATACAAAAGAGTTCACTTATCCCTCTCACAAGAGTTCCTTTCCTGGGTACTCTGATATATTCGGTGGACATGAAAATTTTTCTGACCGAGGTCAGGAAATCAAAAATTTTATCCATCTGCCAAGCTCTTCATTCCATTCCTCACCCGTCAGTGGCTCAGTGTATGGAGGTAATCGGCTTAATGGTAGCGGCAATGGACATTGTTCCGTTTGCTCGCTTGCATCTCAGACCACTGCAACTTTGCATGCTCAGACAGTTGAATGGGGATTATGCAGAATTATCTCCTCAGATAAATCTGGACCAAGAGACCAGAGACTCTCTTCTTTGATGGTTGTCACAGGATCATCTGTCCAATGGAATGTGTTTCCGCAGGCCAGGGTGGGTCATAGTGACGACGGACGCCAGCCTATTGGGCTGGGTTGCAGTCTGGAATTCCCTGAAAGTACAGGGATTGTGGACTCAGGAGGAGGTTCTCCTCCCGATAAATATTCTAGAACTGAGAGCGATATTCAACGTGCTTCAGGCGTGGCCTCAGCTTGCGTCAGCCAGATTCATAAGATTCCAGTTGGACAATATCACGACTGTAGCATATATCAATCATCAGGGGGAAACAAAGAGTTCTCTAGCGATGATAGAGGTTACCAAAATAATTCAATGGGCAGAGACTCACTCTTGCCATCTATCAGCAATCTATATCCCAGGAGTGGAGAACTGGGAAGCGGATTTTCTAAGTCATCAGACTTTTCATCCGGGGGAGTGGGAACTCCATCCGGAGGTGTTTGCACAATTGATTCAGCAATGGGGCACACCAGAATTGGATCTGATGGCGTCTTGTCAGAATGCCAAACTTCCTCAATACGGGTCCAGGTCAAGGGATCCTCAAGCAGTATTGATAGATGCTCTAGCAGTACCCTGGTTGTTCAACCTGGCTTATGTGTTTCCACCATTTCCTCTCCTTCCTCGTTTGATTGCCAGAATCAAACAGGAGAGAGCTTCGGTGATTTTGATAGCACCTGCGTGGCCACGCAGGACTTCGTATGCAGGCCTGGTGGACATGTCATCTCTTCCACCATGGACTCTGCCACTGAGACAGGACCTTCTGATTCAAGGTCCGTTCCAGCATACAAATCTAGTTTCTCTGCGACTGACTGCTTGGAGATTGAACGCTTGATCTTATCCAAGCGGGGGTTCTCTGAGTCGGTCATAGATACCTTGATTCAGGCTCGAAAGCCTGTCACCAGGAAAATTTATCATAAGATATGGCGTAAATATCATTATTGGTGCGAATCCAAAGGCTACTCATGGAGTAAGATCAGGATTCCTAGGATTTTGTCCTTTCTCCAAGAAGGATTGGAGAAGGGGCTATCAGCTAGTTCCTTAAAGGGACAGATATCTGCTTTATCAATTCTACTGCACAAACGACTGGCAGATGTTCCAGACGTTCAGTCGTTCTGTCAGGCTTTAGTTAGAATCAAGCCTGTGTTTAAACCTGTTGCTCCGCCATGGAGTTTGAGTTTAGTTCTTAAGGTTCTTCAAGGGTTTCCATTTGAACCTATGCATTCCATAGATATTAAGCTTCTATCTTGGAAAGTTCTGTTTTTAGTTGCTATCTCTTCGGCTCGAAGAGTTTCTTTTTTTTTTTTTTTTTTTTTCAATAAATTAATTTTATTTGGGATTAGCATAATTTGCAATGGTGTTCAATAAATTACAGAACAGTTGAACAAAAAAGAGCCTTGTATCACGTTTGATAATAAACTTAGTATAATTCGTATACAACGTGACTCGTCTAGTTTTTATAGCAGTCCTGAAAGAATAGAGGTATATATAAAGATATACGTGATTTAGTCTCTTTTCTCACGAAGCATTGAAAAACCTTAGCCTTTTGTCTTCCCAATGTTCTGAGATGTCAGTTAACATCATCCAATATCATTTTAAAGATCATACAATGTAATTAGGAAACAAATATTTTTTTAATACACTTTCAAAATAAAAAGAAGGATTTTGGTATCATGTAGGAATAGACAATTTAAAAATTCTTGCCCAAAGAAACACAAAATTACATGGTGTATTTATCTTGCAGTGGTCAAAAATTAAAAGTACTTTTATTAATCACCGTCTCATATGACCAGCAACTGACCAAAGCATGAGACTTACCCTTTACTGCAAACCAATTTGTTGGGCTGAGCGTGAAGGACCAATATGGGGGCTTCTTAGAAGCTGCTGAGTTTGAGAATAGCCAGTGAGTTTAAAAAAACATTTTAGTCTGAATCTCTATGACGAGACTTTCTATGTCCACTGATGTCATTGAGGAATATGATTTAACAGTAACTGTAATGTCACCAGCAGTTGGCTTTTATTAGTACTGGGAGTAATTGGAAAAACATTAAACCTCTGCTCGTAAACTGAGAAGGTTTATAATGAATATGTTAAACCCATTTTAAATATATATTTTAATAACCATTATTAAGATCTCCAAGACATATTTAACACTAAAACATCAGATAAATAGTCTCTTAATGGAAAAAAAGCAAGGAAACCTTAAAAGAAATAAGGATCACATGACTACATATTCGAAGGCTTCTGTAGTTCATTGTAATATTTGTGATTGCTAAGGCCTCGAAATGCGTTTGTTGTTCAAGCTACTCTCTCTTTTTTTTATCTCCCATATAAATACATATATACATATAGATAAAAGGTTGAGTTGTGTCTAAGTGGATACTTTTTTTTTTAAGTATGGGTAGTCGTGTTATGTGGAATAGAGACCTTGAATTTCACACTGAACTAGTGATAGTAAGTGACTCAAAATGAAACAGATTAAACCAGATTTCCCCAACTACATATCTATTTTATTAAAGGACTATTTTTGTTTGTGGACTGTTGGTTTGTTAAATAGATATTAAAGGGACACTGAATGTTTTCTTTCATGATTCAGATAGAGCATGCAACTTCAAGCAAGTTTCCACCCCACTTCCACTATCAATGTTTCTTCGTTCTCTTGCTATCCCCATCCGAAAAAGAATCTAAGCTAAGGAGCCAGCAATTTTTTGGTTCAGTACCATGGACAGCACTTGTTTATTGGTACTGTCCAATCAGCAAGCACAACCCAGTTTGTTCACCAAAAATGGGCCGGCATCTAAACTTACATTCCTGCTTTTCAAATAAAGATACCAAGAGAACGAAAAAAATTGACATCAGGAGTAAACTAGAAAGTTGCCCAAAATTGCATGCTCCACATGAATCACAAAAGAAAAATTTTGGGTTCAGTGTCCCTTTAATGTCATATGAAAAACGTTATATGGATTAGTTATTGTTCAGCTTCTGTTGAATTGTGTAACACACATTGAAATGTATGGTGTTACTGTGCTAAAACAATTTTATCCTTTGATGTAGCTGTTGCTATATCTTATGTCCAATATCACAGTTCCTTTTCCTACTCAGTCTTTTAATAACACACGAAAATCTTGTGCCAATATGTTTCAATAATACTTCCAGTGCTTTCATAATACAAAAAAGCATACTTATAAAATAAATCTAGTTAAATACAATAAATATTAAATAAAAAAAAAACAACTAAAAATAATGGAACAAACTGTGTGCGGATGTGATAACCATATAGTGTTCAGAACATCGAGGTTGGATGACAGTGAGACTACAGCCGTTGTGTGACATTACACATGACCGGCGCACATAAAGAGGTGTCTGGGCATCCTCTGTAATCCATGGCTATTTACTTAAATTCCTTTACTGAATTTAGAGCTACATGTCCCAAGAATTTCTTGGTTATTGTCCATCGATATAAGACCAAATGAATAGGATCAGGCCTGACACTTCATTTGCCCAAACCAAAGAGCACCGTACATTTTTACCCTACAGTTTTTTCTGTACTTTGCCATATCTTCTTATATTTTTCTCACGTATTTTCTGATATTTTATCAGTACTTTATTGTTTAAAATAGGTTTGTTTTGAGGGTATTCTGCTTCCGGTGGAAACTTGATAGGACTCCTGCAAATGGACCGGTTACGGCATCAGCAGGTTGCCAAGCCTTAAGGATGTCAACCGTATTTGAGCTACTGCTGGTTGGGACTCCAGGCCAAACTGGTGCCTTAATGGACTGGGCAGCATGACTGGATAAAAGGCCTGAGCCCGGACTTGGACTTAGGCTGTCTCCTGGGCTGCTGAGGTTGCTTGCTGTTGGTAGGGATGCAGTACTGTCTGGGGTTGGACTGCAGTTGGACTCTTTGGATTCATCATCTTCAGAGGAAGACCTTGCATCAGACTTCTTGTTGCTCGTGCCTCCATTGTTGTTGGACCCATTTTTGGAATTGGCTGCTCTCTCCTGCTTACGGAATTTTGCTCGTCTGTTCTGAAACCAGACCTGAACTCTGGCCTCTGTCAGGTCGATCTTGAGTGCCAGCTCTTCTCGTGTGTAGATATCTGGGTAATGCGTCTCTGCAAACACTCTCTCCAGCTCCTTCAGCTGAGAACTGGTGAACGTGGTTCGGATCCTTCTCTGCTTCCTCTTTTCATTGATGCTGGATGGGTCTGAGAAGAACTTGTATGGAAGAGTTTCTGAACTATCTGCATTGCAATGTGACTCGCCTTATCTTGTTTTCCATGCTGATAAGGTTGTTTTGCGTACCAAACCTGGATTCCTTCCTAAGGTTGTTACTAATAAGAATATTAATCAGGAAATTGTTGTTCCTTCTCTGTGTCCTAATCCTTCCTCCAAGAAGGAGCGTCTATTGCACAACTTGGACGTGGTTCGTGCTTTAAAGTTTTACTTGCAAGCGTCCAAAGTTTCCATCAAACATCTTCTTTGTTTGTTGTCTATTCTGGAAAAAGTAGAGGTCAAAAAGCTACGGCTACCTCTCTTGCCTTTTGGCTGAAAAGCATCATCCGTTTGGCATACGAGACTGCTGGACAGCAGCCTCCTGAAAGAATTACAGCTCACTCTACTAGAGCGGTGGCTTCCACATGGGCTTTTAAAAATGATGCTTCTGTTGAACAGATTTGTAAGGCTGCGACTTGGTCTTCACTTCATACCTTTTCCAAATTTTACAAATTTGATACCTTTACTTCTTCGGAGGCTATTTTTGGGAGAAAAGTTCTTCAAGCAGTGGTGACTTCTGTTTAACCATCTGTCTTGTCCCTCCCGTTCATCCGTGTCCTGTAGCTTTGGTATTGTATCCCACAAGTAAAGGATGAATCCGTGGACTCGTCTTATCTTATAGAAGAAAAGTAAATTTATGCTTACCTGATAAATTAATTTCTTCTATGGTAAGAGGAGTCCACGGCCCGCCCTGTGATTTTAAGACAGATTATATTTTTTTGATTTAAACTCAGTCACCTCTGCACCTTGTAGTTTCTCCTTTTTCTTCCTGTACCTTGGGTCGAATGACTGGGGGTGGAGCTAAGGGAGGAGCTATATAGACAGCTCTGCTGTGGTGCTCTTTGCCACTTCCTGTTAGGAAGGATAATATCCCACAAGTAAAGGATGAATCCGTGGACTCGTCTTACCATAGAAGAAATTAATTTATCAGGTAAGCATAAATTTACTTTTTTTGGTTCAGATTCTTCCATATGACTTAGACTGGTTATATACACTCTATAATATGATGCAGAGAAGAATTTTCTAAAAGAGTACGCCATTCCTTCAAACATTATACTCAATCTTTTTCATGCAAGTCTAGTTATGTTTTATTTTGCTACAACTGTGTATAATTTAGGAAAAAGGCCTAACTCTAAAGGTTCATCACTATAATACGTAGATCTGTTTCCTAATAGTTATATATATATTGTGATTTGGTATATGGTTTAGATTATACACGCCTTATAGCATGTTGCAGAGAAGATTTTTCTAACTGCTTGTACCTTCTTTAGTGATTTGCTAAACTACACCTTTTATTTAGTATGTTAATATTCAAACTGCTTAGTCCATGTAGCCATACTAATGCACTATTGCCTTATTGCATAGAAAACACTTTATACTCATCAGAAAATCTGAGGTTACCATAATGAGACCCAAGAGTGGTCTCCTCATTCTTTTATACCGTTCCTTACTTCTATTCATGTTCCCTTATTTGAGGTCCATTGGTTTGTTATGGGAGGTTACCTTATGAACAGGCACCATGTATTTGTTCTGCCATCTATAAATGTTAACTATTTCTTTCTTGAGATGTGAACATATTATTATAGAACCAAGTTGGAATGTACATTTTCCTTTTTGTACTATATGGCAATTTACCTTGTATGCTTATACTGTTTGTATATTAAGTTCCTCAATAAAAATTATTTAAAATAAAAAAATACATATTTTGGTAATCGAAGTAAATTTAATTTTTTTTAACATTGCGTTCTCCATCTGAATCATTTTAATCTTGACTTTAGTGTTCCTATAATTTTCCTCTTGCTTCCTTTGGCCAAAGATTGCTCAGCAGTGCAACAACTAAAAAGACCACTGATATGTGTGTGTATGTTTGTTTATATGTATATGTGTGTGTATGTTTGTTTATATGTATATATGTGTGTGTGTGTGTATATATATATATATATATATATATATATATATATATACACATATATATTATTATTATTATTATTATTATTATTATTATATATATTTCTCTTGCAAGGTGTATCCAGTCCACGGATTAATCCTTTACTTGTGGGATATTCTCATTCCCTACAGGAAGTAGCAAAGAGAGCACACAGCAAAGCTGTCCATATAGCTCCCCCTCTAGCTCCACCCCCCAGTCATTCTCTTTGCTGGCTCTAAGAACTAGGGTCTCTCTCGGGAGTGTAAAGTGAATGTGGTGTTAGAATTGTAGTTTTATTATCTTCAATCAAAAGTTTGTTATTTTAAATGGTACCGGTTTGTACTATTTACTCTCTAGCAGAAAAGTGATGAAGATTTCTGCTGAGAGGAAAATTATTTTAGCATGTTGTAACTAAAATCCACAGTTGTTCCCACACAGGACTGAGGAGTACCAGAAAACTTCAGTTGGGGGGAACAGTTTGCAGGGTGATCTGCAATAAGGTATGTTCAGTCATTTATTTCTAGACAAGACTGAGATAATGCTAGAAGACTGACAAGATCCCCATGAGGGGAGGGTAAGCTATGTTCACAGACTTAGGCCTAGATTTGGAGTTCGGCGGTAGCCGTCAAAACCAGCGTTAGAGGCTCCTAACGCTGGTTTTGGCCGCCCGCTGGTATTTGGAGTCAGTGATTAAAGGGTCTAACGCTCACTTTTCAGCCGCGACTTTTCCATACCGCAGATCCCCCTACGCCATTTGCGTATCCTATCTTTTCAATGGGATCTTTCTAACCCGGTATTTAGAGTCGTTTCTGAAGTGAGCGTTAGAGCTCTAACGACAAAACTCCAGCCGCCTGAAAATAGCAGGAGTTAAGAGCTTTCTGGCTAACGCCGGTTCATAAAGCTCTTAACTACTGTACCCTAAAGTACACTAACACCCATAAACTACCTATGTACCCCTAAACCGAGGTCCCCCCACATCGCCGCCACTCGATTAAAATATTTAACCCCTAATCTGCCGACCGCCACCTACGTTATACTTATGTACCCCTAATCTGCTGCCCCTAACCCCGCCGACCCCTATATTACATTTATTAACCCCTAACCTGCCCCCCACAACGTCGCCGCCAGCTACTTAAAATAATTAACCCCTAATCTTCCGACCGCAAAGCGCCGCCACCTACGTTATCCCTATGTACCCCTAATCTGCTGCCCCTAACACCGCCGACCCCTATATTATATTTATTAACCCATAATCTGCCCCCCTCAACGTCGCCGACACCTGCCTACACTTATTAACCCCTAATCTGCCGAGCGGACCTGAGCGCTACTATAATAAAGTTATTAACCCCTAACCCGCCTCACTAACCCTATAATAAATAGTATTAACCCCCTAATCTGCCCTCCCTAACATCGCCGACACCTAACTTCAATTATTAACCCCTAATCTGACGACCGGAGCTCACCGCTATTCTAATAAATGTATTAACCCCTAAAGCTAAGTCTAACCCTAACACTAACACCCCCCTAAGTTAAATATAATTTACATCTAACGAAATAAATTAACTCTTATTAAATAAATGATTCCTATTTAAAGCTAAATACTTACCTGTAAAATAAATCCTAATATAGCTACAATATAAATTATAATTATATTATAGCTATTTTAGGATTAATATTTATTTTACAGGCAACTTTGTAATTATTTTAACCAGGTACAATAGCTATTAAATAGTTAAGAACTATTTAATAGTTACCTAGTTAAAATAATAACAAATTTACCTGTAAAATAAATCCTAACCTAAGATATAATTAAACCTAACACTACCCTATCAATAAAATAATTAAATAAACTACCTACAATTACCTACAATTAACCTAACACTACACTATCAATAAATTAATTAAACACAATTCCTACAAATAAATACAATTAAATAAACTAGCTAAAGTACAAAAAATAAAAAAGAACTAAGTTACAAAAAATAAAAAAATATTTACAAACATAAGAAAAATATTACAACAATTTTAAACTAATTACACCTACTCTAAGCCCCCTAATAAAATAACAAACACCCCCAAAATAAAAAATTCCCTACCCTATTCTAAATTAAAAAAGTTAAAAGCTCTTTTACCTTACCAGCCCTGAACAGGGCCCTTTGCGGGGCATGCCCCAAGAATTTCAGCTCTTTTGCCTATAAAAGAATAAATACAATACCCCCCCCCCCCCAACATTACAACCCACCACCCACATACCCCTAATCTAACCCAAACCCCCCTTAAATAAACCTAACACTAAGCCCCTGAAGATCTTCCTACCTTGTCTTCACCATCCAGGTTCACCGATCCGTCCTGAAGAGCTCCTCCGATGTCCTGATCCAAGCCCAAGCGGGGGGCTGAAGAGGTCCATGATCCGGTCAAAGTCTTCATCCAAGCGGGGCAGAAGAGGATCTTCCATCCGATTGAAGTCATCATCCAGGCGGCATCTTCTATGGTCTTCCATCCGGAGCGAAGCGGCAGGATCCTGAAGACCTCCAGCGCGGAACATCCATCCGGACCGACAACTGAACGACGAATGACTGTTCCATTAAGGGACGTCATCCAAGATGGCGTCCCTCGAATTCCGATTGGCTGATAGGATTCTATCAGCCAATCGGAATTAAGGTAGGAATTTTCTGATTGGCTGATGGAATCAGCCAATAAGAATCAAGTTCAATCCGATTGGCTGATCCAATCAGCCAATCAGATTGAGCTCGCATTCTATTGGCTGTTCCGATCAGCCAATAGAATGCGAGCTCAATCTGATTGGCTGATTGGATCAGCCAATCGGATTGAACTAGATTCTGATTGGCTGATTCCATCAGCCAATCAGAAAATTCCTACCTTAATTCCGATTGGCTGATAGAATCCTATCAGCCAATCGGAATTCGAGGGACGCCATCTTGGATGACGTCCCTTAAAGGAACAGTCATTCGTCGTTCAGTCGTCGGTCCGGATGGATGTTCCGCGCTGGAGGTCTTCAGGATCCTGCCGCTTCGCTCCGGATGGAAGACCATAGAAGATGCCGCCTGGATGATGACTTCAATCGGAT
The DNA here is from genome assembly GCF_027579735.1 of Bombina bombina. Taxonomy (NCBI): domain Eukaryota; kingdom Metazoa; phylum Chordata; class Amphibia; order Anura; family Bombinatoridae; genus Bombina; species Bombina bombina. The sequence continues at coordinate 515,874,275 of NC_069502.1, forward strand.
GGAAGATCCTCTTCTGCCCCGCTTGGATGAAGACTTTGACCGGATCATGGACCTCTTCAGCCCCCCGCTTGGGCTTGGATCAGGACATCGGAGGAGCTCTTCAGGACGGATCGGTGAACCTGGATGGTGAAGACAAGGTAGGAAGATCTTCAGGGGCTTAGTGTTAGGTTTATTTAAGGGGGGTTTGGGTTAGATTAGGGGTATGTGGGTGGTGGGTTGTAATGTTGGGGGGGGGGTATTGTATTTATTCTTTTATAGGCAAAAGAGCTGAAATTCTTGGGGCATGCCCCGCAAAGGGCCCTGTTCAGGGCTGGTAAGGTAAAAGAGCTTTTAACTTTTTTAATTTAATTTAGAATAGGGTAGGGAATTTTTTATTTTGGGGGTGTTTGTTATTTTATTAGGGGGCTTAGAGTAGGTGTAATTAGTTTAAAATTGTTGTAATATTTTTCTTATGTTTGTAAATATTTTTTTATTTTTTGTAACTTAGTTCTTTTTTATTTTTTGTACTTTAGCTAGTTTATTTAATTGTATTTATTTGTAGGAATTGTGTTTAATTAATTTATTGATAGTGTAGTGTCAGGTTAATTGTAGGTAATTGTAGGTAGTTTATTTAATTATTTTATTGATAGGGTAGTGTTAGGTTTAATTATATCTTAGGTTAGGATTTATTTTACAGGTAAATTTGTTATTATTTTAACTAGGTAACTATTAAATAGTTCTTAACTATTTAATAGCTATTGTACCTGGTTAAAATAATTACAAAGTTGCCTGTAAAATAAATATTAATCCTAAAATAGCTATAATATAATTATAATTTATATTGTAGCTATATTAGGGTTTATTTTACAGGTAAGTATTTAGCTTTAAATAGGAATCATTTATTTAATAAGAGTTAATTTATTTCGTTAGATGTAAATTATATTTAAGTTAGGGGGGTGTTAGTGTTAGGGTTAGACTTAGCTTTAGGGGTTAATACATTTATTAGAATAGCAGTGAGGTCCGCTCGGCAGATTAGGGGTTAATAATTGAAGGTAGGTGTCGGCGATGTTAGGGAGGGCAGATTAGGGGTTAATACTATTTATGATAGGGTTAGTGAGGCGGGTTAGGGGTTAATAACTTTATTATAGTAGCGGTGCGGTCCGCTCGGCAGATTAGGGGTTAATAAGTGTAGGCAGGTGTCGGCGACGTTGAGGGGGGCAGATTAGGGGTTAATAAATATAATATAGGGGTCGGCGATGTTAGGTCAGCAGATTAGGGGTACATAGGGATAACGTAGGTTGCGGCGGTTTACGGAGCGGCAGATTAGGGGTTAAAAAAAAAAAGCAGGGGTCAGCGATAGCGGGGGCGGCAGAATAGGGGTTAATAAGTGTAAGGTTAGGGGTGTTTAGACTCGGGGTACATGTTAGAGTGTTAGGTGCAGACGTAGGAAGTGTTTCCCCATAGGAAACAATGGGGCTGCGTTAGGAGCTGAACGCTGCTTTTTTGCAGGTGTTAGGTTTTTTTTCAGCTCAAACAGCCCCATTGTTTCCTATGGGAGAATCGTGCACGAGCACGTTTTTGAGGCTGGCCGCGTCCGTAAGCAACTCTGGTATCGAGAGTTTCATTTGCGGAAAAAATGCTCTACGCTCCTTTTTTGGAGCCTAACGCAGCATTTGTTTGAACTCTCGATACCAGAGTTAAATTTATGGTGCGGCCAGAAAAAAGCCCGCGGAGCGTTAACAGCCCTTTTACCGCCAAACTCCAAATCTAGGCCTTAGTAAGGAATTGAATGCTTACATAATAGGGCTAATTATGCTGGTTGACACTTATTCAGGGCAATCGATTGTTTGGCTAAGGAAAAATCGTTTTGCAAGACACTTTGAAAGCCCTTTTGGATTTTTTTCTGGGGTTATTACCACATGGCTGTTTTTTAGTCACTTAGGAGTGATTTACTAGGCCTCACAGCTCCGGAGTAGAGTGGGAGGGGCCTAATTGCCTCAGATGCACAGTTAGAATTGCAGAGAAGTTCATGCTGTTTCACATGGAGGGTCTTGCTGATGTTTGAGGGCCTAAAAGAAGCTATATTCCCCCAAATCTGATCCCTAAGGGAAGGTAGGGCCACAGCAAGGCTGTGGCAAGGTGCTGTAGTGATTTAACCAGGTGTTGGCTTTAGGCTGCTCCGGTTTGGGCATTAAGGGGTTAATCGTTTTGAAACTTGGGGTGCAATCTTATAAAGGCTTTAGCTACATACTGTGAAAATTTCAGAAAGATTGCTGCATTTTTCACCGTTTTGTAAAATTGTGTGCTCTTTTTATCTCTTAAAGGCACAGTAACGTTTTTTTCAAATTGTGTTTTTTATTTTATTAAAGTGATTCCAAGCCTGTTTGTGTACTCTACTAGTCTGTTAAACATGTCTGACACTAAGGAAAATCCATGTTCAATGTGTTTAGAAGCCATGGTGGAACCCCCTCTCAGAATGTGTCCCACTTGTACTGATAGAAACATAGAAACATAGAATTTGACGGTAGATAAGAACCAAAAAGGCCCATCAAGTCTACCTGATATCTCTATACACTTTAAATATCATATTGTTGCACTTAAGAATGTGGCCCAAGATGATTCTCAGACTGAAGGTAACGAGGGTAGCCCGTCTGCCTCTCCCCAAGTGTCACAACCAGTTACGCCCGTGCAAGCGACTCCTAGTACCTCTAGTGCGTCTAACCCTTTTACATTACAAGACTTAGCGGCAGTCATGGATAATTCTCTTACAGCCTTCTTATCTAAACTGCCTGTGTTACCTGCAAAGCGTAATAGCTCCGTTTTAAGAACAGATTATGAGCATTCTGACGCTTTGGTAGCCGTATCCGATATACCCTCACAACGCTCTGAAGTGGGAGTGAGGGATTTGATGTCTGAGGGAGAAGTCTCTGATTCAGGAAGGGTTCCTCCCCAGACAGATTCAGATACATTGGTTTTTAAATTTAAACTAGAACACCTCCGTGTTTTACTTAGGGAGGTATTAGCTACTCTGGATGACTGTGACCCTTTGATGATCCCAGAGAAATTGTGTAAAATGGACAAGTACCTAGAGGTCCCTGTTTACACGGTATGCGTTTCCGGTCCCTAAGAGGATTGCGGATATCGTTACTAGGGAATGGGATAGGCCAGGTGTCCCTTTTGTCCCCCCCTCCTGTTTTTAAGAAAATGTTCCCCATATCTGACCCCATGCGGGACTCGTGGCAGACAGTCCCTAAGGTGGAGGGGGCTGTTTCTACACTAGCTAAACGCACAACCATACCAATTGAAGACAGTTGTGCTTTTAAAGACCCTATGGATAAAAAATTAGAGGGTTTACTTAAGAAAATTTTTGTTCAACAAGGTTTTCTTCTCCAACCTATTGCCTGCATTATTCCTGTAACTACTGCAGCTGCTTTCTGGTTTGAGGCGCTGGAAGACTCGCTCCAGACGGAGACCTCATATGAGGAAATTATGGATAGAATTAAGGCTCTAAAGCTAGCTAATTCTTTTATCACTGACGCTGCTTTCCAAATAGCTAAGTTACCGGCGAAAAATTCAGGTTTCGCCATTTTGTCACGCAGGGCGCTATGGCTAAAGTCCTGGTCGGCCGATGTGTGGTCTAAATCCAAGCTTTTGAACATTCCTTTCAAAGGGAAGACCCTATTTGGGCCTGAATTGAAAGAGATTATTTCAGATATCACCGGGGGGAAAGGCCATGCTCTCCCTCAGGACAAAGCCTTTAAAACAAAGAACAAAGCTAATTTTCGTTCCTTTCGCAATTTCAGGAACGGCCCCGCTTCATCCTCTCCGGCTGCAAAGCAAGAGGGTAACGCTTCACAGCCCAAGGCAAACTGGAAACCTTACCAGGGCTGGAATAAGGGTAAACAGGCCAAAAAGCCTGCAGCTGCCACCAAGGCAGCATGAACGGGTAGCCCCTGATCCGGGACCGGATCTAGTATTGGGCAGACTCTCTCTCTTCGCTCAGGCCTGGGCAAGAGATGTACACGATCCTTGGGCATTAGAGATTGTAGCCCAGGGATACCTTCTAGAATTCAAGGACTCTCCTCCAAGGGGAAGGTTAGACATTTCTCGTCTGTCTACAGATCAGACAAAGAAAGAGGCGTTTTTACGCTGTGTAGAAGATCTACATACAATGGGAGTGATCCACCCAGTTCCAATTGCAGAACAAGGACTGGGGTTTTACTCAAACCTGTTTGTGGTTCCCAAAAAAAAGAAGGAACTTTCAGACCAATCCTGGATCTCAAAATTCTAAACAAATTCCTCAGAGTCCCATCATTCAAGATGGAGACCATTCGGACAATCTTACCAATGATCCAGGAGGGTCAATATATGAGTCCCATCATTCAAGATGGAGACCATTCGGACAATCTTACCAATGATCCAGGAGGGTCAATATATGAGTCCCATCATTCAAGATGGAGACCATTCGGACAATCTTACCAATGATCCAGGAGGGTCAATATATGACTACCGTGGATCTAAAGGATGCGTATCTGCACATTCCTATCCACAAAGATCATCACCAGTTTCTCAGGTTCGCCTTTCTGGACAAGCATTTTCAGTTTGTGGCTCTTCCTTTCGGGTTGGCCACTGCTCCCAGAATTTTCACAAAGGTGCTAGGGTCCCTCCTGGCGGTTCCAAGACCGTGGGGCATAGCAGTGGCGCCTTACCTAGACGACATCTTAATTCAGGCGTCAACTTTCCAAAGAACCAAGTCTCACATGGAGAATGTATGGGCCTTTCTGAGGTCTCACGGGTGGAAGGTGAACATCAAAAAGAGTTCTCTCTCCCCCCTCACAAGAGTTCCATTCCTAGGAACCCTGATAGACTCGGTAGAAATGGAAATATTTCTGACGGAGGTCAGAAAGCTAAAACTCTTAACTACTTGCCGAGCTCTTTATTCCATTCCTCGGCCATCTGTGGCTCAGTGCATGGAGACAATCAGACTAATGGTTGCGGCAATGGACATAGTCCCTTTTGCTCGGATACACCTCAGACCACTGCAACTATGCATGCTCAAACAGTGGAATGGGGATTATGCAGATTTGTCTCCTCAAATTCAGTTGGACCAGGAGACCAGAGATTCTCTTCTCTGGTGGTTGTCTCAGGATCACCTGTCTCAAGGAATATGTTCCGCAGGCCAGAGTGGATCATCGTAACGACCGACGCCAGTCTGTTAGGCTGGGGTGTGGTCTGGGACTCCCTGAAAGCTCAGGGCTTATGGTCTCGGGAAGAAACTCTTCTCCCGATAAACATTCTGGAACTGAGGGCGATATTCAACGCTCTTCAGGCATGGCCTCAACTAGCGGCGGCCAAATTCATCAGATTTCAGTCGGACAACATCACGACTGTAGCTTACGTCAATCATCAGGGGGGAACAAAGAGTTCCCTAGCGATGACGGAAGTAACCAAAATAATCAGGTGGGCGGAGGATCACTCCTGCCATCTCTCAGCAATTCACATCCCAGGAGTAGACAACTGGGAGGCGGATTTTCTAAGTCGTCAGACTTTTCACCCGGGGGAGTGGGTGCTCCACCCGGAGGTATTTGCCCAGCTGTCTCAGCTATGGGGCAACCCAGAGTTGGATCTGATGGCATCCCATCAGAACACCAAACTTCCTCTCTACGGGTCCAGGTCCCGGGATCCCAAGGCGATATTGATAGATGCTCTAGCAGCGCCTTGGTCCTTCAATCTGGCTTATGTTTATCCACTGTTTCCTCTCCTCCCGCGTCTGGTTGCCAGAATCAAGCAGGAGAAGGCTTCGGTGATTCTTATAGCACCTGCGTGGCCACGCAGGACTTGTTTTGCAGACCTAGTGGACATGTCATCTGTCCCACCATGGACACTGCCAATGAGGCAGGATCTTCTAATACAGGGTCCGTTCAAGCATCCAAATTTAGTTTCTCTACGTCTGACTGCTTGGAGATTGAACGCTTAATTCTATCAAAGCGTGGGTTCTCTGAGTCAGTTATAGATACTCTGATTCAGGCTAGAAAGCCTGTCACCAGGAAAATCTACCATAAGATATGGCGGAAATATCTTTGTTGGTGTGAATCCAAGGGTTACTCATGGAGTAAGATTAGGATTCCCAGGATATTGTCTTTTCTCCTAGAAGGACTGGAGAAAGGATTGTCAGCTAGTTCCTTAAAAGGACAAATATCTGCTTTGTCTATACTGTTACACAAGCTTCTGGCAGAGGTACCAGACGTTCAAGCGTTTGCTCAGGCTTTAGTCAGAATCAAGCCTGTCTATAAACCTGTGGCTCCGCCATGGAGTTTGAATCTAGTTCTTTCAGTTCTTCAAGGGGTTCCGTTTGAACCTTTACATTCCATAGACATTAAGTTGTTATCTAAGAAAGTTTTGTTTTTGATAGCTATCTCTTCTGCTCGAAGAGTTTCAGAATTATCTGCCTTACAGTGTGATTCACCTTACCTGGTGTTCCACGCAGATAAGGTAGTTTTGCGTTCCAAGCCTGGTTTTCTTCCTAAAGTTGTTTCTAACAAGAATATTAACCAGGAAATAGTTGTTCCTTCTCTGTGTCCTAATCCATCTTCGAAGAAGGAACGTCTATTACACAATCTTGATGTAGTTTGTGCTTTAAAGTTCTATTTACAAGCAACTAAGGATTTCAGACAAACATCTTCCTTGTTTGTTATCTATTCTGGTAAGAAGAAAGGTCAGAAAGCGACTGCTACCTCTCTTTCCTTTTGGCTGAAAAGCATCATCCGTTTGGCCTATTAGACTACTGGCCAGCAGCCTCCTGAAAGAATTACTGCTCATTCTACCAGAGCAGTGGCTTCCACATGGGCTTTCAAAAATGAGGCTTCTGTTGAACAGATTTGTAAGGCAGCGACTTGGTCTTCACTGCATACTTTTGCCAAATTTTACAAATTCAATACTTTTGCTTCTTCGGAGGCTATTTTTGGGAGAAAGGTTTTGCAAGCAGTGGTGCCTTCCGTTTAAGGTACCTGTCTTGTTCCCTCCCTTCATCCGTGTCCTAAAGCTTTGGTATTGGTATCCCACAAGTAAAGGATGAATCCGTGGACTGGATACACCTTGCAAGAGAAAACAGAATTTATGCTTACCTGATAAATTACTTTCTCTTGCGGTGTATCCAGTCCACGGCCCGCCCTGGCATTTAAGTCAGGTAAAAATGTTTTTGTTTAAACTACAGTCACCACTGCACCCTATGGTTTCTCCTTTTTCTTCCTAACCTTTGGTCGAATGACTGGGGGTGGAGCTAGAGGGGGAGCTATATGGACAGCTTTGCTGTGTGCTCTCTTTGCTACTTCCTGTAGGGAATGAGAATATCCCACAAGTAAAGGATGAATCCGTGGACTGGATACACCGCAAGAGAAAGTAATTTATCAGGTAAGCCTAAATTCTGTTTTATATATATATATTATTAAAAAAATTTTTTTAAATAAAGCTAATAACCATCAGGCAGACCTGTGGTAATTTACTAAGTACCAGGTTGGAATTTCTAGTCACCATTGTGTTCAGGCACCTGGTGTTTGCTGATGCACGCTTTAGACTTAAAGGGAATATTTTGGATTGCATACAGAGCATGCCATTTTAAAAACAGTTTCCAATTTGCTTCTATTATCAAGTTTGCTTTTCCCCTCATGATATTTTGTGTTAAATATATACCTAGGTAGGCATCTGGAGCACTGCATGGCAGGAAATAGAGCTGCCATCTAGTTCTCTTGAAAATGGATAACATTCTTGCAAAACTGATGCCGTATAGTGGGCCGGCTCCTAAGCATACGTCCCTGCTTTTCGACAAAAGCTATCAAGAGAATAATGAAAATGTAAAAATATAAGTAAATCAGAAAACTGTTTAAAATTGCATGTTCTATCTGAATCATGAAAGAAAATGTTGTGGTTTCATATCCCTTTAACAATGTAGCAGGGATGTGTTTATTTTATTATAAATATGAAACAAGACACTAGACTCATTTTGTTTACATTGAAAAAAATGACCATGAACAGATCTATGTGTTAAATGACTGAGCCCTCTTATTTTCTTCTTTTTGATTCAAAATAAAGCATCATATAATGAATCACATTTGTCTCCATTGTTTTATTTGCCAGCAAATGTGCAAGGTTAATTTTTCCCGTTACTCATTTTGATAGCACTATGAAGAAAAAAGGAGGATGATAGTTGTTTTTTTTTTCTTAAAGAGACAGTTCACCCAAAAAAATTTTCCCCTTTAAATTATTCCCAATGATCCTTTTAACCTGCTAGAGTGTATTAAATTGGTTACAAGTAGCTCCTTTACTCCTATTTCAGCATTTGAAATAGCGGATTTAGCCTGTGGTATTGCCACCTACACTGAACAAATTAATAATGGAGTATAGGCTATTGAATAGCCTAATGGCCCGATCCAATATGCAGTGTCGCCCGCAAAAGACCTTGCATTCTTTTGTCTGATCCAATCAGCCAATCGGATTGAACTTCAATCGGATTGGCTGATTAAATCAACCAATCAGATTTTTCCTACCTTAATTCCGATTGGCTGATAGAATCCTATCAGCCAATCTGAATTTGAGGGACGCCATCTTGGATGACGTAATTTAAAGGAACCGTCATTCGTCGTTAGTCCGTCGTGCTGGAAGGATGCTCCGCGCCGGATGTCTTCAAGATGGAGTCGCTGCTCGTCGGATAGAAGAAGATAGAAGATGCCACTTGGATGAAGCCTTCTGCCGGTCCGGATGTCTTCTTCTGCCCAGATCGGATGAAGACTTCTGCCCGGATTGGATGACCAATTGTGCCCGGCTGGGTGAAGACGGCTCAAGGTAGGGTGATCTTCAATGGGGTAGTGTTAGGTTTTTTTAAGGGGGGATTGGGTGGGTTTTAGAGTAAGGTTGGGTGTGGGTGGTGGGTTGTAATGTTGGGGGGGTTGTATTTCTTTTTTTAAAGGTAAAAGAGCTGATTACTTTGGGGCAATGCCCCGCAAAAAGCCCTTTTAAGGGCTATTTGTAATTTAGTATAGGGTAGGGCATTTTATTATTTTGGGGGGCTTTTTTATTTTATTAGGGGGCTTAGATTAGGTGTAATTAGTTTAAACTTCTTGTAATATTTTTTTATTTTCTGTAATTTAGTGTTTTTTATTTTTTGTACTATAGTTTATTTTATTTAATTGTATTTAAATTTAGCTAATTGTAGTTAATATATTTAATTAATGGAATGATAGTGTAGTGTTAGGTGTAATTATAACTTAGGTTAGGGTTTATTTTACAGGTAAATTTGTAATTATTTTAACTAGGTAGCTATTAAATAGTTATTAACTATTTAATAGCTATTGTACCTAGTTAAAATAAATACGAAGTTGCCTGTAAAATAAAAATAAATCCTAAAATAGCTACAATGTAATTATTAATTATATTGTAGCTATCTTAGGGTTTATTTTATAGGTAAGTATTTAGTTTTAAATAGGAATACTTTAGTTAATAATAGTAATATTATTTAGATTTATTTAAATAATAATTAAGTTAGGGGGGTGTTAGGGTTAGACTTAGGTTTAGGGGTTAATAACTTTATTATAGTGGCGGTGACGTTGGTGGTGGCAGATTAGGGGTTAATAGATTTAATAGGCTATGTGGGCTACGGCGGTTTAGGGGTTAATACTAGGATATGTTTATTGTGGTGTGGGCTATGGCGGTTTAGGGGTTAATGCTAGAATAGGTTTATTGCGGTGTGGGCTATGGCGGTTTAGGGGATAATAATTAGGCTTATTGTGTTGTGGGGGGTTGTCGGTCTCGGGGTTAATACATTTATTATTAGGAGTGAGAGGGGGGATTGTGGATATAGGGGTATACGTATCGGGCTTATTTTTGGGAGGCGTGTTAGACAGTTGCGGGAGATTTTAGTTAGTTTTCTTAGGCGCAGGCAGTTTCTAAAGTGCCGTAAGTCACTGGCGACTCCAGAAATTTGTAGTTACGCTTATTTCAGGACATCGCTGGTTTATCCGACTTACGGCACTTTAGGAACTTCCAGCGGGGTATATGTACCCCGATGTGCGAGCTGAAATTCTGGCTTGCGCCGAAACCTACCCCGTATATCGGATCGCGCCCCAAGTATACACAGCCAGCAGAAGAGATTACACTCTCAGTGGGATGCAGGATAGTTAAGTAATAAAATGATCATTTTCCATTGTTCTCTCTATGTATTGAGCTTTGGTGTTCCAGACAAATAAAAGATAAGGAAGCAAGTCTGTTTACACAAACTTAGAACATAATGAGATCTGATATCACCTTTAAGTTCAACCCATTGTAATAGGCTGTGGTTTCAAAGCACAAAATCAGCTACTTCATATACACAAATAAGCATGAAAATGGAATTTCTCAAATATTTTATACTCTGCAGTTGGTTTAACAAGTAATTTAAAATACATTAATGGAAAAACAATTTTACAGTGTACTGTCCCTTTAATGTGGCAAATGTTGATATTGGTGTCTTATACCGCCATTACATTTTAACCCATGCTCCCTGTATAAATTTTACAACTTCCGTCAGTCTAGTGTTTGAGCTTAGTTCCAGATAGAATCAAGCAATATATTATAAATATAAGATTTACAGTGATTCAAACAATAACAATCATACAATATCAAAGGATCTGTCCATAACATTTTTTCCAATAGTGGCAAATCCGTGAAGTGTGTGTCCTCAAAAAATTAATTTAGAAGATGAGGAACTTTTTATATAAACAGCAAAGAGAAAGTACAGGAGGAAGAATTCCGATCTATTCAACAAAAGAAGAAGGAAAACGGAAATAAACCATTATTAGAGAAACAATCTGTTACAAATAATATATTGGGGCCGAATTATCAAGCTCCGAATGGAGCTTGATGCTCCTGTTAGGCTCGCTGGAAACAGCAGTTATGAAGCAGCGGTCTAAAGACCGCTGCTCCTTAACTGGTCAGCCTGCCCTGAGGCCGCGGACATCAATCAACGCGATCGAATACGATCAGGTTGATTGACACCCCCTGTTAGGATCCCATTGGCCACAAATCTGCAGGGAGCAGCATTGCACAAGCAGTTCGCAAGAATTGCTTGTGCAATGATAAACTTGTCTGCATTTATCGATGTGCAGTGGACATGATACGTATCATGTCCGCTTGCACTATGATCAATTGACCCCAAAGGGTCTTTTCAATGTGTCCTTTACTTTGATAACTAATATGAAAGCTTTAGTTCTTAGTAAGGGTTTACATTTTGTACCTAGTTCCAGAATTAATCAATTTGATACCTATAAAGGTGTACAAAGGTTTATTAGAAAGCTATGCATTAAAAAAACTCTTTATGGCAAATCCAATCCTCAAGAACCAGGAATTTTTTTTTAAAATAACAATGGAATATTGAAAATTTATAGGTGAAACATAACTCTAACTTAACAAAAGAATAACAAATTACATTAAAACTGCTTAAAGATAATTAAAACATTGCTCGCAGGACTGTTATACTAAATAAAGGAGTTTATCTTAAAGAATTTTATCACCAATTTGATGATACAAATATATATATACAAATTGGCCATAAACCCAGTAGCCGCCTCTTCTCTCGGGGCATTTTGACAGTTTTTCACCACTAGAGGGTGTTAGTTCATGTGTGTCATATAGATAACACTATGCTCACGCACGTGGAGTTCAGGTGAGACAGCTCTGATTGGCTAAAATGGATGTCTGTCAAAAGAACTGAAATAAGGGGGCAGTCTGCAGAGGCTTAGATACAAGGTAATCACAGAGGTAAAAAGTGTATTTATGTAACTGTGTTGGTTGTGCAAAACTAGGGAATGGGTAATAAAGGGATTATCTATCTTTTTAAACAATTCAAATTCTGGTGTAGACTGTCCCTTTAATATACCTTTTCCACTTTCACTAATCTATCACAGTCCAGCCACTCCAGGCAAGCCTGTGACTTAGTTCAGTGTGTGCAAGGGTTAACAACACTTTCTAGTCTGTCCTAGACTTAGAAAAATGCCCAAAACTCCCCTTCACTGCCACCAAACCAAACTAAATAAGTTGCCACCACTTAAGATTATATTTGGGAAATCTTAAGAAATACCCAAGCTAACAAGCTATATCCCAGAATACAATTTAGCAGAAAATACCCTAAAATCACAGTACTAATACTGCCAGTCTCTTTCAGTAACATTGTTCAAATATTAGACAAAGGCCAAAGCATAATACTTGAATGATTTATTATGCGAAAAATTAGCACAATGCATTACAAATAGAATTATACACAAGCAAATTGTTTTAAAATAAAAAGGAGAAATAACAGAAATGTTATTCTTTACTAGCTTTGGATATCTGTGCCAGGGAGGTTGGCAGGAAAATATGGTCACTCACTCTGTTGGTATAGAGCCTTCCATGTAAAAACAAACACTTTAATTGTTAAACACATAATTCTTATACATGCTTCCAAGAGATCAAGTTACTTGACCCAACCTTCTTTGTTAGAAGGGCTATGGTAATATCCACCCCTCTCTTTTATGACCCCATGTTAGTTATTTAAAAAAGACCCTGTGTTTCATCAATTTCTTTGCTGAAAGTTTGGACAATAACGTTTTGAGCGTTTGCCTGAAATTATAGAACACTGTTACGGTTGCCTCCAGGCTGGCTGGAAGTTGGACCGTAGAAAAGGATGCTCCTAGTGCTCACCAAAGGAACAGCAGCACCGTAGACACTCTAACTGCTGCGTAGCCACCATAAGTAACGCAGACTCTACGAACCACCGCTGCTGGGCTGGTATCTCGCCGTCTGCTCTGCGCCCTGGACCTACGACCAGGCTCCAGTAGGTGAACCCAGGAACAAGAGCTCTTACAGGAGCTCAGTAGCTAAGGGAGTATATAGAGCATAGCAATCCCTGTAGTGATTATAGCTGGCCCCTACAAACATGAGTCAAAGCTGCAAGTTAGAGGGACAGAAAAGGTCTGATGTGCTGGAGCACACAGCCTGCTTTTTATTGAGGTTACATGCAAACAGGACACTCTCAGGGGGAGGCATAAAATCCCCCATCACACATTTGATATTAGATAGAGAGACACTCCCTTTGACAGGCCACAACATTACTTCAGCAGATAACATTACACACAATAAAACAATGCAGTCCACCTTATCACTAGCAGTCTGATTAGACAATGGTAAGGTTTATCACTAAACCTAATTAGAGCTGATCCCAGCAAACTTGTATTTAGAATTGAACAAAATTAACTCTTAATGGCACACAATGAAACTGAACCAAGTGGGAGAAAGCCAGGGACAAGCTATTTTACAGGTCTGGGGACATAGTCTTAAAGGGGCATTGTTCACGAAAGTCACAATATGTCCCCAGACGGTTCTTAAAGGGCCATACACACCCAAAGAAAGTTAATCTGTTCTCAGGGGCACAATCTTCCAGGGGCCATAGTCATGAGGAAGGAGGCTGGCAAATAGGCTTCTCCACGATCCATGGAAGCAGGGCAATTTTTCATTTAAAGGGCCAGTTACAAATAGCAGTTTGTAACATATCTCCCCTTTTGGAGGGAGACTAACCAGGCACCTGACCTTCTGTCGGTCAGTGCCTAAGTTAGTCTCGCAACCCACCCACAAATAAACATTAGCAGCAAAGTAGCCCCCCCACAATACGTAGTACTGGCCTGTAGGTTCCAGGTTGTAGGATGAAAGTGTAGCATCCTCGGCCTTCCTGGCGCAGCTGGGCAAATAGCTGATGGTACTTGGGGGGCAGAGGCCAGCGGCACTCTGCCCTGGTGCCAGCGCTTCTGCTGGGGTGAGGGGTTTGCAGGCCAGTCCTGTAACAAGGGGGTCTGTAGGGCAGAGGCCAGCAGCGTTCTGTCCTAATGCCAGCTCTTCTGCTGGGGGCATTGGGGCATAGTCCTGACCGGTGGCAAAGGGAACGTGGGGGTCAGTGGGGGTTAACATCTCCACTGTTAACCCTGGGCCCAAGTTAGGAGTTAGCTGGAGAATGGAGACTGGGCTCCCAATCCACTGCTTCTCACTCTGCTGATGGAGGACAGGAGCAACTGTCTCTGCCCCCTGTGCTGTAAGTGCAGAGACCACGGTCCCATCTGCACGGTTGTGGGGCTTACTGTCTCCCCCTGGTGCGTTAAGCTGCCGCTGGGGAGAGGGGGTAACAAACTCCTCTCTTATACATATTTCCAGCCGCTGGGGAATGGAGTCTGGGCTCACAATTCCCTGCATATTCCTCTGCTGCTGGGGGACAGGACCAACTGTCTCTGCCCCCTGTAACTCAGCCTGCCGCTGGGGAATGGAGTCTGGGCTCCCAATTCCCTGCAATTCACTCTGCTGCTGGGGGACAGGACCAACTGTCTCTGCCCCCTGTAACTCAGCCTGCCGCTGGGGAATGGAGTCTGGGATCCCAATTCCCTGCATATTCTTCTGCTGCTGGGGGACAGGACCAACTGTCTCTGCCCCCTGTAACTCATTTTCTCGCTGGAGAGCAGGTGTCCATACCCCCAAACTCCACAGTTGGCGCTCAAAGGCTCGTGCCGCTTCGTTCTCAGTAGCCAATTTTCGGATGATTCGACTGACTACCTCCTGCACAGGGTCTGGACCATATCGGACTAGCCGCCTCTTTACCTCTGGAATGAAATCAGCGCCCTCATAGCGACGGATCACACCTTATCTATTTCTGGCGAGAGGCACTGCTTTGTGTCTCTGGAGCTGACAGGTTGGGGCAATAATGTTCTCTTGTGCCTCTTCAAGCATTTTTATTAGGGCTTTTTCCTGATCAAAGGAAAACTCATTAACACACACAGCAACACAGTTCTTTAAAAAACTAATGTTTTCTAGCACACAGGCTTAAAAAAATTAACCCCTTATCGTCTAAATCATGAGGTATTCATAACAATATTATAAACATGCTTAATATTTTGGAACAAATAGAATGGGAAGACTCCTGGTTTGTGAGAAGTTATGTATCTTCACTTTATACCATTATAGAGAAATCACTGGGTTTGTTAACAGTTAGAAATATAATATTGAAGGATGAGAAATTTGATCCCATTCAACTGGATTTTATTTTAAAAGGAATTGATTTAATTCTTAAGACCAATAATTTCTCCTTTGACAAAATATATATATTTTTTCAAAATAAGTGAAACAGTGATGGGCACCAGATTTGCTCTCAGTTATGCCAATTTATATATGGCTAATTGGGAACAATATCTGGTGGTCAATCACTGTTACATAGAGTATCTCTTTCTGATCTGTTTGGGGACTGAGCAGAAATTGATAGAATTGATACAACATTTGAAGGAAAATTAATGCAAAGTACACCTTTTCTGGTGAATAGTAATACTTAGGCTGAATTCTTAGATTTGGAGATCTATGTAGAAAATGGAGATACATATATACCCATAGATGCCATCAGATCTATGGGTAAGAAATTATAAAACTGTTGAAGATTTTAAATCACTGATTTTAATAGTTTTGTTTTGTTTTTTAGAAAAAAATATTTGGAGAGAGATCTGGAGGTTGCTATCTATGTAATAAGTTCTGCATATGGAAAGAAAGAATCTCTTCATATATAAAAATTAAAATAAGAGAGCATTTAATGGAGAGAATTCAGTTAACCTGCTGTTTCAATATAACACAGAGGGTAGAGAATGAAGGAAAATCATAAATAAAAATTGGTGAATTTTAACAAGAGATCCTTTTTTGGCAGAAATATTTGGTCAGCATCCAAATATTATTTTTAAGGAAGTTCCTAATTTAAAAGTCCACTTAACTAATAATATTATTAAAAATCCTAATACACTGAATAATTGGCTATTGCCAACACAAATGGGCTTTAGGAGATGCCAAGATTGCAATGCTTTTAAGCAATTAGTTAAATATTTCTATTCTCTGGATGTAACAAGAAATATTGATATTAATCATCACTTGCAATAGCAAAAATATAATTTATCCTCTACGTTGTTCCTGTAATTTATTTTACAAGATTGTTAAAAACCAGGTTAAATGAACATGCACTCTACAATATTGTAAAAAAAAAGCAACATAATCAGAATGCTGCTGATTTGAAGTTTTTAGAAATACGAAAGGTTAAAGGGATGTGAAAGCTAAAATGTTTCTTTTATAATTCAGATAGAGCATGCAATTTTAAACAACTGTCTAATTAACTTCTATTATACATTTTACTTTGTTCTCTTGGTATCTGAAAAGCAGGGATGTATGCTTAGGGGCTGGCCCATTTCTGGAGCAATATATGGCAGCAGTTTTGCAAGAATGTTATCCTTTTGCAAGAGCACTAGATCGCAGCACTATTTCCTGCCATGTAGTGATCCAGATGCCTAGGTATCTCTTCAACACGGAATATCATGGGAATGAAGAAAATTTGATAATAGAAAGTACATTTGAAACTTTTTTTAAAATACCATGCTCTAAATCATAAAATATTTTTTTAGGGTTTCATATCCCATTAATACACATTGGAGATGAAGGGATATCCAAACATTTTGAGCCGTATGGAAATTAAATGGATTTGTTTTGAACAACCTCATCCCTAATGGGTTGAATAAAATATAATATATTTTTATATCATTTTTTGTAGTTTAATTGTTCGTGAACTATCAAGAATTCAACTAAGACTGTTCCATTAAAAATGACTGAATTACTTGAACTAAGAAAATATACAATTCTCAGAAGGTTTGCCATTATCAAATAAGGCGGATGGTGAAAGTGGATATCCTTAATCAGTGTTTTGAAGGTCATATAAATAGGTGATCAGACATGCACACTTTATTCCTTGAAACATCCATAAGTTTATTGCTAAATGTACATTGGAACGTTGTCACGATAATGCATCAGGTGACATCAGGGGTGGAGCTTTAACCTGTTAGCTTGGAGATAGCGGTTGCTGGTGCAGTGTCATTACTGGAAACAATTCATTACCATCCAGTGAAAGGGACATTTCTGAATAGTGTCTAATTACTGTATTACATTTGTATCCCTGAATACACCATATAACACTGTATGACTGTGGTTTTTATGTATATTTTAAATAAATATTTTATATATTTTTCCATGGGATACTGTTTGTCTATCAGTATAAATAATATATATTGTTTGAATCACATTTTTATTTTTAGAATTTCAATGAAACTTAAGCATATAAGAAATAACACACATACACTTTTGACCCCTTCCCTGTCCCACCCCTTGTTGCATACCATATCCCTTTTCATTCATAAACCTTTTTTTCATAAGTATTAATTCTAGATATAACTTAGATCCTTTATTTCTATTACATTTTCATGTCTTTTGTTAAGCAAACTAGCAAGCTATAATTGTTTACTTCACATCTCAAAAAGTGGTAAATTTAAACACTTAACTCATCACTTGTAATGCGAGCTCAGTGTGTGCACTAATAGTGTTCTCTGCACTATCCATTAAGAGTTTATAGAGTACAATAAAAACGTTTCTTCTGTGGTAACCTTTTTTAGTTAGAATGTTAACCATCCATTTGTAATATCAGATTGTGTGTTATACTTTGCGTAAGGCTGAGAGCACCTTGTTCTATCGATTGTGCTCCACTTGTAATCTAGGCCAAAATCAACAAACACCTTTGCAACATAGTTTCATCACTTATTTATTAAGCCCTATTATTCCTGTAATTAATTGTGGGTTCTGAGAATAGTAAGTATACTTCAGACTAAAGAAGCGTGACTATGCAATATATATGTTCCTTCTTGGCCTCTGCAGAAGTTATAAGATGCTGCAACACATGCCTGTTTTGCTAACAAAATTTGGCCGAACCAAATGTTTTAAAAAATGTGAAACAAATTTTTTCGACAAAATGAATTTTTCGCTCTTGCACGTCTACAAAAAACATTTTAGCATGTAGCACAGTTCATCTTAGAAAACTAATGTATAAAACATAATGGGCTCCATGTACTAAATGGCGGGCAGCTTCTCAACTCGCTACACACGGGCAGCGGATCTGTTGATCCGCTTGCCCGTATGTATCATTACACACTCATCGGAGTGTGTAATGCCCGCCCCTTCAATTGCACGACCAATCACACGACTGAAGGGGCTGTCAATCACCGAGAGCAAGCATGCTCTCTGTGATTTTGCCCCGCCACCTAAGAGGTGGGGTAGGGTGTAGGAAGCAGCGGTCTAATGACCTCTGCTTCTTACATTGCGGGAAGCAGGCTTGCATATGCCCAGCTTTCGCTGCTTCGTACATGGAGCCCAATATCTTCTGTTTGCTAAATTAATAATACAGTTACTGTATTTTTTTAGGATTGTTTTATTTGTAATCTTTTTTTTAAGGTCAAGCCAGGCTTTCTTGTTTATTTTTCATCTACACTTATATGCAATATATCATTTCTATATAGAAACAGTATGCCAAACAGTAGAAGAGTTATATCTTAAAAAGACCACAAATAAATTGAAAAATATGTTTAGAACTTTGGTCTTGGATTGTTATCAGCTCTGTGACACTAAATATGAATAGGTTTAGATGCTATTTTCTTGTAGCATTGTTTTTACACTCCAATTCTTTTGCGTTTTGTTTTCCAGACTGACAGCAGCACAGCCGAGAATAACATGAAACCAAAGAGAAGCTTTTATGCTGCAAGAGATTTGTTCAAGTATCGACATCAATACCCAGTAAGAGAATTTAATGACATTTCCTTACAGTCACATCCGGACTCACTACTTATCTTCCTTTGAAAATGGCAGTATTAGCAAAGAACAAAATAGACTCTGATTTGTCCTTTCATGTCACACCCATGACAGCTAATAGTTATTAAATCAATACTGTATCAAAACGTCCCTTGTTCTTTAAAGCAAGAAACAGGCATTGTATGCCTATTAAAATATTGCTTTAAAATATGTGTCTGTACATTCTCTTTCGCTTTATTTTTCAATTCTGATGGTACACTTGTAAAAGGCGGATTTTGTGCTTCTGCCTTGTACATTTTTATCCTACATCTGAGTTGTTACAAAGATGTAAATGACCATTTTCCTCTAGTCATGAGAAGAAACTGAGATTTTGTTGCATTTAATTCTGTGTTTATTTTTCAGTTAGATATGTGATAGTCTAGAGAATAGATGATAGCTAGGCTGAAAAACATGCTATCAACAGGAAAACCCAGATTTATTCTGAAATCTAAAATTTTTTATTAATATTTTTTAAAATAAAATTGTTTTAATCCCCCCCACCCCCCCCCCCCCCCCTTAGTAAGTCAAAATCTTCTGGACCTGTATCTTTGGTTTCGTTTTGTGTTCTAAAATGCAAATAATAGCCTATATTTATTAAAAACAATAACTATTATCTTTCTGGTTATAACAATGTACTATCTGTCAGTTTAGTATGTGTACAAAAGTATTAAAACAATTATATAAGTTTATTATGAAATTTAAATATTGCATCAGTGATGTAAGATATTATTGTTTACACTTGGTCCCACCCCCTCTCCAAGATGTCTCATTTTAAAAATGCAAATATATCAATAATCCATAATCCAAACCTTTTCTGGTAAAAAATGTTTTACTTTTTAAATTTAAAAAAAATAAAGTTTCCTTATTAATTTGGAAAGGTTTTCATCCGAAATCAAGAACAATATGGGGAATTATTTTCCATTTGAAGAAAATGGGTACATCTGATATCTTCTAAAATGGGATTAGAAATGTTCTTATACTGTAAATCATTAAACTGCTAAATTACATGGTTTAAAATATCACCCAAAATTCCAAACCTCACAGAAAGAAGATTTGTCTTTGCTGAATATTATTCCTACTGTAAAAGGATGGCAACACAATGCACTAGATATGGAGCAGACCATTTTAAAAAAGTTTCCAATTTACTTCTATTATCAAATTTGCCTCGTTTCCATGATATTTTGTGTTGAAGTTAGATGTCTGGAGCACTACATGGTAGGAAATAGGGCTGCCATATAGTGCTCTTGCAAATGGATAACACAGCTGCCATATAGTGCTCCTAAGCATATGCTCCTGTTTTTCAACAAAAGATACCAAAAGAACAAAGAAAATTTGCTAATAGAAGTAACTATCTGAATCATTATCTTTAGCATTTAAACACAATTTAAAAAAAACAAAACAAAACAAAAAAAAACAATGGAAAAGATCTTGGTTTCCAACAAACAAAACAGAATGGCAAACAGTTAAATCCTATTCATGACAAAGCAATTGTCGAGAGAGATACTGTTTAAAAAAATAAAAGCACTGCAAATTACAATTACAAAAATGTGAGTATGAAATAAAACAATTTTAAGAACAAGATTTCTAAACGCCATTTCTAGACGTTGCATCTGTGATTTTAGTTTTTTTCTCATTTCCTACAGATCTCGTTAGTGGTACAAAATATGTATTAAATACATAGGTAAATTTCTGTAATGGCCAATACAGATGGACGATACAATAACAAGGGTTAGACACAAATGTATAAAGAGACTGCACTTTTCACCTGTCACGTTTTTCATAAACTGGTTTACAAATGACTATAAACAGTGTGTAATACGCAAGCCGAACTGGGATTTTGTGAAACAGTATATTTCTTTTTTTAGTTTTTAGGGCTCCATTTAAGAAGCAGTGGATGCTGCTTCAGAGTCCGATTGTATTGAAACGTAAATTAAGAAGCGCTCCCTTAACCTGTCCTCCACCCTTTATCAAGTGGATTGAAATCATCCTGATTCAATACAAACGGGATGATTGACAGCCCCTGCTAGCGGCTGATTGGCCGTCAGTGAGCAGGGGACGGCATTGCACAAGTATTTCACTAGAAATGCTTGTGCAATGATAATTTCCAATAGCGTATGCTGTCATCATTTAGCAATGTTGAGCGGACATGATTTGCTATAACGAATCATGTCTGCTTGACATTTAGTAAATCTACCTCTTAGTTTTTATTACATATAACATATTTAAGTACACCAAATTTTACATAAAAAAAGACACTACTAAATGTTCTATTCTAAGGGCAAACTTAGGGCGAGATTACATATGCGGCGCAGGCTTAATCATAACTGCTGAAACCTGCGCCCTCGCACAGCTGGGAATCACATTAACCCAGCCGGCAGTTCTGCCGTAAGTAGGATAATCTAGCGATGTTCAGAAATGTGCGTAAATACAAATTTCTGGAGTCGCCAGTGACTTACGGCACTTTAGAAACTGCCGGTGCCTAAGAAAATAAAAAATATGTGAAAGCCTAACCCGCCTCTGAAAAATAAACCAGACACGTAAAACCCCTATATCAGCCATGACCTCCATATCAGAACTAATAATAAATGTATTAACACCTATTCCGCCAAACCCCGACATCGCAATCTAACTAATTAAACTATTAACCCCTAATCCCCCTAAATCGCAATCTAACTAAAAAATGTATTAACCCCCAATCCGCCAGTCACCCACAACGCCAACTATCTAATTACCCTATTAACCCCTAAACCGCCAACCCCACATTGCAAACTACCGATCAACACTATTAACCCCTAAACCATCAACCCCCAACAACGCATTAAACCTAATGAACCTATTAACCCTTAAACCGCCAACCCCCCACAACGCAAATAACTAATTTAATTACTAAGCCCCCTAACCTAACACCCCCTAAATTAACCCCACATACCTAAAATAAAAAAATACTAAGTTACAATTAAAATTTAAAAAGTATAAAAAAAAAATAAGATTAAATTAAAAAAATCTAAAATTACTAAAAATAAAAAAGTCTATTATAGAAAATAATAACCCAAATGATCAAAAATAAAAAAATAAACCTAATCTCTATGGCCTAGATTTAGAGTTTGGCGGCCAAAGGGGTGCGTTAGCTACGCGTGCTTTTTTTTCCCCCGCACCTTTTAAATACCGCTGGTATTTAGAGTTCACAGAATGGCTGGGTTTTCAGTGCGTTAGGCTCCAAAAAGGGAGCGTAGAGCATAATTTAACGCCACTGCAACTCTAGATACCAGCGGTGCTTACGGACGCGGCCAGCTTCAAAAACGTGCTCGTGCACGATTCCCCCATAGAAAACAATGGGGCCATTTGAGCTGAAAAAAAAACCTAACACCTGCAAAAAAGCAGCGTTCAGCTTCTAACGCAGCCCCATTGTTTTCTATGGGGAAACACTTCCTACGTCTGCACCTAACACCCTAACATGAACCCCGAGTCTAAACACCCCTAACCTTACACTTATTAGCCCCTAATCTGCCGCCCCCGCTATCGCTGACACCTGCATATTTTTTTTAACCCCTAATCTGCCGCTCCGTAAACCGCCGCTACCTACATTATCCCTATGTACCCCTAATCTGCTGCCCCTAACACCACCAACCCCTATATTATATTTATTAACCCCTAATCTGCCCCCCTCAACGTTGCCTCCACCTGCCTACACTTATTAACCCCTAATCTGCCGAGCGGACCGCACCACTACTATAATAAAGTTATTAACCCCTAATCCGCCTCACTCCCGCCTCAATAACCCTATAATAAATAGTATTAACCCCTAATCTGCCCTCCCTAACATCGCCGACACCTAACTTCAATTATTAACCCCTAATCTGCCGACCGAATCTCGCCGCTACTGTAATAAATGGATTAACCCCTAAAGCTAAGTCTAACCCTAACCCTAATACCCCCCTAAATTAAATATAATTTAAATCTAACGAAATAAATTAACTCTTATTAAATAAATTATTCCTATTTAAAGCTAAATACTTACCTGTAAAATAAACCCTAATATAGCTACAATATAAATTATAATTATATTATAGCTATTTTAGGATTTATATTTATTTTACAGGTAACTTTGTATTTATTTTAACCTGGTACAATAGCTATTAAATAGTTAAGAACTATTTAATAGCTAAAATAGTTAAAATAATTACAAAATTACCTGTAAAATAAATCCTAACCTAAGTTACAATTAAACCTAACACTACACTATCAATAAATTAATTAAATAAACTACCTACAATTATCTACAATTAAACCTAACACTACACTATCAATAAATTAATTAAATACAATATCTACAAATAAATACAATGAAATAAACTAACTAAAGTACAAAAAATAAAAAAGAACTAAGTTACAAAAAATAAAAAAATATTTACAAACATTAGAAAAATATTACAACAATTTTAAACTAATTACACCTACTCTAAGCCCCCTAATAAAATAACAAAGACCCCCAAAATAAAAAAATGCCCTACCCTATTCTAAATTACAAAAGTTCAAAGCTCTTTTACCTTACCAGCCCTTAAAAGGGCCCTTTGCAGGGCATGCCCCAAAGAATTAAGCTCTTTTGCCTGTAAAAAAAAACATACAATAACCCCCCCCAACATTACAACCCACCACCCACATACCCCTAATCTAACCCAAACCCCCCTTAAATAAACCTAACACTAAGCCCCTGAAGATCTTCCTACCTTGTCTTCACCATGCCAGGTATCACCGATCGTTCCAGGCTCTGAAATCTTCATCCAAGCCCAAGCGGGGGCTAGACATCCATCATCCGATGGCTGAAGAAGTCTAGAAGAGGGTCCAAAGTCTTCATCCTATCCGGGAAGAAGAGTAGATCCGGACCGGCAACCATCTTCTTCCAAGTGGCATCTTCTATCTTCATCCGATGAGGACCGGCTCCATCTTGAAGACCTCCACCGCGGACCCATCTTCTTCTTCCGACGACTTCCCGACAAATGACGGTTCCTTTAAGGGACGTCATCCAAGATGGCGTCCCTCGAATTCCGATTGGCTGATAGGATTCTATCAGCCAATCGGAATTAAGGTAGGAAAATTCTGATTGGCTGATGGAATCAGCCAATCAGGATCAAGTTCAATCCGATTGGCTGATTCAATCATCCAATCAGATTGAGCTCGCATTCTATTGGCTGTTCCGATCATCCAATGTTTGTTTCCGATCAGCTAATGTTTGTAAATATTTTTTTATTTTTTGTAACTTAGTTCTTTTTTATTTTTTGTACTTTAGTTAGTTTATTTAATTGTATTTATTTGTAGAAATTGTATTTAATTTATTTATTGATAGTGTAGTGTTAGGTTTAATTGTAGATAATTGTAGGTAGTTTATTTAATTTATTTATTGATAGTGTAGTGTTAGGTTTAATTGTAACTTAGGTTAGGATTTATTTTACAGGTTATTTTGTAATTATTTTAACTAGGTAGCTATTAAATAGTTATTAACTATTTAATAGCTATTGTACCTGGTTAAAATAATTAGAAAGTTGCCTGTAAAATAAATATTAATCCTAAAATAGCTAAGATATAATTATAATTTATATTGTAGCTATATTAGGATTTATTTTACAGGTAAGTATTTAGATTTAAATAGGAATAATTTATCTAATAAGACTTAATTTATTTCGTAGGATAAAAATTATATTTAACTTAGGGGGGTGTTAGTGTTAGGGTTAGAATTAGCTTAAGGGGTTAAACAATTTATTAGAGTAGCGGTGAGCTCCGATCGGCAGATTAGGGGTTAATACTTGAAGTTAGCTGTCGGCGATGTTAGGGAGGGCAGATTAGGGGTTAATACTATTTATTATAGGGTTATTGAGGCGGGAGTGAGGTGGATTAGGGGTTAATACATTTATTATACTAGCGGTGAGCTCCGGTCGGCAGATTAGGGGTTAATAATTGTAGGTAGCTGGTGGCGACGTTGTGGGGGGCAGATTAGGGGTTAATAAATATAATATAGGGGTCTGCAGTGTTAGGGGCAGCAGATTAGGGGTACATAGGGATAACGTAGTTGGCGGCGGTATACAGAGCGGCAGATTAGGGGTTAAAAAATTTAAATATAGTGGCGGCGATGTGGGGGGACCTCGGTTTAGGGGTACATAGGTAGTTTATGGGTGTTAGTGTACTTTAGAGCACAGTAGTTAAGAGCTTTATGAACCGGCGTTAGCCCAGAAAGCTCTTAACTACTGACTTTTTTCTGCGGCTGTTTTGTCGTTAGATTTCTAACGCTCACTTCAGCCACGACTCTAAATACCAGCGTTAGAAAGATCCCATTGAAAAGATAGGATACGCAATTGACGTAAGGGGATCTGCGGTAGGGAAAAGTCGCGGCTGGAAAGTGAGCGTTAGACCCTTTAATGACTGGCTCCAAATACCAGAGGGCGGAAAAAACCAGCGTTAGGAGCCTCTAACGCTGGTTTTGACAGCTACCGCCCAACTCTAAATCTAGGCCTATGAAAATAAAAAAGCCCACCCAAATAAAAACAGCCCCTAATTTAAACTAAACTACCAATATCCCTTAAAAAGGGCCTTTTGTAGGGCATTGCCTAAGTTAAACAGCTCTTTTACATGAAATAAATACTTTGTCCCCCCCAACAGTAAAACCTCCCACCCACCAAACCCCCCAAAATAAAATAAACCTAACAATAAAAAACCCTAATCTACCCATTGACCCTAAAGGGGTGTATGTATGGGCATTGCCCTTAAAAGTGCATTCAGCTCTAAGGAAAAAAAACAAACAAATCCTAAATCTAACCTCCAAATAGGTACTCACCGTTCCTGAAGTCCAGCGGAGTCTTCTTCCAAGCGGCGGTATCTTCTATCGCGGCAACCTCTTCTATCTTCATCCAGGACCAAGCTGGCGTGGAGCAAAGGTGACTACAAGACAGAATACTGGTGACCGCGGAGCCATTGAGCGTGGAGATCCTCTTCGTACGACTACCGCCGCACCTTGAGGATTGAATTCAAGGTACCGTTTAAATATGGGGTACCTTGCTTTCCTATTGGCTGACATTTTAAAATCAGCCAATAGGATTAGAGCTATCCAAATCCTATTGGCTGATTTGCCAATTTTATTTTTTGTAATTTTAGATTAATTTAAACTAGGTTTTTTATATTTTTAAAGTAATGTTAGGTTTTTATTTTATCTTAATATTTAATTGTCGGTAATTGGGGTTAATTTAGGGGGTGTTAGGTTAGGGGGCTTAGTAATTAAATTAGTTATTTGCTTTGTGGGGGATTGGTGGTTTAAGAGTTAATAGCTTATTAGGTTAATTGCGATGTGGGGGTTGGCGGTTTAGGGGTTAATAGTGTAATTAGGTTTAATGCGTTGTGGGGGATGGCGGATTAAGGATTAATAGATTTATTAGGTAGATTTGCGTTGTGGGGGAATTGCGGATTAGGGGTTAATCACTTAGTTATATTGCGATGTGGGGGTTGGCAGATTAGGGATTAATATATTTAAATAGTTATTGCGGTTGAGAGGTAGATATTGCACATGCGTTAGGTGTTAGTTTTTATTTTCAGGGAGTTATGGGAGTTGCAGTGCTCACATATTCAGCGCAAGGCTTGCTGCGCCTGCCTATGTGTGGCGAGGTGAAAATGGAGAAAAACTTCTCAATTTTTGCTGCGTAAGTCCTTGCGCTGAATATGTGATACCGATTTTCAACGCGGTTCTATATTAGCTTATTGGAGTAAAATTAGCAGGCGAAATATACGTATACATATTTATATGCGGCACCATATATGTGATAGCAAATCCGACTAAAAACCGGTGTCATCGGCTTTTGCGGGCGACGCCGCATATGTAATCTTGCCCGTAGTGTTCAGATAGAGTATAAGTACATCAAATAATATATAGTTTTAAAGAATTTATGATCATGGTGTTAGTACACTTAAAACATTCCATTTAAAAACATATGAATAAAAATAGAATTAAATTGTTTAACAGAACTTATTAAGAACAAGAACAAAGGTAAACAAAATATATTTGCACTGCAGATGCAACTTTGTATTAAAAGGCAATACCCAATAATGCACTCCAAAAGAATTACCATCACCTCTTACAATATTTGAATAAATCCTAACCTCTACGTTTTTTTAAAGATATTTACGTGTCTTACATCTTGCATATTCTTCAATAGTTTAACTGATAAACAACTCTACAGAAAGTCCTATAAATGGAGGGGGCTTAACCTGGTCCCAAATAGGATTCCCAATAAAATAACATTTATTTATACATCCAGGTTGCCAGAACTAAAGTAATAATATCTTTTCAGTAGTAAGGATTTTTGTACCCTATCCTACCAGTATTCATGAGTTGGAATGATATTAGTTTTTAATTTTACAACTGCAAATTATCATCAAATTTGTCATCTCGGCCATAGATATATAATTTCACTCACATTCACCATGACAGCACATGAAGTAGGACATAATAATAGACGATGGGGATAATGTTAGTGATTTATTTGTAGATAGGCTGAAGCCTGAACATTTTCAATGTGTCTACTTCCATCTCTCATATAGTAATGTAAATATAAATTAAGAGTAAAGAAAACCAAATGAGGACCTTTAACTATGTTATCGCAATTGGGTGCTGCCCTCCTACTATCGACTCAAATTAAGAAAAAAGAGAAAGAAAGAGGTGAAAAAAGAGAAATAGAAACAGAAAAAAGGGAAAAATGGCAGAAGAAAAGAATGAGAACGATAAATAAAAAGGAAATAGATGTTAAGGAGCATAATCTTCTACTACAGTTGAAACGTATTTTAATTATTAATGATTAAAATCTAATTATATGTATGACAAAATATATATATATATTCAGGCCAGTAGGGATTATTGAAGATAAATTTGAAAAACTGACTGCACACATGAGATTCTGAGATTTCAGATTAAATGTACGCCAGCCACAGCACACTAATACAAACATTCATACTCTAAAGTACTAGGTTGGTCACAGAGTCACATCCCCCAAGTATTCCCAGGCCGATATGCTGGAACCTCGGCCAAGGTTTTTCAAATGAGCTACCTATTCTCTTCTTAATTGGAAGATTTATTAGAGCCTTAGTGATTGTTAGATCTCATTCAGTCCATAGTGATTTCTTTTAACTGCACAGGTATCCTCCCCTTTCTTGTTATTAAACTCCTTTATCACTGAAGTTGCATTAGCCTTCCATTACGCTATTAAGGTGCCAAACACTTGAAAATGGTGTAATCTTTAAAGATCCCATTGAGCTCAAGGTTACATCTTTCTTGAGGTTTTTTATTAGTAGTTAACTATTCTTTTCATCCTTCAGTGGTTGCCACTTATGTAACCAGAAATAGTAATAGCAATAGAACCGGGTCAGCTGATAATACCTCTAAGGGGTAGATTTATCAAAGCCATTCTCCTTTAGTTCCGTCCAAATTAGCGCATACAAACTGATCGTCATATTCATCAAAGCACTCTGCGCCTATAATTGCTTAAATCTGAAAGAAACTTCTTCGCACTCTGCTTGCATTCGCCTAGGTGCACAGGCGCGCTCCCGAGTGCTACAATATACATTATTAATAGGCGTAATTTAACAGCCCGACCTACAAATATGCCCAGTTTCTTATTTATCATTGCTTTGCGCCGATAGGGAACTGAAATTTCGGCTTCAATTGCGTGTTGTACATTTTACCATACAGACTAAGGCGAACACCATTATAATATGCTTTTACAGCTTGTGATGCAGTACTTTCTTCTTTTAACTAATTTTTCAAAGGCTCAGCGCCAAGAAGAGACTTATTGCCAGAAATTTGCGCTTTCACAGGCACATATGGGTTTCAACATTTTTATATATATATATATCGATATATTGATATATTTATTTTTGTGATCTTAAATTATCAACATATGACAAAAAACAGCACAGAAACATTATGTTATATAAATATAAGCTAAATAGTTAACTACAAAACTCTTTTTTAATAATCAAAACATGGCGGCGTAAATATTTATAGGGGTGTACTGTGATAAATAGGGAGTAAATAGGGAGTAAATGCTTTTTACGACAGGCGAAATTTATCATTATTACGCCCCAGCTCGCCTGCACAAAGTTATGTCTATTTTTTTTATAAATTCAGGCGCACATGTGCGCTTCTCCGGAGGTGAGCTGGGGCTCTGTTACAGGCGCAGCACATACAGAGTTCATCTAGCCTTTGATAAATCTAGCCCTTATTAGTAAAAGCTAATTACTTTTAATTTTAAAGGTAAAATTGTGTTTGGTTCAAACTTGATGATGATTTCATTGTGAAAATAAGGAGAAAGTGCTATTTTTTCCTGCAGGAAAGAAGCAAAACCTCATCTGTTGCCTTCCTTTGAGTTTTGAGGATCTTGCATTTCTCTGCTACACTCATTCTACTTAAGAATGGCAGGAGTTTTATTTATCCTTATTTAATAGTTTCCAAAAATGAAAGTGAATTTAACCCAGTTCTGCACCTCATAGCTTTCACAAACAATTATCTTCAGTATAGTTACAGCTCCCTGGTGTCCCGCAAAATCTTTGCTGCCCTACTTTCCGTTGCCATAGTTGCAGGGCATGTGTGTATTCTGTCTTGTAATGGTTGAGTTCAACAGGTTTATGCTTGCCTACACAACTTGAAGGGCCTCCAAAATCATCAATAGGGTTCTCTGTTCTCCACTTCCAGGATTACCTTCTTGAACTCATCTCAAATGATAGTTGCACTCTATCCTCCCTAATTCAGACTCATCTTTACAGCTCATCAAGAAGACAGAGCTTTAGTACACCTTTTCATGGTGACTATTAGGTTCCTAGACACCAATAGAAACCATATAGTTCAACCACTTTGACATGCCCCCTGTATTCTCATTAAAACACTGTGCCTGCTTGGAAAGCTGTGGCAGATTTTGTCAGTGATTACTTAAAGGGCCACTAAACCCAAAATCTTTCTTTCATGATTCAGATAGAGAATACAAATTTAAACAACATTACAATTTACTTCTATTATTTATTTTGCTTCATTTTTTAGATATCCTTAGTTGAAGATAAAGCAATGCACATGGGTGAGCCAATCACACAAGGCTTCTATGTGAAGCAACCAATCAGCAGCTACTGAGCATATCTAGATATGCTTTTCAGCAAAGAATATCAAGAGAATAAAACAAATTAGATAATAGAAGTAAATTAGAAAGATGTTTAAAATTGCATTCTCTTTCTAAATCATGAAAGAAAAAATTTGGGTTTCATGTCCCTTTACTGCAATGTTTGAATGCTGGTGCTCTGGTGCATAGGGTACTAAAACTATGTAGCTTAGTAGCTAGTTGTTTTTACTAAAAAAAAACTTCTTTTTTTTTCTTACAGAAGGATATTGCAAAAATACTTCTATTCTAAAATGAAATTCTCATGTGAACTTTCAAGTTTGGACCAATATGCCGCTTCAAGTATTTGACCAGATTTATCTGTCATTCTAAGCCAAGAGAATTCCTTAGGAGCTCAGTCTTGTACAAATGCAACTCAGCATCCCCATCCCTATGATGAACTTAAAAACTGTTTTATCATTTTGTCCTAATCCTTCTAATGACATTGCCACATACCAAAGATATGTATGATCAGAGCCCAAATACTTTTCTTTCCCATTGGTTTCTTTCAGCTATGTTTCTTTCATACCAGCAATGGGAATGATTCAATGCACCATGTTACTACACACTCGTTTAGTTTCAAAATTGTGTGCAGCTCATTGAGCAAATGTGTAGAACAACAACATACAATTGTACTGCTTCAACATTTCCCTTTGCAGCAGTGGCCTTTGCAAGCATGTTTACCACTCTTTTGCTTTATGTTTTCCTGCTTATTTTTTAATAATTATGATCAGATTTATTTTCATGTCAAAAAGCCCTCTTATTTGATGTCAAGCGAACAATATGATGGTGCTTTTGTTCTTTCAGTCTGATTGTCTCCTTTTCCTCCTTCCTTCTGCCTTCTGGAATAAATAGATCTTATGTTAAGTACTAAACATACATTTCCATAGCACTGGGTGAGGCAAAAGCTGCATTCATCCATAATGGCACAGGATGTCTACACATTAGATACACAAAGTGTTACTTCCTGAATTATTTTTAATCACATTTGCCTAGATTACGAGTTTTGCGCTAAGCAGGGTATGAAACTAACACCGAAAAAGTTATTTCACTCTACATAGCGCTGCCATTACGAGTTACTGAAAAGCCTCCTTGTGCGTGCAATATGGTGGCGTTAAGCTCCATACCGCACAAAATCCAAGGGCTGATTTGACGTGCTCATGCACGCTTTCCCCCATAGACATCAATGGGGAGAGAGTGTTAGAAATAAAACTAAAACCTGAAGTGCGGAATGAAAAATCTCTGTAACACAGCCCCATTGATGTCTATGCGGAAAAAAAGTTAAGTTTAAACCTAACACCCTAACATAAACCCCTAGTCTAAACACCCCTAATCCGCTGCCCCTGACATCGCTGACACCTAAATTAAGTTATTAACCCCTAATCCGCCGCTCCCGACATCACGACACCTAAATAAAGTTATTAACCCTAATCTGCCGCTCCCGACATCACGACACCTAAATAAAGTTATTAACCGTTAATCTGCCGCTCCCCAACATCGCCAACACTAATAAAAGCTATTAACCCCTAATCCGCCGCTCCCCAACATCACCGGCACTAAATAAAATGATTAACCCCTAAACCTCTGGCCTCCCATATCGCCGCTACTAAATAAACCTATTAACTCCTAAACCTCTGGCCCCCCACATCGCCACTACTAAATAAATCTATTAACCCCTAAATCTCTGGCCCCCCACATCGTTGCTACTAAATAAACCTATTAACCCCTAAACCTCTGAACGGCAGCCGGAACATAACTGATGGGCATTAATTACCCGGGTCATTTCATATTCATCACAAGACACATCCTCTGTATCAGAGGCATCCGTGTCACGTACATCAAATCCTCCATAATCTTGGGATTACAAAAAGATAAAACTAACTGGCACCCTTTGACATCCCCATTGGCTGGGGCACTCACCACCTCCTGTGAACCTGAGAACCCACGACCTAGAATCTCTCAGTTGCACACAGCACAAGGTGCACCGTGCCAGTCACAAAAAGGGCGTGCAATCTTGAGAGATTGCGTCATTAACAGAAGGTTGTTAACCGTCGGTAAAGGCCGTGAGCCTAAGTATAGCTACACTTTGCAGATAGAACCATATAACAAACATGATTAAAGTTCCCCCTGTTCAATAACCCCACTCAGGAGATATTAACCCATAATTCCTCATTTAAGATAAAAGGAGTCCCACTGGGACCCTACTTTGTTTCTTCAACAATACATTCTCATATTGAAATAAAATGAAACGATCGTACCAGAATCTATGCCGTGGAACAGGAACACAGCCCTTCAAGTGTGACAGATAGTAGCCTCGCTCCTGACATGGACTTGAGTGAAGAAAGGTAGGCAGCTGATTACCAAGGAGCTGTTAATATGAGTCGGGATGGGTTCGCAGGAAAACTCTCCCCTAGCAAGTGTCCCTAGGGCCTTCACTTCTTCACCGGAGAGTGGCTTGTTTCCGCCGGCGGTTACGGCACGGTTCCACGTGGCCATTTCTATGGCCAGGGTCTTCAGCAGATCCTGTGAGGGATGATTTTGCCTTCCGTTATAGGCTGGCTCGTCTGCGGGTTCTTTTAAGACATGTTTTGGCAATGTTAGAGGATCCCAGTCCTAGTGGGCCGAAGGATTTGAGGCTTTAGAAGCTGGATGGAAAAATGGATATGACGTTTGGGATGAAGCCAATCTCTTTAGCGTCTCCGTTTTATTTTTGTTTCTTTATGTTTTCAATTCCAGTTCTGAGCTTGGGTGAATGGGACTTCTAATTGGCTGGTCCTGTTGAAGTTTTCATTCACCTTGGGCGTTCACCCGATGGCTGCTGTCTTCATTTTAATTTTTGATCTGTATGGATGTGTTTAATTTGTTTTGCTTAAGCTCATGTCTGTTAGATTTTCGTTTTATGAACGTTCTTCTCTAGAACAGATACTTGCGACTAGTGGTCGGGTGGGCACTCCCTTGGAAGTTGTACACTTGTTGAATATTAGAATTATGTTTTCTAGTTCATTTATCGTTCCTTTGGGACAAATGTTCTGGACCTTGAACAGTTCCAAGGTGTCCTTATGCCAGGCTGGTACTGGTCGGGCACTTTTTTCAGCTGTTACCAGGGTTCATGTCACATTTGTGGTGCTGAGACTGTCTCTTGGCCTATTCTATGGACTCTGGGCTCAGATCCTACCGAAGTGTGAGGCCTGTTGTTTATATGCAACTCTTCCGGATGGAGGGTTGTGTGTGCCAATCGAAGCTTGGTTGGTTTGGGCTACTCGCCTGGGTTATGGATCTGCTTTCTTGCAGATGGCATCATGGTTCTTCTGGTCCCGGGGACTCAGAACCGTTATTTTCATTCTTTGTAAGTTGGGAGATGTGGGTGACCTTTGTGGTCTGGTGTGCCGTGTGATTAACGTTTGTGTTTTCACTAAAAGTTCTTCCGGACGCTGACTCTTTAGCCTTTTGCGCATTTTCTTGCGGTGGTGGTGGCTTTGGGTGGATTGTCTGTCTGGTCTGATTGCACAGGCATGTTTGTCTTCCTCTATTCCTAGTTGTATTACTCTTAGAGGTGGTGTGCAGGGGTTCCCTGCCTTCTGTGGAGGGCTACAGCTCTAGCGTTTGCCTGTTCAAGGTAGTTTCTTTGGAAACTAGTTCCTTCAGGATCTCTGACTGTTGTCTATTCCATTTTAATACCCTGGTCGGACTACGTTCTTCAATGTTGGGTGTATTGTGTCCTTCCTGTAATGCTAGCCTTGGGGCTTGTCAGTAAAAGAGTCGAGGTCGGGGACAGATGGCCGCCGGGGGGCAGTTGTCCATTTTTCCTCGATGCTCCCTTGGGGGTTTCATGAGTGGTTCCTTACATTAATCTCTGGGCTTGCAAGCAGGGCCCTGGGTTATCATTTTCCTTCGGGTATTGATGTTACCCTGCCTGTGTGTGTATCACGTATTGCCGCTTGCCTGCTAGGTTTTTATTTGCGATCCATTTGCACTGGGTGCTGAATCTCAGACTGTTCAGGAGTCCTTTGTGACTCTTGGGTTTGAGGCTGTTCTAGATTGTCAAGTCTATGGACTTTAGAGGTGTGCTCCTCATTGGAGGAGGCAGTTTAGGGTCCTTCTGAAAATTGGATCTTTCAATCAACCATTGTCGAGGACCCTGGCCTTGGTCCATGTCTCTCCATGGATGGATGTGGACAGTTCGGTTTCACACTTGATAGCCCCTCTCATAGGGGCTGGGGCTCTGTGAGAGATGCCTATCTGACTGTAGCTTAGGATTTCTGTCTTTCTGACGGGTCTCTACTGGTCTTCTGGTGCATTTACGATGTTCCTGTGGACTTCAGGTGTTTTCAACTGGGTTGCCGATGTGGCCGAGGGGTCTTGCCTCGATGGTAGGGTGTTGTTCCGTTGTTTTCATTTCCTTCTCTTCCAGAGTTGGGTTTGGGTTCTCCGGGTTTGGGGTTACCTTAGTATTTGGGGAGTCCTGGGGGCCTTTAGTCTTGCCTTGCAGGTTTTTTTCGCTTCCTGCGTTTCAGGATCCTGGAAGGGGAGCTGCAAGAGCCTTTTGGGGACATCTTCCCTTGGGAAGTGTGCCTTTTTTCCCACGACTGTGTGTAGGGGGTCTCGTACCTGAGCACAATGTTTATCCTGACTCACAGTAGCATGCCGTTTGTAGCAGCTGTCTAACCAGGGACTTTGTTCCTCGTTGGTCCTCCTTTCTTTTCCAGTAGTCTGGGACTCTTGTCTTCGGTCTTTTGACTAGCTTTTGGGCTGGGACCGTTATCCTGGAGAGAAGGCAGGGTTGACCGTTTTCTGGCTGTTGGTCTTCTCCTTTGAGAGAGGATTTTGGATGTCCTCCTCTTTTTCTACTGGTGTCTGGTGCCGGAGGGGGCGCTCCTTGGAACCGCTATTTGGAGGACTGTAAGCCCTTGGAGGTTTGCAGTTGGAACCATCTACAACTATTTGCTCTGTGATGGTGTAACCAGTTACAGCTAATTGCTTTTGTCTGGATGCTAACAAGCTGTGAAGCTCCTTTTGAAAGTTTGAGTTAGCAATAGGGTCAGCCTTTCTTTTGGAGACTGGTCTTTGTGACTTCCTGTTTAGGCAATTTGAGTTTCTCTTGGAGAGCTTTTTTCTAACTTCTGGAATAGTTATCCTGCTTTCTTCTGTCTCTGCCTATCTAGCCTCCAGTTCTAGATATGTTATGGGGCATCGGGGGTCTCATGATTTTCCTGGAGTACCTTAGGGTATGGTATGGGATTAAGGACATGAGAGGTTCCTCAAGTCCTTTTTGGTAAATGTTTCCCTGTGTATTGATCCTTCTTCTTCGGTCCTTGTGTTCTAGGGAACTTGTCTCCCTGGGCGTTGACTTTGTAAAACAACCATCGGTTGTTCTCTAGGTGTGGAGTGGGAAAAGTTGCTTTGGATTTTCCTGGACTCTGTTTCCCTTTTGGGGGGCAGATGCAGTCCTTATCTTTGTCCGGGTAACTTCTTTGGAGTTGTGACCCATGGGGTGGATGCCTCGGAGGTTGTTTTGGGACTCTAGGTCTGAGTGGTCTCTAGTTCGGCTTTGCTGGTGGGGTAACTGATGTGCAGTTGCCTGGGCTCGGGTTTTCTTCAGTGTCATTTATACTTAAATGTTTGGTGTTGAGTAATTTAGGCTGTGGTGCCTTTTGAAGGGGCCGCATTTTGTACCCACCCGTTGTTTGCATTCAGTGTCCTCTAGCTTGGGTATTGTATTCCCAAAAGTAATGAATGCAGTTGTGGACTCTTTCCTTTTAAAAAGAAAAACATAAATTATGCTTACCTGATAATTTCATTTTCTTCTGAAGGGAAGAGTCCACAGCTCCCGCCCGTGTTTCAATATCTATGAGACGGCTGTAATTTTTTGTTCTTCTGGCACCTTTTTTCACCCTGATATTTCTCCTACTGTTCCTTGTTTTCTTGGCAGAATGACTGGGGGATGAGGGAAGTGGGGGAGGTATTTAAGCCTTTGGCTGGGGTGTCTTTGCCTCCTCCTTTTTTTCCAGGTTCTGAATTCCCAAAAGTAATGAATGCAGCTGTGGACTCTTCCCTTCAGAGGAAAATTAAATTATCAGGTAAGCATAATTTATGTTTTACAAGTGCCCATCCCTAATCTAGGGCTTAATAGGTTTAGTTTAGTAGTTACAATGTGGAGGGCTGGAGGTTTTAGGGGTTAATACTTTATTATAGTGTTGGCGATGTGGGGGCTGCGGTTTAGGGTTTAATAGGTTTATTTAGGTGTCGGCGATGTGGGTGGGCGGCAGATTAAGGGTTAATAACTTTATTTAATAGTTGTGATGTGGGTGGGCAGATTAGGGGTTAATAGGTTTAATATAGTGTTTGTGATGCGAGAGGGTGGCGGTTCAGGGGTTAATAGGTAGTTTATGGGTGTTACCACTTTATTTATGAGTTTTGTGAAACATTTTTTGTTGCACAAAATCCATAACTACTGCTCTCAGATGGCGGTATGGATTGTGTCGGTATAGGGTGTAAAGCAAGCTTTTTAGCCTGAACGCACAACCTGTAATACCGGCACTATGAAAATCCCGATTTTTTTGACTGCGGAATGGACATTGCGTTACAGGCTAAAATGCTTGCGATATAGCTATACCGTCACGACTCGTAATATGCGTTCCTGGCCATTCCAGCGTAATCACCAATTTTTCAGCGTTAAAAACTGTACCATACCGTAACGCTAAACTCGTAATCTAGGTGTCTGTGCTTTACTATGCCAATGGTTCTTAATATTGTTTTCAGTACCACATATCAAAAAATAGTGTTTTATAAAAATGTCAGAGGACATTTTTTGTAAAACATTGAAAATAAGTGCAACATTTAATCTTCTGTGCTTATCCCAACTAACATACTTTTCTTCAATAACAGAAATACTTAAATTGCAAAATAATCTGAAGTTTGAAAAAAGTGAGAAAACAGTTATTTGTCAATTATCTCACTAAGCTAAGCGACTTAAAGGGACATAATACTCATATGCTAAATCACTTGAACGTGATGCAGCATGACTGTAAAAATCTGACAGGAAAATATTCCCTGAACATCTCTATGTAAAAAAGGAAGAAATTTTACCTCACAATGTCCTCAGCTCCCTGGAGTAAGTGCTGTGTAAAAAGTTATCTTTCAGTTACTGCACAGCTGCAGGTAAAAGAAAGAAAGAAATGAACAGCAGCCAATCAGCATCAGCAGTGCTGAGGTCTCATGAGATCACTTTTACTGTGATCTCATGAGATTTCATAGTAAATATCCTAAAACTGAATATGGAAATAACAAATCCCGGGACAAGCATAATAAATGTCTGCTTAAAGTCCTTTAATGGGGTGTGAATACTTAGGACATTTTGAGGTAAAATATATTTCTCTATTACATAGAGATGTTCAGGTGATATTTTCTAGTCAGCTTTCCACAGCTATGCTTCATTACTTTCAAGTGTTTCAACATTTGAGTATCATGTCCCGTTAATAAAATGGTGCTGCATTTAATAAAACACTAAAAACAGGAACAGATACATTTTGACAGTTGACATTATTACTAGCAGTATATTGGTAGGTTATTTTAATAGACTTGCTGTTTTTAGATCATGCCATTGTCCACATGTAATTAAAATCTTTTTAAGTTAAAACTGTTACACGTATTTAATGACTAATATTTAAAAAAAATCATACTCCTAAAAATATATTCAGAGTTTTTTTTTTTTATTTCTTTTGTTTTCAGCAGAACATTAAGGATCTTCGCTATCAAAACGACTTGTGCAATCTCAGATTTTATATGAACAAGATTCCTTTTAAACCTGATGGTATGGTTAGAATTGTTGCATTCTGTATTTATAATATAATCTATACACTTTCTGTATTATTTAATAATTTCAGAACTTTGAGCACTGTTTAAGCTGTATTAATTGTGAAATGTTATGACGTCCTTTTCTGTTGTTATAGAAACGTAGAAGTGACTAGATTTTTGTAAAATCAGCGTAATATGCTCCATAGTGTAAGTTTGGGAAGACTCAAATACATATTCCATGCAACTCACTGTGAAACACTCCCATCAATAAGGCTTCTATATGGAACCAAAATACATTTGATTGCTGCCCCCTCCTTAAACAGTATAGATGCAAAAGATACAAAATATAGTGCTAGATGGAAAAAACACTTAAATGTAACAACAAGAACTGATACTCTCCTTTTAGATAAGACCGCAGCCTTCCCACAGTCTCTCCTCTGTGACTGTTTAAAACAAATGGAAAATGGCAGATAGATGGCGCTGGTCTGTACAGTGATATTTCTCTATGTAACAAAGAGAAAAAAGGGCTTGATGTGTGTGTAAAATCCAATTGATATAAGTGCAGTATACTCACTCCATAAGAAGAGGGAGTTCAGCTGCGGTGTGATGTGTTTCCAGAGTAGTATAATTCCTCAGGATAAAAGTGTGGTTTCAGAATCTCTCCAGAACCTGTTATTAGGTCTACAAGCAAATGAAGACTCAAAATGACCAGAGATGTTCAATAAATCAAGAAAAAACAAAGTAGTAACTTACTCCATAAATAGGAGAATCCGGCTTGTCTCAGCAAAGAAGGGTATCAGCAGTCTTCCAACTTTGGTAAAAAGATATTTATTTAAGCTCAACGCGTTTCAACTTTAACAAGTCTTTTTCAAGAGCAATATAAAATCAATAAAAGCAAATAACTGTGTATGATTGCAGTGTTCACAAGCCGGTATATATACAGAGATGATGCTATCCAGTTTCCTGTAGGAGACAGGAAGTTGGATTTACAATGTACAATGCATTTAAAAACAAAAATAAAGAATATGGATTGGTGGCAGACTAATTGTAAAGTTAAGTTATTGTTGGAATTTCAAATGCCGATATTATCTTAATAAATTTGTAATTAAAATACACAGTCTGGCATCAATGCGATTTTTATCCAATCAGAAAGGGTATCTAAACGTTAACCAATCAGGAGTAGTGCGAGATTTAGTCCTCAAACAGGTAGTATGTGGTGTATGAGTTCCTTTTCAGGTCCGATTGGGGTCATGTGAGTCAAGCATCCAATCCATGAGAAGTTGTTTAATAAACGAAGACGGACAATCTGTGTAGAGTTTGCACAGCTTTTCAGTATGCAAGAGAGTTGTTGATAGGTCCATATTTGTAAGGGGAGGCTCTTTTAACATTTGCTTATTGTGTCCTTAATATCGGAGTTAAATACATTTAAATTGTCTAGAAAAAAGCGGAAAAGACATGAGCAGTATTTGTTCTTTCTCATACATATAAGATATGCTATAATATAAAATATCAAGATAGGTTTCATCGATCTACATTGTATTGGATTCATTACGTTCATAAAGGAACAACATTTATAGTAGAACAACATATCTTTCTATGGCATTTGTATTCTCGCTGCAGTAACAATAAAGATGATTCAAATCCCTGTTTAATATTCTTGATCAAAGTATGTCATTTGTATAAAACTATGGAATAAAAATTTTTGATGTTTGTGTGTCATGAACCTATAGTTTGAAAGACGGATCAAGAAATTACTTCATTAATAATTAGGGTTTGTTGTTGAAAACCTATTTACTTATGTTCCAATTAAAGATGGTAAAAAATATAAAATAATAACAAAAAATAATAATGAAGAGTGCCCTTTAGTTGAATAAAAACTTAAAAATGTGTATATAATTTGTATCACAGATGTATATTTATAAACTGTGAGCTGTGGTGCCCACTCTATCTACCTTCAAAGATGTGACTTAATGTGAATACTTCAAATTTTTAATTTTTTAATTTTTTATTTTTTTATTTTTTTATAACAGTGATGTTTGTAACAATGTATATTTTCTATAAGTGTTCTTATGAGGATACATAGTAATAACTTTATGTATCCATAGTTTAAAGTTATGTATGAGTGTAAAAATATAAAAGTGTTCTATTCCTAATATAGACACTAAGTGAAAAATATATATAGCAAGTGCAGAATATATGCTAAATATTAATGTGTTGAATGTTAATTTAGAGAACTTGAAAATGTGACAACCTAAAATTAAGTGAATAGGGAAATTTTTTAGAAATATTATTGGATAAATGCCGCTATTCTAATGTCTTTATTTAAACCCCAATTACAGGGAGTGCAGAATTATAAGGCAAATGAGTATTTTGACCACATCATCCTCTTTATGCATGTTGTCTTACTCCAAGCTGTATAGGCTGGAAAGCCTACTACCAATTAAGCATATTAGGTGATGTGCATCTCTGTAATGAGAGAGGGTGTGGTCTAATGATATCAACACCCTATATCAGGTGTGCATAATTATTAGGCAACTTCCTTTTCTTTGGCAAAATGGGTCAAAAGAAGGACTTGCCAGGCTCAGAAAAGTCAAAAATAGTGAGATATCTTGCAGAGGGATGCAGCACTCTTAAAATTGCAAAGCTTCTGAAGCGTGATCATCGAACAATCAAGCGTTTCATTCAAAATAGTCAAAAGGGTCGCAAGAAGCGTGTGGAAAAACCAAGGCACAAAATAACTACCCATGAACTGAGAAAAGTCAAGCGTGCAGCTGCCAAGATGCCACTTGCCACCAGTTTGGCCATATTTCAGAGCTGCAACATCACTGGAGTGCCCAAAAGCACAAGGTGTGCAATACTCAGAGACATGGCCAAGGTAAGAAAGGCTGAAAGACGACCACCACTGAACAAGACACACAAGCTGAAACGTCAAGACTGGGCCAAGAAATATCTCAAGACTGATTTTTCTAAGGTTTTATGGACTGATGAAATGAGAGTGAGTCTTGATGGGCCAGATGGATGGGCCCGTGGCTGGATTGGTAAAGGGCAGAGAGCTCCAGTCCGACTCAGACGCCAGCAAGGTGGAGATGGAGTACTGGTTTGGGCTGGTATCATCAAAGATGAGCTTGTGGGGCCTTTTCGGGTTGAGGATGGAGTCAAGCTCAACTCCCAGTCCTACTGCCAGTTTCTGGAAGACACCTTCTTCAAGCAGTGGTACAGGAAGAAGTCTGCATCCTTCAAGAAAAACATGATTTTCATGCAGGACAATGCTCCATCACACGCGTCCAAGTACTCCACAGCATGGTTGGCAAGAAAGGGTATAAAAGAAGAAAATCTAAAGACATGGCCTCCTTGTTCACCTTATCTGAACCCCATTGAGAACCTGTGGTCCATCATCAAATGTGAGATTTACAAGGAGGAAAAACAGTACACCTCTCTGAACAGTGTCTGGGAGGCTGTGGTTGCTGCTGCACACAATGTTGATGGTGAACAGATCAAAACACTGACAGAATCCATGGATGGCAGGCTTTTGAGTGTCCTTGCAAAGAAAGGTGGCTATATTGGTCACTGATTTGTTTTTGTTTTGTTTTTGAATGTCAGAAATGTATATTTGTGAATGTTGAGATGTTATATTGGTTTCACTGGTAAAAATAAATAATTGAAATGGGTATATATTTGTTTTTTGTTAAGTTGCCTAATAATTATGCACAGTAATAGTCACTTGCACACACAGATATCCCCCTAAAATAGCTATAACTAAAAACAAACTAAAAACTACTTCCAAAACTATTCAGCTTTGATATTAATGAGTTTTTTGGGTTCATTGAGAACATGGTTGTTGTTCAATAATAAAATTAATCCTCAAAAATACAACTTGCCTAATAATTCTGCACTCCCTGTATTATATGTTCTCATGGTGTGGATCCACCATAGTTCTCTTTTGTCTAATTGTTTCTCTATTGTGCCTCCTCTCCAATGTGTAGACACCTTCTCTATTCCTAACCAAAGGAAATGCTCTTTATTGAAAACTGGACAAGAATTACAGTGTATGGGTACTCCATGGTTGTAATGTTTTTTTTTTCTATTTTGTTCAGATGTTCTAAAATCCGTGTTTTTAAAAATCGGGAGGTTTGTCCCAAATATTGAATTTTACAATTGCATTGTAAAAGATAAATAACATTGGTGGTTTTGCATGTAATAAAATTTTTGATTATAAATGATTTTCCTGTTACTGTAGAGGTGAAGGTTTTGTGAACTCTTTTCGTGTAATTACAGCCTTTTCAACGGCCACACGTATAAAAACCCTGCATTTTTGAAATAGACACCGGAATGGGGGGTGTCATTCCCTTTATTAATGAGGAAGCTAGTTGTTGTTTTAAATTGTGGCCTTTTCTAAAAGTAATCTGTGGTTTATTGGGTATGATTTTATCCAGAATTTCATCACTTTGAAGAACATGCCAATGTTTATTTATAATGTTTTTAATCTGATGTTGACCTGAATTAAAAGTGTTAATAAATCGGGGAAAAGTGCTTTCTTGTGTGGATTTGTTCCTATGTCCTGTCAAGGTGGTCTCTCTATCTCGATCTCTAATAAGTTGTCTATCTGATTCTAATTGGTCCCTTTTATACCCTTTTTGTAAAAATCTGTTTTTAAGTAGATTAGATTGCTCATCGTAATCCTTTAATGTGTTGCAATTACGCCTGATGCGTTGAAACTGACCTTTTGGAATGGCTTTGAGCCATGTGGGATGATGCTGGCTATCGTGTCGGATATAAGTATTGGTGTCACATTTTTTAAAGAAGGTTTTAGTGTGGATATCCCCATCTTTTACTGAGATTGATAAATCTAGGAAAGTAGCCTCTGTTTTATGTATTTCTGGGGTGAGTATGATATTCATGTTATTATCATTTAAAAGGGCAATAAAAACCTGTAAAGATTGTGAATCTCCCTTCCAAATACATAGTACATCATCTATGTACCGACGCCAGGACACCTGGCTCGCCCCAGGCACCATACTGGACCAAACATAAATGTGTTCAAAGTGGTCCATGTATATATTGGCGTAGCTTGGGGCGAACCTGGTGCCCATGGCGGTACCGCATGTTTGTAAAAAATATTTATTGTCAAACCAAAAAAAATTATGACTCAACATGAATTCTATAGCTGTGATAATGAATTCTAAAAGTGTTTGTGTGAGGTTGGGGTCTTGTTTTAATTTCCATTCAATGGCTGCAATACCTTTTTGATGGTCAATTATGGAGTATAAGGAAGTAACGTCTAAAGTGATCCAATAGTAGTCTGTTTCCCATTTTATATTATTGATTACACTCAAGACATGTGTGGTGTCTTTTAAATACGATTGTGAATTTTGTGCATAGGGTTGGAGTAAAAAAATCAATAAAAGAGGATAAATTGGCTGTTAATGAGTCAATACCACTAATGATAGGGCATCCTGGGGGATGTGTGGAATTTTTATGTAATTTAGGCAATAGATAAAAAATATGTGTTTTAGAATCCTTTTTAAGTAGGAAGTCAAATTCATTTTCAGATATGATCTTCTTATCTAGAGCCTGAGTTAACACTTCCTGTAGCTCTTTGCAAAAGACCTTTTTAGGGGAATAGTCCAAAATTTTATATGTTTTTTTATCTGATAATATGTTGTATGCTTCCTGTAAATAAAATTCTTTATCCATTACAACTCTCCTCCGCCCTTGTCAGCTTCTTTAATGACAATGTCTTCCCTTTTGTTAAGTGATTTTAAAATTTCTGTTTCT
This sequence comes from Bombina bombina, assembly GCF_027579735.1. Lineage (NCBI taxonomy): Eukaryota > Metazoa > Chordata > Amphibia > Anura > Bombinatoridae > Bombina > Bombina bombina. Next base: position 515,917,735 of record NC_069502.1, read on the forward strand.
ATCTTAGTTAAATTATGGAACCTTGGCTGTTCTTTTATGTTTTCTATATCTTTGAGAATGAGTTTGCCAAATACATCTATGCTAGATCCCTTGCAATGGCTTGGATAAAATTTAGATGGGTTTTTGAATTTCGATCTAGGTTCTGGTGGATTGTAACTGATAGTATCTTTTTTTGCAAAAAATCTCTGATAAATCTTTGAGCATCAATGAACAATTGAAAGGTGTTTACCCTTGAGTGGGAATAAATTTGAGGCCTTTAGCTAAAATTTGTTTTTCTTGTTTTGAAATTATTTTAGTTGATATATTATATACCCCTATTCCATCTGTCTCCTTCGTCTGTGTCTTTCTCCTGCCTCCTCTACCTCCCCTGGATGTTCTGGTGTTCGCTCCCTTTTATTTTGATTGGATCTGTCTGTCTGTTGTGCATAAACAGCCCAAACAACTATTATGCACAAACAGCCCAAACAACTATTATGCACAAACAGCCCAAACAACTATTATGCACAACAGACAGACAGATCCATTGATGCTCAAAGATTTATCAGAAATTTAACAGTGAACGATTTTTTGCAAAAAAAGATACTATCAGTTACAATCCACCAGAACCTAGATCGAAATTCAAAAACTCATCTAAATTTTATCCAAGCCATTGCAAGGGATCTAGCATAGATGTATTTGGCAAACTCATTCTCAAAGATATAGAAAACATAAAAGAACAGCCAAGGTTCCATAATTTAACTAAGATAGAAACAGAAATTTTAAAATCACTTAACAAAAGGGAAGACATTCTCATTAAAGAAGCCGACAAGGGCAGAGGAGTAGTCGTAATGGATAAAGAATTTTATTTACAGGAAGCATACAACATATTATCAGATAAAAAAAACATATAAAATTTTGGACAATTCCCCTAAAAAGGTCTTTTGCAAAGAACTACAGGAAGTGTTAACTCAGGCTCTAGATAAGAAGATCATATCTGAAAATGAATTTGACTTCCTACTTAAAAAGGATTCTAAAACACCTATTTTTTATCTATTGCCTAAATTACATAAAAATTCCACACATCCCCTAGGATGCCCTATCATTAGTGGTATTGACTCATTAACAGCCAATTTATCCTCTTTTATTGATTTTTTACTTCAACCCTATGCACAAAATTCACAATCGTATTTAAAAGACACCACACATGTCTTGAGTGTAATCAATAATATAAAATGGGAAACAGACTACTATTGGGTCACTTTAGACGTTACTTCCTTATACTCCATAATTGACCATCAAAAAGGTATTGCAGCCATTGAATGGAAATTAAAACAAGACCCCGACCTCACACAAACACTTTTAGAATTCATTATCACAGCTATAGAATTCATGTTGAGTCATAATTTTTTTTGGTTTGACAATAAATATTTTTTACAAACATGCGGTACCCGCCATGGGCACCAAGTTCACCCCAAGCTACGCCTATATATACATGGACCACTTTGAACACCTTTATGTTTGGTCCAGTATGGTGCCTGGGGCGAGCCTGGTGTCCTGGGCGTTGGTACATAGATGATGTACTATGTATTTGGAAGGGAGATTCACAATCTTTACAGGTTTTTATTTGCCCTTTTAAATGATAATAACATGAATATCATACTCACCCCAGAAATACATAAAACAGAGGCTACTTTCCTAGATTTATCAATCTCAGTAAAAGATGGGGATATCCAAACTAAAACCTTCTTTAAAAAATGTGACACCAATATTTATATCCGACACCGATAGCCAGCATCATCCCACATGTCTCAAAGCCATTCCAAAAGGTCAGTTTCAACGCATCAGGCGTAATTGCAACACATTAAAGGATTACGATGAGCAATCTATTCTACTTAAAAACAGATTTTTACAAAAAGGGTATAAAAGGGACCAATTAGAATCAGATAGACAACTTATTAGAGATCGAGATAGAGAGACCACCTTGATGGGACATAGGAACAAATCCACACAAGAAAGCACTTTTCCCCGATTTATTACCACTTTCAATTCAGGTCACCATCAGATTAAAAACATTATAAATAAACATTGGCATGTTCTTCAAAGTGATGAAATTCTGGATAAAATCATACCCAATAAACCACAGATTACTTTTAGAAAAGGCCACAATTTAAAACAACAACTAGCTCCCTCATTAATAAAGGGAATGACACCCCCCATTCCGGTGTCTATTTCAAACCTGCATGGTTTTTATACGTGTGGCCGTTGCAAAGGCTGTAATTACACGAAAGAGTTCACAAAACCTTCACCTCTACAGTAACAGGAAAATCGTTTATAATCAAAAATTTTATTACATGCAAAACCACCAATGTTATTTATCTTTTACAATGCAATTGTAAAATTCAATATTTTGGACAAGCCTCCCGATTTTTAAAAACACGGATTTTAGAACATCTGAATAAAATAGAAAAAAAACATGACAACCATGGAGTACCCATACACTGTAATTCTTGTCCAGTTTTCAATAAAGAGCATTTCCTTTGGTTAGGAATAGAGAAGGTGTCTACACATTGGAGAGGAGGCACAATAGAGAAACAATTAGACAAAAGAGAACTATGGTGGATCCACACCATGAGAACATATAATAATTGGGGTTTAAATAAAGACATTAGAATAGCGGCATTTATCCAATAATATTTCTAAAGAATTTCCCTATTCACTTAATTTTAGGTTGTCACATTTTCAAGTTCTCTAAATTAACATTCAACACATTAATATTTAGCATATATTCTGCACTTGCTATATATATTTTTCACTTAGTGTCTATATTAGGAATAGAACACTTTTATATTTTTACACTCATACATAACTTTAAACTATGGATACATAAAGTTATTACTATGTATCCTCATAAGAACACTTATAGAAAATATACATTGTTACAAACATCACTGTTATAAAAAAAAAAAAAAAAAAAAAAAATTTGAAGTATTCACATTAAGTCACATCTTTGAAGGTAGATAGAGTGGGCACCACAGCTCACAGTTTATAAATATACATCTGTGATACAAATTATATACACATTTTTAAGTTTTTATTCAACTAAAGGGCACTCTTCATTATTATTTTTTATTATTATTTTATATTTTTTACCATCTTTAATTGGAACATAAGAAAAGAGGTTTTCAACAACAAACCCTAATTATTAATGAAGTAATTTCTTGATCCGTCTTTCAAACTATAGGTTCATGACACACAAACATCAAAATTTTTTATTCCATAAATAGTTTTATACAAATGACATACTTTGATCAAGAATATTAAACAGGGATTTGAATCATCTTTATTGTTACTGCAGCGAGAATACAAATGCCATAGAAAGATATGTTGTTCTACTATAAATGTTGTTCCTTTATGAACGTAATGAATCCAATACAATGTAGATCGATGAAACCTATCTTGATATTTTATATTATAGCATATCTTATATGTATGAGAAAGAACAAATACTGCTCATGTCTTTTCCGCTTTTTTCTAGACAATTTAAATGTATTTAACTCCGATATTAAGGACACAATAAGCAAATGTTTAAAAGAGCCTCCCCTTACAAATATGGACCTATCAACAACTCTCTTGCATACTGAAAAGCTGTGCAAACTCTACACAGATTGGCCGTCTTCGTTTTATTACACAACTTCGCATGGATTGGATGCTTGACTCACATGACCCCAATCGGACCTGAAAAGGAACTCATACACCACATACTACCTGTTTGAGGACTAAATCTCGCACTACTCCTGATTGGTTAACGTTTAGATACCCTTTCTGATTGGTTAAAAATCGGATTGATGCCAGACTATGTATTTTAACTACAAATTTATTAAGATAATATCGGCATTTGAAATTCCAACAATAACTTAACTTTACAATTAGTCTGCCACCAATCCATATTCTTTATTTTTGTTTTTAAATGCATTGTACATTGTAAATCCAACTTCCTGTCTCCTACAAAAAACTGGATAGCATCATCTCTGTATATATACCGGCTTTGTGAACACAGCAATCATACACAGTTATTTGCTTTTATTGATTTTATATTGCTCTTGAAAAAGACTTGTTAAAGTTGAAACGCGTTGAGCTTAAATAAATATCTTTTTACCAAAGTTGGAAGACTGCTGATACCCTTCTTTGCTGAGACAAGCCGGATTCTCCTATTTATGGAGTAAGTTACTACTTTGTTTTTTCTTGATTTATTGAACATTTCTGGTCATTTTGAGTCTTCATTTGCTTGCAGACCTAATAACAGTTTCTGGAGAGATTCTGAAACCACACTTTTATCCCGGGGAATTATACTACTCTGGAGACACATCACACCGCAGCTGAACTCCCTCTTCTTATGGAGTGAGTATACTGCACTTATATCAATTGTATTTCTTCTGTTATGTGTGATCAGTCCACGGGTCATCATTACTTCTGGGATATAACTCCTCCCCAACAGGAAATGCAAGAGGATTCACCCAGCAGAGCTGCATATAGCTCCTCCCCTCTACGTCACTCCCAGTCATTCTCTTGCACCCAACGACTAGATAGGATGTGTGAGAGGACTATGGTGATTATACTTAGTTTTTATAACTTCAATCAAAAGTTTGTTATTTTACAATAGCACCGGAGCGTGTTATTGCCTCTCTGGCAGAGTTTGAAGAAGAATCTACCAGAGTTTTTACTATGATTTTAACCGGAGTAGTTAAGATCATATTGCTGTTTCTCGGCCATCTGAGGGAGGTAAAAGCTTCAGATCAGGGGACAGCGGGCAGATGAATCTGCATTGAGGTATGTAGCAGTTTTTATTTTCTGAATGGAATTGATGAGAAAATCCTGCCATACCGTTATAATGACATGTATGTATACTCTACACTTCAGTATTCTGGGGATGGTATTTCACTGGAATTACTCTGTTAAAAGTACATTAAACCTTTTAATAGGTATTTATTATGTTAAACGTTTTTGCTGGAATGTAGAATCGTTTGCATTTTCTGAGGTACTGAGTGAATAAATGTTTGGGCATTATTTTTCCACTTGGCAGTTGCTTGTTTTAATTGTGACAGTTTCGTTTCTCTCTCACTGCTGTGTGTGAGGGGGAGGGGCCGTTTTTGGCGCTCTTTGCTACGCATCAAAAATTTCCAGTCAGTTACTCTTGTATTTACTGCATGATCCGGTTCATCTCTAACAGAACTCAGGGGTCTTCAAACTTCTTTGGAGGGAGGTAGATTCTCTCAGCAGAGCTGTGAGACTTATATATTGACTGTGATTAAAAACGTTACTCTGTAATTTTTATGCTTCAAATTTAATTATTGTTACTTTACTAATGGGAACAAACCTTTGCTAAAAGTTGTGTTGTTTTTAAGGATTGATGCTATAACTGTTTTTTTCAGTTCATTATTTCAACTGTCATTTAATCGTTTAGTGCTTCTTTGAGGCACAGTACGTTTTTGTTAAATAAGATTGTAACCAAGTTGCAAGTTTATTGCTAGTGTGTTAAACATGTCTGATTCAGAGGAAGATACCTGTGTCATTTGTTCCAATGCCAAGGTGGAGCCCAATAGAAATTTATGTACTAACTGTATTGATGCTACTTTAAATAAAAGCCAATCTGTACAAATTGAACAAATTTCACCAAACAGCGAGGGGAGAGTTATGCCGACTAACTCGCCTCACGTGTCAGTACCTGCATCTCCCGCCCGGGAGGTGCGTGATATTGTGGCGCCTAGTACATCTGGGCGGCCATTACAGATAACATTACAAGATATGGCTACTGTTATGACCGAAGTTTTGGCTAAATTACCAGAACTAAGAGGCAAGCGTGATCACTCTGGGGTGAGAACAGAGTGCGCTGATAATACTAGGGCCATGTCTGATACTGCGTCACAGCTTGCAGAGCATGAGGACGGAGAGCTTCATTCTGTGGGTGACGGTTCTGATCCAAACAGATTGGATTCAGATATTTCAAATTTTAAATTTAAATTGGAGAACCTCCGTGTATTACTAGGGGAGGTTTTAGCGGCTCTTAATGATTGTAACACTGTTGCAATACCAGAGAAATTGTGTAGGTTGGATAAATACTTTGCGGTCTACAGGGCGAGTACTGACGTTTTTCCTATACCTAAGAGACTAACTGAAATTGTTACTAAGGATTGGGATAGACCCGGTGTGCCGTTCTCACCCCCCTCCAATATTTAGAAAGATGTTTCCAATAGACGCCACCACACGGGACTTATGGCAAACGGTCCCTAAGGTGGAGGGAGCAGTTTCTACTTTAGCTAAGCGTACCACTATCCCGGTGGAGGATAGCTGTGCTTTTTCAGATCCAATGGATAAAAAATTAGAGGGTTACCTTAAGAAAATGTTTGTTCAACAAGGTTTTATATTGCAACCCCTTGCATGCATCGCGCCGATTACGGCTGCGGCAGCATTTTGGATTGAGTCTCTGGAAGAGAACCTTAGTTCAGCTACGCTGGACGACATTACGGACAGGCTTAGAGTCCTTAAACTAGCTAATTCATTCATTTCGGAGGCCGTAGTACATTTAACCAAACTTACGGCTAAGAACTCAGGATTCGCCATTCAGGCACGTAGGGCGCTGTGGCTAAAATCCTGGTCAGCTGATGTAACTTCTAAGTCCAAATTACTTAATATACCTTTCAAGGGGCAAACTTTATTTGGGCCCGGTTTGAAAGAAATTATCGCTGACATTACAGGAGGTAAGGGCCACGCCCTGCCTCAAGACAAAGCCAAAGCTAAGGCTAGACAGTCTAATTTTCGTCCCTTTCGGAATTTCAAAGCAGGAGCAGCACCAACTTCCACTGCACCAAAAACAGGAAGGAGCTGTTGCTCGTTACAGACAAGGCTGGAAACCTAACCAGTCCTGGAACAAGGGCAAGCAGGCCAGGAAACCTGCTGCTGCCCCAAAGACAGCATGAACCGAGGGCCCCCGATCCGGGACCGGATCTAGTGGGGGGCAGACTCTCTCTCTTCGCCCAGGCTTGGGCAAGAGATGTTCAGGATCCCTGGGCGCTAGAGATCATATCTCAGGGATACCTTCTAGACTTCAAATTCTCTCCCCCAAGAGGGAGATTTCATCTGTCAAGGTTGTCAACAAACCAGATAAAGAAAGAAGCGTTTCTACGCTGTGTACAAGATCTGTTATTAATGGGAGTGATCCATCCGGTTCCGCGGTCGGAACAAGGACAAGGGTTTTACTCAAACCTGTTTGTGGTTCCCAAAAAAGAGGGAACTTTCAGGCCAATCTTGGATTTAAAGATCCTAAACAAATTCCTAAGAGTTCCATCGTTCAAAATGGAAACTATTCGGACAATCTTACCCATGATCCAAAAGGGTCAGTACATGACCACAGTGGATTTAAAGGATGCTTACCTTCACATACCGATTCACAAAGATCATTACCGGTATCTAAGGTTTGCCTTCTTAGACAGGCATTACCAGTTTGTAGCTCTTCCATTCGGATTGGCTACGGCTCCAAGAATCTTCACAAAGGTTCTGGGTGCCCTTCTGGCGGTACTAAGACCGCGAGGAATTTCGGTAGCTCCGTACCTAGACGACATTCTGATACAAGCTTCAAGCTTTCAAACTGCCAAGTCTCATACAGAGTTAGTTCTGGCATTTCTAAGGTCGCATGGATGGAAAAGTGAACGAAAAGAAGAGTTCTCTCTTTCCTCTCACAAGAGTTCCATTCTTGGGGACTCTTATAGATTCTGTAGAAATGAAGATTTATCTGACAGAAGACAGATTAACAAAGCTTCTAAATGCATGCCGTGTCCTTCATTCCATTCAACTCCCGTCAGTAGCTCAATGCATGGAGGTGATCGGCTTTAATGGTAGCAGCAATGGACATAGTACCCTTTGCACGTCTACACCTCAGACCGCTGCAATTGTGCATGCTGAGTCAGTGGAATGGGGATTACTCAGACTTGTCCCCTACTCTGAATCTGGATCAAGAGACCAGAAACTCTCTTCTATGGTGGCTTTTCCTCGGCCACATCTGTCCAGGGGGATGCCATTCAGCAGGCCGGACTGGACAATTGTAACAACAGACGCCAGCCTACTAGGTTGGGGCGCTGTCTGGAATTCTCTGAAGGCTCAGGGACAATGGAGTCAGGAGGAAAGTCTCCTGCCAATAAACATTCTGGAATTGAGAGCAGTTCTCAATGCCCTTCTGGCTTGGCCCCAGTTAAAAACTCGGGGGTTCATCAGGTTTCAGTCGGACAACATCACGACTGTAGCTTACATCAACCATCAGGGAGGGACAAGAAGCTCCCTAGCAATGATGGAAGTATCAAAGATAATTCGCTGGGCAGAGTCTCACTCTTGCCACCTGTCAGCAATCCACATCCCGGGAGTGGAGAACTGGGGAGGCGGATTTCTTGAGTCGCCAGACCTTTCATCCGGGGGAGTGGGAACTTCATCCGGAGGTCTTTGCCCAAATACTTCGACGTTGGGGCAAACCAGAGATAGATCTCATGGCGTCTCGCCAGAACGCCAAACTTCCTCGCTACGGGTCCAGATCCAGGGATCCGGGAGCGGTTCTGATAGATGCTTTGACAGCACCTTGGAACTTCGGGATGGCTTATGTGTTTCCACCCTTCCCCGCTGCTTCCTCGATTGATTGCAAAAATCAAACAGGAGAGAGCATCAGTGATTCTAATAGCGCCTGCATGGCCACGCAGGACTTGGTATGCAGATCTAGTGGACATGTCATCCTGTCCGCCTTGGTCTCTACCTCTAAGACAGGACCTTCTGATACAGGGTCCATTCAAACATCAAAATCTAACTTCTCTGAAGCTGACTGCTTGGAAATTGAACGCTTGATTTTATCAAAACGTGGGTTTTCTGAGTCGGTTATTGATACCCTGATACAGGCTAGGAAGCCTTTTACCAGAAGGATTTACCATAAGATATGGCGTAAATACCTATACTGGTGCGAATCCAAAGGTTACTCCTGGAGTAAGGTTAGGATTCCTAGGATATTGTCCTTCTACAAGAAGGTTTAGAAAAGGGTTTATCGGCTAGCTCATTAAAGGGACAGATCTCAGCTCTGTCCATCTTGTTACACAGGCGTCTGTCAGAAAATCCAGACGTCCAGGCCTTTTGTCAGGCTTTAGCTAGGATCAAGCCTGTGTTTAAAACTGTTGCTCCGCCATGGAGTTTAAACCTTGTTCTTAACGTTCTACAAGGAGTTCCGTTTGAACCCCTTCATTCCATTGATATAAAGTTGTTATCTTGGAAAGTGTTATTTTTAATGGCTATTTCTTCGGCTCGGAGAGTCTCTGAGTTATCAGCTTTACATTGTGATTCTCCTTATTTGATTTTTCATTCAGATAAGGTAGTTCTGCGTACAAAACCTGGGTTCTTACCTAAGGTAGTCACTAACAGGAACATCAATCAAGAGATCGTGGTGCCTTCCCTGTGCCCGAATCCTTCTTCAAAGAAGGAACGTCTTCTACACAATCTGGATGTAGTTCGTGCCCTCAAGTTCTACTTGCAGGCAACTAAGGATTTTCGACAAACGTCTTCCCTGTTTGTCGTGTACTCTGGGTCAGAGGAGAGGTCATAAGGCTTCGGCTACCTCTCTCTCCTTCTGGCTTCGTAGCATAATTCGTTTAGCCTATGAGACTGCTGGACAGCAACCTCCTGAAAGAATTACAGCTCATTCTACTAGAGCTGTGGCTTCCACTTGGGCCTTTAAGAATGAGGCCTCTGTTGAACAGATTTGCAAGGCTGCAACTTGGTCTTCGCTTCATACTTTTTCCAAATTTTACAAATTTGACACTTTTGCTTCTTCGGAGGCTATTTTTGGGAGAAAGGTTCTTCAGGCAGTGGTTCCTTCTGTATAATGAGCCTGCCTATCCCTCCCGTCATCCGTGTACTTTTGCTTTGGTATTGGTATCCCAGAAGTAATGATGACCCGTGGACTGATCACACATAACAGAAGAAAACATAATTTATGCTTACCTGATAAATTCCTTTCTTCTGTTGTGTGATCAGTCCACGGCCCGCCCTGTTTTTTAAGGCAGGTAAATATCTTTTAAATTATACTCCAGTCACCACTTCACCCTTGGTTTCTCCTTTCTCGTTGATTCTTGGTCGAATGACTGGGAGTGACGTAGAGGGGAGGAGCTATATGCAGCTCTGCTGGGTGAATCCTCTTGCATTTCCTGTTGGGGAGGAGTTATATCCCAGAAGTAATGATGACCCGTGGACTGATCACACAACAGAAGAAAGGAATTTATCAGGTAAGCATAAATTATGTTTTTACACACACATCAAGCCCTTTTTTCTCTTTGTTACATAGAGAAATATCACTGTACAGACCAGCGCCATCTATCTGCCTTTTTCCCTCCTTAAACAGGTATAGTCTAGTGAGAGCACCAAAATGGTAACAACAATTCATGCACTAGATTACGAGTGGAGCTCTATTTTGCACTCGCGTTAACTTCGCTAAATGGAGACTTTTGCGCATATCGTGTTGCGCTCGTATTAGAAGTTGAAAGTAAAAAAAATTGTGCATTTTACTTCATCTCTCATAGAAGTCAATTTTCTTCACATAACAGAATATGTTCTGTATTCTTAAATAGATATATTTCTTGTCAATACTTGTTATAATTCCATACGCCTAGATTTAGAGTTCTGCGTTAGCCGTCAAAACCAGCGTTAGGGGGTCCTAATGCTGGTTTTGGCCTACCCCTGGTATTTAGAGGTCTTGTAGGTAAGGGTCTAACGCTCACTTTCCAGCCGCGACTTTTCCATACCGCAGATCCCCTTACGTCAATTGCGTATCCTACCTTTTCAATGGGATCTTTCTAACTATGGTATTTAGAGTCTTGGCTGAAGTGAGCGTTAGAACTCTAACAACAAACTCCAGCCACAGAAAAAAGTCAGGAGTTCATTGCTTTCTGGGCTAACGCCGGTTCATAAGCTCTTAACTACTGTGCTCTAAAGTACACTAACACCCATAAACTACCTATGTACCCCTAAACCCGAGGCCCCCCCACATCCACCGCCACTCTATTAAATTTTTAAACCCCTAATCTGCCGACCGCACACCGCCGCAACCTACATTATCCCTATGTACCCCTAATCTGCTGCCCCTAACATCGCCGACACCTACATAATATTTATTAACCCCTAATCTGCCCACACCAACATCGCCGCTACCTACCTACACTTTTCAACCCCTAATCTGCCGACCGTGACCTCGCCGCTACTATAAAAAATGTATTAACCCCTAAACCGCCTCACTCCCCCGCCTCCAAAACCCTATAATAAATTTTATTAACCCCTAATCTGCCCTCCCTAACATCGCCGACACCTAACTTCAAGTATTAACCCCTAATCTGCAGACCGGACCTCGCCGCTACTATAATAAATGTATTAACCCCTAAAGCTAAGTCTAACCCTAACCCTAACACCCCCCTAAGTTAAATATAATTTTTATCTAACAAAATAAATTAACTCTTATTAAATAAATTAATCCTATTTAAAGCTAAATACTTACCTGTAAAATAAATCCTAAAATAGCTACAATATAATTATTAATTATATTGTAGCTATATTAGGATTTATATTTATTTTACAGGCAACTTTGTATTTATTTTAACCAGGTACAATAGCTATTAAATAGTTAATAACTATTTAATAGCTACCTAGTTAAAATAATTACAAAATTACCTGTAAAATAAATCCTAACCTAAGTTACAATTAAACCCTAACACTACAATTATCTACAATTAAATCAACTAAACTAAATTACAAAAACAAACAAACACTAAATTACAAAAAAAAACAAACACTAAATTACAAAAAAAAAAAAGATTACATGAATTTTAAACTAATTACACCTACTCTAAGCCCCCTAAAAAAATAACAAAGCCCCCCAAAATAAAAAAATGCCCTACCCTATTCTAAAATAAAAGTTAACAGCTCTTTTACCTTACCAGCCCTTAAAAGGGCCTTTTCCAGGGCATGTCCCAAAGAAAATAGCTCTTTTGCATTTAAATAAACATACAATACCCCCCCCAACATTACAACCCACCACCCACATACCCCTAATCTAACCCAAACCCCCCTTAAAAAAACCTAACACTAAGCCCCTGAAGATCTCCCTACCTTATCTTCACCACGTCGGAACAGCCAATAGAATGCAAGCTCAATCTGATTTGCTGATTGGATCAGCCAATCCGATTGAACTTGAATCTGATTGGCTGATTCAATCAGCCAATCAGATTTTTCCTACCTTAATTCCGATTGGCTGATAGAATCCTAGATTAGGGGTATGTTGGTGATGGGGTTGTAATGTTGGGGGGGGGGGTATTGTATGCTTATTTTAAATTGCAAAAGAGCTGTTTTCTTTGGGGCATGCCCCGCAAAAGGCCCTTTTAAGGGCTGGTAAGGTAAAAGAGCTGTTAAATTTTTATTTTAGAATAGGGTAGGGCATTTTTTTATTTTGGGGGGCTTTGTTATTTTTTTAGGGGGCTTAGAGTAGGTGTAATTAGTTTAAAATTCATGTCATCTTTTTTATTTTTTGTAATTTAGTGTTTTGTTTTTTTTGTAATTTAGTGTTTGTTTTTTTTTTGTAATTTAGTTTAGTTGATTTAATTGTAGATAATTGGTAGGTAGTTTATTTAATTAATTTATTGATAGTGTAGTGTTAGGTTTAATTGTAACTTAGGTTAGGATTTATTTTACAGGTAATTTTGTAATTATTTTAACTAGGTAGCTATTAAATAGTTAATAACTATTTAATAGCTATTGTACCTAGTTAAAATAAATACAAATTTGCCTGTAAAATAAATGTAAATCCTAAAATAGCTACAATATAATTATTCGTTATATTGTAGCTATATTAGGATTTATTTTACAGGTAAGTATTTAGTTTTAAATAGGATTAATTTATTTAATAAGATTTATTTTATTTCGTTAGATTTAAAATATATTTAACTTAGGGGGGGTGTTAGTGTTAGGGTTAATACATTTATTAGAGTAGCGACGAGGTCCGGTCGGCAGATTAGGGGTTAATACTTGAAGTTAGGTGTCGGCGATGTTAGGGAGGGCAGATTAGGGGTTAATAAAATTTATTATAGGGTTTTTGTGTTGGGAGTGAGGCGGATTAGGGGTTAATACATTTATTATAGTAGCGGTGAGGTACGGTCGGCAGATTAGGGGTTAAAAAGTGTAGGTAGCGGCGACGTTGGGGGGGGCAGATTAGGGGTTAATAAATATAATATAGGGGTCGGCGATGTTAGGGGCAGCAGATTAAGGGTACGTAATGTAGGTTGCGGCGGTGTACGGAGCGGCAGATTAAGGGGTTAATAATAATATGCAGGGGTCAGCAATAGCGGGGGCGGCAGATTAGGGGTTTAAAAAGTGTAAGGTTAGGGGTGTTTAGACTCGGGGTTCATGTTAGGGTGTTAGGTGCAGACTTAGGAAGTGTGGGCTGCGTTAGGAGGCTGAACGCTGCTTTTTTGCAGGTGTTAGGTTTTTTTTCAGTTCAAACTGCCCCATTGTTTCCTATGGGGAAATCGTGCACGAGCGCATTTTTTAAGCTGGCCGCGTCCGTAAGCAACGCTGGTATTGAGAGTTGAAGTGGCGGTAATATGCCTGTACGCTCCCTTTTTGGAGCCTAACGCAGCCCTTCTGAGAACTCTAAATACCAGCGTTGTTTAAAAGGTGCGGGGGAAAAAAACCACGCGTAGCTAACGCACCCCTTCTAACGCAAAACTCTAAATCTAGGCGTAATTGTTTAACTTCACTAATGGTATAACCCCAGCTTCCCCCAAATTCTATTGTCTGTTATTTTTACTTATCTCACCCTGAATCAAAATTTCCCAATTGGCCTTTTGACTGTATTTGATCATGTCATTATCTAATTTATTGCAATCAGCTGAATGCTCTGGTCTATAAATTTAACACTGCTAAGGGTAAGCAATGCAGGGTTAGCAATGCAGGTTTAGATAGCAGTATTGTAAGATCATCTGTTCACATCTCTTAAGTGAACATTTATAAGTGAGGCACAAATAATTATACAAGAATTGAACAAGGATCGGACAAGGGGATAAGGCACGTTCTGTTGTAATACTGTATTTTATCCACTTTTTGACTATTTTGTAAAACGGCCCAATATCTTTATATTTATCTTTGCCAACTTTTGTCTCTTTAACAAACTACTTTACTCTATTACTGCTTCCCCCTCACCACCTGCACTGTTCATTAGCCCATCTCTCTTAACCTCACATTGCTTTTGTATTCATAAACTTCACAACATTCCTAAAGACTCTCTCTCCCCCTTGCACCTCATCACAAAAACATTGCTGCAAATCTGCATCTCATCTCATGTCACTCTCCCTCTTACTCATACTAGCTGCTGGTGACATCTCCCCTAATCCTGGTCCCCCCAAACTTCCTTTCCCTGCACACACCACATGTGCTCTTCAATAAACTTCAAAAACAAAACTCTGGTAACCTTAATCTTATTCCTCTTGCATCTAAAGCCACCACCCCCCTTCAATTTGCACTATGGAACTCTCGCTCTGTTTACAACAAGCTCACTTCTATCCATGACCTCTTTATCTCAAACTCTCTCAATCTTCTGGCTCTCACAGAAACCTGGTTCTTTCCTTCAGACACAGCTTCCTCTGCCGCACTGTCACATGGGGGTCTTCCACTTCAGCCACACTCCTAGGTCTGATAATAGACTAGGAGGTGGTGTTGATATTTTACTTTCCTCTCATTGCAACTTTCAACAAATACAGCCCTTCTCTTCCCTCACATTTCCTTCATTTGAAACACACATGATTCGCTTATTCTCTCCACTCTCTATACGTGTTGCAGTCATATACCGCCCCCTGGCTCCTCAACTATATTTCTAGATCACTTTGCCGCCTGGCTACTTTATTTCCTTTCTCGGATACCCCTGCCCTCATTCTTGGCGACTTTAACCTCCCTGTTGATAATCCCACTGCCTCCTCTTCAAAACAGCTTCTGCAACTCACTTCCTCTTTCGGTCTGTCAGAATGGACTGACTCTCCCACTCACAAAGATGGTCACTCCCTTGATCTGATTTTTCAGCTATCGATGCACTATCTCAAATTCACAACCATGACCATCACCTCCTCACTTGTAACATCACTTCCCTCCCTGCAACTCTCCCTCCTTCTACTCCTCACACCAAACTTCACAGAAGAGTCAAGTCATTAGATCAGGAACAGCTCGCTAGCTCTCGAACCTCTCCTCTCTTCCATCCCCCTCCTTTTCCTGCCCTGATGAATCTATCTGCCACTACAACTCCACCCTTACATTGGTCCTTGACAATCAGGTCCCACCTACCATAGCTCGGAATCAAACACTCATCCTCAGCCCCTGGCATACTCCTCTGACACGGTACCTACGCAGATGTTCCTGTACTGCTGAGCGACACTGGAGGAAATCTCGGAGTTCAGCTGACTTTCTTCACTATAAATTCATTTTGAACGCTTAATCTATATAAACAACATTACTTCTCTACTCTTATCTCTACTCTTTCATCAAACCCAAAATGTCTGTTCTCCACATTCAATACTCTTTTCCGCCCACTCCCCACCTCCCACTACAACTTCTCTCTCAACTCAAGATTTTGCCAGCTACTTCAACAACAAAATCGACTCCATCAGAAATAAAATTGGCTCACAACATACTACCGGTCTCCCACCCCCCAAAGGCTCACAATCATCCAAAACCCATATAGCCAAAAATGTAGCTATTTTGCCCCTGTTACAGAGGAAGAAGTTTCTGCCCTTATACTATCCTCTAACCTCACTACCTGTCCCCTTGACCCCATCCCCTCACAGCTACTCCCCTCCCTCTCTTCTACCCTTACCCCTATAATCACACACAACTTCAATCTCTCTCTCAGCACTGGTATATTTCCCTTATCTCTTAAATATTCACTGGTCACACCTATCCTCAAAATACCTTCTCTGGATCCAACCTTCCCCATCCAACTACCGCCCTATTTCCCTACTCCCTCTTGCCTCAAAGCTTCTTGAAAGCTAGTATATGCACGTCTTATCCCATTTCCTTACATTAAACTCCCTCCTTGACCCACTGCAATCTGGAATTTTGCCCCCTACACTCCACAGAGACAGCAATTTTTAAGGTTATCAACGACCTACTTACAGCAAAATCCAAAGGCCACTTCTCTCTACTTATCCTCCATGAGTCTGCTGCCTATCAACCCCCACACACTTTTGCTCCAAACCTCCATTCCTCGGCTTCCAGCTCTCTTGTGGCTCTCATCCTATCTGTCTAACCGTACCTTTAGTGGTAGCCTTCTCTGGGGCATCCTCTGCCCCGTTACCTTTTTTCTGTTGGGGTATGGCAAGACTCTGTCCGCGGTCCCCTCCTCTTCCTCTTCTCATTCTACACGTCCTTATTAGGTTTCTTAATAAAGTCCCATGGGTTTCATTATCATTTGTATTCTGATGACACCCAAATCTACCTCTCTGCACCAGAACTTCCTTGCTAACCCATGTCACTAACTGTCTGTCTCATATCTCATCTTGGATGTCCTCTCACTACCTCAAGCTAAATCTCTCCAAAACTGAGCTCCTTATTTTCCCCCCCTTCTTCCAAAATCTCCACCCCCCATTTCTCTATAACTGTTGATAACTCCATTGTTACCCCAACCCCACATTCCTGCCGCTTCCACCTTAGAAACATTCTCTTAAATTACACACTTCCTTACACCAAGACACAACTAAGATTTTAATCCATTCTCTCATCCTTTCCCGCCTCGACTACTGCAACTCCATCCTCTCTGGTCTCCCTAGCTGCTGCCTAGTCTCCTTTACAATCCATAATGAATGCCTTTGCCAGGCTCATCTTCCTTACACATCGATCTTCATCTGCTGCACCTCTCTGTCAGTCCCTTCACTGGCTTACTCTTGCCTCCAGGATTAAACACAAAATTCTTGCTGTGACACACAAAACCCTTAACTGCACTGCTCCCCTCTACATCTCAAACCTTGTCTCCAGATACTCCCCCTCCTGTCCCCTTCACTCCGCTTATGATCTCCTACTCTCCTCCTCTCTTGTTACCCTCCTCACATTCTCATTTACAAGATTTTTCCAGACTGGCTCCCATTTTATGGAACTCTCTGCCTCGCTCCACGAGACTCTCCCCTAGTTTTGAAAGCTTCAAGCGCTCCCTGAAGACTCTACTATCAGGGATGCATACAACTTACACTAACTTTCCTATCTCCACTGCTATCCCCTTAAAACCATAGCATGTAAGCCTACAAGCCCAGCTGTTTTGTAGTTCACATTCATAAGAGCCGACTACAACAGTGCAACTCTCGGCAGGGCCCTGTACCCATTTGACCAGTGTAAATGTTATTTTGTATAACCATCTATGTTCATCTCGCTGCGGAATATGTTGTCGCTCTACACATACCTGATGATAATAAATAATAATAATATATGATGAACATAGGAAAGTAAAATATGCATTTTGCGTATTGTTTTGTGATTTAGCGTACATGATAGCTTAGGAATCTTAAGGTGTGTGTTATTGAAATATTACATATAAAATATTAAAAATAATCCATATAATATTACTATATATTTTTACAGTATGGTTAATCATTTTTAATTTTTATTAATTTCTTTTAATATTTTATATGTAATATTTCAATAACGGACCTTAAGATTACTACATTTTCTTGTGTGCAAACCCGACCGCACTGAGATAGATATCGCGAAACCCGATGCAAAAAACGCATATTTTCCATTACTATTCTTCACATAGAAAATATTTTATTATTAAATATATATTGCTATATATATATCTGATACTGGTCATTTAAAATACATATCTATACCTATATATCTATAGGAATAGATATACAGGTATAGGTATATATAGATATATAAAATGGTACACCCAAGAGTATAAATAGGGGCGCTTATCAAAATAAAGAAAAAAAAGAAAAATAGATATGTGGGTGGTATATCTATAGAGATTCGACCAGTATAAAATCTATAAGGTCTGAGCAGATAATAGATCTATAGATGTATCTATATAGGCATATGTCACATCAGAACACCATATATAAACAATAAATTAATAAAGTCCGATGTAGATCAGTGTATTCATATGAAAAAAAAAGGCAGCTCTTCTCAGGTGCAAGGCCACCCACTTCAACAAATTCCTATAAGAGAGTAGAGAAGGCACCGCATAGCGTAATTCTGTGAGTGGTAAAATCAGTAAAGTGCTAGGTGGTTTACACTCTGTATCGTAGTGCAAACAAAGCAGACCGGATCCTGAGAGTTTGCCCGGCCGCAATCCCCACCTCCGTTGGAACAAAATAATGAATTTAACCAGCAATCATCACCTACCATGTAAAAAGAACGTGCCATATGGCCAATTCAAGAGACTAAGAAGGAATTATAAAAACCTAGTGGATTTTAATAACCAAAGCATAATATTAAAAGAAGGATTCATAGAGATGAGCTATCCAAGAGAGTTGATAGAAGCAAGTCTCAGTAGAGCCAAGTCAGATAAATGGGATGATTATGTTCTCACAAAATTAACAAACAACAAAGAACAAACTAAAGATACTTAAACAAATGAGAACAAAAGTATCTTTATTACACAATATAATACTAGCCATAAGAAGATAAGTAACATTATAAAAAAACATTGGGAAATCCTGTTAAAAGACCCCCATTCTTACTAATAACATCAGTGACAAACTTAGATGCATATTTAGACGAGCACCAACCTTTAAAACCTTTTGGCGCGCCTAGTAAAGGGTGGTCAACAAAGTAAGGAAGACCACTAAACCAAAGATATTATGCCTGTAAGAAGGGTATATTTAAGTGTCTTAATAATAACATGTAGGATGTGCACCCACATAAAACCAGGGACCGAAGACTTTACTTCTCATACCAATGGGAAGAGTTATAAAATACTAATTATTTGACATGTTTCTTATCCTATGTGGTGTAGCTATTGACCCTGCCAAGTATGTGGGCTCCAGTATGTAGGCCGAACGTGTCCTTTACGCACCAAGATTTGACCAGATTCCTTTAATCTTTTAATTATATTGTGCACGATGTAGAAGGTGAAATAACCAAAATCCTACTGATTTGTCTTTGGGGAATGTTGTTCTCAAACTGTTGGATTATTCGCTGATGAATCTGTTGTCAGATTGTGAGCCTTGACCCATCCTTGCTCTTGAAGGACTAGGGCTTTTTGGAGGCTCCTTATATACTAAGATTACACAATTGCCTCACCTGTTTTAACGTCACCTTCTTATTTCAACTTGTCACATCGCTATTAGTCTTAAATTGCCCCCGTCCCAACTTTTTGGAATGTTGCAGTCATCAGATTTGAAAATGAGTGTATATTTTCAACAATACATTAAATTCACAAAGTAATCTTTTGAGTTTCCAAATGACTCCTTTTGTTTTGTTTTTTGCATTTTCCATTCTGTTCCAACTGTCAGAAATTGGGTCATATGTAATATGTGGATTTGTTACAGTTGTGTTTGCATCTAGTAGCATGACCTAAACAAAGAAAGCTGCCAACAAAAAGTTGTGCACCCTATGTACATTTCTGTGACTTTCCTCCATGTTATCACAGGTCACAGGTCATGTTATATATTTAAAAAAACAGATTTATGTCCAAATGGGTTCCTGGAAACTTCTTTATAATACAGCAATAGATAGAAATTATCATTAAAACCTTCCACATATGTTGGTTAATTCTAAAATGGCTATGTTCCCAATTTTATAGAAGTCTTTCCCTATTATTTAAGCATTTATTTCATGGAAATCTATTTGTAGCCTTTTACCTTGGAATAACAAAAGTTTTATGGCAGTAAACACATGGATAACAAAATGAAAAAAAAATTGCCCTTTTAAAGAACTAATGTAAAACTTCAGAGTTTTATATCAATGTATAGGGGCATATTTTTCAAGCTCCATGCGGAGCTTGATGCCCCGTGTTATCCGGCGAGCCTACAGGCTCGCTTGAAACAGAAGTTATGAAGCAGCGGTCCTAAAGACCGCTGCTCCATAACCTGTCTGCCTGCTCTGAGGCCGGCGGACAGAAATCGCCAGAAATCAACCTGAGCAAATACGATTGGGTTGATTGACACCCCCTGCTAGCGGCCGTTTGGCCACGAATCTGCAGGGGGAGGCATTGCACCAGCAGTTTCACAAGAACTGATGGTGCAATGATAAATGCAGAGAGCATATGCTGTTGACATTTATCGATGTGCTGTGGACATGAATTCCGCTATATTGGATCATGTCCTCTAGCACAATCATAAATATGCCCCATAGATTAATTACAATCCTACTTGTCTAATAATTATCACCATGTAACAGCTGCCAATGAGCCATTTTCAACAGAATCACCTATTTTCATTGTTCTTTGGCAACACTTGTTTTTTCTGATCACAATCCAAATTCTTGACATATTTACAAAGTAATTTTTCACTTATCAAATTCAACAGCTTAAAAGACTTAAAGGGACAGTCTACACTAGAATTGTTATTGTTTAAAAAAACTAGATTATCCATTTATTACCGACCCCCCCAAGTTTTGCATAACCAACACAGCTATATTTATAAACTTTCTACCTCTGTGATTACCTTGTATCGCAGAGACTGCCCTATTATTTCAGTGTTCTTTTGACAGACTTGCATTTTAACCAATCATGTGCTGACTCCTAGGTAACTCCATGTGCGTAGAGCACAATGTTATCTATATGGCACACATGAACTAATGCCATCTAGTTGTGAAAAAATGTCAAAATGCATCAGATAAGAGGTGACCTTCAGGGCAAAGAAATTAGCATATGAACCTACCTAGTTTTAGCTTTCAACAAAGAATAACAAGTACAAAGCACATATGATGATAAAATTAAATTGGAAAGTTGTTTAAAAAACATTCCCTGATTGCATCATGCTGGGAGTTCCGGGGGAGGAGCATGTGTGTAAGGTCAGGTGTAACACCTGCTCTGTGTTCCCCTGCGAGTACTGGTGGAGGACCTTTGTGCCGAAAAACCCGAGACCTTGGGTGGCTTGCTTTGTCCAATTGCTATCACTACTGGAACTCCTGCAGTGCCTCACCATTGCACTGTGATGACTAAAAACACAGCGCTTGAAAGGACTTGCTGTCTTGCTATCTTCTACACCCTTAGCCTGCTGCTCCGGCTCTTTCCTGCACAGAATTCTATCTCTAAAGTGCGAAGACTATCAACCGTTATTATCTACCTTCCCCCCTCCCATGGGTGCTGCGTGAGGGGGGACTCATCTTACCTGTTGTACTAAAGATATAGCTGCTCTTCGGCTGGCAAGATCTATCCAGGACTTACTTGACATCTCCATCAGCTCATTGCCTTGAATAGGGGCGCTACAGAACAGAGGCCTGTATCTACCATACCCAAAAGGTTACAGTCTGGAAGCCGGTGCAAGTGATACAGTTAGATAATGTGCCATTACACTCTCTCCGAGGGTGCCTCCAAAGGAAGATTTGGCTCTCTGTGTAATCTGCCACTCTTTCCGTGGATGCTGCATCCTGAGTATGGAGGCGCTTCTTCCCTGTTTGATCACCTCTTACTATCCACTTCCCTCCGGTGGGCAAACGGGGCTGCTTGTTTGATCTCAACTACGGACTGCTACTCAACCTCTTCCTGGTAGTTTGTCGTTTATACTCGGCACCGGATCATCTCCCCTTCCCACCGGTGCTGAGAGAAGGGGGGGGGACCTTGGTGTCCGGCTTGTCTGTGTGCCTGGGGTGTAGCTGAGCTCCTTCCGGCTGGCTGCAGTCTGGTTTGCCTTTCCTTCGTAGGAGCAGTCTACCTCTGTCTGGTATTGTCATATGAGCGTAAAGTGGATCACCTGGCCTCTGTGCTCCGGAAATCTTGCCTTGTATTTGTGCTCCACAGGAGGTGTGGAGGTCCCGTTTTTGTGCTTGACTTCACAATTAGTCGTTTGCTGGACTTGTTTCCTGATTCTCGACCCCGGATTGGTGTCCGACCCTTCTCTGGAGGCTGCTGCTTTTGCCCGATTTCCCAGCATCTCCCCCTCCCGCCGGTGTTGCGAGAGGGGGGGTTGTCCAGGTGACCCTCTTCCTGGATCCTATGATATCACCACTGAGCGTGTAGTGGCTCATCCTGTCCCTGTATGCGGATGGTTCTCCCCATATTTCACTGCTGCATAGGAGGTGTAGAGGTGTTTCCTCTGCATCTAGGCGCCTAACCATTTACCTCCTGGGGACTTCCCTCGAATGCTAGCTGTCGGTAAGCTTCTTCCAAATCCGCATTACTGGGATTACTATTTTTCCTAGAACTCAGGTTGCTTCTTCCTTTTCCCTGATGGTTACCCTATAAACAAAAGTTTCTTCCTTGTGGTTTTCCTTGAGTTGTATGGTCCATAAAGGAAAAGCCCTAACTCAACAAGGGAAATTTGTATATTCTTCCCTTTAATGTTAAATGTGGGACATTGTATATAAAATGAACATCACTGCATGGAATCTATGTTTTGCATTCTAATTCTATACTGTATATAATTTATGATTGTTTTTTTGCTTATGCATTTATCTCTCTATATATTCTCAATCTAAATCACTTTTTACACACTCTCTCTCTTGAGGGATAGAGAGAGAGAACAAAGGAGGGGGAAAGAAAAGGGGGCTGTGGGGGGAAAGAAAAGAAGAGAGAAGGGGGAAGAAAAGGAATAGAAGATTATCCTCAGAATTTTGTTAGCCCTATTACTTAGTTCTATTTGTGGTTTCTCAATTCATAATTGGCTTATTTAAATATATTATTAACAGAGGTCCCATGAACTTATAAGTGGCACTACTCAGTGCCATCTTTGTATTATTAGAATCCCCCTCCCTTCTTAAAGAAGAGAGAAAGAAAAAAGAGAAGAAAAAAAATGGGGTGGAAAAAAAAGGAATAGGGATGTCTAAGATATAAACATATCTGAAATAGCTTCCCCCTGTTCTCTATTTTTACAATCTAACTCCTTTAAAATCGTAGCATTCATCTACGATCCTATACACACTCACAAAAGAGTTGTATTAACTATCTCCCTTTCCCAGAAGTACTATAAGAATCTTGTGATCTCACAATAGATTTAGTCTTTATTGATTCTATTTGATTTTGTGGAGATTGTAACTCAGGCGTAGTATTTTGTGGGGTCATATATTCTCTACTTGTCTCCCATCATAACTGTTTCAGAGAATAATCTGAATTCACTTTAACTCTCTCTTTTTCACTAGTAGATTTGCACTTTTTTGACTATGGGCACACTGATCTTGTTTATTATAAATTGGCACCCTATCTCACCCTATAGAGTGGGTTAAAACTCCCCTCTACTTAACCATGGTTTTGTTGTTAGGGTAAACACGACCCTTCTTATCCCCTCACTTCTTTAGGGGTTTAGTGGGGGGGGGGTTTCTCCTCACTAGTCACTACCTACCATCTTTTATTTTTTTTTCACTCACCTCTTTCGCTATTCTGGTAACTACTCACAAACACATGGACAAATACCTTCACAAACCACCCTAAAACTTCACCTTTCAGTCATGACGGGCAGACAAAGAGACAAGAAGAATAATCCCGCCCTTGAAATCTCTACAGATATACAATCATCTATTCCTAACCCTCTACCTGTGACTGAGCACTAAATATTGAATCGCTAGTTGTTAGTATCTCAGAAGCCATGGCTCCTAAATTTGATATCCTGAAAAATTAGATCAAACAAGATATTGCATCTCTATCTAATGAAGTAAAACAATTTGCTTGCAGACTCTCCGAGGCTGAGCAAAGAATTTCAGATCTTGAAGATCTTACTACTGGTCACAATACTAACCTCAAAACCACAAACACCACACTTATGTGAATACAGGGCAAATTAGAAGACTTAGAAAATCGAACAAGATGGAACAACCTTAGAGTTATAGGGGTTCCAGAAGAGAAGCAATATGAAGACTTAGATAAACTGATAACAGTCACACTACCCCAGCTTCTGCAGATTCCGGAGTCCATCCTCAGATAGTCCCAGAAAGGGCCCACAGGATAGGCTCACTCACTTCAAATAAAACGAACATAAGACCAAGGCCAATTATAGCAAAGGTCTTAAATCTTCCACATAAACTAACATTATTACAAACCTTTTGCAAACACCAGCCCATATATTTAGGAGATGTAAAAAATTATCATGTTTCAGGATTATTCTGTAGAGACAGCTGCTAAAAAGGAGGGAGCTTGCTCCAACCTGTACAAAATGTATAAATCAGGGTCTTCGGGACACCTTACTATATCCAGCAAGACTGAAACTGCTGATAGATTGTCATACACACTTTTTGAATCTGCTCAAGAGGCAGAAACATTTTATGCTGAGGTATTTCCTCAAGGATAAGATTAGAACTTGAATATAATTATCTAGACATCTGAGACTATTTTCATAGATTTCCAGTCCTTTTGAGCACAAGGGTTGGGAGGGATTGTTTGGCGGGGTTTTTCTTTTCTTTTTTTCTTATTTTAGTTTTGTTTATAGATGATGGATACAGCAGCAAGGTTTAAATTGATCTCCTGGAATATAGGAGGCCTTACATCCCCTATTAAACGAAAATGAATAATTTCTCACCTAAGGAAAAGTAACACTGATATCGCTTTTTAACAGGAAACCCATTTAAAACCTGATGAAGTCCTTAAGCTTAAATTTTCCTGGTTAAGGAAGTTTTATTTTCCTCTAGTTTGAAGAGGAAAGCGGGGTAGCGATCCTCCTGGGAAAAAAAAGCTTTCCTATCAAGTTCTACAGGTTGACACAGATCAGGAGGGGAGGTATTTAATGGTAAAAATTAAGATAGCGAAAACATTGTACACACTTTGTAATGTTTATGCTCCTAATGTTTTTTAATCTTTCCTTCTGGGAAACTTTACAAATAAGATTATATCTTTTGCAGAAGGTTATCTGATACTAGGAGGTGATTTTAATATGGCCCCGCAGTATCCCCTTGACAGATTGAGATAGAATCCTGTTCCCATGAAAACCAAAAGAGACAACTTGGATTCAAAGCTTTTCACTAATCATTTCCTAATTTAGGGGTATGTGACATTTGGAGATCACAAAACCCCGATTCCAGAAGATTTTTACATTCCTCTCTAAGGCACACAGATCACTCTCAAGAATAGACTTATTTCTGTTGGATGAAAGATTATCCAAAATTGAATGTCTTAACAGGGATTCTACCAATTAGCACATCTGATCACGCTCTGATTTCTCTTGAGTTCCAGTCAGACCACTCGGCCCACAGGATGCTCGCTTCTCCTTCCCTCGGTATTTAGCCTATGACCTCAAATTTCAAAAATTGGAAAGAGATTCCTTCCTCTTGCATAGGGCTTACTCAGAGAGACCTCAGATTCCAAGCTAAGTTATATCACTATGGAAAGTAAAACAGGGAAACTTTCGGCAAACTTGGTAAACGGGATAAAGCCCCCTCTATGATAGATGCTATATGTTCTGAAGCATTTTAAATTAGCAGAAGAACTGCTGAAAGTTGTTCTAGGATTATTATAAGGGTTTATATTCTTCCAAGGTTTCAAACAATCTTGAACGTGTTACCTCACACACTGTTCTAATATTAAAGCCAGGGAAAGATTCAGCTAGAAAATAGTTCTATAGACCCATTGCGCTTCTTAATACGGATTACAAACTGCTTACTGCAATTTTAGTGCAAAGGCTTCAACCTCTTATTGCCACTATCATCTATAAAGACCAAGCCGGGTTTCTCTGAAACGTAATTCTTCGGCTAAAATTAGGGGCGTTTTCCTCATGATAGATTACTTCAAAACAATGGAGGGGTATGCGGCGGGTGGAGGGAGAGGACACCCCTGATATGGCAATTATTTCTATAGACACTGAAAAAGCTTTTGATTCGGTACACTATGACCATTTGTTATTTACCTTATACCAGTTTGGTCCTTAGAGGTAATTTTCTCCAGTTTGTTAATAATCTTTATAAAAATGCCTCCACGAGAATACTAGTGAATGGTTCTATGTCCCCTGGACATAGTGCTGGAGAGGGGAACTAGACAGGGATGTCCTCTCTCTCTGCTCCTCTTTGATCTCTCTATTGAACCTCTCGCTATTCTAATCAGGCAAAAACTTGAAGGAATCAAAATTGAGAGAAATGAACTGAAAATAGCACTCTATGCCGATGACATTTTGATATATATATCTCAAATATTTCTACAAACATCCCAAAGCTTCTCTCAATAATAGACAGTTTGGATCCTCCTCTGGATCAAACAGACTAAAGATTCAACCCCAGTTATACCTTTAAGTATAGTTCAGGACTTAAGTATTTAGGCATCAGGATATCTTCTAACCCTGGATAATTGGTATACTTTGAATATTTTGCCAGTGCTCAATAAAATAAAAGAAATCTTTAAGAATTGGCAGAAGCTCCCTCTTTCTCTCTCTGGGCGTATAGCTCTTTATAAAATGATCCCCCTTCCCAAAATCCTCTATATCCTTCAGAGACACCCCGTTGATCCTTAAGACAAAGGATATTATCCTTTTTAACTCGTCCCTATGATCCTTCATTTAGCAAAATAAAAAATCTAGAATTTCACTTTCTAAATTATTTTAACCTACGAAATATGGAGGGCTTAGCCCTTCCTGATCTTCGCTCTTATAACCAAGTCTTCCTCGCACGAGTTGTAACAGACTGGATATTTACCATGGATTATGTAACAAATAATGAGCTTGACAATAATATAACTTATCCTTTCTCCCCGGGAGCTTTTAATACATTGCAATAATAATATAATACCTCCTGAAATAAAAAATGTAAGATCCATTTATAATCCAATTCAAATGTGGAAGAGGATATGTAATTTCTTGCTCATTGAATCCAGGGTCTCAAGACACATCCCACTCTGGGGGCAACCCCCAGTTCCAAGCAGGGTTACATTCAACACTTTTTTCTTAAATGGAAGTCCTTAGGTCTCGCTAAAGCTTACCAATTATTAGACTTTGAGAGAAGGATGTATTAAATCATTTAATTCTCTTAAGGAGGAATTTCATCTCTCTCATAAAAACTTTTTCGCCTTATCTCCAAGCAAGACATTTTGTACTTAAACTGGTTACTGACTATGGTTGGAACTGGTTACTTGGGGACTGGTCGAGAATTGGATTCTCTTACTAAAAATGGGCACATGTCAGTCTCTTATATTTATCAAACTTTGACCTTCTGCTAATGGTCCCCGGTATCCTGGTAAAAATCCATTCTAAATGGGCTGCAATGTTAATTAAAAACTCCTGGACTCTAGATTACCTTCCCTCTCAATTCAAGAGGTTGCTCGTGTGACCCTCTCTGCTTCCTGGAGGGAGTCACATGTTAAACTACTTCATATGACTTATTTTACTCCAGATAAAGGGTTTAAATGTGGGGAACATCAACTTCAACAGATGCCCGAAATGCTCATTTCCATCAGCTAACCTTCTGCATATGCTCTGGGATTGCCCAAAAATCAGAAATTTCTGGCTCAAGTTTACAATACCATCGGGCTCATCAATTCACTGGGTGCCTCCTCCTTGACTCTGTTGTCAACAAATGTATTGTTTCTTTGCTTTGACAAAGGTGAAACACCAGCATAATTATAATAAGGATTATTAACCTGTGATTTTAGCTGCTAGATATCTAATTTTCCAAAAATGGAAAACAAGAGCAATTCCCAGTATTCTAGAAATAAAGAATTGCCTGAAGAAACAATGTTATTATTGAACAATTTGATACCAATTTACATAGTGAACATGATATAAGGTGGTTTATTTTCTAAATGGTTGCTGTTTATCAAAGCTCTTCCCCCTAGTGAGGTTTGAACTCCTTGTATAATCATTTTAGAAATACAGAACTGATATTGTTAGGCTTATGGTAAACTGCCGTATTCTAATCTCTTACTTATTATTTAATTTTTATTTATTTTTTTTCTTCTCTCCTTTCTTCTTTTCATTTTGTTTTGTTTTGTTTTTTGTCCTGTTTTTTTTGTGTTTGTCTCATTTTGACGGTGTCTGAGGATCTTCTTTTACTTAAATGCAGACGTCTATATGTAACCTGTTATGTCCTAAGTGAACAATTGTAAATATATCAAGAGTGAGAGTCTGTAGGACTTATCCTGTGAGATATCTGATGCTAAGGATCTGCCTGAAAGGCGTGTGAATTACCTACCCTACCATGCATACTTTGTTGATTATTTTAGGTATAGGGCACTTGATCATATATAGTAGGCAACATTTAGTTTTTGGGCTTATTGCTGTATACTTTTTTTTTTAGAAACATCCCAAAAGCTTTAAATAAGGCCAAGAGATACCTAGAGACCATATGAAGGATATAATATGATTTGTTAAGTATAGCTCTTGATATAGGAATCCAGACTTGGAGTATGTATTTTGGTTTATGATATGAGACATTTAAGTTACGTTTATTGTAAAATTGATTTTTGAAAATTAGAAAAATAAATAAAATTAAAAAAAAAACATGCCCTATCTGAATCAATGAAGTTTATTGTTGACTAGATTGTCCCTTTAATAAGCCCTTCACAACACTTTTCAACTTATTATCAAGCAACCCAAAAGTTTTCAAATCTAACATTAGTTTTTTTCATAGGCAAAGACATTAGATTCCCCCCTCTCCACATATTAGATGGTAACATCAACAAACAAATACAAATGCTTTCTGCTCTGTCTATCAAATTTGGGTTTTGCAGCACAACAGGTTAATTACATACACTTTAGCTATTAGCATCACTGCACATTATTAAAGGGATAGTCTAGTCAAAAATACACCTTTCATGATCAGATAGATCATGCAATTTTAAGCTACTTTCTAATTTACTCCAATTATAAATTTTTCTTTGTTCTATTGGTATCTTTATTTTAAAAAGCTGGAAAGAAAGTCTAGGAGTCAGCCCATATTTGGTTCAGAACCTGGTAGCGCTTGCTGATTGGATGCTGCATTTAGACACCAATCAGCAAGCGCTATCCAGGCTCTCAACCAAAAATGGGCCCGGCTTCTAAGCTTACATTCCAGCTTTTTAAATTAAAGATACCAAGAGAACAAAGAAAAATTGAAAATAGGAGTAAATTAGAAAGTTGCTTAAAATTGCATGTTCTATCTGAATCATGAAATTTTGACTATACCATCCCTTTGAATGGGAACACTCAACGTACAATCCCTTCACCCTATGATGTAATTGTTAAACTCATTTCTTTGTTGTTAACCATGCTTGTTTTGTTTTTTGATTATGAAAACACAAGATTAATAATGCAGATAACAAATTTGTGTTGTTTTAGAGAGGTAAAAGATTTGAGCTTCAGGGTATTAACAGCAGAAGCATTTTGAGCTTGAGATCACTGGTAAAATATATTGTCAGAGTCGTTATCTGCCTAAAAAAAAGCATAACATTGTGATCAACCCCATAATATGAATTATCAAATGTCAGCCAAATTGTTTGCTTTAAACAGTAGCATCTAATGGAACCCTTGATCAAATTATTCTACAATGCACAGTAAACTATCTCATAGGTTTGGGCAATACTGTAAAATTTAATCCAAAATAACCCAAATGCATGATTTTATTTCACTTCTTACAAAAACTATTCATATTTTAAGGGAAAAAAAAATTGATATATCAAACAGTAGTCTGCTCAAGCAACCCAAAAGTTTTCAATCTAACATTAGTTTTTTTCATGGGCAAAACACATTAGATCCCCCCTCTCCACATATTAGTGGTAACATCAACAAACAAATACAAATTGCTTTCTGCACTGTCTATCAATTTGGTTTTGCAGCACAACAGGGTTAAATTACATACACGTTTAGCTATTAGCATCACTGCACATTATTAAGGAGTGATAGTCTAAGTCAAAAATACACTTTCATGATTCAGATAGAGCATGCAATTTTAAGCTACTTTCTAATTTACTCCAATTATAAATTTTTCTTGTTCTATTGGTATCTTTATTTTAAAAAGCTGGAAAGAAAGTCTAGGAGTCAGCCCATTTTTTGGTTCAGCACCTGGGGTAGCGCTTGCTGATTGATGGCTGCATTTAGACACCAATCAGCAAGCGCTATCCAGGCTCTCAACCAAAAATGGGCCCGGCTTCTAAGCTTACATTCCAGCTTTTTAAAATAAAGATACCAAGAGAACAAAGAAAAATGTAAATAGGAGTAAATTAGAAAGTTGCTTAAAATTGCATGTTCTATCTGAATCATGAAATTTTGGACGTATACCATCCCTTTAAATGGGAACACTCGAACGTACAATCCCTTCACCCTATGATGTATTGTTAAACTCATTTCTTTGTTGTTAACCATGCATGTTTTGTTTTTTGATTATGAAAACACAAGAATAATTAATGCAGATAACAAATTTGTGTTGTTTTAGAGAGGTAAAAGATTTGAGCTTCAGGGGTGATTAACAGCAGAAGCATTTTGAGCTTGAGATCACTGGTAAAATATATTGTCAGAAATCGTTATCTGCCTAAAAAAAAACCATAACATTGGTGATCAACCCCATAATATGAATTATCAAATATCAGCCAAATTGTTTGCTTTAACAGTAGCATCTAATGGAACCCCTTGATCAAAATTAATCTACAATGCACAGTAAACTATCTCATAGGTTTGGGCAAATACATGTAAAATTTAATCCAAAAATAACCCCAAATGCATGATTTATTTTTCATTTCTTACAAAAACTATTCATATTTTAAGAAAAAAAATTGATATATCAAAGAGTAGTCTGCTCATTAGCTTCCATTGGGGAAGTGTTTGTATGACCCCATGGCAAAAGACAAGTAGATGTTTCTGTCCCTCCATATTCATGGTCGCCATGAGTCCTAGTGCACTATTTATTGGGATTCTTAATTTGTTGTACTTATAGTTATTTTGCCTTTTATTAGTATATTTTCTATTGGGTTTTACATAATTTATTTTGTGTTCAAAATCTGAAAGCAATAGTAGTAAACACATGATATTATATTGTCTATTTATAAAATGAAATGGAAAGAAAACAATTATGAAATACATTTCTCCCCGAGATTTAGCTCCTGTTCAAATGTTGTTTTGCTTATATTTTTAACGTTGTACCACTGATTTCTCTATGATCTTGAAAGAGGCAGTGGGATTGTAGCTAGCAATGCATTTTAATGGCACAACGTCATAGGCCCCTTAACAAAACAATGCTGAGGGATTCAAAACTGCCCCTCCCAGACCAGGCAACGGAGATCTTCTGAAACTTTAAAGGAAATCTTTGTACTAAACTAATTTGCAATTGTGCAGGGAAAAGATAATAACAGAGTACTAAACATGTTTGGTTATATGAAATTCATTAATTCTTTCTAAGAGGGGATTATATTGGGGCATTTTTAGAGGTATGCTCCGGTTAAGAAATATTTAAGGTAACAAACTTCAACTTGATTATTTTTTTTTTGAGAAACAAAACTTATAAAATATTCTACTTGCATCTTTTTGATTGTGCATGTTATTGGCACATTTAGACCCTTACTTAATAACCCTCTTATATTACCTTAGGGTGTTAGTAGATTTGATCAGTTTACTGTAATAAATTATAATTTCAAGACAAAAAAAAAATACTTGATCTTTCTAATAGATATCTGTCAGTTCTTGGTATGGTAACCACAAATATCCTTTTCTTTGATTTCATTATTAATAAAGACTTAGGTAGAATTTACAATGTTGTTATAATTTTTGTTTGGCCAGTAGATAGCTATTAATCCATTTGAACTGTGAAGAAAAAAAAAGAAGAAACAATTAAGAAATTCACAAAGATTTCTGTTTGGGGCTTTTAAAAAAACTACAGCTGCGATACAGGTCACATTGATTCTGTTATGTGTGGACATTTGTAGTCCTCAAAAGATTGTCTGCCTATCATAGGCATAACGTCTTAAAAATGCTGTTTACAACCAGTATTTCAGATGTGAAACCTATTTAAAACATCGTAAAACACACATTCAATATAATGTTTAAAATTATTTATGGGATCGATCACAAACAAATCAGCATTTGCTACCAATATATTTTTTTATTTTCTGTCTGAATTGGTCAGCATGTTTTCAAAGTGATCACAATGCAAAATCTATCCATGCATAAAAGCCTTCAGCCACAAACACATTTTTCAACAGAAAAGTTCCCAAATAGGCCTTTTTTGTGTTAAAGTATCTTGTTTTCGGGAAAGAAACTGGAAAGGACACCCAAACTGACATATGCAATAGCCCTTTCACATCTGTTAAGGTTGCAGTAAAGTGCTTTTGAATTAAACCCCCTTATTTCATTATGGAAGGGAAATGATCATTAACATGTATGAGATTAACCTATTGCATTCATAAACTATCCTCAAACCATCTCAATAGTAATTGTCTGTAGGCATAAATGGGTATACTAGCATTATTATTAATTATCGGTTATTTGTAGAGCGCCAAACAGATTTTGCAGGGCTTGCTCATTGACAATATTTTCACTTTCAATAAATGTAACAACATTTACATTTATTTGATTGTAAAAGCATCATTTCCAGCTTGGCGTTGATCTGAAAACAAGGACTACGGGTTATATTAAATGGATTTATGATTTCTTCTTATACTGGATTTTAAAAGTAATAAAACTGTAAAGTATGAACCGCTGCCTGACAAAATTTTTAGTGTCCAAACAGGGTCACGCTTTACAGTGCTTACTTCTGCATTATTGAACTCCTTAATGGGATGCCACCTTCATGAACATGAGTTTAATAACTTATTAATATGCATATATCTTCATCAATAAGGTAACATATAAATATGATTGAATGACAAGCTATTGGATTATTATAATGTTAACTTCACACACAGAGTATTATAATGTGGTTTAACAAACACGCATAGCACCTGATTTCAAATAAAGGTGTGTAGGTGACATTGATATAAACCATGGATGTTGTCAATAATTTGGATATGTTGTATATGTTTTGGTTCACTAGTAACATTGTATCATTAGCTAAAAATGGGCTTGTTAATAGGTCACATGTCTTAAACACTCCCAATTTCGTTGATTGGTTAACACCAGATTTAAAAGGGTTAGAATTTGTAAGGTGCTATATGCCTGATGAAACGGCTGTATGTCAAGCCGAGAAAACGCGTTTGTATGTAGGGTCTCATATGACTGTAGATGGTGCATAGCACTAATCCTCTTCAGTACAATTGTATAATTTTGGTTACCTGTATATGTGTGCATTGATTATTTGCACTTATTTGTCACATTTCCCTGTGCGCCCCCCTTCACTTTTCAGCTAGATTACCAAGTTGTTTGCGGTACGGCTTTTAACGCTGAAAAAATGGCCATCCAGCGTTAATAGCTCGAAAAGCATATTACGAGTCTTGTCGGGTAAAGCTATATCCACAAGCATTTTAGCCTGTAATGCAACGTCCATTCCGCACTTTAAAATATGATGTTTTTGTGTGTGCGATTTTCATAGGTCCGATATTACAGGTTGTGCGTTCAGGCTAAAAAGCTTGCATTATGCTCTATACCAAAATAAAAAATGTTTCACAAAACTCATAACTAAAATGTTACAAAGTACAAGAAAAGAATAATATCACCAGTGCCAGGAATTGTAACCAACCAAGCTCCTAGTTGCAAGATCTCTCAACCATATCTCAAATATAGATAATGAGTAGCGATGTAGGAGCGCTAACAAACCCTTTTAGTGGGGTTCCTAGCTAAAGGTGGAGTCAACAGGGTAACCAATAACAACCATGTAGAATACACTTTAAAAATGATGAGAGTATAAAGTCTATAAAAATGTTTATTCTAGATCCTAGACATCTAATAAATTGATAAAAGACAATTGTATACAATTAATGTCCTAACAAAATTCTAAAAATCCTATACGAATACCTTACAGACGGCTAAAAACATAAAATGGAGTCCTTCGGGATCTCTATTGAAAAAAACGTGTTCTATGCAGACTTTAATATCATAGGATATGTATCAGCTATATATAGACCTTAGGTCTGGTGGCCTGGTACTAACATAGGTCCTATGTACAATATCTTATACACTGTCTGCAAATTCAAATCTGAAAGCAACAATTACAACTGAATAGATAAATAACATAACATAAGGTGCAACCAAATTGTGAATGTGATGCAATAGCAATTTGCAAATTTTTATCCTTCACATTTCTCAAGGTTCTCACAAATTGACTTTTGGGGATAGAGCCAAAACCCCGCTTAGGGTGAAAACTGTCATAATGTAATAATGAATTAGCAAAATACAGATATACGTTTGAGTCAAATAAAGTATATGATATGGATTGTACACAAAAATATAATAAAATGGTAAAATTTACACAAAATAATTATAGCACAAGAAATGGCACAAAAAATATAAAATAATATAAAAATAAAGATAATGGTGATGGTCTGATTAAAATTTGTCCAATTATGTGTCCAAATAATCCAGTAATCAAGTCTAAAGTTCAAAGTCAAAGTCAAATCCAAGTGAAATAATGTAAAAATAACGTGGAAAAAAAAAAAAAAATATATATATATATATATATATATATGTAAAAAAACAAAAGTAATCAAAATGGCTAGTGAAAAAGAAAAAAAATAGGTGTACACCTAAAAAATGTGAATATTATCTGTAGACCTGAACTTTAAAATCTAAAGTTAATGTTTGAAAAAATAGAAAAAAGTAGTGATAAATATGTCCAAATAGAAATATATATATATATATATATATATCTCCAAATATGGCGTTTAAGAGAACTTCCAAAAAAGTGATGTTTAGACAATCTTCTTATAATATGATGCTTGTCTGAAAGCGATTTATCCCATAAAATACATATCTTCAGTGTCCTATAAGAAAATTAACAAACTATCGCCTAGATTTAGAGTTCTGCGGTAGCCGTCAAAAGCAGCATTAAGGGCTCCTAACGCTGGTTTTGGCCACCCGCTGGTATATAGAGTCAGTCAGGAAAGGGTCTAACGCTCACTTTCCAGCCGCGACTTTTCCATACCGCAGATCCCCTTACGCCAATTGCGTATCCTATCTTTTCAATAGGATCTTCCTAACGCCGGTATTTAGAGTCTTGGCTGAAGTGAGCGTTAGAACTCTAATGACAAAACTCCAGCCGCAGAAAAAAGTCAGGAGTTAAGAGCTTTCTGGGCTAACGCCGGTTCATAAAGCTCTTAACTACTGTGCTCTAAAGTACACTAACACCCATACACTACCTATGTACCCCTAAACTGAGGTCCCCCCACATTGCCGCCACTCTAATAAATATTGTTAACCCCTAATCTGCCAACTGCACACCGCCACAACCTACATTATCCCTATGTACCCCTAATCTGCTGCCCCTAACATCGCCGACACCTACATAATATTTATTAACCCCTAATCTGCCCCCCCCCAAATTCGCCGCCACCTAACTTCAAGTATTAACCCCTAATCTGCCGACCGGACCTTGCTGCTACTCTAATAAATGTATTAACCCTAAAGCTAAGCCTAACCCTAACACCCCCCTAAATTAAATATAATTTAAATCTAAATTATTTCTTATTAAATAAACCTACATTATCCCTATGAACCCCTAATCTGCTGCCCCTAACACCGCCGACCCCTATATTATATTTATTAACCCCTAATCCGATCAGCCAATAGAATGCGAGCTCAATCAATCCAATTGAACCAATCCGTTCAATTGAGCCAATCCGATTGAACTTGAATCGGATTGGCTCAATTGAACGGATTATGGTGGGTGGTGGGTTGTAATGTTGGGGGGTGTTATTGTGTTTTTTTTTTACAGGCAAAAGAGCTGATTTCTTTGGGGCATGCCTCGCAAAAAGCCCTTTTAAGGGCTGGTAAGGTAATAGAGCTGTTAACTTTTTATTTTAGAATAGGGTAGGGCATTTTGGGGGGCTTTGTTATTTTTTTAGGGGGCTTAGAGTAGGTGTAATTAGCTTAAAATTCTTGTAATCTTTTTTTATTTTTTGTAATTTAGTGTTTGTTTTTTAATTTAGTTTAGTTGATTTAATTTTAGGTAATTGTAGGTTGTTTAGTAAATTAATTTATTGATAGTGTAGTGTTAGGTTTAATTGTAACTTAGGTTAGGATTTATTTTACTGGTAATTTTGTAATTATTTTAACTAGGTAGCTATTAAATAGTAAATAACTATTTAATAGCTATTGTACCTAGTTAAAATAAATACAAAGTTGCCTGTAAAATAAATATAAATGCTAAAATAGCTACAATATAATTATTCGTTATATTGTAGCTATATTAGGATTTATTTTACAGGTAAGTATTTAGCTTTAAATAGGATTAATTTATTTAATAAGATTTAATTTATTTGGTTAGATTTAAATTATATTTAACTTAGTGGGGTGTTAGTGTTAGGGTTAGACTTAGCTTTAGGGGTTAATACATTTATTAGAGTAGCAGCGAGGTCCGGTCGGCAGATTAGGGGTTAATAAGTGTAGGTAAGGTAGCGGTGACGTTGGGGGGGAAGATTAGGGGTTAATAAATATATATAGGGGTCGGCGGTGTTAGGGGCAGCAGATTAGGGGTTCATAGGGATAATGTAGGTTGCAGCGGTGTCCGGAGCGGCAGATTAGGGGTTAATAATATAATGCAGGGGTCAGCGATAGCGAGGGCGGCAGATTAGGGATTAATAAGTGTAAGGTTAGGGGTGTTTAGACTCTGGGTTCATGTTAGGGTGTTAGGTGCAGACTTAGGAAGTGTTTCCCCATAGGAAACAATGGGGCTGCGTTAGGAGCTGAACGCTACTTTTTTGCAGGTGTTAGGTTTTTTTTCAGCTCAAACTGCCCCATTGTTTCCAATGGGGAAATCGTTCACGTGCATGTTTTTCAAGCTGGCCGCTACCGTAAACAACGCTGGTATTGAGAGTTGAAGTGGCGGAAAATTATGCTCTACGCTCCCTTTTTGGAGCCTAATGCAGCCATTTAGACAACTCTAAATGCCAGCGTTATTTAAAAGGTGCGGGGGGAAAAAAACATGCGTAGCTAACGCACCCCTTTGGCCGCAAAACTCTAAATCTGTAACGCTACTAAAATTGAGCTAATATAGGTATTGAACTCACCAAACTTAGAACCTGAGCCGTATATCAGTAGTCTACGCGTTTCGATCCTTAAAGATCTTTCTCAAGACTGATAATGGCTAAATAAATATCCTACCTTAGAGTATTTCTTCCAATCAATGGCTTACAAATTTCGCGCCGAAAATATGGGCGCCAAAACTTCCCAATGAAATCCGGATACGTCAAATAGTGTTTTGCCCTATGTTCCGAATGTGAAAATGTATACTTTCTCTGTCAGATCTTATTATGCTAGTCACCCTTTCACGAGTAAACCTACCATCGATGAAGCGAAACCGGAAGTGACGCAGTAACATGTTACTTCACTTCCGGAGTTGCGCTTTCAGTCTTTGGCGGTAAACTTTTAGTCGGCACATTTTATCAAGATACCAACATAGAGCAGCTGATAGACATGGGGCAGTTGTTTAAAGACTCAGGTTTAGATGTGAATCTGATACCTTTACATAGTAAATGCCTAAAGAATTAAAATAAAATAATATATTGCAATAAAGTATTGTATTTATTATACTTTATACTTTACAAAAACATCATAAAAAACCTTTGAACTTATATGAGTATATATAAAAACTTATGGAGGTATATAAAAGGAACTGTATTAAGATATTACCCATGTGTAATATGCTGAAATTTATGGGTTGTGTGTCATATATATATACATTACAAATCCATATTTGTGATTAATAGCTCATAGTATAAGACATTTGTATGTCATATGTGTAAATATTGCAAACCCATATTGTAGTGTTTATTGCTAGAATTTAAACAGATTGGCAAGTCCACTACTTTTTGCATGGGGTTTATTACTCAAAGTATAAGTATGTCATATGTATATACATTATAAATCCATATAGTTGGAATTACTGATAGTATAAGACATTTGTATGTCTTATGTATATACATATTATAGTGTTTTTTACTGGAATATGGATATGGTTGGCAGGTCCGCCACTAATTTGCATAATCATCATATAGCTATATCCTCAGTGGCAGCTTTGTTTAAAAAAGCAATATGCTGCCCCCATAAATCTCATATTTTTGTAATGTTACTAGATTGTAATCTGGGTTGGAAGGACTATACATAGTATGTAATATCAATTATATAGACCTCTTCCATATTGGGAGTTGGGTATATATATATATAAAATCAGTTATATCTATTCCGATGTATATTTTTTATCTTATCAGTTAGGAGTTGAGATGATGTCCATTTCAGAGAGATTTATCCTGAGACACACTCTAATTAGGGACTTAGAATGGGTTCTTTGAAGTGGATAATGTGGGGAATACCTGAGATGTGTTCATAGTAGATGGAATATCTCAGTGTTGCTATTGAAACCTTTTGGGAATATACAGTCCAGATTAAAAATCCATTTGGACTCTTCCCTCAAAAGTTGCTTCTCAAAATCCCCCCTCTCCAGTTTTTTTAGGTTTACTTATTCCCATATATCTGAGAGTTTTGCTATTGCTGTTATGGAATTCTTTGAAGTGTTTATATAGGGGGAAATCCTCTTTTTCCATTTTATCTGGAGCAGATGTTTACGTATCATTTCCTTGAGTTTCCTAGAGGTTTGCCCTATATACTGGAGTCCGCAGCCACACTCAATCAGATATACTATACCAGTATCATGTCATCTTATCATATCTTTCATATTGAAAGACTCTCCAGTGACTTTTGACTTGAAAGTACGCATTTCTCTACCATGTTTGCACTCTTTGCACGAATAGCATGGGAAAAAGCTTTTCAGTTGTTGGCCAAAAACGTCTCTTTTTGTTTGGAGAGGTCATCGGGATACTTGGTGCAATAATGGTTTTCAGATTCTTCGTTTTCCTGTAAATAAACCTAGGAGATGCATTTAGGTAGTTTCCAATGATGTTATCCTCTTTAAGGAAATGCCAATTTTTCCTTATAATTCTTTCTATTAAGAACCTATTCTCACTGAATTCTGTTATGAATAGCACCTCTATTGATGTTCCTTCAGCTAAAAATGGGCTTGTTAATAGGTCACATGTCTTAAACACGCCCATGTTGGGCGTTCTGAGATTTGATTGGTTAACACCAGATTTAAAAGGGTTAGAATTTTGTAAGGTGCTATATGCCTGATGAAACGGCTGTATGTCAAGCCG
This sequence comes from Bombina bombina, assembly GCF_027579735.1. Classification (NCBI taxonomy): domain Eukaryota; kingdom Metazoa; phylum Chordata; class Amphibia; order Anura; family Bombinatoridae; genus Bombina; species Bombina bombina. Next base: position 515,957,084 of record NC_069502.1, read on the forward strand.
AGAAACGCGTTGCATGTAGGGTCTCATATGACTGTAGATGGTGCATAGCACTAATCCTCTTCAGGACAATTGTATAATTTTGGTTACCTGTATATGTGTGCATTGATATATTTGCACTTATTGTTCACATTTCCCTGTGCGCCCCCTCACTTTCGGCTAGATTACAAGTGTTGCGGTACGGCTTTTAACGCTGAAAAAATGGCCATTCCAGCGTAATAGCCAGAAAAGCATATTACGAGTCTTGTCGGTATAGCTATACAGCAAGCATTTTAGCCTGTAATGCAACGTCCATTCCGCACTTAAAAAATGATGTTTTTGTGTGCGATTTTCATAGGTCCGATATTACAGGTTGTGCGTTCAGTCTAAAAAGCTTGCATTATGCTCTATACCAAAATAAAAATGTTTCACAAAACTCATAACTAAAATGTTACAAAGTACACTAACACCCATAAACTACCTATTAACCCCTAAACCGCCACCCTCCCCCATCACAAACACTATTTATAACATATTAACCCCTAATCTGCCGCCCACCCACATCACCAACACTATTAAAATATATTAACCCCTAAACCGCCGCTCCCGACATCGCCGACACTAATAAAAATTATTAATCCCTAATCCACCTCTCCCAACATCGCCAACACCTAAATAAACATATTCCCTAAACCGCCGGCCCCCCACATCGTAACTACTAAACTAAACTTATTAACCCTAGACCGCCGGCCCTAAATAACAAATTTAAAGAAACCTAACACTACCAAAAAATAAAAAATTCTAAAATTACAAAAAATGATAAACACTAAATTACGAAAAATAAAAAAGACTAAGCTTACAAAAATAAAAAACGAAATTATCAAAAATAAAAATAACTACACCCAATCTAATAGCCCTATAAAAATAAAAAAGCCCCCAAAATAAAAAAACCCTAACCTACAATAAACTACTAATTAGCCCTTAAAATGGCCCCAACAGTAAAACCCACCACCCAATCAACCCCCAAAATAAAAAAACCTAACTCTAAAAATTCCTAAACTACCTATTGCCCCTAAAGGGGCATTTGTATGGGCATTGCATTCAGCTCTTTTTCACTGCCTTTCAATGGGCATTCTGCTCTTTTCCAAGTGCCCATCCCTAATCTAAAAAAAAAACCACCCATAAAAAAGCTAACACTAACCCCAGAATATCTACTCATGGTTCCTGAAGTCCAGACATCCATCTTCATCCAGGCGGTGAGAAGTCTTCATCCAGGCGGCGACATCTTCATCCATCTTGGGGAGGTCTTCTGTCTCATCCATCTTGGGAGGTCTTCTGTCTTTATCCCGGGATTGCTGAGCGGAGCTATCCTGGAAGTGAATCCCATCCTCCGTGGAGCATCCTCTTCATACGGTTACCGCCGTACACTGAAGTTGAATGCAAGGTAGCCGTTTCAAAATGGTGTACCTTGCATTCCTATTGGCTGATTTGATTCTTCAAATTTAAATCAGCCAATAGGATGTGAGCTTCTGAAATTCTATTGGCTGCTTTAAACAGTCAATAGGATGAGAGCTACTGCAATGGGTAGTTTAGGATTTTTTAGAGTTAGGTTTTTTATTTTGGGGGGTTGGTTGGGTGGTGGGTTTTACTGTTGGTGGGACTTTGTATTTTTTTACAGGTAAAAGAGCTGTTTAACTTAGGGTAATGCCCTACAAAAGGTAATTTTAAGGGCTATTGGTAGTTTATTGTAGATTAGGGGGTATTTTTATTTGGCGGGGGATTTTTATTTTTATAGGGCTATTAGATTAGGTGTAATTGTTTTTTTTTTTATAATTTCTTTTATTATTTTTTGTAAGCTTAGTGTTTTTCGTAATTTAGTGTTTATTATTTTTGCAATTTTAGATTTTTTTATTTTTTTCGTAGTGTTAGGTTTTTTTAAATTTGTAATTTAGGTTTTTAATTGGCAGTTTTTTTAATTTTATTAGAATAGTTATGTTAGTTTAATTTATAGTTTAATGTTAGGTTTATTTTTATTTCACAGGTAAGTTTTTATTTATTTTAAGATAGTTATATTGTAATTTTAATTTAAAGTTAGGGGGTGTTAGGTTTAGGGGTAATTAGTTTAATTTAGTGTTTTGTGATGTAGGGTTCTGGCGGTTTAGCGGTTTATAGGTTTATTTAGTGGCGGCGATGTGGGGGGCCGGAGGTTTAGGGATTAATAAGTTTATTTAGTAGCAGCGATGTGGGGGGCCAGAGGTTTAGGGGTTAATAGGTTTATTTACTAGCGTCAATCTAGGGGGCTGAGGTTTAGGGCTTAATAGGTTTATTAGTAGCGGCGATATGGGAGGCCAGAGGTTTAGGGGTTAATCATTTTATTTAGTGCTGGCTTTGTCAAGGAGCGGCGGATTAGGGATTAAAAGCTTTTATTAGTGTCGGCGATGTCGGGAAACAGCAGATAAGGGGTCAATAACTTTATTTAGGTGTCAGCGATGTCAGGAGCAGTAGATTAGGGGTGTTTAGACTTGGGGTTTATGTTAGGTTGTTTTAAACATAACTTTTTTTCCCTATAAGACATTAATGGGGCTGCATTAACGAGATTTTTCATTCAGCACTTCAGGTCCCCATTGATGTCTATGGGGGAAAGCGTGCACGAGCACATCAAATCAGTCCTTGGATTTTGTGCGTTATGGAACTTAACGCCACCATATCACACGCACAAGGAAGCTTTTCAGTAACTCGTAATGGCAACGCTATGGAGAGTGAAATAACCACCTTTTTTGGCATTAGTTTCGCACCCTGTTTAGTGCAAAACTCGTAATCTAGGTGTTTGTTCTTTATTGTGAAATAATGTAGGAGGAAGCACTTTAAAACTCACTGTTGGGACCATGTTTTACATGAAGACACATTCCCAATAAAAATGTTTGTACATCTTATATGTAGATATCATGTAGCAAGGGAGCAGGCTCACACTTTACAGTTTCAGTAATATTAAAATCCAGTATAAGAAGATATAATAAGATTTTCTAATTGTTTTAAGATCATGTCACACCAGAAACAGCACATTTACAATCAATAAATGTAAATATTTATAAAATACAATACTTAAATATTAAAAGTGACGTTATAGCGATTGAGCAACCATGGCCAGAATGCCCCATCATGCCACTATATAAATGGCATTTCAGATGGTTTAGTGGTGAGGATAGAGTCAGATTGCAATAGGTTCCTTTTGAACTCACAAAAAACCCGGATTATGAAGAGTACTGTTATTGACAATGAGTGTGATTAACAATCAAACATTGACAGAAAGAGATTACAAGTCACTTTTCCTGCAGATCCCCTTAGCTTTACAGGATATTGCATACTCATCACATATACAAATGTAAGTGTGTGCCCTGGCCACTGCAGATGGCCTATGCAAGAAAATAGGGCTTTAATGAATCGATAAAGAGGGGATAAGGGAGAGCCACACAAAATGTCGCTAAAGGGTGCAGTATAATCTATAATGGATCAAATATTACAATGCTCTATATACACAACATGTTTACTAGGAATGCAGATTTAATACAGATAAAACATATTTGATAAGATCAAGTAAAATACACTATATAAGCATAAATGTAAAAAAAAATGAGTACAAAGTGCTCAGAGAAGAAAACATAATTTATGTAAGAACTTACCTGATAAATTCATTTCTTTCATATTGGCAAGAGTCCATGAGCTAGTGACATATGGGATATACAATCCTACCAGGAGGGGCAAAGTTTCCCAAACCTCAAAATGCCTATAAATACACCCCTCACCACACCCTCAATAGCCAAGTAGGGGGGTGATAAAATAAGGAGTAGAAAAGCATACAAAAAGAGGAACTGGAATAATAATTGTGCTTTTATACAAAAAATCATAACCACCATAAAAAGGGTGGGCCTCATGGACTCTTGCCAATATGAAAGAAATCAATTTATCAGGTAAGTTCTTACATAAATTATGTTTTCTTTCAAGTAATTGGCAAGAGTCCATGAGCTAGTGACGTATGGGATAGAAATACCCAAGATGTGGAAATCCACAGAAGAGTCACTAGAGAGGGAGGGATAAAATAACAACAGCTATTTCCACTGAGAAATTAAATCCACACAATAATTATTATTTATTTTTTTTTAAACTTAAATCAAAAGCAGCAGAATCAATTAAACAGCTGCCTGAAGAACTTTTTCTACCAAAGACTGCTTCAGAAGAAGCAAATACATCAAAATGGTAAAAACAATAAAAGTATGCAAAGAAGACCAAATTACTGATTTGCAAATTTGATCAACCCAAGCTTCATTCTGAAAAAGCCCAAGAAAATGCGACTGAGCTTAGTAGAAGGAGCTATAAAACTCTGAGGCGGAGCCCGCCCTGCCTTGAAATAAGCCTTGAAAAACAAAAGCTTTAATCAGGATGCCTTAGAAATGGCAGAGACTTACTAACTTTTTCTAGAACCAGAAAAACAGCAGATAGACTAGAGGTTTTCTGAAATCCTAGTAACTTTGATATAGAATTATAAAGTTCTTACCACATCCAAAGGATGTAAAGAACTCTCAAAGAATTCTTTAGGTTTAGGACACAAAGAAGGGACAACAATTTCTCTACTAATGTTGTTCAAATTTACAACCTTAGGAAAAAAGAAGTCCACAAAACAACTTATCTAGATGGAAAAATCAGATAAGGAGACACACAAGGGAGGAACAAAAAGGAAAAAAGTTTGACAGTGACTCAGCACTTTTCTTGACTGCAATTGTCTGTATATTAATTGGAATATATTTGTGTATTTACACATAACAGTATATCAGAATATATATTAATATAGAGTAATATAAAGGGTCTTTTGGGGTCTTACAATATTTCCCGTATCATCTAACCATTCAGACACACAAGAGAGAGCTGATAAATCAGAAACTCTTGTAGCAGAAGAGATAGTCAAAAGAAACAACACTTTCCAAGAAAGTAGATAATCTTCAAAGAAAATATAGGCTCAAAGAAAAGAGCCTGCAAAATCTTTAAACCCCCTGAAAAAAAATCTTTAAACCCCCCTGAAAAAAATAAACCATTGCCCTGAAAACCCACCCAAAAAACCCTTAAAAAAAACTAACACTAACCCCCGATGATCCACTTACAGTCATCGAAGTCCGGACATCCATCCTCATCCAGCCAGCGAAGTCCTCATCCAGACGGCAAGAAGTCTTCATCCAGACAGCATCTTCTATCTTCATCCGGCACGGAGCGGGTCCATCTTCAAGACATCTGGCATGGAGCATCCTCTTCTTACGATCGTCACTTGAAAATGAGTTTCCCTTTAAGTAACGTCTTCCAAGATGGCGTCCCTTACATTCCTATTGACTGAAAGATTTCTATCAGCCAATTGGAATTAAAGGGGAATCAGCCAGTAGGATTGAGCGTTCATCCTATTGGCTGATCCAATCAGCCAATAGGATTGAGCTCTCATTCTATTGGCTATTCCAATCAGCCAATAGAATGAGAGCTAAATCATATTGACTGATTGCAACAGCCAATAGGATTTGTTTCCCCTTTAATTCCTATTGGCTGATAGAAATCTTTCAGTCAATAGGAATGTAAGGGATGCCATCTTGGATGACGTCACTTAAAGGGAAACTCATTTTCCAGCAAAGATCGTAAAAAGAGGATGCTCAACGCTGGATGTCTTGAATATGGACTCGCTCAGCGCCAGATGGATAAAGATAGAAGATGCCGTCTGGATGAAGACTTCTTGCCGTCTGGATGAGGACTTCGCCAGATGGATGAAGATGGAAGAGGCTGCCCGGATGAAGACTTCTTGCCGCCTGGATGATGACTTCGCTGGCTGGATTAGGATGGATGACCGGATTTCGATAACTGTAAGTGGATCGTCGGGGGTTAGTGTTAGGTTTTTTTAAGGGTTTTTTGGGTGGGTTTATTTTTAGCTTAGGGTTTGGGCAATGTAAAAGAGCTAAATGCCCTTTTCAGTGCAATGGTTAGCTTAGGTTTATTTAGATAGGTTTTTATTTAGGGGGTTTGGTCGGTTGGGTGGTGGGTTTTACTGTTGGGGGGTGTTTGTATTATTTTTTTACAGGTAAAAGAGCTGATTTCTTTGGGACAATGCCCCACAAAGGGCTCTTTTAAGGGCCTTTTGCAGTTTAGTGTAGACTAGGGTTTTTTTTATTTTAAGGGGGCCTTTTTATTTTGATAGGGCTATAAGATTAGGAGTAATTCATTTTTATTTTTGATCATTTTGTTTTTTATTTTTTTTTGTAATTTAGTGTTTATTTTTTTTGTAATTTAGAAAATTGTATTATAGTAATTTAATTTATTTTATTTTATTGTAATATTAGTTTTTAGTGTAAGGCAAGTTAGGTTTTAATTTTACAGCTTTGTATTTATTTTAACTAGTTAGCTATTAAATAGTTAATAACTATTTAGTAACTCGTCTACCTAGTTAAAATAAATACAAACTTAGCTGTGAAATAAAAATAAAACCTAAGCTAGCTACAATGTAACTATTAGTTATTAGTTATTTTAATTACATTAAAGTTAGGGGCTAGGGTTAGGGTTACACTTAGGGTTAGGTTTAGGGGTTTATAACTTTAGTATAGTGGCAGCGATTTTGTGGGCAGCAGATTAGTGGTTAATAACAGTAATGTAGGTTGCGGCGATGTTAGGGACAGCAGATTAGGGGTTATTATTTAACTAGTGTTTGCGATGCGGGAGTACAGCGGTTTAGGGGTTAATATGTTTATTATAGTGGCGGCGATGTTCGGAGCGGCAGATTAGAGGCTAATAATTTTATTTGAGTGTTTGCAATATGGGAGGGCCTCGGTTTTGGGGTTAATAGGTAGTTTATGGGTGTTAGTCTACTTTTTAGCATTTTAGTTATGAGTGAAAAAGAGCCAAAGAGGCCTCAGTCAATAGATTATGTTTATGATCAACCTCAGTTACTTCTATTATTTTGTGGGGTGATATTTATTAAAAGCTTTTGTTTTATTATTTTTTTTTTTTTCTAAAGTTTTAGCCTGATCTTGCCAAATATATGAATATTTCAAATTACTATGTAGATATTTCTATGTGCAATAACATTTTTACACTTCATGCTAAACTCTTGAACCAGATATGATGTGATGCAACAGGTTCTAAAGAAAGCTGCCAACATCTACTGATATCTATAATAAATTTAAAAGAAGACCAGCCAATTAGTAAAAGTTTAGCCCCATTGGTGCATATTTGTTGGTGTTATTCACATCAATAAATATGCAACTGCAAAGCTGAATTTTTTGCCAGTGCCAACTTTTATATTTTTATACTAAAATAGTTTTGAAGCAACTGTTTTTAACAGGGGAACAACAACAGAGCACAAGCTGCATAACTATCATATGAAATTGACTACCTTCCAGAGGCATATTACAGTTTATATTTTATTATCTTTAACCTATTTTTGTCTTCTACCTAGAGTTAAAAAAAACTGGACATTTAACATTTGTATCATGCAGAAATAGATTTTTATCATTATTATAGATTGCATTAAAAAAAGGATTGTTCTGAAGAAAACTTTGTTTGAAACAGAACAGTTACATAAGGATCAAGGGAATACCTGGGTAAAACCATGGCATTTAGAAATATGATTATTAGATAGAGATTTGCCTGTGTAACTATGAGCTAATAAAAGCAAAATGATTTTAACAAAATATTCAATTATGTTATATGAGTAGAGTCTATCATATTTTGACAAAATCACAAATTAGATTTTTCTTTTAAATAATTTCTGTTGCGATTTTGTTATAGTTTTTCTTTTTTTTTAAATTTGTTCTAAGTATGCTATTTTTAATTGTATAATTCTATAAATGTATAATATATTTATATATTTTTTTCATACAGGTGTTTCTATTGAAGACATTTTAAATAAATGGAAGGGTGATTATGATAAACTTGAACATAATCACACGTACATACAATGGTAAGGAATGTTTATTTCTGAGTATCATGACGTCTATTTACACATAAACTCACAAACTCTTATTCACCACCCGATATATTCATTTTGACCAAGTGTAAGCCGGACTAGGGGCCTATTTATTATGTGTCTGTCCGACATGATCCGATCAGCGGATCATGTCCGACAGACATCGCTGAATGCGGAGAGCAATACACTCTCCGCATTCAGCATTGCAACAGCAGCTCGTGTGAACTGCTGGTGCAATGCCACCCCTGCAGATTCGCGGCTAGGGGGGTGTCAATCAACCCGATCGTATTCGATCGTGTTCAATTGCGGGGATGTCTGTCCGCCTCCTCAGAGCAGGCGGTTATTGAGCAGCGGTTTTTAGACCACTTCTTCATAACTGGTGTTTCTGGCGAGCCTGAAGGTTTTAAAGGGCCATTATCCTTAGGAAATGTGTCTGTTCTATCTAAAATGTAATGCAATAAAATGCATTAAAGTGTCTCTTTTTTTTAACTGATCTTTCTGTTCTGAATAAACTTTTTTTTTTTCTGTAGGAGTTGTCTCTGGTATAGTCCTGGGACTCAGTTGAACATAATCATGCAATTCCTTTTAGTTTTACCTTAAATTTAAACAACTTTTACTCAACAATTTTTTTCATAGGTAAATAAAAAAAAAACAAAGGCTCATTTTCTGTTTAAAGGGAGTGATAGCAAGAATGCTAAAAAAGTTTTTCTCTGAAATTCCCAGTAGCGAAGGGGTTAATATATATACATATATATATATATATACATATATATATATATTTATTATTATTATTTTTATTATTATTATTTTTATTTTTTGACAGATCAGCATTGTCTGTGCTGCTGGTTTATATGCTGCACCATCTACCCATTGGTGTGAAGTTTTTTTTTTGTTTGTTTGTTTTTTAGTGTCCAACAAGGTGGGCACTTATTTTTCAGTAAACTTAATTTCTATAGGCTGGTGTTGACAGGTAAGTTACACTCTGTTCTACAGAAAAAGACTATCAAAGGGTCTTAGTTAGCATTTCTCATTTACATGCATGGTTGTTTTCAGGTAACACTTCTCTTAAAGTTCCTTCAACAATTTCAGTTCCTTAATCATTGTCAGCTCAGTCTGACATTCCTTCTAAAGATGTGTGTGAATTTACAGCATCTGGAGTCACAAAACATTACAAATTGTAAAAGTCTCCAATTGTTTGCAGCAAAATTGTTGCCTTATGTCTATTTCCTTTTTGCTTGACCCCTTTTGAGGGCTACAATTTTAAGCCAATAGTTTTATGTTTTTTAATTAGAGTCTGCTACTCTGTATTCCGCCAAATGTCCAAAGAAGCAGCACTACCACTTTGGACTTTTGAAGTTTGCATTTTGGGTGTTTGCAGTACCCCTGTAGCGTGCACCTGAATTCAGTAAGTGCTGGACAATTCTCTTTTGTGCATTCCCCAATATGGCAGCCATGTGTGCTGTGCTTTAACTATAGTATCAACTTTATTATTAATCTAATATGATACTATGTAACATGAGTGGCTTTATTAAGACTTGTACTCAGTTTAATGTAGGTTCTAGTTAAAACTAATTCAAGGAGACCCTATATAACAACACAGCATTTTTGTGTTATTTATATATTTTATCTAACTCAGCTCAATCCACATCAGTCACTGAATATTGTTTAATCAATAACAGTTATATTAAGAGAAGTTTTACACAAAACCCAAAAGGGATCTTTATTAAAGTGGCCATATTATTTTAGTACATACTAAAGACTGGGAGCAAACAAGTGATTTGGATGAAAACCAGAAGTAGTATAGTTATTGATACAGAGCACAGTATATTACCATATAAATTTAGTTACCTAATTATAAACTGATTTTTAAATGATAGTCTAGATTACTAGATGGTACACTGATTTATCACAATAGTACATTCCACCTCCAGTGGGTAGATTTATCACAGGTCAAGCGGACATTATTCGCTATAGCAAATCATGTCCGCTCGACCTCGCTAAATGCCCACATCATTGTGAAATGCTTGTGCAATGCTACCCCTGCACACTCAGGGGTTTCAATCATCCTGATCATCCTGTTCTTATCTGATCGGGATGATTTCAATCCGACCACTTTTAACTTCCATTTCTGGTGGACAAGAAACGATTGGGGTAGGAAGCAGCATTCGCTGTTGTTAAATCAACCCTGAGGTGCTTACGAAATACTGAAGCTTATTGGGTTTTATCAGGAACATTTATCCAGTGGATAATATTCACAAGCTTTTTCAAACTACATTGGTTAATAATATTTTTTACCAACGACACACACTGTTATTCTCCCTTTTTTCTATAAAGAAGATCTCCTTACAAGTTGGAAATTACTGGTACCCCTCCTTTAACAGGTTTCTTGTGCATGTTCAGAGAACATTTTAATAAACCAGGTTGTTTCAATAAAACCTTAAAATTATAGTTTAAAACACACTCTTATACTATACATTTACTCTATACAACTTGCACACAAATATGATCATCAATGTTTAAACATGTTAGTTATAAAACACATCTTTTATATAAAAACAAAATGCCGTGAATTGATATTATTGGTTAAGTGGGATGTTTTTAGAATGGGCAGCAGTATAAGGTTAAAGGGATAGTAAACACTAAAAATGTTATTGTTTAAAAAGATAGATAATCCCTTTATTTACCATACCCCAGTTTTGCATAACCAACACTGTTATAGAAATATACTTTTTACCTCTGTAATTACCTTGTATCTAAGCTTCTGCTGACTGCCTCCTTATCTCAGATATTTTGACAGACTTACATTTTTTTTAGGTTTAGCTTTCAACTAAGAATATCAAGAGATATAACATAATGATCCTGTTATTACTAGTGAAATAAATATTCAGTGTAAATACTATGTAAATGATGTATTTGGCGATGGATAGAGTTAATCCTTAAATTAAAAAAAAATAGTAAATAAGTATTTAAATTAAAGGTTATTCTTTGTGGTAATATTTTTGTTGTATGTAAATTATTTGCACTATTAGAATAGAATCCCATAGTTGTTGGAAAATTGTGTAATATACTTAAAAATGTAAATATTATTCATACAGGGCAAATGACTTACATGCAATATACCATCTTGATTTTATTTTTTTATTTTTTTACATTTCTATGCAGTTATATTGAGCCACATATTCAATCATATAGTTTTAGAGTACCAGAAAACAAACTTATTGCTAAATAAATACATAATTTTTCTTCTAGTTGTTCCAAACAAAATATTATTTGAAAAAAAATAAGTAGACATTGATATTAGATTTGTCTATATTGTGATAAAGGCTTATTAAGTGCCATGTTAAGTTGCCATTTACTCTTTGTGAACTTCCTTTACAATAGCAGCAAAAATAGATGAGATAGATAGCAAATCGGGTACTGTATTCTTAGTTCTCAACCAACTCAATCCTATACTAACAATAGAAATACGGATAAAAACATTGATTTATTTCATTGGCCTCAAAGTTTTTCACAAATAAAGACTTTCTCTTTTCTTCCTTCAGGCTTTTCCCACTAAGAGAGCAAGGATTGAATTTCTATGCTAAAGAACTGACTTCTAGTGAAATTGAGGTATGACACAATACATAAAGATGGGCTATAATTAGCTAATAGCATTACTTTCATTTTTCTCCAGAATGTTTGTTCTTAGAGAATAATACTTGAAAGAACTGTCATTTTATCTTTCACTTACCTTATTGAAGATGGGTATGAAAGTATTAAAGTATTATTGAAGCTTCATGTTGGATTAAATATCTGTGTGAAGCCTATTAATACATACAGCCATGAAGAATAATCTTGAAGTGACACAAAGTTATAAACACATTCAATATAAAGTCTTTAAAGGAAACAGACACTTAGGGGGTACAATCTATTAGCATTTTTTTTTTCACAGAGTCTTCAGCAACAAATAGACACTTTTCACTTCAAGGCAATCACAGTCACAGGTTTTCAGCTGTTTATCTGAGCCGAGAATGTGTTTTCTGCTCGCCCCAAAAAAATGAAAAAAAGACAACCTCAATCCATTTTCTAGATACTATGTAACAGGACTTGATAAAGTCCGGAAATCGCCTTTTTGACATATTTGGAAGTATTCCATCATGATCTGGAATAATTTTATTTTCTTGGGCACATGCAAGACAGTGTGAAATGGCCACAGATGCCATTTTAGAGGTGCAATCATGTGTATGTATGTATATATATATATACAGTATATATAATGTGTGTGTATATATATATATATATATATATTTAAAAAAATTATGTATATATACAGAGGTTGAAAAATTTGCCCAAGTGCTAGTGGTCCCATGAAATTTCTTAGAGATCCACTTTTTTAACTTCATATTTGCACGTTGTGGAATGTGTAAAATTGAAATTTGATGACACACACTTGTATTATACATTTGTATTAACAAAAATACACTTTTACAATTAATGTGCCTTTTGAATAACAATTGCCCCTTTAATCATTTGCAAACCTTTTAAATATTGTGACCGTTTCAAAACAGTGAAGTATTAAAGTAAAACCTTAACAATAATGTGCCTTCAACAAAATGGTGGCCCTTCCAAAATTTGAAAACCTTGACACTTAATGTGCCTTTTAAATAACAATGGCCCCTTTAATCATTTGCAAACCTTTTAAATATTGTGCACTTTGCAAAACAGTGAACTGTAAAATTCAAACCTTAATAATAATGTTCCTTGACAAAATGGAAATTGCAAACCTTCACAATTGTGTGCCTCTTAAAGAAGAATGGCCCCTTTAAAAATTTGCAAACCTGAATAGTGAGCCTTAACAAAATGGTGTTCCTTACAAAATCTTGACAAGTAATGTGCTAAGAGCAATACCCTTGTAATTATTTGCAAACCTTTAAAATGATGTGCCCTTTGCAAAAAAAAAGTTAAGTATCACTTTATGTAAAACCTGAAAAATAATGTACCTTAAAAAAAGTGATGCCTCTTCCTAAAATTTGCAAACCTTCTCAATTAATGTGCATTTCAAATAAAGAACAGGGCTTTAATTGCACACCTTTACAAAAGTGATCCATTTTAAATAAATTAAACGTGTTCACAATAATGTGCCCTTCACAAAATTGTGCACCTTAAAAAAATTAACCCTTCCACAAAATGTAAAAATTGACAATAATGTTCCCTACACAAAGTTGTGCACCTTCAAAAAATTGCAAACATTTAAAATATGCCCTAAAAATTAGACTATTCAAAAAATTTTAAACCTTCACACAAAATTGTGCAACTGAAAAATTAACCATTCCACAAAAATGTGGATCTTCAAAAAATTTACAATGGTTAAAATTAATGTGATGGTCACAAAATTGTGTCCCTTAAAAAAAAGTTGATGGATTAAATCAAAATAGTTGTGATAATAGTGGGGGACAATTTAGGAATCACAATAAGCCCTTAATAAGGTGCAAACAACAAAGATAATACACAAAGCAATTACAAAATGCTCCCAAAGCACTAAATAAATGGCACCAAGAGCCCTTAAAGGGACACTCAAGTCAAAATTAAACTTTCATTATTTAGATAGAGCATGCAAATTTAAACAACTTTCCTTCCAATTTACTTCCATTAACAAAATGTGCAGTCTTTTTATATTTAAACTTTTTGAGTCACCAGCTCCTACTGAGCATGTGCAAGAATTCACAGAATAAACGTATATGCATTTGTGATTGGCTCATGGCTTTCACATGGTACGTGTATGCATTTGTGATTGGCTGATGGATGTCACATGATACAGGGGAAGTGGAAATAGACATAACTTTTAAAATTGTCAGAAAAAAATCTACTACTCATTTGAAGTTCAGACTAAGTGCTATTGCATTGTCTTGTTATCTTGCATTTGTTGATTATGCAAATCTACTGTGTTTACTGGTTCTTTAATAAGTCCACCCAATCACTTAACAAGCAGGCGCCCAAACTTCTTAATAAGCAAACCAAAGCACTTACTAAATGGTCACCAAGCCCCTTAAGCCTAATAAGCAGCCCCCAAATGTCTTTACACACAAGCACTTAATAAGCACCCCAAACCCCTTCAATACAAAAACCCAAGCATTTAATAAATGGCCACCAAGCACCTTTATAAGCCTAAACAAGCAGCCCCAAATTAGTGTGCTCTGTAAGTTTATATAAACTGTATGGTTTCAGGGCAAGGCAGAATAATTTTTTGATTCTCCCTGTAATTGTTTATATGATGCACAGCAATAAACTTGTCTATATAAAGTAACCTGTTTCCTTTGCATAAATAGAAAAAGCAATCCTGTACAGCTAATGATGATATATGTAAGAAAGGCAAGAAATACAAAATCTTAACCACAACATCTATAAGTGGCGTGTAGCAATTATGTTCTGCTATTATTTGTTTCTAATTCATACTTGCATTATCGTTATCCCCAGTTAAGGTACTTTCCTCTTCATACATGTGATTTCAATCGGAATCACATCATCATGACTGGGATTTGACAGTTTGCCATTTCTTCTTGTTTGTTGGTTACTGAGATACCATATGATGGCATCTGTAATCTCTGCACTACATTAAAAATTAACCTTACAAGCTAACTGATTAACTCCTTTAATTCCAGGAATTTCAATTGTGGTGTGCAGCTGCAATTAGCAACCAAAAACGAATTGCAAAGCCATGCATGTATACTGTTTTTGAACAAAGGGGATCCCAGAGAAGCTTTTACAACCATTTGTGTTATGATTGCACAAGTGGTATGTAAATAATTTCAGTGAGAAACCCCATGTTTGTGAAAAAGTTAATGATTTTTTAATATAATCACATTTGGCAATGAAACAGTGGCATGAAATATACCAAAATGAATATAGATCAATATCTGGGGTTGTCCACTAAAATAAAATATATAGTTTTGATAGAGCATTTATTATTACACTATTGTTTGTATATAGCTATGTATTTAACCCATGAAACACATATGGGTTGTTTCCAATTTTTCAGTTTTTAATTTACGGATGTTGAAAAAACATGAATAGCCATTTTTGTTATTAATCTAAAAGTACAAATATCTTGAGCTTAGGTATGAGTATAAAACATCTCAAATAAATAGCCCATATTCCATGTTGGTATATTACAGAGTCCCAAATACCCATATTTTTAGTATTAGTTTCTCACCCCTTGTGTGGGCATTTGTATAGATGCAACACATGTCATGTGATTTATGACACCCTTACTTGTCATTGTTGGTGGGCGTATCCATATTCATAATGTATCTACTAGGAGCCTTCTTTTGTTCATCATAGCAGTCAGTATTGTGCTTACCCAACTAGCATTTATTCAGTAACGTGACGTCCTCCCTGTCATCGGGGGGCGTGGTTTGGCCGATGTATACTTTTTCTCTGAATAGCCCATACATTAAGACTTCCGTCACTCATGACAGGCATTATTGTCAGTGGGAGTAATAGGAGAATGCATCAGTATAGACGGTTATTGGTGTATACACAAACGTTTCAACATATGAGATTAGATGATATATATTACAGAGTTTTATACAGAATGCTAAAATGGATCACAATGACTTTTCTTCGGGTCACATAGTTAGTGATGTAACATCCTAACAATCATATCAATTATAATACACGATTGAATAGCAGTATCAATATATGGCCAATACATCAAACTATGTAAGTTCATAATCAGTAAGAATGATATCTCTCAGGGATTAATACCACCATTTACATACTTGTTCTTATCATAGTATATAGATCACTGTTCATTTAATAAAACTCAGTATTTATATACAGTATATATATATATTGAGAATGTTTATACTCTTAGGGGCATATTTATCAAGCTCCGTATGGAGCTTGATGCCCCTTGTTTCCGGCATCTGAGGCCGAGGACAGAAATCAACACGATCAAATACGATCGGGTTGATTGACACCCCCTGCTAGCGCACGAAATGCAGATGTGCGGTGGACATGATACGCTACTTTGTATCATGTCCGCTCGCACATTGATAATAATGCCCCCTAGTCATTATGTTGGATGCTGATTATCATTAGTTTTGTCTCAAGTATGCAACATACTACCATAAGATTTTGGTACAATCTTTAAAATTTCCTTATAAGGCAATTCACAGAGAGGAGAATATTGCTTTACAGAAAGGAGCTATATACGATTTGCTTGTTCAATCCATGAGGATGGAGTGAGTTCAGGAGGAATTTCCACTTGCTCTCAGCCTGGAGTAGGGATCTTTCCATATCCCCTCCTCTAATGCCCAGGTGTATCCTTTCAAGTATGAAACATTCTAGGTCTGGTTTGCTATTATGTTTCTTTTGATAGTGTCTGGCGACTGAGATCAATTTCTTCCCTCTTTCCAAATCATTGGTACTGTTCTTATTATTGCATATATGTTCGCCCAATCTTACCCTGATTTCACGTGTGGACATCCCAACGTATTTCTGGTCACATGAACACTGTAAACAATATGTAATATTTTTAGAACGGCAGTTGAAGCATCCATATATGTTTTTCACACCTTCAGGGTAAGTCTTAATTGATTTGACATTCTTCATATATATACAGAAGGAAAGCCCAGGTGAAACGTGTGTTAGGCGTTCTCCTGTCAGTGAGTTATCTGGACACCATTGAACTTAATTTTTGTGTTTGCTCTTCGCTAGCATTTTGGTAAATGCAGTTATTCCTGAGTCACTGCTAGCCCGGATCTTTTTTTAAATAATTGCAGGATATTGCCTACTGAGAGATAGTCTGATAAGTCCCTCCCTACACCCACCTTTGCTGGGTATCATCTAATTATTGACTGTAGTTTAGGAGGGATCTTTTTTACTCAGTGGGCAACCTACAATGGACTTCTGACAGTGCTGGAATTTGCTTTTAGATGTTTATGAAGAGCGCTATTATAATTATTGTCCTATTTTCACAAACACTTATGTGTTTTGAAATCCAGATACTCTGACAGTGCTGCTTTGTTTTTTAATTGTATGTGTTTTTTATACTTTATTCATCCCTTGTAGGATGTCATTTATTTTTAAAATTTAAGATTTATTATTTTGGATCCATATCCCTTGATTTATCTATGTGTTTAAGTGTGTGCCAAATAGTGGTTTCTTATTTTCTTTTTCTGGGTTAATATTACAGAGTCCGTAAACTGCAATTTTTGTTAATAGAGTCATCACAATGTTCAAAACATAACCAAGATTGTTAACTTACATGAGATTTTATGTCAATTTTCCCATAACGTAATTCAGAACTGCCGATAATGGATGGCTGTGATGTACAGGGTTAACCAACCCTGCACCAGTCTCTAGCTTTTCACAGAAAGGGTTAACAACCCTTTCCACCTTAATCAATTTGTCACAGTCTAGCCACTCCAGGCAGCCTGTGACTTAGTTCAGTGGGTGCAAGGGTTAACAAATCCTCTCTCGTCTTTACTAGAACCAGAAAAATGCCCAAACTCCCCTTTAATTCCCCCACACTGAACTATCTCTGCTACTACCATTTAAGATTATTATATGTGAAATCATAAGGAAAAAACCCAGACTAACATATTAAAAATACCAAAACACAATTTGGCAAAAATCAATCTAGAAAAAGAATACTCTTATTACTAGTCTCTTCGTTAAAGTGGTTCAAATATTAGACAAAGGCAAAAACGTAATAAAGGAAGATTTATTATGAACAAAAAAGAGCCACAAAAGCATTTATATTAAAAAAAAGTAGTTAAACTCAACTACACATAAAAGGAAACATTTTTAAATTTAAAATAGGAGTAAAAACATAACCTAATACTGTACTAGCTTAGATATCTGTTTTACTTGACAAGGAAAGATAGTAATTTACGCTGTTTTACGCAGCCTCCCATGTAGAATGACAGTATTATTTTTCTAAAATCAAAATTAAATACATATTTTCCTGGAGGCAGGTTTCTGACTAAGCCCCTTCCAGAGTGGACAAGGAGAGTAGCCACCACTTTTTTATGACACGCCACATTATTATTCTTTATTTATAAAGCGCCAAAAGATTACGCAGCACTGCCCATGGGTACAAGATAAAAGTACAACAGAGAAACAATACAATAAAAGACAACATTTTACAGACAAATACAGGGGGGGAATTGAGGGTCCTATTCCCAAGTGGAAACTTACAAGCTAGATGGGTAGGAGGATGGGAACAGGAGGTGGGGACTACAAATGTGAGATGAATATTAGTGAGGAGATAGATGAGGGCAACTGTAAGGTAAGTGGAAGTAATTTGTTATGAGTGGTGATAAGCTTCCCTGAACAAAAAGGTCTTTAGGGAACTTTTAAAGAAGGAGAGGTTTAGGTGAAAGTCTGACAGGCTTGAGGAAGTGCGGTTCCAGAGGGTTGGTGTCGCATTCGAGAGAAGTCTGTAGTCTAGCATGAGAGGAGGTGATAGTATAAGGACGCAAGGAGCAGGTCATTGTTGGATCTTAGGGGGCTGCTGGAGAATATTTGTTGATGAGTGAGGACAGGTAGGGTGGTGGGAAACATTGGTGAGGGCGTTGTAGGTCAGGGTGAGAATTTGAATTTAACTCTGCTGGTTAATAGGGAGTCCAATGAAGGAACTCACAGAGAGGAACAGGAGAAACATGGTGTCAAGAGAGTTGGATTAGCCTGGCAGATGCATTTAGGATGAATTGAAGGGGGAGAGGCGGGGAGGGGGAGGCCAGTTAGTAGGTTATTACAGTAGTCAAGTTGGGAAATTACCAGGGAGTGGATTAGCTGTTTAGTGGTTTCAGCACTCAGAAATGGACAAATTTTGAAGGTATTGCATAGGTGGTTGTGGTAGGATGAAGAGAGCAATTGGATGTGGGGAATGAAGGACAGATTTGAGTCAAGTGTGACTCCAAGGCAGCGGACTTGGGTTGATGGAGAGATAGTGGTGCCGCCAACAGTGATGGAAAAATTAGAAACTGGAGTAGAGTTAGAGGTGGGGATTACAAGTAGTTAGGTCTTGGACATGTTTATTTTTAGGTGGTGAGAGGCCATCCAGGTGGAAATGCCAGATAAGCAGTCGCTGATGTGAGAATTGACAGAAGGAGAGAGTGCAGGGGTGGAAAGGTAGATCTGGGTATTATCAGCATAGAGGTGATAGTTGAAGCCATAGCTGTTGATAAGTTTACCCAGTGAAGAAGTGTAAATAGAGAAGAGGACCCAGGACAGAGCCTTGAGGTACTCCATCAGACAGAGGCAATAGAAGGAGGATTCACCAGCAAAAGAGACAGAGAAGGATCTGTTAGAGAGATAAGAGTGAATCCAGGAGAGGGCAGTGTCACAGAGCCCAAGAGAGCTGAGAGTGTAGGAGAAGGGGATGGTCAACAGTGTCAAAGGCAGCAGAGAGGTCAAGTAAGATGAGTATAGAGTAGTTGCTTTTGTTTTAGCAGAAAGGAGATCATAGGTAACCTTGGTGAGGGCAGTCTCAGTTGAGTGTTGGGGAGGGAAGCCAGATTGCAGGGGGTCAAGCAATGAGTTGGAGGACAGGAAGTGGGTTAGGCGATTGAAAACTAGTTTTTCAAGGATTTTTGAAGCTAGCGGAAGCAGGGATATGGGGCGGGAGTTTGCAGGAGAGTTAGGGTCAAGGGAGGGTTTTTTGAGGATGGGGTGACCTTTGCATGTTTGAAGGAGGCAGGGAATGAGCTGGTAGAAAGGGATAGGTTGAATATGTGAGTAAGAGCCGGAGTGAGAGTGGGAGACAGAGAAAGTATTAGATGTGAAGGAATAGGGTAGGGTCAAGTGGGCAGGTAGTGAGGTGTGAGAAAGACAATAGGGAAGCCACTTCACTCTCAGTGGTTGGGAGGAGGGTGCAGATAGTGGCAGAGGGGAGCGAAGTTGGGAGATTGCAGGTTTATGTTGGGATGTTTCTTCAGATGGTAAGTGTTTTATTGAAAAAGTAGTCATCCAGATTTTGACCACTGAATGCAGATGAGGGGGATGGTGCAGGCGGGTAGAGGAGAGAGTTGAAAATGTAGAAGAGTCTTTTAGGGTTTGAGGCTATAAGAGAAGAGAAGTAGGTTTGCTTAGTTAAGTGAAGGGCAGAGGTGTAAGAGTAAAGAATAATCTTATAGTGCATGAAATCAGGTTCAGAGCAGGATTTCCTCCAGGCATGTTCAGCAGTGCGGGAGCATTTTTGTAGATAGCATGTTTGCTGGGAGTGCCAGGGCTGGAGCTGACGACATGGGGCTTTGCAAAGTTGGGGCGGAGCAAGAGTGTCAAGTGCAGAGGAGAGAGTGTTGTTATAGTGGGTTATAGCAAGGTAAGGGCAGGATATCGTGAAAGTGTGGGGGAGGTGTATTTGAATAAGGTTGGAGAGTTGGGGAGGTAGTGAGGTGTGAGAAAGACAATAGTGAAGCCACTTCACTCTCAGTGGTTGGGAGGAGGGTGCAGATAGTGGTAGAGGGGAGCGAAGTTGGGAGATTGCAGGCTTATGTTGGGATGTTTCTTCAGATAGTAAGTGTTTTATTGAAAAAGTAGTCAGCCAGGTTTTGACCACTGAATGCAGATAAGGGGGGTGGTGCAGGCGGGTAGAGGAGAGAGTTGAAAATGGAGAAGAGTCTTTTAGGGTTTGAGGCTATAAGAGAAGAGAAGTAGGTTTGCTTAGCTAAGTGAAGGGCAGAGGTGTAAGAGTAAAGAATAATCTTATAGTGCATGAAATCAAGTTCAGAGCGGGATTTCCTCCAGGCATGTTCAGCAGTGCGGGAGCATTTTTGTAGGTAACATGTTTGCTGGGAGTGCCAGGGCTGGAGCTGACGACGTGGGGCTTTGCAAAGTTGGGGCGGAGCAAGAGTGTCAAGTGCAGAGGAGAGAGTGTTGTTATAGTGGGTTATAGCAAGGTCAGGGCAGGATATCGTGGAAGTGTGGGGGAGGTGTATTTGAATAAGGTTGGAGAGTTGGGGAGGTAGTGAGGTGTGAGAAAGACAATAGGGAAGCCACTTCACTCTCAGTAGTTGGGAGGAGGGTGCAGATAGTGGCAGAGGGGAGTGAAGTTGGGAGATTGCAGGCTTATGTTGGGATGTTTCTTCAGATGGTAAGTGTTTTAATGAAAAAGTAGTCAGCCAGGTTTTGACCACTGAATGCAGATGAGGGGGGTGGTGCAGGTGGGTAGAGGAGAGAGTTGAAAATGGAGAAGAGTCTTTTAGGGTTTGAGGCTATAAGAGAAGATAAGTAGGTTTGCTTAGCTAAGTGAAGGGCAGAGGTGTAAGAGTAAAGAATAATCTTATAGTGCATGAAATCAGGTTCAGAGCGGGATTTCCTCTAGGCATGTTCAGCAGTGCGGGAGCATTTTTGTAGGTAGCGTGTTTGCTGAGAGTGCCAGGGCTGGAGCTGATGACGTGGGGCTTTGCAAAGTTGGGGCGGAGCAAGAGTGTCAAGTGCAGAGGAGAGAGTGTTGTTATAGTGGGTTATAGCAAGGTCAGGGCAGGATATCGTGGAAGTGTGGGGGAGGTGTATTTGAATAAGGTTGGAGAGTGGGGCAGGGTTGACAGTGTGCAGATTTCTACAGGTGCAGGGGGCGAGGGGGAGATGTAGGTTTAGCCTGTATATTAAGATTAAAGGTGAGCAGATGGTGGTCTGAGATGGGAAATGGGCAACAGGCAACATCAAAGAGAGACCAGAGATAGGAGAATACTAGATCAATAGAGTGTCCATCGTGGTGGGTAGGGAATAGGGTGGATTGTGAGAGGCCGAAGGAGTTAGTGAGTGAGAGAAGTTTAGAGGCAGCAGGGGCAGATGGGTTGTCAATAGGGATATTGAAGTCCCCCAGAATTAGAGTAGGTGTATTTGTAGAGAGAAAGTGAGAAAGCCAAGTTTGTCAAATAATTTGGAGGTTTGTCCAGGCGGGCAATAGATACCTGCCACTCTGAGAGAGAGGGGGGGAGAACAGGGGCGAAAGCAGTGGGACTTCAAAGGAAGAAAAGGAAGAGATGGAAATGGAGATAGGTACTGATAGGAGCAGGAGGGAAGAGTAAGATGCCAACTCTGCCCCCATGTCTCTCACGCTGGCCTAGGTGTGTGGCTAAAGTGAAGACCACTATAATGCGAGAGCAGCAATGGAAGCAGTGTCAGAGGAATATAGCCAGGTTTCAGTAATTGCTAAAAGGTTGAAAGCATTGGAAACAAAGAGGTCGTGAACAGTTGTAAGTTTGTTGCAGACAGAGAGAGCATTCCAGAGGGCACAAGAAAAGAGAGGGGGATAAGCGCTGTGGGTAAATGCAGGAGAGATTGTTGGTATTGCGTGACCTAGAGTTTTTGCAGCAGGAGACTGAGGCGCGAGTGTAATATTGTGGCGATTGCTGCAGGGCCAGGGTTATGAGTGACGTCACCAGCAGCAAGCAGTAGTAGCAGTGATGTGACAGAAGGTGAGGGTGAGACTTGGTAGGAGCATGTATGATTAGACACAGGAGAGTTAGAGGGGAAGGTGTTCCTAAGGAGACAGAGTAGTTGATGAGAGGACAGCATAGGGGATAAGAGAAGAGAGGGGTGAGATATGGATAGTGTGGGGGTTGTTGTTATAGGGGACATGCAGTGAGTTTTAGGAGAAGGGCAGACAGAAAGAGCAGAAACATGCAAAACTAACTAAGTGTTACCTGTTGTCTGAGTGTCAATGGTTCTTAGTACTCAATAAATGTGAGAGATCCTCTCTATTATTCAAACCTCTGGGGTATAAACAGTCAATATTAAAAAATCCATTTGGATTCAGTGGTTAGTAGGCCGTCTCTCATAGTCACCTCCCTCCAATTAGGTGTCACTATTTGTATGCCTATATAATTAAAATCTTTATGACTAGCTCGATGGTGATTGGTGAAATGTCTATAAAGTGCTGGTCTCAGTGCTTTCATGTTCGATCTTTAGTAAGTGTTCTCTAATACGATCCTTGAGGGTTCTGGACGTTTGTCCTATGTATTGGAGTCCACAACTGCACCATATTAAATAGACAACCCCTCTGTCGCTGCATCTTATAAGATCATTAATCTTATATCTCACCTTCGAGTTAAAAGAAGTGAATTCTTTAGTTTTAACACCCCTTTTGAAGGCTTTACAGTTTTGGACACGGGAAAAACCCTTTGATCTCTCTGCCAAATACATCTCTTGTCCTGTTGGATACTCTCTAGGTATACTGGGAGACAGTTTGTTCTTAAGATTATCGGTCTTTCTATATATGAAGACTGGTCGTGTCGTCAATTTATCCCCTATTATTTCATCATTTTTTTAGGAGTGACCAATGTTTCTCTATAATCCTCTCCACAATATGCCTATTTTTCGTTATACTCTGTTATGAATGGAATAGTGAGTGGATTGTCTTCCGAATAGTTGATCACTTTCTTAGGTTTATATACCAGGAGATCTTTCCCGATTTTCTTCCTGACCTCTTCCATAGTTTGGGTTAAAGATTCCTCATCGTAACCCCTTTCCAGAAATTTATCTTTAAGGATAGCAGCTTGTTTCTTCCCACTTGATGGAATTGGAACAATTTTTCTTTAATCTCAAAAATTGTCCTTTCGGTATATTAGTCTTCCATCTGTTGAGGTGACAACTTTCTCGATTGGATATCATTGTTGCAGTCCACTTCCTTAAAGAAAGTGGACGTCTCTATTTTGCCTTCAATGATATCGATTTTTAGATCTAGAAAGTTGATTGTCTTATTGCTCGTATGTGAATTTAAGGTTACAGGTGTTGTTGTTCATGACTTTCAGGGTATGTTCTAAATCCTCCTTAGACCCTTTCCATATCATAATGATATCGTCTATGTACCTGTTGTAGAGGACCAGGTCCGCGCTAGCTGGGGCATGACTCCCAAAAAATGAGTTCCCAATAGCCATGTATAGAGTGGCTGTAAGGATTCCAGTCCTGCTTTTACTTTTTGCCTCAACTCACCTTCCTCACCTGTACTTAAGGCATCACCCCGCCCCAAACAAGTGCTTAGTTGTTGAGTATTGTTTGCTGAAACCAGTGCTCTGATTCTCATAAGCTATTACTTATCAAGAGAAGATTTTACTTCTACTACTTTAACATTTGGATTTACAAATACCAGCTGCAGTTTGGTCTCACAAAGGGACTAATAACAACTAGTCTCATTCTTCCTGAAGATTGCTATTCCAAGAAGTATTAATTTATTTCAACTCCACATCTCTGCAGGAACTGCTATCTAATTTCCACAGGAGGATTCTACCAACTACCACTACGGTATTTGTATCAATTCTAATTTACCTTGGATGCCGTTAAGTAACGGCTAATTACAAATTTCATGTTTCCTTTTGAACTTATGTAAATTGACTTTGTCTCTCAGATATTACTTTGATTGCAACTATGTTTTTATTTAATTCTATGAACTTCCTTTGATACATTCTCATACCGGACAGTAACGGACTTTATGTGACGTCACACAGCTTCTTTCATCTCAGCGTGCCATACAGCTCCTTACAAATCAGCGTGTCTCACAGCACCAATTGCAATCACTTCGTCTGTGTTCAGATATCCACGCTGCAAGCATTACTCTGTGGTCTGTGTCTCGCAGCAGGTCACGCCCCTGTCAGCAGCTGCGGTCTGTGTGTCTCACATCTCTCATGCCTCAGTGCTTATTACAATGAACACTATCTCTCACAATTGGGTTTGGAGCACAACTAATGTCAAAAGTTGTTATTATTATAATACTTATTTTCAGCCTCTAAATATTTATATGGTATAACGATATTTTATAACCATATAAAGACTTACTTGCCTTTACTTATAAAAATCACTCTGAATAAAACAGTCTATGCTGATATAATAGCCTGTACTTCAGTTGTGAAACAAATATAATTTATTTAGACTCTGCAGTTGTGATTCAAATAACCAAGGAACCTGATATAACAACTAAGCCATAAAATATGGATCCAGCAGAGCTTCCTCAAATTGTTTATAATTTAACACAAAGAGTTGACCAACTTAGTCAAGCCTTTAGAGAGTTACAATTAGAAAATGAAACTTTAGAGAAAAGTAATAAAAGACACTGTCTCTATTAAACAGAGCCTTCCTGACAATCTGTCAGAACCATTTATTGCACCTCCAGATTTTTTCAATGGAGATAGGAATTTATACCGTCAATTCAAAAATGGCTTGTCTCTTAATTTCACCCCTTAAACCTAAACATACCCAAATGATAGGGTTAAAGTCCTTACAATGATAACTATTTAAGAGGTGAACCTCGCATTTGGCAGACACTCTCTTTGAGAGACAAATAATGCTGTTCTTTCATCTTTTTCATCTTTTCTGGATATCATGGATGAATTATACTATGATTCCTAACCTACAGTATACTGCTGAGAAAAAGATGAGGAACTTAAAACAAGGTATCAAACCTGTTGAATGTTACATAACAGAATTCAACAATATTCTATTACTCTCAATGGAACGCCATTGCTTAAAAAACCATTTCAGGGCTTGGACTCTCTTGATGCAGTAAGAAAGATGAATTAGCCCGAACTGAGTTACGTGAAAACATTGGAAGGCCTTATGAAGCTCAGCAGGCAAATTGATAGGAGATTACGTGAAAGAAGATTTAACGTCAATACCCTGAAATTGTTTATTAAGAAGGATAAGGTTCTAAACCATCCCACTTCTAACAGTCCTCATACTGGTTCAACTGGTGCTGAAGCAATGGATATAAGTTTTTTTAGAGGACCTCTAACTCCTGAAGAACGTATCAGAAGGAAGACTAGAGGCCTCTGCATGTATTGCGCATCCTCATCTCATACTTTAAAGGATTGCCCCTCTTTGCCACAGAACAAGAAGAGTAAGTACCATACTAATCTTTCTCTCCAGTCAAAGCATAACAACCCTCTTCATTGTTCTTTACTTCTTTCTCTACAGTGGGCAAATAAGCAATTGACTATTCCAGCCATATTGGATACAGGAGCACAAGGAAACTACATTGACAGTTCTCTGGTTTCTAAAAATAAAATACCATTGATAAAAAAGTTGTCTCCTATTTTCCTTCGTGTGGTTGATGGCTCTGAGATATCATCAGGGCCAATTACACATCACACCATCCCGCTCTCTGTCACTACATTAAAAACACATCATGAACATCTCACTTTTGATGTAATCACTTCTCCATTATTCCCAATAGTACTTGGGCTAGCTTGGTTACAGCTACACGAACCTGATATTAATTGGAAATCCTTAAATGTTCAATTAAATTCTGATTTCTGTCAACAGACTTGCCATAGAACCTTTTTTCACAGTTTATCCTCCACATCAGAAACTCTGATACCAGAAATGTACAAGCAGTTCTCTGAAGTCTTCAGTAAGAAGGAAGCAGATACCCTTCCCCCACACAGAATCTACGACTGCCCTATTGAACTGAAACCTGGAACCACACCACCTATTGGACATTTATACCCACTTTGTCAACCAGAACTGGATCATCTAAAAACTTACCTAGATGAAAATCTAAAGAAAGGGTTTATCCATCCTTCGGTTTCTCCTGCTGGTGCAGGAATGTTCTTTGTGCGGAACAAAGACCAATCTCTTCGGCCTATCATTGACTTCAGACAATTGAACAAAATAACCATAAAAAACCGATACCCTCTCCCCCTCATTCCTGAACTCATAGAAAGACTCAGGCATGCTCAGATTTTTACTAAATTAGATTTGAGAGGGGCGTACAATTTAGTGCGTATCCGTGAGGGGGATGAGTGGCTTACCGCTTTTAGAACTAGGTATGGGTTGTTTGAATATCTAGTTATGCCTTTCGGCTTAACTAACGCACCCGCAACTTTCCAGTTCTTTATTAATGACATTTTCCATGATCTCCTTGACACATGTGTTGTTGTCTACCTAGATGACATTCTAATCTATTCCACAAATCTAGAAGAACATATCAAACATGTTAGTTGGGTTTTAGCAAGACTCCAAGTCCATCGGCTATACGCCAAATTGGAAAAATGTATCTTCCACACCAACAAAATAGAGTTCCTGGGTTACTCCATCAGCCCAAATGGGATTCAAATGCAAGATAACAAAGTGGAAGCAGTAAAATCATGGCCCACACCTTCAACAAGGAAAGAACTACAAAAGTTTCTTGGTTTCAGTAACTATTACAGAAAGTTCATTCGCAATTTTTCTAAAATTGCAAAACCTCTGACTAAATTAACTAGTGCTAATTGCTCTTTCCAGTGGACTAAAGAACAGGATGATGCGTTCAGCTTCCTAAAGAATTCCTTTTCATCTGCTCCCATTCTGAAATATCCTGATCCAAACCTTCAATATACCCTAGAGGTGGATTCTTCAGATTATGCTCTTGGCGCTGTCCTCTCCCAAAGACAGTCTCCTACAGAACCACTACACCCAGTTGGGTTCTATTCAAAAATTATGACTCCAGCAGAGATCAATTATTCCATTGGGGACAAGGAACTTCTAGCCATTAAAAGAGCCTTTGAATTCTGGAGACATCTCCTTGAAGGTACCTCCCTACCTATAGTGATTTACACGGATCACCGGAATTTGGAATATCTACAAAATAATAAAACTTTATCTGGACGTCAAGTGAGATGGAGTCTCTACTTTAGTCGTTTCAATTTCCAAATCATGTACAGGCCGGGTTCAAAAAATGGGAAGGCAGATGCACTCTCTCGACGAGATCCAAGACCTATACAAGAAGACTCTCCTACTAGCATTCTTCCCCCTACTCGATTCCTTGCTATCCTATCTCAACAGGATAAGGAATACCAATCTGATCTTTCTTCAGAAGACCAAACCCTACTAGATAGCCTAACCCTTCAGGATGGTTTTTACTTCCATGGTTCTAAACTCTATATTCCAGAACGTTTCAGACAGAAAATAATCAAAGATCATCATGACCCTCCACTAATTGGTCATCCAGGAATCAAACGTACACATGAGCTCATCTCCAGAAGTTACTGGTGGCCATCGATGAAAACCAGTATAAAGGAATATATACAACATTGTACAACCTGTACAGTATCAAAACCAGAAAGGAGACCTCCCTATGGCTATTTAATTCCTTTGGAAGTACCGGAATCTCCTTGGTCTCATTTGGGAATGGATTTTATAGTTGATTTACCACCTAGTTCTGGACAAACCACCATTTTAGTTGTTACCGATCATTTTACTAAAATGGCACATTTTATTCCTTTTCACAAGTTACCCACTTCCATCGAAACAGCATATTTATTTCTAAACCACATTGTACGATACCACGGGTTACCATCCATTTTAACTACTGATAGAGGAACCCAATTCACCTCACGCTTCTGGAAAGCACTCACTAAAGCACTCCAAATCGATCAAAGGTTAAGCACAGCCTTCCACCCTCAGACTAATGGCCAAACTGAGAGACTCAATCAGTGGCTTGAGCAATATCTACGTTGCTATTGCTCATATCATCAAAATAAATGGACTTCCTTTCTCTCCATGGCTGAATTTGCCTATAACAATACCATTAACAGCACTACAAATTACTCTCCCTTTTTCGCCAATTATGGTTTTAATCCAAGATTCACTATCCAAACGACTTCTACACATGACTCACCATCTGTTGATGTGCTAACACAAAACATAGCTGAAAATTTCCTACATTTACGAGATAACATCAAACAAGCTCAGGCTTCTCAGAAGAAATTTTATGATTTACGTCGTAGAGCTTCTCCGAAATATTCTATAGGGGACTATGTTTGGTTATCTTCCAAAAACATTAAAATGCACTTACCAAGTAAAAAATTGGCTGGGTTGTTCCTTGGCCCATTCAGAATTCTACACATCATCAATGAAAATGCCGTCAGGCTTGATCTACCTGATTCTTTACCCATCCACCCAACTTTCCATGTATCATTATTGAAACCCTACTTGGGAGATAAGCCTGATGTACCTCTTCTACCCCCTTCTCCTATTCAATTGGGCACTGATGTCTATGAAGTTTATGATCTTTTGGACTCAAGATTTTATAATGGGGAATTACAGTATCTGGTCCGATGGAAAGGGTTCGCCCCAGAGGATGATACTTGGGAACCTCATGCACACATTAATGCTCCAAAACTTATTGCTCGTTTCCATAGACGATATCCAAACAGACCTAAATTCCAACCCGTGGTCGGCTTGCTTGAGGGGGGGATCTGTAAGGATTCCAGTCCTGCTTTTACTTTTTGCCTCAACTCACCTTCCTCACCTGTACTTAAGGCATCACCCGCCCCAAACAAGTGCTTAGTTGTTGAGTATTGTTTGCTGAAACCAGTGCTCTGATTCTCATAAGCTATATACTTATCAAGAGAAGATTTACTTCTACTACTTTAACATTTGGATTTACAAATACCAGCTGCAGTTTGGTCTCACAAAGGGACTAATAACAACTAGTCTCATTCTTCCTGAAGATTGCTATTCCAAGAAGTATTAATTTATTTCAACTCCACATCTCTGCAGGAACTGCTATCTAATTTCCAACAGGAGGATTCTACCAACTACCACTACGGTATTTGTATCAATTCTAATTTACCTTGGATGCCTTAAGTAACGGCTAATTACAAATTTCATGTTTCCTTTTGAACTTATGTAAATTGACTTTGTCTCTCAGATATTACTTTGATTGCAACGTATGTTTTATTTAATTCTATGAACTTCCTTTGATACATTCTCATACCGGACAGTAACGGACTTTATGTGACGTCACACAGCTTCTTTCATCTCAGCGTGCCATACAGCTCCTTACAAATCAGCGTGTCTCACAGCACCAATTGCAATCACTAGTCTGTGTTCAGATATCCACGCTGCAAGCATTACTCTGTGTGCTGTGTCTCGCAGCAGGTCACGCCCCTGTCAGCAGCTGCGGTCTGTGTGTCTCACATCTCTCATGCCTCAGTGCTTATTACAATGAACACTATCTCTCACAATTGGGTTTGAGCACAACTAATGTCAAAAGTTGTTATTAATAATAATACTTATTTTCAGCCTCTAAATATTTATATGGTATAACGATATTTTATAACCATATAAAGACTTACTGCCATTACTTATAAAAATCACTCTGAATAAAACAGTCTATGCTGATATAATAGCCTGTACTTCAGTTGTGAAACAAATATAATTTATTTAGACTCTGCAGTTGTGATTCAAATAACCAAGGAACCTGATAGTGGCATAGCTAGGCGCGAACCTGGTCCCCATGGCTGTACCACATATTTGCTTAAAGAAGACTCCATTATTGCTGAAATAGTTATGGGTCAGAATAAACCGTATCCCATTGAGGATGAATTCCCTCTATGGTTCAGGTAGATTACCATCTTTCCTCAAAAAGAAATCCACTGCCTCTATACCCCCTTTGTGTGGTATGCTGGTGTAGAGGGATGTGACGTCACACGTGACAAGTGTATAGTTTTCTCCCCATTCTATATTCTCTAATTTATTTAGTACTTGAGTCGAATCCCTCAGATATGACGGTAATTGGATGACGTATTTCTGTAGCAATCTATCTATGTATTCAGATAGATTACTAGACAGACCCCCTATCCCTGATATTATTGGCCGACCGGGGGGTCTGTCGAGGGATTTATGAACTTTGGGGAGGTAATATAGGACTGGAGTGATGGGGTATTTAGTATTTATATATTTAAACTCTTTCTCATTTAAAATTCCCATTCTTTTGGCCTCTCCCAACAAATCTTCTAATTCCTTTTTGAAGATCTCGATTGGATTTTTTCTTAATACTTCGTACGTCTGTCGATCCGATAAGATTCTATCGCATTCTTGGTCGTAGTCTGTCTTATTTAAGACCACGATGCCCCCGCCTTTATCTGCTGGTTTAATAACCAAGTCGTGATTCTTTTCCAGGGTCTTAATAGTTTCCATTTGTTTTTTTGAAAGATTGTGTTTGTGTCTAATCAATTTTTTATGATTGATATCTCTGATCTCATTACTGATCATGGAGTCGAATGTCTCTATAGCGTTGCCTTTACTTGCCACTGGGTAGAAATTCGATCTGGGTTTTAGATCTGTGTGGAGGTAGATGTTTTCATTAGTAGACTGAATGCGTGAATAGGCATTGTTATGGCAAGTAGTTTGTATTTCCAATGGGGTTTTCATAAAATGTCTTTTAAGTGTCAGTTTCCTGACTAGTTCTTTGGCGTTTATGAAAGTGTTAAATTTGTGCAAACCCTTAGATGGGGCGAACGATAGTCCATAGCTTTACACAGATGTTTCCTTCTCCGTCAAAACTTTGGAGCTTAAGTTGAATATGCCTTTTGTGATAGTTTCGGTATCTGATGGAGAGGAAGATAGTTTCTTTTTACTCAATCTTCTTCGTCCTCTCTTACCTCTGTGGGTCTTCTTTTGTCTGTTGGGGTTTGGAAGTCTTCTAAATTTGGGTTCTTTCTCTTCATAGATCCCCTTTCTAGTTCTTTGGATGCTTTCTGAGGTATCCCTAAAAAAGAGTGCCCTGATGCTGATGCTTGATGTTCTTCATTCACACCTATATTTGGTACTTTCTTATTCTGTTGTCTCTCTCCTTGTTGAAATTGGGGATCCGTCCCATACACATTTGGGTCTGATCGTGGTCTTGGGTGGTTTTGTCTGGGGGGTTCGTAATTGTCGTTGTACTGATGGTTATACCTCTGGTCACCTCTATTATAAGACTGTGGGTGTCTTGGGTTAGGATACCATGGATAACCCCTTTGTTCCCAAAATGTATCTGGGTTTTCTCTATTATTACCATATGGTCTTCTATAGTGCCTCTGATGGTAGTTTTGGTATGGATAATCTCGTCTCCTGTTATTATATCCATATGGGGAGTGGGTATATCCTCGGTTATTATCTCTTGTGGGGAAATCACCAAAAGATGGGTTTACTTCTTGTCTCTTGTTGTATTGGTGACTAAAGTCTGGAGTCTGGGACCAATGAGGTCTATATTCAATCTTATCTACACTTATCCATTTTGGGAATTTTATGCATTTTTCTGGCAAGGATTTTAGATACCCCACCGTAAAAGTTATAACTGATGTACTCTATTCTTATGTATTTTTATGCTATTATTAAAATTATGTATTTTTATGTATCCTCATGTTATGTATGTTTATGTTATGTATACAATCCATTTTATATATTTTTCAGTTATTTTTAAGCATTTTTACGATTTTTTATATTAATGTATTTTGTATTAATATCGGCCTATTCATATATCTCACAAGATATCATTATTCATCTCAATGTCAATAAGGTTTGAATATGGATATTGTTGATCAAATTCATTCGATTTACATAAGACAATTACTGCCATTTAGTATCACTGCTCCATAGGATATTTACCGCTATCTAGTACTACTATAACATAGCATCGAAACTGAAACCGGAAGTAAACATTCACCATGTGACTTCCGGTTTGACGCACACGGAGCGAGCGATTGCTTTAAACAACTATCCTCATGTCCACAATCACTTACCGGAAGTAAACAAACATCATGTGACTTCCGGTTTGACGCTCACGTGCGTAGATACGGAGCGATTGTTTTAAACAAATATTTTCAAATAACTGACCTATCTGATAAGATCATGAAGGCTAACACAGCAAAAATTAATAATAAGCAAAAATTAATAATAAACAAAAAACAGCAACAATCGAATTATCAAATATTAAAACGGAAGTGAAATACAAAGAATACTTCCGGGTCAAGACCAATGAATTTTTAGCGCCAAAATTACAACAACCTATTGGTTACTAACATACATAAATAGAGCCACCATTACTCACCACAATATAGTCTTGAGAAAGGCCTATAAAAGAGGCCGAAACGCGTTGACAAATTGGTGAGCATTTTTTCAATATTGTTCAGGTTTTGAAATGTTATTGCACTATGTTATTTTTTTAATTTACAGGAACTACTAAAGATATCACTGAAAGGAAAAGCACAGCTATCTAAATTAACAAGAAAAACTATCATCATTTACACGGATACACTTGAGAATTCACTTAGAAAACATTCACTAGGAGGAGCACTCACTAACAATTAGTAACCGACAACTCATTTGGATTATACATATCACTGAACTTTTTTGACCACATATATTTTCAATTTTCATATTTTTCTTTTGGGGTCCCCATTATTGATTTATTTATTTTGCATAATATATTTTGCATATTTTTTCACAAGGAATTTTTTCATATATTTTTCCACCCGTTTTTATATTTTTTATCACAGGATTTATATTTATATATTTTTATATTTCTATATATTTTTATGATATCACTGGACTTTTCCAACCGATTTTTTCACTGAATTTTTTAATATCTGAACACATTTTTTGGCTTTGTCATTATTTTAAGATCCTCTTTATTACTTTTAAAGATCTTTTTATATGACTCCCATTTGTTTATCTCCCTAATTGGTGAGACTTCATAGGATCATCATTCTTATTGTTATAATTGGCAACCGTTTTTAATTGTTATAATTGACAACTGCTTGCATATTGTTTCCATATTCTGATTGTTTTTATTGTTTTTATATGTATGTAATATACATGGATCCATGCTATTTATATTTATTGTATTAAACATTTGAACCTAGTTAATCTGTTAATATCTTCCTTCGCCTATTTACAGGCGCTCTTGGATTATTATTTTTGTATTTGTAACTTCTATTAGGGTAAGCTAGATACCCTATTACCCAGGAGCCATAAGGAAGTAGGTGAGCGCTGTTAGTCATCTGTACTAGAAAGAGCAGAAAGACATGGTGAGCATTGTACAGGTGTATAGTTAGTAAGTTTACCTGATATTGGGACTGCAGTTTCCACATCCAGTTTCTAACTCCAGTGAGTAACTCTGCCACTTCTAATAAAGAGCCACTTAAAGAATCAGAG
This sequence comes from Bombina bombina, assembly GCF_027579735.1. Taxonomy (NCBI): domain Eukaryota; kingdom Metazoa; phylum Chordata; class Amphibia; order Anura; family Bombinatoridae; genus Bombina; species Bombina bombina. Next base: position 515,990,937 of record NC_069502.1, read on the forward strand.
AGCCATGGCTCAACTGAGCCTTTAGGATGCTGTATGTAGTAGTGAGTTTAATGAAATTATTCTATGCAGCTGGCTACAAGCAATCTAGCTACCCAGACAGGAGTTACACACTTGGCAAATTAGTGGGGGGTGGCAGGGTGCATTAAAGTTATACAGAGTATCTGATATGATGATTACAGGTAGACAAAATGGAGACAGAGGAAATGGTTAGCAGAGAAGTCTAGCAGTATATTTAGTTATCTAGTAACATAAAAGTAATTAAAACATGTCTTAAGATATCCTAGAGTGTCACCCCTGATCAACCCCAGGTTAGTGTCTTGATAGGGACACTGTTTTCTGTCAGTCTGTGTTGAAAGGTTGGCCCTTAAAAAATAACTCTCATGAGACGACCAGATTGCACCTTAAATCTGGTTCTCCAAATGTAGGTAATAAAAAAATTCTTCCCTAAAACCTAACCTTTTTTTAGATAGTTCTGATTAGAAATTGTACAAATACAGGACAGAAAAAGAAAAGAAAATTAACCCCTGACATTCTAAAATCATGAGGTCTTCATGACAATGGTAAAATCTTAAATGGGTTTATAAGGTAATAAGAGTTTCTGCGTGCTTTGTAACGGGATAGAGTAGTGTTTATGATTGCCATTTGTATATGGGCATAATAGGTATACTGGGCATGTTTGGCAAACATATATGTAACAAAAAATAATTCCGTAACAAAACTTTTATTTTCCATTTTGGCAAAATTTTAATCTAGAATCAAAAAGCATAATGCAGGATATTAATTCCCTTAATAAAGTGGTTACAACTTATCTATCTATAACAGGAATTTAACAGGTCTCACCCTGTAAATAGTGAAACCACTAAGTGACAACATTTAAAATATCACCAAGTTCGAAACATCAATGTAAATCACATTTTTTTATAACACAATTTTTGGGGATTACAGTTTACTCTAGAAATTTGTGCAATAGATCTCCATTACCAATAAACAAGACAGAACAACAATCTCTTAAATTAGATCATAAATACACAATTGCTTATTGAAATCCCATTTAAAAAGATGAAATTATTGTAACTTGCAATCATGAAAATGTGAGTATGAAGCAAAAACAAACATTTTAAGAGCAGAGTTGGTTAACGCCATATCTAGATGTTGCGTTGTGATTTCCGTTTTCTTGTTTCTTGTAGATCTTGTTTGCAGTAAAAGATTTCACTTATCTATATATCTATCTATCTATCTATCTATCTATCTATCTATCTATCTGTGAAATACATACACATGTGTAAATGTCTATCCCACCCTCTATTGAGAGATTATACAATAATATCATCTAGACCAAATATCGATATATGCATCTAAAATGGTAAATATCAAAGGAATAAAAGGTTATAATTAGTGTTGAAAGTAACTTCCCTTAGGATATTAGTCGCAGCCAACCTCAGCTTTTCCTTTTAGCTGCATATAGATGCATTGTATGGACATTGAGGCGCTAGCCACATCCAGCGTAAGATGTGTAGCCCTGTTTACCTCGCTGCTTGCCTTAAACAAGAAAGATCCACAAATGGTGTATAATGCACAGGTGATGGTTGCTACTACAAGGAATATACTCACAGACAAAGCTGTAAAATAAATCTTCTGATTGTTATTGAAGAAATACAGATTCAAACTTCTGTTCTATTAAAAACAAAGTTTACTGACAAAATGATCATCTATAAAATGGCTCAATGCATTTCAATAAGTATCACTGTCTTTTTCAAGAGCATAAAATACAGAGCTATTGGATTTCTCTGTATTTTTAGACTCTTGAAAAAGACAGTGATACCTGTTGAAACGCATTGAGCAATTTTATGGATGAACATTTTGTCAGTAAATTATCAACTAGATTACGAGATTTGCTCTATACCGGGTGAGTAAATAACACAATAAAATGAGCAGTATCGCACTTTCCATAGCGCTGCCATTACGAGTAACTGAAAAACCTTCTTGTGCTGTGCGTTATGGTGCGTTAAGCTCCATACCGCACAAAAGCCAAGGGCTGAGTTTACGTGCTTGTGCACGCTTTCCCCCATAGACATCAATGGGGAGAGAGTGTTAGAAAAAAACGAACACCTGCGATTGCGGAATGGCAAATCGCTGTAACTCAACCATTGATGTCTATGGGGTAAAGAAAGTGATTAACCCCTAATCCATCACTCCCCAACATTGTCAACACTAAATAAACCTATTAACCCCTAAACCACTGGCCCCCCACACCACAACTAATAAAATAAATCTATTAACCCCTAATCAGCCGGCCCCCCACATCGCAAAACACTAAATTAAACTATTAACCCTAGACCTAACAACCCCCTAAATTTAAATTAAAAGTTACAATATAACTATCTTAAAATAAAAAAAAATTACCTGTGAAATAAAAAAAACTAACATTAAACTATAAATTAACCTAACATAACTATTCTAATAAAATAAAAAACTACCAATTAAAAAACCTAACTTACAAATTTAAATAAACCTAATACTACACATTTTTTAAAAACATCTAACATTACAAAAAAAACTCTAAGATTACGAAAAATAAAAAACACTAAGATTACAAAAAATAAAAAACGAAATTATCCAAAAAATTACACCTAATCTAATAGCCCTATAAAAGCAAAAAATCCCACCCAAAATAAAAACACCCCCTAACCGAACAATAAACTACCAATAGCCCTTAAAAGGGCCTTTTGTAGGGCATTGCCCTAAGTTAAACAGCTCTTTTACATTAAAAAATTACCCCCTAAAAGTAAAAAACATCCACCCAACCAACCTCCCAAATTAAAAAAAGGGCTATTGGTAGTTTATTGTTAGGTTAGGGGGTGTTTTTATTTTGGGGGCCTTTTTTATAGGGCTATTAGATTAGGCGTAATTTTTATTACTTTGGATAATTTCGTTTTTTTTGTAATCTTTGTGTTTTTTTATTTTCATAATTGTAGTGTTTTTTTATTTGTAATCTTAGATTTTTAATTTTTTTCGTAGTATTAGGTTTATTTAAATTTGTCATTTAGGTTTTTCTTCTTACACGGGAAGAGTCCACAGCTGCAGTCATTACTTTTGGGAATTCAGAACCTGGCAAAGACACCCCAGCCAAAGGCTTAAATACCTCCCCCACTTCCTTCATCCCCCAGAAATTATTTGCCTTTCATCACAGGAGGTTGGCAGAGAAGTGTCAGAAGATTGAAGATAGTCTCTTATGGAGGGTAGTACTCTTCGATATTGGGACTGGAGTTTTAAGTAATCCTGTCAGCCTCTCAGTGAGAGCATGGATGTCCGGAGATGCAGGGAGTGTTGTTTCATGCGAAACCATCCGACTCATGTTCACAGCTCCTTAGCAATCAGTGTTGACGAGTTTCGCTGCCTGCCTTTATTCACTCAAGTTCATGTCAGAAGCGATGCTACTATCTGTCACACTTGAAGGGCCGTGTTTCTGTTCCACAGCGTAGATTCTGGTAAGATCGTTTTATTTCGAGATGTGAATGTAATGTTAACAAAAGATGTCAGGGTCCCAGTGGGACTCCTTTATCTTATAAAATCAAGGGTTATTTCCTGTGGGGGGTTATTGAACAGGGGGGCTTTAATCATGTTTGTTATGTGATTCTGTCTGTTAATGTGTAGTGTTACTTGGGCTCATGGCTATTCGGAACATAAAGGCCTTATCATCTGGCTGCGCGGTCCTTTTGGACTGGTGCGCCTTTTTGGCTGGCTTATATGGTGCACCTCGTGACCGGGTGTGGTCATGTTGTAATTCCATTTCCATACTCTGTCCGAGTGGTGATGGAGAGAGTCTGTTCGTTAGTTGTCTGGTTCACAGGCCAATGGATGAGTGCCCCATCCATTGGGGGGTGTAAGGTACCGATTTGCTTTTGTCCATATTTGCCAGTTTTGGAGGATTCGGATTTTTTAGAGACGGACATCTCCAATTCCCAGTATACGTCTTGTGAGGAGTATGAAATGACCTGGGTTATCCATGCCCATCAGTTATGTTCCGATTGCCATTCTAGAGTACTCTCTTCTCCCAAATCAGGGAATGTAGAGTGCGTTGAGCCATCCACCCCTGAGGATTCCATGTCCCGTGAGGCGCGTGCCCAAGAACCTTCTTTTGCTACGCAAGCAGGTGTTCCTATGGCCGTTACTCCTTCTCCAGAAGGCGGCTTGTTTCCTCCAGAGGTTACGGCAGGGTTCCGCATGGCCATATTTATGGCGTTGGCTCATTTATATCTCCCAAGAGAAGTTTTTTTTAATATACTGTCCGTGTTCTGTTAACCAGGGTTCGTCGGTTGTGAGATCGCCTGAGTCAGTTTGACCTTCTGGGGAAGTGATGGCCTCTGAGGCATCAGGGGCCCCTCCCTTGGGGTCGGGGTCTTTAACCGATCCGGCGGGAGAACATTTTACCTTCCGTTATAGACTGGCATGTCTTCGTGTACTACTAAGGCATGTTTTGGCAGTGCTAGAGGATTCCAGTCCTACTTGGCCGAGGGATCCTCGGTCTACCGTGCCGGATGGCAAACTGGGTTAGACGTATGGGGATACAACCAATCTCCTTGACGTCTCCATTTTTCCTTTCTTTTAAGTATCGGTTCCAGTTCTGAGCTTAGGAGAATGAGGCCTCTGATCAGCTGGTCCTGTTAGCGTGCCCATTCTCCTTTGGCGTACACCCACAGGTGCTGCCTTTATTTTCTTTTCTTTTTTTTTTTTTTATCTTTGTTGATTATCTCTTTATTTGTAATCCACAAACCAAATACACAGGCGTAAGGACAAACAAAATGGCAATTTCAGAGGTTTAGTGATTACATCACAGGTTGAAGGGTCTCTGTGTTTTAATAATATGCAGTGATGCTAATAGGTGGCATGTGTGCAATTAACCTGTTGTGCTCCAAAACCATAGAGAGATGTGTCTGTGTCTCTTTAAGGGATTTTTTTTAAAAAAAATTTTATACAATATTTTTATTGAGGATTAAGAATAAACATACAAGAATCCCATTGTGAGATAACATAAATATACAGGTAATATGTTTCATGTTAACTGACATATACGCAGATAGGTACCATAAAAACAAATTACAGTGGGATATAAAGAAGTAATCAAAAGTCTAAATAATACCTGTGAAATAAAACAGAGAATATCGAATTCTGATCCTCAGTTTCTCACCTCCATAGCACAAGTGAGGCCACTTTTGGACCTCCACCATATACCGTATATTACAAAAAATAACAGGAGGATTACAATAATATATGGTCACATCTGGACCTTTAAAACCTTATTGGAACACATCAGTTACAAGTATGACATATACATCTAGGTTGTATAATATATAGAAACAAACCTCAACTTTAAAGGAATAAAAAAATTAACCTCTATAGAAGATAAGCATATGGAGAGCCATATATGAGAAAGAGCCCATAAAGATATATTGAGGAAGCTATTGTGACCTTATTAGTGTGATATGAAATGATAAACTGTGTTTGTTTGCAGATGGTTAGGACTATAACATTAAGCAGTTGAGAAATATAATTAAATAGGGCAAACAGACAAAAACAACAATATAGTCACCTAAACTGACTTTGCCACTATATAAATAGACAGAATAGTATAAGAGAATACCATATGTATATGCGAGTTTGTAAGCACCCACAATAAAACCTGCCCTTATGAGGCCTATGTAGCAGTGTTGGTAAAGTTAAATATATGGGTATCCTATACAGTAGTTAAGAATATCTGATTGTGACTGAACTATGTTGTCAAGGCCAAACATCAGGACTACCTGAAGCATAATCGTCAATTCCCCCAGGTTGATAAGGTGATTATAATGACTAACCAAAGTATATACAGACTCCAATAAGTATGGTGGAACAAAGAGAGGTCCACAGACAATAGAAATAACACAGGGTGAGGGAAAGATAACCTGGGTATTATTAGGTTAAGGTTACATATTTGCAGAGAAGAGTATGCACATAGCCCTGAAAGGGACATCAATCCCCACTATGCTACATAATTTGCTGTATCATAAGACGTTATCAGAGATACCAGATTGGGAAGTCTTTGTAAATCAGATATCCACCATGGGCACAACATATTTCTAGAAGGGTCCAAGCAGTGTCTGATAATCATTTTGGGCCTATCGATAATTCCCCTTAAAAAGTTTATGAATGTCTTTAAGGGCACGTTAATATGAGGGCTGCTGGGTCTCTGTAGGCATAGCTGAGTATACGGGCAACTCCGGAGTGTGATAGTCTTAACCAATGCCCATTTTCCGGTGGTTCTGACCCCAAATACACTTCACAACAGAGTACTGGAGCTCAGAAGTAAATCGACTGCTCACCACTTTGCTGGCGTCCAAGCGACTTTCGGGCCCCTGGTGGACGGTCTGTTTTCCCATCCACAGTATGGGCATCCTTTTCCTGAGACCGCATGGCCAAGTTATGTTACCAGCAATCGGGTTAAGGCTCAGGATGGGAACTTCGGATCGCAGCGTCAGAGTACTGGTGATGGCTCTCTCGGTAGCATTTTTTAACATCAGGAGGTCCGTATTAGGCGCACTCAGACTGCCAGTCGACAGGGAATCTTTCGTGTGCCAGGCCACCTTCGTTCTCCCCCTAGCACCATGCCTCTGCTTACTGACCACGGAAGTTTCCACAGGGCGCAATAGTGTATACGCTAGGTAAGGCAATGGAGGCCCAAGATCGTATTGGCTGGGGAGCTGTATCCCCGCATTGCTCTCTCTCACTGGGTCATCTTGGTATGAAACCTTAGGTGAAGGGCTTTCTCCCTTAATGATCCGGCGATGTATATCCCTGTTAGGGGATCGCTGAAGCAGTGGTTTAAATGCATCTCTTATAGTGTTGCGTAATTCTTTTTCAAAGTTTCCTAGCAGGGTCTGTATTGCGTGATAAGACTCTTCCATAGCGCTCAAGTCGAGTTACTATTCAGAAAAATAAAGTCTCCTTGCAACTCCCTTGATTGAAATTTTAGGGCTTAGCGACAGCTCACAGAGCTGCTGGACCTGATCTTATCAGGAGTTAGGGAGGGTAGATGAGGGCCAGGCCGTATAGTAGGCCTTTGCTGTGTACCACATCTATTCCGGTCTGCGTGGCTGAGATTCTATATGAAAATTATAAAAATCTGTTCCTTAGGTATTATTCTTCAGAACTGTTGAGGAGTAGAACAGAGATTGCAAATCCAAGGTGTGATAAACAGCGAATCTATCGACACCAGGTCTCAGGCATAATTAAAAAGCAGCCATCTTGGTCGGTGTTCGGACCCGCCCCCCCGCCTTTATTTTCTTTTGATCCGGTTAGGATGTGTTTAATTTGTTTTACGAAGCTCATGTTTATTATGATTTTCCGTTTTGGGAACGTTTCTTCTCTGGAACTGATACTTGCGATTTTGTGGTCACGTGGGCACTTCCTCAGAAGTTGCGCAGTACTATATAAGGACATAGTTATTTTCATAGTTTATGTTATTGAGCCCTTCGGTAACATAAACTACAGTGTTGGTGATGTGGGGGGCGGCAGTTTAGGGGTTAATAGGTTTATTATAGTAGTTGCGATTTGGCGGGCCAGAGGTTTAGGGGTTAATAGGTTTATTTAGTGTCTGCGATGTCGGGGAGTGGTGGATTAGGGGTTAATTACTTTATTTAGCATCAGTGATGTCGTGAGTGGCGGATTAGCAGTTAATAACTTTATTTAGTGTCAGCGATGTCAGGGAGCGGAGGATTAGAGGTGTTTAGGTTAGGGGTTTATGTTAGGGCATTATGTTTAAATGTAATTTTCTTTTCCCCAAAGACATCAATGGTTATGTTACGGCGATTTACCATTCCGCGATCGCAGGTGTTTTTTTTTTTTAACACTCTCTCCCCATTGATGTCTATGAGGGAAAGCGTGCACAAGCATGTAAACTCAGCCCTTGGCTTTTGTGCTGTATGGAGCCAGTTATATTGTAACTTTTAATTTAAAGTTAGGGGGTGTTAGGTTTAGGGATTATTAGTTTCATTTAGTGTGTTGCGATGTGGGGGACGGCTGTGTAGGGGTTAATAGGTTTAGTTTATTAGTTACTATGTGGGGGGATGTCGGTTTAGGGGTTAATAGGTTTAATTTATTAGTTGCGATGTGGGGGGCTGGAGGTTTAGGCGTTAATACTTTATTATAGTGTTGGCGATGTGGGGGACCGGCGGTTTAGGGTTTACTAGATTTATTTAGAGTTAATAGTGGGGAGTTGGCGGTTTTGGGGGTAATAGGTTTATTTTAGTGTCGGCGATGTGGGTGGGCGGCAGATTAGGGGTTAATAGGTTTAATATAGTATTTGCGGTGCAGGAGGGTGGCGGTTTAGGGGTTAATAGGTAGTTTATGGGTGTTAGTGTACTTTGTAACATTTTAGTTATGAGTTTTGTGAAACATTTTTGTTTCGCAATATCCATAACTACTGGTCTCAGATCGCGGAATGGATTGTGTCGGTACGAAAATATTTTAGCCATACCGCACAACCTGTAATACGTCGCTATGGAAAATCCCGCACTCAAATTTCTTTGAGTGCAGAATGGAGGGTTGCGTTAAGGCTAAAATGCTTGCTGTATAGCTATACCGCAGCGACTTTTAATATGCGCTACCTGCCATCCCACGTGCAATGGCAAATTTTTCAGCAATATAGCCGTACCACAACATTTGTTTTTACTGGAACAGAAGTTTGAAACCGTATTTCTTTAATAAAAATCATCCATCTTCAAGACATCCAGCGCGGAGCATCCTCTTCTTCCGACATCTCTTGCAGAATTAAGTTTCCTTTAAATTACGTCATCCAAGATGGCGTCTCTTACATTCCGATTTGCTGATAGAATTCTATCAGCCAATTGGAATTAAAAGGGAAAAAATCCTATTGGCTCTTGAAATCAGCCAATAGGATTGAGCTTGCATTCTATTGGCTGATTGGAATAGCCAATAGAATGCAAGCTCAATCCTATTGGCTGATTGGATCAGGCAATAGGATGAAAGCTCAATCCTATTGGCTGATTGCAACAGCAAATAGGATTTTTTCCCCTTTAATTCTGATTGGCTAATAGAATTCTATCAGTCAATCGGAATGTAAGAGACGCCATCTTGGATGACGTCATTTAAAGGAAAGCTTCGGTCTGCAAGAGACATCGTAAGAAGAGGATGCTCCGGACCGGATGTCTTGAAGATGGAGCCGCTCCATGGCCGGATGGATGAAGATAGAAGATGCCGTCTGTATGAAGACTTCTGCCCGCTTGGATGAAGACTTCGACCAGCTTGGATGAAGACTTCTGCCGGCTTCGCTGAGGACTTCTGCCGCTTGGATGAGGATGGATGTCCGGTCTTCGAAAACTGTAAGTGGATCTTCGGGGGTTAGTGTTAGGTTTTTTTAAGGGTTTATTGGGTGGGTTTTAATTTTAGGTTAGGGACTTTGAGCTGAAAAAGAGCTAAATGCCCTTTTAAGTGCAATGCCCATCCAAATGCCTTTTTTCAGGGCAATGGGGAGCTTAGGTTTTTTAGATAGGTTTTTATTTGGGGGGTTTGGTTGTGTGGGTGATGGGTTTTACTGTTGGGGGGTGTTTGTATTTTATTTTACAGGTAAAAGAGCTGATTTCTTTGGGGCAATGCCCCGCAAAAAGGCCCTTTTAAGGGCCATTGGTAGTTTATTGTAGGCTAGGGTTTTTTTTTATTTTGGGGGGCTTTTTATTTTGATAGGGCTATTAGATTAGGTGTAATTAGTTTAAATATTTAATCATTTATTTTTTATTTTGTGTAACTTAGTGTTTTTTATTTTGTGTAACTTAGTGTTTTTTTATTTTGTGTAACTTAGTTGTTATTTTTTTTTGTAACTTAGTAATTTTTTATTGTAGATTTAAATAGCTTGAGTAGGGTTAGGGTTTTTTAATATGTAATATAGTTAATTTAATTGTTACTTTAATGTAATTTTAGTATAATAGGGTAGGTTAATTAATAGTTTAATATAGTTTAATGCAATTTTAGTATAATAGTTAGGGAGGTTAATTAATAGTTTAATATAGTTTAATGTAATTTTAGTATAATAGGGTAGGTTAATTAGTAGTTTAATATTGTTTATTTTAATTATAAAGGTAACACAGTAACATAGTAGATAAGGTTGAAAAAAGACTGATGTCCATCGACAAATCTAAAATACTTACAAAAAGCTCCATTTAAGCTTAAATAACCCCACTAAAAGGTGACCCATTTAATACTAGCAATTATATCCATGACTTTTGTTTATATACAGAAATGTATCCAGATTATTTTTAAATGTATCTAGGGTATTGGCATTCACTACCTCCTTTGGTAATGAGTTCCACAATTTTAGTGCTCTTACAGTGAAAAAACTTTTCCATTGCAGGAGATTAAATCTCCTTTCCTCCAACCTTAAATTGTGACCTCTTGTCAGAAACAATTTTCTTGGAATAAACAGAGCTTCTGCCATCTCTGTATATGGTCCTTGAATATATTTATATAAAGTAATCATGTCACCTCTCAAGCGCCTTTTTTCTAAAGAAAAGACCCAGTTTGGCTAGCCTCTCCTCATGTTAAATTCTCCAATCCCCTTATTAGCTTTGTGGCCCTTCTCTGAACTTTTTCTAGTTCTGCAATATCTTTTTTTGCAATCGGTCCCCAGAACTGCACTCCATACTCAAGGTGAGGTCTTACCAGGGCTTTATATAGTGACAGAATTATGCTTTCCTCCCTTGAATCAATGCCTCTTTTAATACATGCTAGTATCTTATTAGCCTTTGAAGCCGCTGCCATGAATTGTGCACCCATCTTTAGCTTGTTATCTATTACTACTCCCAAATCCCTTTCTTCCTCTGTTTGGCTAAGTCTTGTCCCATTTAAAAAATATGTTGCCTGCTTATTTTTACTTCCAAAATGTAGAACCTTGCATTTTAACTTTTAAATCTCATTTTCCATTTACTTGCCCATACTTCTAATTTTTGCAGATTGTAATGAAAGTTCATCCTGCTCTGACCTAATGAACTTAGTATCATCTGCAAAAATAGAGATGTCGCTATTTAATCCTTGCTCCAAGTCCTTTATAAAAAATATTAAAAAGAACAGGGCCCAGTACTGATCCCTGGGGGACTCCACTGATTACCATTGTCCAATCTGAGTATGATCCATTTACTATTACTCATTGCTCCCTAGCTTTTATCCAGTTATTTATCCATGAGCTAACATTTTCAGCTATTCCCAGTCCCTTAATTGTGTGCATGAATCTCTCATGTGGCACTGTATCAAATGCCTTTGCAAAATCTAAGTAAATCACATCAACTGATTCCCCTTTATCTATATTTTTACTTACTTCCTCCTAGAATCTAATTAGATTAGTTTGACATGATCTATTTCTCATAAAACTATGCTGATTAGAACTCATAATCTTGTTTACACGAATATGATCATCAATATAATCCCTTATAATCCCTTCAAATATCTTCCCCACTATTGATGTCAGACTAACTGGTCTATAGCTTCCTGGATCATCCCTGCTTCCCTTTTTAAAGAGTGGCACCACATCAGCTTTACGCCAATCCTGGGGTACCATGCCTGAGGATAATGAGTCTTGAAAAATTAAGAATAGAGGTTTGTCTATAACAGTGCTAAATTCCCTTAACACACTTGGGTGTATTCCATCTGGGCCTGGAGTTATATTTACCTTAATATTATCCAGTATGGACTGGCATGCTCTATTTTGTTCCAAAGTATCATCCAATGGTTCCTCTCTTGTGTATACTGAAGAAAGAAACTGGTTCAGTACCTCAGCCTTCTCCCTGTCATTATTGATCATGCTACACTCCACGCATTTTAATGTACCTATATTGTTCTTCTTAGATTTTTTGCTCTTTATGTACTTAAAGAACCTTTTAGGGTTACACTTCTTTGCAATTAATTTTTCATTTTCAATTTTGGCTAATTTGATTGCTTTTTTGCATGCATTGTTACGTTCCTTATAAATATTGTATGTTGAGTCTGTACTATTTTTTTTTTAATAATTTAAATGCCCTACGTTTTTTCCTAATTTCTCTTAACACATTTTTATTTAGCCACAACGGCTTTGATTTTTGATTTTTATTTTTATAACCATATGGTAAGTTTAAATGTATTATTAGATAGGGATGAGTTAATATTTAATGTAAAGTTAGCGGGTTGTTATGTTTAGGGGTTAATAGCTTAATGTAGTTTATGGCGTTTTGGGGGGGCTGGCAGTTTTGGGGTTAATAGGTTTAGTAAGTGGTAGTGAGGTGGGAGGCCAAGGGTTTAGGGGTTAATATATTTATTTAGTTGCGGAGGGGTCCGGGAGCGGGGGGATAGGGGTTAATAACTTTATTAGAGTTGCGGTGGGCTCCGGGAGCAGAGGGATAGGGGTTAATAATTTTATTTAGTTGTGGCGGGGTACGGGAGCGGCGGGATAGGGGTTAAACATTTTAGTATAGTGGCAGTTTTTGAGTGGTTTAATGGCTTTCTCAGCCGTCTCTCAGAAAAATATATTTTTTTTACTGCCATACCACAAGCACTATGTAGGACTATAGCAGACAGAAGCTTTCACTGAGTTAACGTCACTAAGTTGCAGTGCAAGCTGATGCTTCGGTCTAGACCACTGGTTTTCAAACCTGTCATCAGGCCTCCCCAACAGGCCAGGTATAACCAAGCTTACTAATCAGCTGGTTTTTTCACCTGTGCTCCAGTTCAGATATCCTCAAAATCTGGCTTGTTAAGGAGGCCTGAGGACAGGTTTGAAAACCAGTGGTCTAGAAGCAGTGCTAGAGTGCACTTCTATAAAGTTACATAGTGCAGCTGGTGTAATTTCTATTGACAGTTGCACCCTCTTGTCAAAGTCTGACTGGGGTGTCAATAAAACTGTAAAAATGATATATGTTTTTTTTGTGAAGAATATGTTTTCAACAGCTGGTCGATTCTAGATGTAAACCACTAAACATTAGCCTAATAAATATGGAAATAAATGATGGTGACTTTATTATCAGAAGAACACTGTACGGCCACACAGTGCTTTTTTTTTCCCTTTTTTTTTCCAAGACATTTTACATTTCAAATAGTTGCATTAACTTTTTTTTCCAAACCTTAACTGGGCATGCAGCAGCTGTCAAACTCAGTGTTAAAAGCTAAGCTAAATATAGCTTCTTCACAACTTTGTATAGCAGCATCTGCTACGCAATAATATGCGGTTGTGTGCTATTGATCTTCTAATGCCCCTTTAAAAAGAGACTCTATAGCATATACATTGGAGGGCCTGGAGAAGCCATTTGAACATCTTGTATACAACATTATGCTGGGGCTGTATATTATTATCACTCCACACTTAAAAGTCCCTGTAATAGCGCTCAAACAATGCTTAAGATGTCTGCAAACATTAAACAGGCAAGATCCGTAGCTGGGGTATCACAGTATCAATAAGAACATAGTACCTTAATCCTCCGGTTACATGCTGCAATCACTGCACAAACTTTCCCGGTCGTGGTCTGTCCTCTATGCGAAAGCCCCTCCTTCCACTTCTTCGTCACAGCCAGGTGTGACCAATGTGCTCTGCTCTGCTCTAAACACAGAATCCATTATTGGAGCTCCCCGCAAACCGCCAGCAGACCTCTGTAAGTCTGCGATATAGCCAACAATCAAAAGAGAAGAAAAAAGGCGAGTCGGGGCCACAGGCTAAGGGTCTAAAAATTAACGTTTATTGCCATACAAAAATTATTTTAAAATAGCTTTACAGCGTGTAAAACAAATCAGAGCTAAGACAGCAGCGGTCTGACATGTTTCAGCTTCCTGCCTTATTCATAGACCGCTGTATATTATTAACCTTTCATAGAATAATATATAATGTAATAAGAATTGGAGAGCCTGATAAACCATTTCAGACACTTGGAATTTTGCTGAGTGCCTCTTTAATAGTTTAAATATGACATATTTACATATGCCAGTTGTATGTGCTGCTTGGCCCATCTAGTCTGCACTTACAACATATTAATGTTTAAATGACAATTTGTGTCTGGCGTTCCTTTATATTCAGTGTATCATTGTTTTTTTTCCAGTGTCTGAACTTCCTTTAGACTGTTTCATGTCTACAAGAAAATGCTTTATGAAAGAACTCCCCACACACCTCTTACTGAGAAAGACTTGTTCTAATTAAGTGTATCGTTTGTTTCCTCCACTTTAACAACCTTGAACAACATTTCTACAGATAATGGTATTTTTCACATTTGAAGGTCACGTCAATTTTTAAGCCTTTTTCACCAAAGATCTCATAATCCTATCCCTTATCTATATCTTGCAGCTGTGCTTATTACAAATCATGCAAAATCTTATAGTAGGGGCAACAATGGACAAACACATGGTCTTCGTTGATTTTCTGAATAGAAATAAGCATTAATACAGTTCATTTATTATTGGAAAGACATTGTATTTGCCACATAACATTTAACCTGTCACCAGTGGGTTGCCACAAGTAGGTACAATGTGAATCAGAAGTAATATTATGATTTACTTACCTGTAGGTCTCTTAAATTTGTTTTGTCTTTTTTTCAGGAATTCAAAAAGACAAAGGAAGCAGTTAAAAGATTTGTTTCAGCATACAAGATGATGTTGGATTTTTTTGGAATAAAATTGATTGACAAGAGTGGGAATGTTTCTAGAGCAGCAAACTGGGAAGAGAGATTTCAGCACTTGAATGAGTATGTTTGTTTATTTCTTTATTCATTCTATTTCTTTTCACTCAATGATAGGAGTCATTCAGAAATAATGTATTGGTAAGTATCCATTTTGTGTTCATAGATCCTTCTACCTTTGCATTATTCATGTCAAGCAATTCATAAGTTGCCTTTAGGATTCTTAACTTTTATAGGGGCATCATAAAATGATTCAGTTTCAGAGTATACAATAAAAAAAATGTTACAATTTACTTCTATAACCAAATCATTTTTATTATATTCTCTGTTGAAGAGAATACCTAGGTAGATACAGTGCACACATTTGGATCACTACACGGCAGCAAACATTGCTGCCATCTAATGCTCTTGCAATTGTATAACATTGTTAAAAAGTATTCTTGCAAAACTGCTGCTATATAATTCTCCAGGCATACACGCTCATGTGCCTACCGATCTTCTTTTCATCAAAGGATACTAAAAGAACAATAGAGGAAGTGTCTGTGCAGCTGTTATGGCAGGCAGCAAAATTAAGTCCTGTCACAGGTGGCTGCTAAATACGCCACTTATTGGCTGCATCTAGAGGATCTACAATATGATTTCTACACATATCTATTTATCTTCTTCTCCAGCACAGATAGATACCTCTCTTCTATGGACTTTTTTAGTTTACTTATTCTGGATTGTTGGGGCCTGTGGCAACATTCTGGTGGATAGGCCCACAAACCCCCCAGCTAAGTGTATACAGGGTACGAGTCACAGAAGAATCTGTTTTCTATGTGATCAATATTTACATTCATCTTGGGGTACAGGTTTAAAACTTTATTGTGTCTAGAATTAATGTTGCACAGAAAATGGCGTTAGAGAATCACTTTAGAAAAATCAGCTTACTATTAGACAAGTTTTTCACTGCAAGCATAAATACTAACAGCAGAGATTGTGAGCTGTCTCATGCTTCAAACCTGCTTGTACATGTTACCAACTGGGAGAAGCCATATTGCAGAGTTGATCTGTTTGCATGAATGGAAACTTCACCCCTTCCACAGAGCAGACAGTTTAATGGGTGGCTAAGCCTTAAGTAGCCATATTGATGCATTAAATTGGTGGCAGATAGGAATGGAGGAGGGTCTTATGCATGAGTACAGCCCAAATCAACTGAGGACTCTGTACCATGGCGCATCTTAAATAACCAGCCATTACAAGCGGCTGGAGCTAGCGGGATCACTTTGCACTTAGCGCAAATAACTAGAGGTCAGACCTCTGGTTAATTAAAAAAATCTGCCCCAATTGCCCCCCAAATAAAGTGTACAGTTCCATTTATATAAAAAAATGAGCATCTTTATTTTTAAAAAAAAATCTGCACAAAGCAGTTATAAGGGTTTAAAATGAGGGGATGTGGATTGTTAGAAAAAAAACGGCACTAAAAAGTGCCTTTACATTGATGTGCTTTTACACATATAAACACATAAATATATATGTATATATTCATATACAATATATATATATATGTATATATTAATATACAATATATTCATATACATATATATTTTATTTGCTGCCCAATGTTGCATGATTTACCCCCTGTGCTAGGTTCTTTGCTGCATCTCATGGCATGAGAACAAGGTTCCTATTGGAATCTATGGAAGCGCGCTCTCGTAAGTGCAAGGCTTCCAGGCAACGCAAACTCGAGTTTGCATTGCGCTTAACTTGTAATACCAACGAAACTTGTGCTACACTTGTAATTTAGGCCTTTATGTTTTGTTTCCTTGTTACTGCGACATGTTAGATTTTCAAAACATATAATGACGGCTTATGAACCTGAAGATTTATCCTCTTAATTGTCAGGGGGGGGGGGGGGGTATGATTAGTTAAAGGTATAGTAAAGTCCAAATTAAACTTTCATGATTCAGATAGGGCATGCAATTTTAAACAGCTTTCTAATTTACTTTTATCATCAAATTTGCTTTGTTTTCTTGTTATTCTTAGTTGAAAGCTAAACCTAGGTAGGCTCATATGCTAAATTCTAAGCCCTTAAAGGCCGCCTCTCATCTGAATGCATTTGACAGTTTTCAAAGCTAGAGGGCGTTAGTTCATGTGTTTCATATAGATAACACTGTGCTCATGCACGTGAAGTTATTTAAGAGTCAGCACTAATTGACTGTAAATGCAAGTCTGTCAAAAGATCTGAGATAAGGAGGCAGTCAGCAGAAGCTTAGATACAAGGTAATTACAGAGGTAAAACATATATTTCTTTAACAGTGTTGGTTATGCAAAACTGGGGAATGGTAAATAAAGGGATTATCTATCTTTTTAAACAATAAAAAATGGTTTGGAAATAGCAAAGTGCTACCTGTATTTATGGCCCTATAACTTACAAAAAAAGCAAAGAACATGTAAACATTGGGTATTTCTAAACTCAGGACAAAATTTAGAAACTATTTAGCATAGGAGTTTTTTTTGGTGGTTGTAGATGTGTAACAGATTTTGGGGGTCAAAGTTAGAAAAAGTGTGCTTTTTTCAATTTTTTCATCATATTTTATCAAAAAAATATAGTAAATTATAAGATATGATGAAAATAATGTTATTGTTAGAAAGTCCATTTAATGGTGAGAAAAACGGTATATAATATGTGTGGGTACAGTAAATGAATAAGAGGAAAATTACAGCTAAACACAAACACAGCAGAAATGCAAAAATAGCCCTGGTCCCAGACGGTCAACAAATGGAAAAGTGCTCTGGTCATGAAGGGGTTAAAATAGTTATGTTACATTTATTTATAGTTTAATCTTAGTTTTTTTTTATTTCACAGCTAAGTTTTTTTTTATTTTAAGATAGTTATATTGTAAATTTAATTTAAAGTATAGGGGCTAGTTAGGTTTAGGGGTTAATAGATTTATTTTAGTAGTAGTGATTTGGGGGGCCGGTGGTTTAGGGGTTAATAGGTTTTTTATAGTAGAAGCGATGTGGGGGGCCGGCGGTTTAGGGGTTAATAGGTTTATTTAGTGTTGGCGATGTGGGGTGTCAGCAGTTTAGGGGTTAATAGGTTTATTTAGTGTTGGCTATGTGGGTGGGCGGCGGATTAGGTGTTAATAAGTTTAATATAGTATTTGTGATGCTGGGGATTCGGGGTTTAGGGGTTAATAGTGTAGTTTATGGGTGTTAGTGTACTTTGTAACATTTTTGTTATGAGTTTTGCGGAAAAAAAATTTTTTTTACGCAAAATCCATAACTACTGGTCTCAGATAGCGGAATGGATCGTGGCGGTATAGGCTGTAATACAAGCATTTTAGCTGGACTGCACAACCTGTAATACGGGCGCAATGAAAATCCTGCACTCAAAAGCCATTTTTTGAGTGCAGAATGGAGATTTGCGTAAAGGCAAAAACGTTAGCGGTATAGCCGTATGGCCGTGACTTGTAATATGGGAGACCTGCATATTCTGCACACAATCGCAAATATTTCAGCGGTATAGCCATACCACGCAACTTGTAATTTTGCTGATTGTCTTTTTATTATGCATTTATTGATTGTGCAATTCTACTCTGTTTAGGGGTCCTTTAAAGGGACATAAAACCCCAAAAAAATATTTAATGATTCGGATAGAGCATACCATTTTAAGCAACCTTCCACTTTTACTTCTACACCAAGAGAATGAAGCAAATTTGATAATAGAAGTAAACTGGAAAGTTGTTTTAAATTGCATGTTCTATCCAAATCATAAAATATTTTTTGTTTCATGTCCCTTTAAATCTTCCCTCACAACCCAGTTTAGAAATTATTGAATTTATTTAATTCAAACTAGAACTAAAAACTATGGTTGCATTCTGTAATTGTATATATAATTCTTATATTTGAAGTTGTATTTTGTGTAAGGGAAGCCCCATGGGATATTTTTTTTTTTTTACATTTTTGGTCTGCACATTGCAGTAATCATCACCAGCCACGTTAATAAGCTCATAAGAACTCATGAAAGCACAATTTTAAACTATACTACTGATCAGAAACATTGCTTTGATGCTTTTTCATTTTCATTATATTTCCATTTGATTCAATTTGTGTTCGTCCTGACAAACTTAAAAGATCAGATTCAATTAAAAAAGGGAGTCTGAACTTAAAATACCCCATAAGATAAAAGAGCCTTATCATTTAAATGTCACTAATATTGATGCAATGCTGTTTTTAGAATGCATTCAAAGACTTCAAATAGTTATGCACAAGGTCCCATTTTAGTGGATTAATTAAAGGCCAAGACTGTAAGTTCAGTGGTTTCAGCAAAATACAATTTCTCTGAAAGAAAAAGTTATTTAAATTTAGTCTGCTCAACATTGCTAAATGCTGAGAGCATACACTGCCAGTATTTATCATTGCACAAGCATTTCTAGCAATACAGCCACCTGTTTACTGGCAGCAGTATATTGGATAAGGACAATTTCAATCCGCCACCTAAAAGGTGGCAAACAGGTTACGGACCGCTGTTTCTTAACTTCCGTTTCAGGAGAGCCTGAAACAATGGGCCTCCGAAACAGCATTCGCTGCTTCATAAATGGAGCCTAATGTATGCAATTAAGCGCATTCCATTTGGTCACAACACGTTTAACTACAATATCTCTGTAGATTAATATTCCTTACACATCAAAATATTTACTTTAGTTATGATTATTTTTTAGTCATGTTCAATCTATTTTTGTAGATATTTAACCATTTTTCAAATTTTTTTTATTACAGATCTCAGCACAACTATTTAAGAATCACACGTATATTGAAAAGTCTGGGGGAACTTGGTTATGAGAATTTTAAATTTCCACTAGTAAAAATTCTCCTTGAAGAATCTGTGGTTAAAAATACTATCCCAAACATGAAACAAAGTGCTTTGGAGTATTTTGTGTACACTATTAGAGATAGAAGGACAAGGAGAAAACTTTTGCGTTTCGCCAATCGACATTACCAACCTGCTGAACACTTTATTTGGGGTCCACCAAAAAAACTAAATACTGATGAATCTAAAGTAGGTAGAAAGACCACACCTGCTAACAGATGTCACAAAAAACATTCCAGCATAGAAAAAAAATCAAAGGAAACCAAATCGTCACCTGCAACTGAAAGGACAGAGAATCAGCTTCCTATTGAAAACAGAACAGAAACTCTCCCAGAGGACGTTGTGGCAAAAAAAGAAAGATGTGAAAGCAATGCTTGCAGTGACTCAGAAAGCAGCGATGGGAAATGTAAAACTGATGTGTCTAAGTCAGAGGCATCCAGCCCTCATGTTGAGGATAAACAACATTTATCATTAACACCAGAAAATGATGCAGGACACCAATCTGAAAAGCTTGGGAAATCTGGTGAAATTGTAATAGTGGAATCTTCTGATGAGGAAAGCAAAGATTGTTTGTGCAGTTTATCACCGGTTACACCAAACACTGTTGATTCAACTGCATCTTCAGGAGAAACCGTAGAACCTGAGAGTGAACCTAAAGATGGAGCCAAATGTTAAGCCATGGACTTTAGTTTAATAGTATTTTAATGCCATTTGAGATGGTTGTTAAAAATCTGGTTTCAATGTAAAAATAAAAATGCCCAACATAGCACAGAGTTTATGTATCCACCCTCTTCACCATTTAATGGTCAGAATATGGCCATAGAGCAGATTGCCAGCCTCCCTCCACAAAAATAGCTGCTAGTGATTAGAGTAAAGCAGTATATATGGTGGTAATCATACCCCATTATCCTGATGCACATATGAGCCATATGCCCATTTCAGATCAGCACCCTGGCTCTGAAGCCCCTGTCAATTATATTCCCACATGAGACCTCAGATCATCCCCATAGCCCTGTAGCTCCTGTGAGATAAATGTCCAGATCAGACCCAGTCATTTAACTGTCTGTTGTTATATTGTTTTTGTTTTTTATATATATTTTACTGGACAAACAGTTAAAATACCAGACTATTTGGTTAAATACAAGACTCTTGGTAACCATTAAAATTACATTTTTTTTTTATATGTGACACTAATATAATAACATTCAAATTAATCTGTCACCTTCCAAAAGATTTTTGTGAGTGGTAAATTCTAATTATGAATTGTGCTACTCAAATATGCATCAGCTCATTCTCTTTTATTTCACTAATAACATATTCAATTATGTGTCTTTTTAATTATTCAGTGCTGTAAATATACTTATGGATACATTTGTATTTTACAGACATTTTTTAATCATACTTTAGTCTGCAGTGTTATTCCAGAGTTAGAATGTCATGGTAGAGCCTAATTAAGTTCCTTATAAACAAATGTTCAGTATATATTATTTAACATTTATATTACAATCTAGGCATGTTAACAAGTGTCAAAAGCTTGATTTCATGCAGATAGCTCAAAGTGTAATGCAAAATGCTTCTAGCCAAATATAAAGGGACATTAAACATTAAATAAATGCTACATGGATTTGTTCAAAGCAAGGATTAGCCACATAATAATATGCAGATATATATTTTTATGTTATATTGGTTATTTTAACATCTGAAAAATAAGTTGAAAGTGCCCATAAATTAATGGGTTCCACAGTTTTCTAACCTTGGTGTCTCTGCTGAGGCCAATCAGGGATGGCTATAAATAAGTTTCTGCATTTTGTAGCCAATGACTGTGTGGAATATAGCAGTGTTAAAGGGACAATCTACTCCAGAATTGTTATTGTTTAAAAATATAAATAATCCCTTTATTACCCATTCCACAGTTTTGCATAACCAACACAGTTATAGTAATATACTTTTTACCTGTTTGATTACCTTGTATCTAAGCTTCTGCAGACTGACCCCTTATTTCAGTTCTTTTGACAGACAAAAGATAAAATAGGGGGCGCCCTTGAGAACACACAAAGTGGAAAAATAACTTATACTATAGTATAACTAAGATAGATAGATTATGTAAATATATATTATCACACCATAAAAATAAGAGTTTTTAGATATAACCCATTGGTAAAAAATATTATTTAACACACA
The DNA here is from genome assembly GCF_027579735.1 of Bombina bombina. NCBI lineage: Eukaryota > Metazoa > Chordata > Amphibia > Anura > Bombinatoridae > Bombina > Bombina bombina. The sequence continues at coordinate 516,012,648 of NC_069502.1, forward strand.
ATAATCATAGGACTAATTAGATATCACCCAATGTAGATAGATATTAATTAATGGTACAAAAATGGTAAAATGTCCTTTTGTGGAAATTTTGAGGATAATATACAGAGGCAGCAATCTGTGGTGGTCCAGGCCAGGATCCAAATACAGCAATCTAGAACAACAAACAGAAACAGATGCGCCACATGGCCCAATATTGCAGGTTCCAGAGGATAATATATATGATAAATTAATGCACTCACATATATTGAAGCACCTCAGATGGTGCTAATGACACAGTCTGGGATCTATAACAGTCACCCAGCAGACCGACCTCCTGGTCTAATACAGAATCTGTATAGAGAGATATAAAAACACAAAAAGTCTATATGGCCTAGTATTGTTTGGCTAGGGTTATAACACACCAATAAGATAAGAAGTTTAGACTCACATTTGGTGGAGCATCTCCAGTGATGCTAAAGAGGCAAGCTGGGATCAATTCAGTCACCCAACAGACTTAATACCAAGGCATACAGGATACAGCAGTCCTCTTTGCTTTTCTATAGGCCAATAAGGTCCTCAAAAATAACCAAAACTCAGGCAGCAAGTATTTTGATAAAAGTTAAAATCACTTTAATAAAAAGTAAAATAATTGTGACTCGTTTCTCAGTCTCAGACTGTTTCCTCAGGCATCAGGCCTGAGGAAACAATCTGAGACTGAGAAACGCAATGTGATCACAATGTGATCTATATGGCGCACATGAACTAGCTCTGTCTAGCTGTGAAATATCAAAATGTACTGAGATAAGAGGTGACCTTCAAGGGCTTAGAAATTAGCATATGAGCCTACCTAGGTTTAGTTTTCAACAAAGAATACCAAGAGAACAAAGATGATGATAAAATTAAATGAAAAGTTGCTTAAAATTGCTTGCCCTAACTGAATCATGAAAGTTAATTTTGACTAGACTATCACCTTTAAGTGTGGAGTCTGCATTTCAACTTCAAACAGGAATTACAAAGCCCATCATTTTCAGAATTACATTTCTGGAAAAGGGGACAAAATAAACAATGAAAGTAAATTACAAAGGTGTTTTATTACATATAATTAAACAATTTATAGTACAATTTTACAGATGTTAGTGTCCCTTTAAATAATCTAGTGGGCTTTTCAGATTCCATTTAACCACAGCATATGTATTTTATTTTGAGAAAATAAATAAATGCATTTATAAAGAAGATGGTTGCCTAGACTTACTAGAGATTACAGTGATACAAAGTCACTTCTATTGACTTGCTGTTTTAAGAATCTAAATATTGGTATTACTATAATATATGTTCAATATAGAAAATAAGTCCTCCATTTTCATATTAATATTACATTTAGATTTTATTAAATCACATGCAAATTGTTTAGCATTCAAAGAAATATTTTAAACGTGTCCAGTGCAAACTCTAGTATTCTTAGAAAGTACCATTTGTCAAACAAAGTATTGAATTGATTTGTAGGACTGCACATATTTAAAGTGACTCAAAAGTCAAAATAGAGTATGAGATTTTAAACAACTTTCCATTTTACTTATATTGATAAATTTGCCTTGTTCTCTTAGCTGTTGAAGAGAAATTCTAGATAGGCTCATAGGAACTCAGGAGCGTGCACAGCTTTTATGAACTCTATGGAAGTAGTGTAAATCACTGCTAGAAACAATATTGCAAAACAATGCTTGCCTAGAGTTGTAAAGATGAGCTCCTATGATCCCACCTGGATTTACTCTTCAACAAAGGATACCAAGAAAACAAACCAAATTAGATAACAGAAGTATATTGGAAAGTTGTTTAAAATTGCTGCTCTATCTGAAACACTAACGTTTAATTTTGACTTTACTGTCTCTTTAAGGTTGATCTCATGTGTTTTTTTGTCCTAGGACAGCACTGTTTAGGGGCAGACAGCAAACTTGTAGCGAAGCACACTGTGTTACCTCTCCTGTGCTTTATTTCTTCTTCTTCTTACAAACATATCATCATTTGTATGGGAATTACAGCGCCTTCATGTATAACTTGCCTCCAGTTGTGAATAATATGTGGGGCAGGTTGCTTGTGTGAAGTGTCTCTAATGTCTAATAAGCTCCTTATGTTTACTTTGTATTGTAGCACTAGCAGGTTTATTCCTTGTTATTGCTCCAGCTGAAGAGTGGATGAAGTCATTTAGTAATTAGAGCAAGGCGTTTTTTTATTTTATTTTTATTATAACTCAATTAAGGTCACACCGCACCATCTTCAGAGTACTTATTGATCTAGGCACATGTGTTTATTATTTCTCTGGTTTTATTGGGCATTTCTTTTTATGTAGCAGACAAGGAAATAATTATATGTCAGTAAATAACATCTAATCACAAACCTATCTTGGGCATGTGGAACAGCCACCCTATTAATTAATGCTTTAAGGGACATGAAACCCCAATTTTTTTTTCATTATTTAGATAGAACATACAATTTGAAACAACTTTCCAGTTTACTTCTATTATCAAATTTGCATCACTCTCTTGGTATAATTTGTTGAAGGATCCACAATGCACTACTGGTTTCTAACTGAACACATGGGTGAGCCAATGGCAATCGGTATACATATGCAGCCACCAATCAGCAGCTAGAACCTAGGTTCTTTGCTATTCATGAGCTTACATAGATAAACATTTCAGCAAAGGATAAGAAGAGAAGGAAGCAAATTAAATAATAGAAGTAAATTGGAAAGTTGTTTAAAACTGCATGATCTGTCTGAATCATGAAATAAATAAAATTGGGTTTCAGGTCCCTTTAAGCACAAAAGTCTGCAGCATCCATGTTTTAATATTGTGAGTTTGTAAAATCTCACCATGAAATTCTATGTCTATTCACTAGAAATTAATCTTAGTAAAAATGTGGATCTTTAAGGTCCTTTATAAATGAAACAAATGACTCTTTGGTTAGAGCTAGATCATGTCATTTTATCACTATTGACCCTGCAAATTCATGTGTTTATCGTCCACAAAGGGGTTAAACACATAGGGCTCAATTTATCAATGTGTGTGCAGACAGGGTTCCCAATTAGGGAACCTGTCCATCTGCCATCACAGCTAGTATTGGAATGCTTGTATTTATTATTGCACAAATGTCACTCATACAATGCCGCCCCCTGCTTTCACAAGAACAGTGGCTGTTAATTTCCCAGGATAGATTAGACCGGTCGTTTTTAAGTCTAATTAATTTGATTTAAAACTGCTGCTTCTTAACTATCAACTGCAGTAGCGCCAAAGCAGCTTGATAAATGGAACCTATAAAATAGCAGGGTCAATGGTGGCAAAATGACATGCTCTAACTAAAGAGATCAAGCTCAACTTTGTATTCCCCATAAAATATTAAATTATTCATAGTAAAAAAAAAGTTCATAATCTATCTTACTCCCTTTGCCTCTCATTAAACTCTGAAAATTGTGCATTTCCACAACACCCATGCAGGGTTATGGACTACAAAACAATGCAAATATTTTCAACAAAATGAGGGTCCAGTGCTTCTAAATTACTCACCAAGTATGAAGATACAAAGAATATTTAATTTAAAAAAAAACTTTAATCCTCTATTTAATGTTTATCAGTATAGTACAAGATGTGAGTTACCATTAGTTTTCCCATTGGCCAATATTAAGAATATCCATATAATGAATGTTTGCATAGTCTCACTCAATTGTCCCTATAGTGGGACAATTTTGTTGTGTCTCCCTTTACTCTCTTCCCTACTAAGGGCACCCTAGATGACATTATAGTTTACAGCTATTTACTATTCACACAGAGTTGGCAGACACATGCACCAACTAAAGGTCTATTCTGCTCTTATATTTTTTTTTTTACAGTGAACTTTCAAGCATTGCCAAGTTGGTTATACAATTTACTACCACTATGGTGGAAGCCCTTCCAACCATTCTCCACCAGCAGTCCAGATTTATAGCCCATTGCAAATGTTCGACATACTTGTATAGGGTACATGCTGGTCATTCCTGCTGTTTGTACCTAGACTTTCAAGTGTACCTGCTGAATAAAGCCTACATATAGAACTGGTTGGCCAATTCCTGTCAACTTTTTGGATGGCCCTTACCCATTTTTGCACTGTCAATTACTTTAGGCATATACTATATAATGCTTACCTTTTTGCTATGCCTGTGTCCTTCCTCTAGTCTCAAGCCTATTATCTCCTTTGCAGACCTACTATAATGCCTCCTTTCTGTTCTGACTTTTCTTACTTTTCTGCTCCTACTACTGGATTTTTTATTGGTCCTTTTTCTGTTCTTTCCGAAGAAGTATGTATGATACTTGCATTTTTTACCCTTTCCTCCCTATATATGTATTCCTCTCCTACTTTCCACTAGCAGTTAAAATCACCAGCACCTGCAATTACGCCTGAAGAAAAAGCTCAAGCAGCCGAGGAACATATTGCAATATAGCTACTCTATGTATGGGTTATATAACATTCCCTCTTGTTTTTAATATGCTGTTCTGTCTTTAATAAATGTTTTTAACCTTGGATGGTGCACATGTGATATCCTTATACCGGTCATCTGGAATAGCAGTGGGTAGTTGACTCTAAGCCAGATGTCAGTGAGCTGGGATTTCCCAGTCTGCGTCTATCAACACAGTAGAGTGCTACTCTGTCCACTTGGTCTATAGCTGTATTGCAATATGAGGGACCCTCTGTGTTTGCTTCTTAGCACCTGCAATTAGCACAACTGTTAGCATAAAGTGCACAAGGACAACTGAACACATTTTTAATCCCAAGAACTTCATACAGTAATTTACCTACCAAAAAACACTTTAGTCTTCAACCAATAATTTTTGTACAAAAATTGTCGTTAAACTTTTCATGAAGACTATTGAAAGTCCTGTTATGGAGCACATAAGCTCAAATAGAGTTCATCTAAGGTAGTTGTCATAAACTGTAACCTCATTCATTTACATAGGTTATGTAGTTAAAGGGACATTAAATGCTAGATATAATGATGTATTCAAAGCAAAGATTAGCCTGAAAATAATATGCAGATGTATTTTTTTTATATTATAGTAGGTGTTTTTAAATATTGAAGAAATATGTAAAAAGTTGTATTTTTTTGTAAAGTAAGTGGAGCTTCTATGCTGAAACTTTGGGTTCCCTTACCATATCTCTTCTGCTAGGGACAAATATTAACAATTTGCTAAAGTGTACAAAAAATTACTAGGGGGCAATAGTAATGTTAAAGAGATACTAAACCCAAATGTTTTTCTTTTGTGATTCAGATAGAGCATGCACCTTTAAGCGACTTTCTAATTTATATTTTTATTATCATTTTTCTTCATTCTCTTGCTATCTTAATTTGAAAATGTACAAATCTAAGCTAAGGAGCCGTCCCATTTTTGGTTCAGAACCTGGGTTGCTATTGCTGATTGGTGGCTAAATGTAGTCACCAATCAACAAGTGCTATCCAGTGTTCTAAACCAAAGATCGGTCAGCTCATAAGCTTAGATTCCTGCTTTTTCAAATAAAGATAGCAAGAGAATGAAGAAAATTTGATAATAGGAGTAAATTAGAAAGTTGCTTAAAATTGCATGCTCTATCTGAATTATGAAAGAAAAACATTTGGGTTTAGTATCCCTTTAAATTGACTTTAAACCCTGTGAGACAGTTACTTTCATAAATTAATGTATAACTTTTGCTAACTGGCCTCATCAGGGGATAAGGGTTAAGAACTTGCTTGTATATCTATTTTTATTGTATATCTATAATATCTTTAGCCCATTCATATATATAAAAACTCAGGGAAATTAGAAAACCCACCATTTTCAGAGTTAAAATACAGGACAAACTAAATAATGAAATAGCCTCTGCAAAGTGTCATTTTCATGTTGTCATTTTGTAATAACTATACCATAAATAAATGAAAACAAATCTAGCAAACTATAATTAAGCATGCTCTTGTAGTTAGAGTGACTGTGTGTACATTGTCTCATTTTTGGATATTGAGCCATATTTCCTAAATAAGTAAGTGGTTATGCTTATAGCAGACCAGTATGTTATACTTTATACACATTTGGATAATTTAGAAACAGGGGTTTTATCAAGCTGCCAGCTGATTTGATAACACTAGCAGTACCTATATGACTTTGTGCACGTCAAAATGTCCCTGTGTCTCAATCACAGAATAAAAAATGATGTATTTTTGGGTATTTTGCATCTGTAAAATTTTAATGTCAACTGCTTGCTCTTTAAAACATATTTTGTCAAAAAAATTAAAACACAATAGTGATGACAATTTAAATATTGTTTAACGATCATTTATCTGTAAAGACAATATCAAACTTTCATAATATTGCTCTGGTCTACTATATTATGTATTGTTTGACATCATAACATAACAGTGTGCATGTTAGTATATGGTTGGAGCTGTAAACTGTCTCTGGATTTGTACTATAAAACATGCATTTTATATTTCTGTAAATGTATGGCAACATGTGCCACAATGTAAAAGAAAAAGCAATAGTTTGTTGCTTAATATGTATTTTTAATATTGTGTTAAAGTTATATATTTCAAGCTCATTTTATGTAATGGATTTTTTAACAAATGTAACCAACTATAAATGAAAATACAGTATTTATAAAGAAGAGTGGATTGCTCAGTATTGTGAACAAAGTTTCTAACTAATCAGTCATGCAGGGTATTTTTAACTGATGCACTCTAACTGTTAAAAGTTTATGGTGTCTGTAAAAATATTGTAACTGTTTTGCAATAAAATAATTTTTTTTTTACAGAGAATTCACTAATTTGACTTTATGCTACTGCTAGTACGTGGAATTGGAGTGAACCAAAACAAATAATGACATTTGTTACTTGGGCGGGTAGTGTAAATATGAGCAGAATATGACTAACAAGGACCATTTCTAAGTTATTTTTACTGGTGTATGTATTTTTTGGTATTGTCCTTTAGCCTGCAAAAAACTGGAAAGCTCTTTAAATATGTGTTGGTTTCTTGTGTGTGCTTTTCCAATCTGAGAAAAAATACTGCTTACACAGCTTGAGCAGATTAACAAATATATAATATTATAATATGATACATTTATAATCATACATGATACAGACATGCTTCTAATCAATTGAAATACTATTACAAATAGCCATAGAATGATTATTAAATTAAATGCAAATATTCTTTAAAACCCATATCCCACTGTTACATTTTATCTCCTTCCATGCTGTAGAGGTTATTGGAGGTGGAACAAGGAAGCAGAAAAGTGTAGAGTGGAATTAGACATAGGGAGAAGGTATTCCAAATGCATATTAACAGTGGCGTCACTAGGGTTGGTGTCACCCGGTGCGGTAAGTTATGGTGTCACCCCCCCCCCCCCCAGAAAGCAGACACAGAAAAACACAGGCACACACACATACAAACACTCAGACACACTTAAAAACATACTCAGATGCACACACAAACACTCGGAAACACACTCAGACACACACAAAAAAACACACACACACACAAAAACACTGAGACACACACACACACACAAAAACTCAGACACACACATACAAAATATGTAAACTGCACTGCATTAATTATAAGCTCATGCCTAGAGCTGCTCCCTGGCTCAGCAGAGCATCAAATGAAAGATAAACAGAGCACTCTAAAATAAATCACTGAAGAAAAGGTTTAGACCCACAAACTATGAAAATTCTGCTCTCTGACTCTGTTCCAAGTCTGTCAGTGCACAGCCCCGGGCCGCGTGCCTACCGCTTCTTATGGCCAATCACCTCTGCACTCTGCCCACCCCCAGACCCCCGCCCGCCCTCCTACCTGTTCAGTGTGCACTTAGAGTACCGTAACCGTAAAGGTCTGGTGGGCATCATACGTGGCTCCTTCACTTTAGAGACCGTGTCAGACAGTCATGCGGTCAGGTGCCAGGCATCCCCCTCATAATTTCCCAGTTCCCGTTTAGAGAGACAGCACAGCAGTGAGTGACTCCACTGATCCACATGTCACTGAGCAGTGAGCACAGATAGGCAGGCAGGTTTAGGCTAGCAGCGCAACTTTGCAAGCCCCACGGCATGCCCACAACATTCATAGAGAAATTGGGCAGGGGAGAAGCAAAGTACAAACAAGCAAAAGCAGCCGCGAAAACTATTTGTGGAAATTGCAGCACTGGGTCAAGGGGCAAAAAAATTGTGTGTCTACAACTTCCCCAGTCCCACTAATGTTCACAAATGCCAGCCCCTCTAATAAAAAAAAAAATCTATGCATCTCAACATTGTATTTCTTTGAATTTCAATAAAATTTAAAAAACAAACAAAAAAAAAAACCATATTATTATATATATTATTATATATATTAATCAGACAGTATAGGAATAGCTTTCAATTTGGCAATAAAGATTATGGGCCAGATTACAAGTGGGGCGTTAACAGTTATGCGTAAGCGATAATTGATTTATTGTGACTGTTTGCATTATCGCTTGTATTAAGTAGAATGATTACCACGTCCACAGAGCTCTGGTTAACTGTTTAGCAAAATAATAAAGTGTGACAAAACATCAAAAATACATGTAAAAATACAGTTACACACACTCATACTAATACTATCTAGTAAATATTATTAGAAAAAAATGCACCAAAAAGCTATAAGGGCTCAAAGATATGAGGTCTCAGGTGTTAGAAAAAAAGGCAGCCAAACGGCATTAACATAAACATACATACATATGTATATATATAAATATGTATATGTATGTAGATATATATGTCTATATATGAATTTATGTATTTATATGTGTACATAGGAATTTACAGACATAGACATATATATAATTGCATTGGAGCCCTTTGCAGTCAAGTAGATAAAAATATGTTAAAGCATATTTTTGCAATATTTATTTTTAATAAAGTGTTATACTGTGTATTTACAGTAAATATTTTACATTCCAATGTTCTACAGATAGTGGAATATGTTCTATGCATTTATAAATAGATATACCTATATATATATATATATCAGCTATGATTACGGCCCCTGGCCGAAACATGTTAGCGGACTAAATGTTGTGAACGCATTTGTGGCTTTCCCTGGAGTGTTTTTACTACTGATGTTTCAATAAAGACTGTATGTTTTTAAGACTGCTGCTAGCAACTTTTTTCAACTATATATATATATATATATATATATATATATCTATACCTAAATAATATTATATGTATAGAGAGAGAGAGATTGTACTAAAAAACATCAGGCATAAATATAAATATGTATTTATGAATACATGGAACATATTCTTGTATGTGAAGAACATTGGAATGTGAAATATTCATATATTCATTTCAGGTTAGCGCACTTCAGAATTTACGGGTTAGAGTGTGAGTGGGTTTTTTCCAATTTTTTTGCTCCATTGATTGTTATGGGGGAATATATTATTGCGCAAGCGATAATCTAATGTCGGCTTTTTGTGTGCATCAGGTTAGCGCACAAGCAAAAACTGATTACTTTAAACTTGTAATATGATTGCTACCCAATGTGTGCAAAAAGCTTACTTCTAGCACAGTAAGTGTGAGACCAGGAGGGTTAAATAGCGCTCCACTCACAATCTAGCAGTATATGAGGAACAAATGGCATATAGGAGTGGAACTTCCAGGCAACATTAATGTTAGGTTGTGACTCTAGGATCTGCCAGTAAAATATTTCTACTTAAATAAGGATAGGGGGAAGAGACTGGACAAGAAGGGGTTAAATAGCACTCATTCCTATAATTATTAGTAAATATGTTGATGTATTCAACTATTCAAAAGTATAAAGTTAAGTTAAAACTTAATATTTATTTAACCACGATTAAAAAGAGTGTAAAAGAACAAGACACTCTCACCAATTGCTAAATTCCCACAATTACCTCTACACTCACACCAGTGATTATCACCCTGCAATATACCCAGACAGTGAACACAGATTCCACCACCCCCCTGTATTCCTGGCCAGTAACAGGATACGCTGGCTTCAGGTGACAGGGATGGCTTCTATTCTGTGTACGCACGTCCCTTGCAGAGGATTTGGTGTGAGTAATAAAATAATTAAAAACACTTATGCTTGAATAAGCATACTGTTATGTTAGGCACAAACGCGTTTCGGCCGAGTAGTGGCCTTTCTCAATGTGCTATCTGAATTTGACAAGACGAGTGACTCGTTCACAGCACCTTATAAACCAAACCCCTCTTCATTCCACCCAATCGTAGCGTGCGTTTACATCACGCCCACCTATCAGCGAATCACAAACGATTCAGAGTAGCGTGCTATGGGGTTGGAAGTCAGTGACCGATTGGTTGTTATTAGCTTACTACAGGTCCAATCAGAGATAGCCTTAAGTTATCTACGGTCATAACAGGATGGGCTATAACTTTTACTGTTGCTGTGATCACTCTGAAAATGCCGATTCTAAGTGCACCCAAAATGATTCCATGAGCTTATGGTTACTTAGGTACAATAGTTATTGCAGTAAGTAATTATCCTATACCTAGTATAACAATGAGTCCGGATTATGAACTGTGGCTCAATTGTTTATTATGACTGAGGGCATTAACGGTTCGTGTGTAGAAGACATATGCTGTTTAATAAGTTATAATGAATTGGATATATTAGGTCCAAGTATAAACCAACTTAGACATTTATATAATCATTCGAGAATTCCAAACTTATAAAGTAGCATATCCATTATATCATTATATTATCGTAAGCAAGATAGTACAGTGATCCGTTAAGCACATAAAAAAGTGTCCTCTACGGAAATTATTCTGGGTGCACATCAGAATTCGGTTTACTAATGATCATCAAATATAGTTGATATATTTGCAAGAGATAAATATGAAATGTTCAGTTAAAATTTAGAGGAATGCCCAAAAATTATTATTCTCATTCATGCCATTAGGCATGATAGCATTTAAGTTAAAAATCCATTTCGCCTCTTTTTTTCAAAAGGGCTTGTTCCATATCCCTTCCACGTATTCCTGGGCGTATTGTTTCCAGTCCCCAGAACTTAAATGTGTTGGTTTTTCCTTCATGACAGTGTAGAAAATGCCTGGCAACACTGGTGATTTGTTTGCCCTTCTCTACATCCTTTGCTGTATTCCTAATGTTGCTTAGGTGCTCAGTGATTCTAACCCCCATTGATCTAGTGGTCATACCTACGTAAAAACAATTGCAGCTGCATGATAGACAATAAATAACATTAGATGTTTTACAAGTGATATGATTTTGAATCATCCATTTTTTGTTAAATCTATCTAACATATATTTCTTTTTAACCATATATGTGCAGTTTTTACAATTACCACATGCTAGAGATCCTTTGTAGATCGGAGATTTTTTGGCATTTCTGTCAAAGTGGCTGGAGGTTAGTTGATCACTTAGGTTGTTTGCACGTCTATAGGTGCACAAAGAATTCTGTGGGATAATGGAGTTAAGCTGTTCATCTAATTGTAAGATATGCCAGTGTTTGGATAGTATATTGGATACCTGTTGGCTTTGGTTACAATATGTAGATATGAATCTTAACGGATTGGAATTGGATTGTATCCTTTTGGGTCTTAAAAGTTCCTCCCTATTTTTATGTAGTGCTTTCTGATAGGCTCTCTTAAGAGACTTTCTAGAATATAGGCTAGGCTGCTGATGAATTAAGGAATAGATTACTTCTAAGGGGTTATTCTAGAAAGTCTCTTAAGAGAGCCTATCAGAAAGCACTACATAAAAATAGGGAGGAACTTTTAAGACCCAAAAGGATACAATCCAATTCCAATCCGTTAAGATTCATATCTACATATTGTAACCAAAGCCAACAGGTATCCAATATAACAAAAAATGGATGATTCAAAATCATATCACTTGTAAAACATCTAATGTTATTTATTGTCTATCATGCAGCTGCAATTGTTTTTACGTAGGTATGACCACTAGATCAATGGGGGTTAGAATCACTGAGCACCTAAGCAACATTAGGAATGCAGCAAAGGATGTAGAGAAGGGCAAACAAATCACCAGTGTTGCCAGGCATTTTCTACACTGTCATGAAGGAAAAACCAACACATTTAAGTTCTGGGGACTGGAAACAATACGCCCAGGAATACGTGGAAGGGATATGGAACAAGCCCTTTTGAAAAAAAGAGGCGAAATGGATTTTTAACTTAAATGCTATCATGCCTAATGGCATGAATGAGAATAATAATTTTTGGGCATTCCTCTAAATTTTAACTGAACATTTCATATTTATCTCTTGCAAATATATCAACTATATTTGATGATCATTAGTAAACCGAATTCTGATGTGCACCCAGAATAATTTCCGTAGAGGACACTTTTTTATGTGCTTAACGGATCACTGTACTATCTTGCTTACGATAATATAATGATATAATGGATATGCTACTTTATAAGTTTGGAATTCTCGAATGATTATATAAATGTCTAAGTTGGTTTATACTTGGACCTAATATATCCAATTCATTATAACTTATTAAACAGCATATGTCTTCTACACACGAACCGTTAATGCCCTCAGTCATAATAAACAATTGAGCCACAGTTCATAATCCGGACTCATTGTTATACTAGGTATAGGATAATTACTTACTGCAATAACTATTGTACCTAAGTAACCATAAGCTCATGGAATCATTTTGGGTGCACTTAGAATCGGCATTTTCAGAGTGATCACAGCAACAGTAAAAGTTATAGCCCATCCTGTTATGACCGTAGATAACTTAAGGCTATCTCTGATTGGACCTGTAGTAAGCTAATAAGAACCAATCGGTCACTGACTTCCAACCCCATAGCACGCTACTCTGAATCGTTTTGTGATTCGCTGATAGGTGGGCGTGATGTAAACGCACGCTACGATTGGGTGGAATGAAGAGGGGTTTGGTTTATAAGGTGCTGTGAATGAGTCACTCGTCTTGTCAAATTCAGATAGCACATTGAGAAAGGCCGCTACTCGGCCGAAACGCGTTTGTGCCTAACATAACAGTATGCTTATTCAAGCATAAGTGTTTTTAATTATTTTATTACTCACACCAAATCCTCTGCAAGGGACGTGTGTACACAGAATAGAAGCCATCCCTGTCACCTGAAGCCAGCGTATCCTGTTACTGGCCAGGAATACAGGGGGGTGATGGAATCTGTGTTCACTGTCTGGGTATATTGCAGGGTGATAATCACTGGTGTGAGTGTAGAGGTAATTGTGGGAATTTAGCAATTGGTGAGAGTGTCTTGTTCTTTTACACTCTTTTTAATCGTGGTTAAATAAATATTAAGTTTTAACTTAACTTTATACTTTTGAATAGTTGAATACATCAACATATTTACTAATAATTATAGGAATGAGTGCTATTTAACCCCTTCTTGTCCAGTCTCTTCCCCCTATCCTTATTTAAGTAATTATATCAAGGGTTAGCATACCATATCCCTTTTTCCTACCATATTATTTTTCACAGTGCTAGACTTAACTATTTCTTTATAGTAAAATATTTCTAATCAGAATAATAATCTTGGTCAAACCCTATTGGTTTATCAGTTCTTACTCTGGGCTCAGCAAACTGAGTATTGTTGAAGAAGTTGCTCCTAGTGTTACAGATAATTTGAGGCATACAATTTCTTTGTGAAAAATGTTTCAGCTTCCTATTGCACCGCCCTCACCCGGTAGCAGCATGAAACTGCCATTGTGTACTATATACCAGTTGTCTGCAATGGACAGCATTTTTTGTCCTCAGGGAAAAGTATAATTACAAATGTACACTTTGGGGTCTTTTGGGCATACAGAGTGGCCCTCTGGAGTTATAATAGAATATAAAGGATACCCTGCTACTTTACCTAAATCTGACCCTGTGCCACTGGACATTTTTAGAATATATATATATATATATGTATTGTGTGTATTAACCATACAATTAAATTTGTCCTTTAAGGCTTCTAAAATATTGATCCGTGTGTTAGGAAATTGGCCATCACTGCTTTATAACATCAACGAGTTTCAGTTTTAGCAGCCTTATTTTCAGGAATATATTATTTAGTGTGTGAGGTGGAAGCTGCATTTTTATAAGGCACTTTTAGGGCTAGATTATGGGGCCGATTTATCAAATGTCTGTCCGACATGATCCGCGGATCATGTCCGACACACATCACTGAATGTGGACAGCATTACGCTCTCCGCATTCAGCGCTGGTGTAATGCCGCCCCCTGCAGATTTGCGGCCAATCGTCTGCTTGCAGGGGGTGTCCATCAACCCAAATTTATTCAATTGCGTTGATTTCTGGCGATGTCTGTCCGCCTCCTCAGAACAGGCAGACAGGTTATGTAGCAGCGGTCTTTAGACCGCTACTCCATAACTTGTGTTTCTGGCGAGCCTTCAGGCTCGCCAGACAACACGGGGCATCGAGCTCCATAAATAGGCCCCTATGAGTGGCTTGCTATCGTTAGTGCAAGGAGTGTAAACGCAGACTCACGGTAATTTACACTCCCCATATTTTCTATGGGCAGCATTTAACAGCAATGTGCACTTTTATTACAAGTTGAAAGATATTGTAATCGCTCAAACACAATGCCATTTTATGCTCAAACTTTTTATGAAACTTGAAAGTTCACGTATAGAGTTTTGCTGGAGGAAAAAGTTGCATTAAACTACACTATTAACCCCTAAAACAACACATAACCCACCGCAAAATACCCCGCTACACTATTAACCCCTAAACTTTCACACCCACACAGTGCAAACTACCCACTACACTATTGATACCTAAACCACCACACCCCACATTGCAAAGTACCCGCTACATTATTAACCCCTACACTGCCACCACCCTCATCGAAAAGTACCCACTAATCTCTAGCCACCATAACATGCTAAGCCACCTAACACCCCCTAAGTTACTAAAGAAAACTAAAATTACATAAAAAAGCTAACATTGCAGAAAATAAAAACCTACCATTACAGAAAAAAACAAAGCAAGTAGCAAAAATAAAGAAAAACACAGGTATGCTTATTCTAAAACTAAAGTCCCACTTTATAAAAAAAACACCCCAAAATAAAAAACCTCTACTAACACTGAAATAAACTATAGCAATATTCCTTCAGAAAGGCTTTTTGTAGGGCATTGCACTAAGTGGTTTATCTCTTTTTCACAAAAAAAACCTACTCTAAAAATTAGGTTGAGCATTGCCCTTAGGAGGGCATTTGGTAGGGCAGTGCCCTAAAGCTGTCCAAAAAAACAACCTATTCTAAAAAGAAAAAAAAACACCCAAAAAAGCCTACCACTAAGCCCCAAAGATGGTACTCACTAAATTTTAATCCCGATCTTATGTGAGTGCCAACTGCAGTGCACCAATTCTGTCCCCGCCATGGTGGTCTTCTATCTTCATCCCTGTGACTGTGGTCTTCTATCTTCATCCATCTTCTTTTCTTCTTATCTTCTGAGCTTCCATCCGATGCCCTCTTCATGCGGTCACCTGCCGCACACTGAATTTTGAATGCAAGGTACCCGTTTCATATAAGGGTACTCTTGCATTCATATTGGCTGATTTTCAAATTCAAATAAAAACCAATAGCAATGCAAAGGTACTCCTATATTAAAGGGGTACCTCTTATTTAAAATTCAGTGTGTGGCAGGTGAGCACATGAGGAGGACGTC
This sequence comes from Bombina bombina, assembly GCF_027579735.1. NCBI lineage: Eukaryota > Metazoa > Chordata > Amphibia > Anura > Bombinatoridae > Bombina > Bombina bombina. The sequence continues at coordinate 516,028,321 of NC_069502.1, forward strand.
GGACAGAAGATCAGAAGAAAAGTAGATGGGTGAAGATAGAAGACAACTGCTGCCGGGATTAAGATAAAAGACAACCACCAGCCAGAATAGAAGAGGAGCACCGCAGTTCACGACCACGTAGGAGCTGGATTTAAGTTTGGTGAGTACCATCTTTGTAGTTTACAGGTAGACTTTTTGCAATTTTTTTTTAGAATAGGTTTTTTTGGTCAGCTATACACCTTTAGGGCTATCAAATGCCTTTCTATGGGCCATGCCCAACCAAACGCCCTTTTCAGGGCAAATTTTAGAGTAGTTTTTTTTTTAAGACAGACTTTTTTTTTGGGGGGGTGGGTTACTTGTATTGTAGAATGGTGTAGTATTTTATTTTTTGGTGAAAAAGAGCTAAGTCACTTTACGGCAATGTCCTACAAAAAGCCTTTCTAAGGGCTATAGTTTATTTAACTGTTAGTATAGGTTTTTTATTTTGGTGTGGGTATTTTTTTTAAGAATAGGCATAACTGTGGATTTTTAATATATGGTAATTGTTTTTGTTTTTTTTCTGTAATGGTAAGTTTTTATTTTTTGTAATGTTAGCTTTTTTAATTTAATGTTAGGTAGGAATTGTTAGACGGGTTAGCTGGTTAGGGGGATTAGAGGATAGTGGGTACTTGGTGATGGGGGCTGTGGTGGTTTAGGGGTTAATAGTGTAGCAGGTACTTTGCTATGTAGGGGTGTTGTGGTTTAGGGGTTAATAGTGTAGCGGGTACTTTTTAATGCAGGAGTGTGGTGGTTTATAAACATTAAACTATGCAGCGAGTACATAGGTTCAGTAAAGGCACAATTCATACAGAATACACGAGTATGCATCAGCAATAAACTTTAAAAAGAGGCAGAGTGTGCGCATGTTCAATAAAGGTGTAATTCATGCAAACCAATTGGAAATGTAGCAGCAATGAGCTTTAAACAAGGCACAGAGTACACAGGTTCAGTAAAGGCACAATTCATACAGAATACTTGAGTATGCATGAACAATAAGCTTTAAAAAGAGTCAGAGGCCTCTAGTTATCAAGCCGTCAACTGCAAATACGCTGGAATTCTGCAGCGTATTTGTGGTGAGGCTGATTCGCCTTAGTTATGAACCCCTACTGCCCGGCAAAAGTAGAATATAGTGACGTAAGCTTTGATCCGCCGGACTCAGTCCGACACAGATCGATGCTTACGTCACTCCAGATGTTCCGCACAATCTGACTACTTTTGGTAGTTATCAAACTACTACTAGGTACGCTCGCCACTATTCCAGGCCAGCGTACCTGGATTTCAATCAGCCGCCCTGGAGGCGGCGGATCCCATAGGAATCAATGGGAGTCGGACCATAGCGAAAGCTCATGTTCGCTGCTGCCCGATATCCCATTGATTCCTATGGGGGATGTCTGCACCTAACACCCTAACATGTACCCCGAGTCTAAACACCCCTAATCTGTCCCCCCCTATACCGCCGCAACTAAATAAATTTATTACCCCCTAAACCGCCGCTCCCGGAGCCCACCGCAACTATAATAAATATGTTAACCCCTAAACCGCCGCTCCCAGAGCCCACCGCAACTATAATAAATATGTTAACCCCTAAATCGCCGCTCCCGGAGCCCACCGCAACTATAATAAATATGTTAACCCCTAAACATCCGCTCCCGGACCCAGCCGCAACTATAATAAATATAGTATTACTATTATTAACTAAATTAATCCTATTTAAAACTAAATACTTACCTATAAAATAAACCCTAATATAGCTACAATATAACTAATAATTACATTGTAACTATCTTAGGATTTATTTTTATTTTACAGGCAACTTTGTATATATTTTAACTAGGTACAATAGCTATTAAATAGTTAATAACTATTTAACAGCTACCTAGCTAAAAGAAATACAAAATTACCTATAAAATAAATCCTAACCTAAGTTACAATTAAACCTAACACTACACTATCATTAAATTAATTGAATTAATTAGCTACCAATACCTACAATTAAATACAATTAAATAAACTAAACTATATTACAAAAAAAACAAACTAAATTACAGAAAATAAAAAAATATTACAAGAATTTTAAACTAATTACACCTAATCTAAGCCCCCTAATAAAATAAAAAAACCAAAATAATAAAAGTCCCTACCTTATTCTACATTACAAAGTAATCAGCTCTTTTACCAGCCCTTAAAAGGGCTTTTTGCGGGGCATGCCCCAAAGTAATCAGCTCTTTTGCCTGTAAAAAAAAAATACAACCCCCCCAACATTAAAACCCACCACCCACATACCCCTACTCTAACCCACCCAAACCTCCCTTAAATAAGCCTAACATTACCCCCCTGAAGATCTCCCTACCTTGAGTCGTCTTCACCCAGCCGGGCCAAAGTCTTCATCAGATGGGGCAGAAGAGGACATCCTATCCGGGCAGAAGAGGACATCTGGACCGGCAGACATCTTCATCCAAGCGGCATCTTCTATCTTCATACATCCGACGAGGAGCGGCTCCATCTTCAAGATCTCCGGCGCGGAATATCCTTCTTGCACAACGACTACCCGACAAATGGCTGGTCCTTTAAATGACGTCATCCAAGATGGCGTCCCTCGAATTCCGATTGGCTGATAGGATTCTATCAGCCAATCGGAATTAAGGTAGGAAGTTCAATCCGATTGGCTGATCCAATGAGCCATCTTGGATGACGTCATTTTAAGGACCAGCCATTCGTCGGGTAGTCGTCGTGCAAGAAGGATGTTCCGCACTGGAGGTCTTGATGATGGAGCCGCTCCTCGTTGGATGGATGAAGATAGAAGATGCTGCTTGGATGAAGATGTCTGCCGGTCCGGATGTCCTCTTCTGCCCGGATAGAATGAAGACTTCTGCCAGTCTGGATGTCCTCTTCTGCCCCATCGGATGAAGACTTCGGCCCGGCTGGGTGAAGACGACTCAAGGTAGGGAGATCTTCAGGGGGTAGTGTTAGGTTTATTTAAGGGGGGTTTGGGTGGGTTAGAGTAGGGGTATGTGGGTGGTGGGTTTTAATGTTGGGGGGTTGCATTTTTTTTTACAGGCAAAAGAGCTGATTACTTTGGGGCATGCCCCGCAAAAAGCCCTTTTAAGGGCTGGTAAAAGAGCTGATTACTTTGTAATGTAGAATAGGGTAGGGACTTTTATCATTTTTTTTTTTTTTTTAATTTTATTAGGGGGCTTAGATTAGGTGTAATTAGTTTAAAATTCTTGTAATATTTTTTTATTTTCTGCAATTTAGTGTTTTTTTTTTTGTAATTTAGTTTAGTTTATTTAATTGTATTTAATTGTAAGTATTGGTAGCTAATTTATTTAATTAATTTAATGATAGTGTAGTGTTAGGTTTAATTATAACTTAGGTTAGGATTTATTTTACAGGTAATTTTGTATTTCTTTTAGCTAGGTAGCTTTTAAATAGTTATTAACTATTTAATAGCTATTGTACCTAGTTAAAATATATACAAAGTTGCCTGTAAAATAAAAATAAATCCTAAAATAGTTACAATGTAATTATTAGTTATAATGTAGCTATATTAGGGTTTATTTTATAGGTAAGTATTTAGTTTTAAATAGGATTAATTTAGTTAATAAGAGTAATATTATTTAGATTTATTTAATTAATATTTAAGTTAGGGGGGTGTTAGGGTTAGTGTTAGACTTATGCTTAGGGGTTAATAATTTTATTATAGTGGCGGCGGTGTAGGGGGGCAGGATAGGGGTTAATAAATTTATTATAGGTGGCGGCGGTATAGGGGGGCAGGATAGGGGTTAATAAATTTATTATAGGTGGCGGCGGTATAGGGGGGCAGGATAGGGGTTAATAAATGTATTATAGGTGGCGGCGATATGGGGGGGCAGGATAGGGGTTAATAAATGTATTATAGGTGGCGGCGGTATGGGGGGGCAGGATAGGGGTTAATAAATTTATTATAGGTGGCGGCGGTATAGGGGGGCAGAATAGGGGTTAATAGGTATTATGTAGGTGGCGGCGGGGTCCGGGAGTGGTGGTTTAGGGGTTAATATATTTATTATAGTTGCGGCGGGGTCCGGGAGCGGCGGTTTAGGGGTTAACATATTTATTATAGTTGCGGCGGGGTCTGGGAGCGGCGGTTTAGGGGTTAATATATTTATTATAGTTGAGGCGGGGTCTAGGAGCAGCGGTTTAGGGGTTAATAACTTTATTTAGTTGCGGGGGGCTCCGGGGGCGCCGGTATAGGGGGTAGAACAGTACAGTATAGTGTGAGTGCTTAGTGACAGGGGTATCAATAAAGCTGTAAAAAAGCCGAAGAGCAGCGAGATTGATTATTGATAACTATTACAGTCCGCTGCTCATCGCCCCGTACTTGGTGCACGGCTTTTTGACAGATTTGTTGATAACTTTGGCGAGCATATTCAGGTCCGCGGCAGCGATGTGAGGCGAGCTTAGGCGAGCGTATTGGAGCCAGCGAAGCCAGGTACGTACGGAGCTTCATAACTAGAGGCCAGAGTGTACACATGTTCAATAAAGGTGTAATTCATGCAAACCAATTGGGAATGCAGCAGCAATGAGCTTTAAACAAGGCACAAAGTACACAGGTTCAGTAAAGGCACAATTCAAGAAGAGTACTTGAATATGTAGCATCAAATAACTTTAAACAAGGCAGAGGGTACACTACTGTAAAAGAGGCAAAGTTGATACCAGCACCACAGGAACAGCCCAGTAAAGCATACCAGGGGTTAAATAGGACACAAGACAAACACAGCAAGTGACCCCAAGTTAAAGAGAAGGCAACAAGAACACTCAGGAAAACATCATGCAAGAAACTCAGCAGCAAAAAAATCTGCACCAAGAGGCAATGTAAATAGCTATTGGCGCCATACTATAAGCGTTCCAGCAGCCATGATACATTCACCCAGAAGAAGGTTTGCTCTCCAGCAGCTAAAAAGCATTTCAGCAGAAGACAGGACTGAGGTAAGTATTGCATATAATATGATTTTAAAACATTGAAAATTGAAGGCTCGTGAAATTATTTTTTTACAGCAGATTTAATTAGTATTTCTTTCTTCCTTTTTAATGTGCATAGATGAAATAATATCATGGAAAGAGAAGAATAAGAGGGAGCACCAAGCTATATAAGTTGACATGGGTTGCCAAAACAGACAGAAAATACGAAAGGCCAAAACCAGATGTGTCACTTTACATTAGACTACAAACAAAAATATTGCATTACATCTGTTACAATGTATTTTAACAATTTAAAATTGTTAGTGCATACTTCGCTAAAGCCGTTGTTTGATGTACATTGCAGAAGTAGATTGTGACAGCACACTGCAGGCTTTTCTGACAGTCACAAGTGATCAAGTGTTCGGTCTGCATGAAAACGCGTATGTGTGGAGCACCTTTTACACTATAGATACAATTCTCTGTTTTTAATATTTTGTAACAATTGTGTTTAAGTACTGCTCTCCCCCTCAATGGACCATTTTACATGGAGTACGGAGATACAATAAGGATTGTCTGTTACAAAGTTAAACAATTATTTATATATAATTATAAAAAAAAAAAGTTTATAGAATTCTGTTATACAAATGATAGACTTACACTTAGATTCATATTAATGTTATCTACTACAGTCTTGTTGAAAGTAGAACTTTCCAATTCAAAGTACTTTTACACAATGTAACACTATATAAAAGATTATATTACATTTAACTAAATGTCAATGATCAAATTTGTTATTTAGAAGGATTTTATTGTCATTTTCAAATTGAAATGTTTGTTCAATTCATTGTATAATATAGTTAAACAATGTTATATTGATTGAATTGCCAGGATCTGTCTTACTTTAGAAAGTAAACAAAAATGTTGTTCTATAGTTATCAATGCAAGTGTACACAAATGGGGGGGGGGGGAAGGAGGAGACAGCCCAAACTCCAAATCAAGATGGTAAAAAACAAACTTTTCATTGCACATATACAAAGTATGCTTGCCAGAGGTAAGAAGTTAACAGGCACTGAAAATGTATCAAATGCTGCATAAACGTCCCCAGAACTCCTTCAATCAATTATCGCCAGAGTTTACCAGCCTGAACCTGTTTGCGGCCAGCAACATGTGTCAAACTACCGGCTTGTACGGAGGCCTGAACAGTCCAAAAAGCTCAACATGTTTCACCCAGTAACATCCGGGCTTTCTCAAGAGCTTATTTTCCAAAGATGAATGCACAGTCTAGAAAGGCTTTGATCCACACCCTGTAAATTCTTGGGCACAAAATATCTTCACAAAACCTGAGCTGACAATAACCTGAATTCTGGGAGCGTAGGCACAATACAGTCAACTTTTTTAGCAGATCTCATTTACTAAGTATATGTGTTGCGCTTCATAATAGTGAGATCACTGTTTTAAATATTGTTTTAATTACTGTTTTAACTTCTGTTTTAAGTGTTAGCGCTTTTTGTAACTTCTCTTGCAACTCTATAGTTATCAATACCACATCAAGGGATTTATGTAAAGACTGCTACTGCCACAATACCTTAAATAAAAAAGGGAGCTAAGGAAACAACCAATCACATTAGAGGAGTAGACTGTAAGAAAATGCATGGAGCAACTTTACAATGCATCTTGATAAAGCCCAAATATAAAGTTGAAATGCACTGATGACCTGTGGCAAATACAAATGTCTGGTCTACTAATAGAACTAGATAGTTCAGTACACAGCACTGTGATATTAAAGGGACATAAAACAAGTTGGAATAGAGACAAAATATAATAATATGTACTTTATTACTTTACCTGCAAATTTATACTGCAGTGCCTTGCCATTAACCCTTTCTTTTAAAGGGACACTAAACCCAAAATCTTTCTTTCATGATTCAGATAGAGAATACAAATTTAAACAACATTACAATTTACTTCTATTATTTATTTTGCTTAATTTTTTAGATATCCATAGTTGAAGAAAAATGCAATGCACATGGGTGAGCCAATCACACGAGGCTTCTATGTGCAGTAACCAATCAGCAGCTACTGATCATATCTAGATATGCTTTTCAGCAAGAAATATCAAGAGAATAAAACAAATTAGATAATAGAAGTAAATTAGAAAGATGTTTAAAATTGCATTCTCTTTCTAAATCATGAAAGAAAAAATGTGGGTTTCATGTCCCTTTAAGTTTCTGAGTTGTAAAGCTCTAACTCACCCCACACAATTCCTTATATGGCTGTATCTATCTCCACCTTTGCTTTGGTAGAATACAATATTTTAACACTCATTATCTGCCTAGAAGCAAATAAGCTGCTGTGAACTCAGTTGTAAAACAATGCCTGTGTTTCTGATGCTACTTTTAGAAGATCACTAAATCTAAATTATATTTTGGTCTCCCACTTTGACAGAAATACCAAAAAGAAACCTATTTGACAAGGATCTATAGCATAGGAAAATTGCAATGTCTTCCCTTACATGGTTAAGAAAACTGAAGTACAGGACATATTTGGAACGATCTTGAAGAATAATGATTTTTTAATTTTAAAGGAGTTGTTTACAATATTAGTTGCGAGTGTAAAATTTTTTATGTAGAGATGACTACAAAAAATATGGGTACTAGAATGTTGGAACATATAAGCAATATACGAAATGCTAAAAAATAGATAGAGATGGGTAAAAATAATTCATTGGTAGCGAAACATTTTTATGAAAAACATAAATTGAACTTAAATAATTTTCAATGTTGGGGATGAGAACATTTTAAAATGGGTATCAGAGGTGGTAACACTAAACCCATTTTATTACAAAAAGAAACCAGATTGAACTTAGTTATTCCCCATAGTATCAATGAATTTAATAAATATTGGTCATATTTATAATAACTGGCATCAAATGAACTCTGGCTACATTAGGTATTGTTTAATACTGTAGTCTGTATGGGGATGCTTGTTAAAAATATTCTGTAAATCAAGAACTATATTTAGACTATACATAACAGACTAACAACCAATCAAATAAAGAGGATACACTATTTTAGTCAGATGTTTATGTACCAGTTTGTGTTTTGTTAATATGCATTGAGAAGGGCCATTTCGGCCACAACGTGTTTGCTTTTCTTTTGTTTTAACTTATTACTTTGCCTTTCCACATTCTCCCACCTGATGCCGAGATTCTAGTATATGGGCCAGGACTGTTTGGGGGGAGTGTAATGCATGCTCTTTTCTTCTTCTTTTTCATTTTCCTCCTCTCCTGGGGTTTTCTGACATGGTTGTAGGCCTTCCTATTCCCAGGTTTTGAGTAGGTTTTGTTCCTCTAGTGATTAGTTTTAATACCCAATAAAAGTAAAATTTTATAATCACCATTTCCAAATTGAATAAATCCAAGGGTTTTACAGGAATTTAGCACAGTTATAGCCAAACCTCTACTCTTCATTTTTCAAGACTTATCCTAAGGTTAGATAGAACCCGAGGACTGGTGTAAAGCTGATGTGGTGCACTTTTTAAAAAGGGAAACAGAACTGATCCAGAATGCTATAGACCAGTTACTCTGACATCGAAAGTGAGGAAGGGATTATAAAGGATTATATTGATTAGTATATGCATGTAAACAAAATTATGAGATCAAATCAGCATTGTTTTATGAGAAATAGATCATGTCAAACTAATCTAATACGATTCTACGAGGAAGTAAGTAAAAAAATAGATAAAGGGAAATCAGTTGATGTGATATACTACAATTTTGCAAATGCGTTTGATACAGTGCCACATGAGAGATTAATGTACAAAATGAAGGGATTGGGAATATCTGAAAATGTTAGCTCATGGATAAATAAATGTATTAAAGAAAGGGAGCAATTAGTAGTTGTAAACAGATCATACTCAGATTTGACAAAGGTAATTAGTGGAGTCCCCCAAGGATCAGTACTGGGCCATCTTCTGTTTAATATTTTTATTAAAGGATTAAATAGCAACATCTCTATTTTTGCAGATGATACAAAATTGTGCAAGGTCATTAGGTGAACACAGGATGAAATTGTAATGCTTGTGGGATATTCCGCTATCAGACCAAACTTAGCCAGTAGTCTTCTTATCCGGGCGTCAAGTGGAATGATAGAAAATATCCAAGAGCAGAGAGAGTTTGTGAGTACTTAGCAGGAACAGGAAGACAATACGGCAGTATAGTAATTCAGGGGTAAACCAATAGAAGGACCATGAACAGGCAGGAGTCAGCAACAAAAGGATATCCAGTAGTATAACAGTTCAGGGGTAAACCAATAGAATGGTCAGACAAGCAGAGTTCAGCAACATTATAGCAATTCAGTAGTTCAGGCGTTAAGCAGGCAGAGTGGTCAGACAAGCAGAGTTCAGTAACAGTATAGCAATCCAGTAGTTCAGGGGTTAAGCAGGCAGAGTGGTCAGACAATCAGTGTTCAGTAACAGTATAGCAATCCAGTAGTTCAGGGGTTAAGCAGGCAGAGTGGTCAGACAAGTAGAGTCCAGCAACAGTATAGCAATCCAGTAGTTCAGGGGTTAAGCAGGCAGAGTAGTCAGACAGGCAGAGTTCAGCAATTGTATGGCAATCCAGTACTTTAGGGGTTAAACAGAGTAGTCAGACAGGCAGAGTTCAGCAATGTTATGGCAATCCAGTACGTTAGGGGCTAAACAATCAGAGTAGTCAGACAGGCAGAGTTCAGCAACGTTATGGCAATCCAATACTTTAGGGGTTAAACAATCAGAGTAGTCAGACAGGCAGAGTTCAGTAACATATATAACAATCCAGTAAAACAGTACACAGCACCCAGGAGCACAAAAAGTAACACCTATACTTGGGCAGAGAATGTAAGTGAAGCAAGTACTTACATAGCTGCCGATTCATGCCAAGAGCTCAAGGAACCAACTTCAGAGAGGAGGAGACATGCTGCCACACGATCAGAGGAACCACTGGATCCCTGGCAATTCAGCTCTTTTACAGCCCATTCAGCTCTTTTACAGCCCATTAAAAATAAAACATAAACTAATTTAAAAAAAAAAAAAACTAACGCTAACCCCAAAATTGGTACTCACAGTTCCTTAAGTCCGGTGAAAGTTTGTCATCTCAGCAGCGAAGCAACTTTATCCAAGCGGCTCCATCACAGGACAGGCATCTTCTGTCTTCAAACCAGCAGAGGCTGAGGGGTCGGTGGATGTGCGGAGGCGGAGGTGCAGGTGGAGGTCCATCGGTCCTACGTGGAGGTCCTCTTCATGCGATCGTCTGCCACACACTGAAGATTGAATGCAAGGTACCCTTTTATATTGGGGAACCCTTGCATTCCTATTGATTTGAACAGCCAATAGGATTTAAGCAGATCTCATCCTATTGGCTGATTTTAATTTTTCAGCCAATAGGAATGCAACTGTACCCTAATATAAAAGAGGTACCTGGGGGACGGAGTCAACTGCCGATGCCACAGGACACATTAAAGAGCTCCCGACTCTAAACTATGTAAAATGAGAGTTTGTACCTATAAAATGATCATGTAAATTTTCCAGCTTGATCCTTATTATTTTAGAGGAGTTGGTGAAACTATATCCCGCATCCCTAATCCTGCTGGCATGCTGAGACATAGGAGAAGCAGATGGCATATAGCAATTCTATCTAGTCGGGCCCCTCTACACCATTCTAGTGTCTCAGTTATTTGACCTGATCTAGCTATTGAAAGTTTGAAGTACTAGACAGAGTGATCTTGATGACTTTGCTTCAATCTATTAATGGAATTAAACTCACCTCTCTTCTGGGCATGGGCTGCCATTCGAAGTCTAGAGAGTCTGTGAGTAATAATAATCTCTGTAACTGCCCTAGTAAGTTCTCTGGAGTTGTATATCTGAATACACCCCCCCCCCCCCGGGAAACCGGAATTATTAGCAGCTTTTCATTCTGCTGTCACACTTTAAACCCACCTATGTTATGCAGAAGGAGTAAGTCTACTGTGTTTTGTGCCATTTCCTTTACTCTGGAGAGAATTTAACTAACCTATCTACAGTAGAGTACTGTCAGGCTTGATCTTGCTGACTCTAGAGGTGGACTTTGGAGAAAGAACATGATACAGTGATGGCCCTTCTAAAAAGTTTTGATAAGATAGTGACCACTAGATTTGACCAGCTCTTGACAAGCTTGAGATCCCCAGATATAGGAGAAAGTGGAATCGCCACACATCATAAGCTGTAGGAGAGGCCTGTTGAACAAATCCAAGTTGCGCAACATACAATCACCCCACTACTCACAGTGAACTACGCTAACACTGACCCACCAACTCAGGGCGACACAGGGAGATTCCTTTGCTCACCACAGAACCTGGCTCCGGGGGATGCGGACAGCCCTCTGGACCAGGGAACAGGTTATGCACATAATCAGATGGAGGTTTACACCAGTTCTTCTGTGACATCTGCAGCTTCATGCACCTACAAGGGCCAAAATATGCCAGAGAGCCCGGCGACACAGATCACAGTGCTATCCCTTACAGAGGGATCCCCAGGCTATTCAAACATGGCCTTTCTAATTCAGGCTGAATGTAGCCCAGAGATAATGAACCCTTTGTACCTCCTAATAGATACGCAGCAGGTTTTCAGCTTGGGGAAGACACCTCTACCACAAACCAAATTTGATAAATCCGGTGTGGGTTAGACTTTCCAACTATACTCTGGAGGTCGGTCTGCTAATTATCTCCTTCATTGTTAGAGACTGTGATGAACTTCCAAGTTTAGACTCCTACAAACTCTGTATGACTGAAACTTACTTCATTAGAAAGCTATCTCTTTAGCTCCAATATCACTTATTCCTAACGTATATTAGCCCTTGCTGACCTACTATGAGGTCTTATAATATTATCTTTGCTCACTAGTAATCCTGGTACGCGAGGAGCTACGCACAATACTGTAGGGATACAAGACAAAATCCAGTTCAATTGGCATCTCCTTAAGTTCTTGTGTACTAGCTAAGGGGGAGTACCTCTACTCTCTGGTAATGCGATATACCACTCATACTTGTTTTATTCTCTATGGCCTAGATTTGGAGTTTGGCATTAGCCGTGAAAACCAGCGTTAGAGGCTCCTAACGCTGGTTTTAGGCTAACTCCGGTATTTGGAGTCACTCAAAAAAGGGTCTAACGCTCACTTTTCAGCCGCGACTTTTCCATACCGCAGATCCCCTTACGTCAATTGCGTATCCTATCTTTTCAATGGGATTTTTCTAACTCCGGTATTTAGAGTCGTGTCTGAAGTGAGCGTTAGAAATCTAACGACAAAACTCCAGCCGCAGAAAAAAGTCAGTAGTTAAGAGCTTTCTGGGCTAACGCCGGTTTATAAAGCTCCTAACTACTGTACTCTAAAGTACACTAACACCCATAAACTACCTATGTACCCCTAAACCGAGGTCCCCCCACATCGCCGCCACTCGATTAAATTTTTTTAACCCCTAATCTGCCGACCGCCACCTACGTTATACTTATGTACCCCTAATCTGCTGCCCCTAACACCGCCGACCCCTGTATTATATTTATTAACCCCTAATCTGCCCCCAACAACGTCGCCGCCAGCTACCTACAATAATTAACCCCTAATCTGCCGACCGCAATGCGCCGCCACCTACATTATAGCTATGTACCCCTAATCTGCTGCCCCTAACACCGCCGACCCATATATTATATTTATTAACCCCTAATCTGCCCCCTCAACGTCGCCTCCACCTGCCTACACTTATTAACCCCTAATCTGCCGAGCGGACCGCACCGCTACTATAATAAAGTTATTAACCCCTAATCCGCCTCACTAACCCTATAATAAATAGTATTAACCCCTAATCTGCCCTCCCTAACATCGCCGACACCTAACTTCAATTATTAGCCCCTAATCTGCCGACCGGAGCTCACCGCTATTCTAATAAATGTATTAACCCCTAAAGCTAAGTCTAACCCAAACACTAACACCCTCCTAAATTAAATATAATTTTAATCTAACGAAATTAATTAACTCTTATTAAATAAATTATTCCTATTTAAAGCTAAATACTTACCTGTAAAATAAACCCTAATATAGCTACAATATAAATTATAATTACATTGTAGCTATTTTAGGATTAATATTTATTTTACAGGCAACTTTGTAATTATTTTAACCAGGTACAATAGCTATTAAATAGTTAAGAACAATTTAATAGTTACCTAGTTAAAATAATTACAAAATTACCTGTAAAATAAATCCTAACCTAAGTTACAATTAAACCTAACACTATACTATCATTACATTAATTAAATAAAATACCTACAATTACCTACAATTAAACCTAACACTACACTATCAATACATTCATTAAATACAATATCTACAAATAACTACAATGAAATAAACTAACTAAAGTACAAAAAATTAAAAAGAACTAAGTTACAAAAAATAAAAAAATATTTACAAACATAAGAAAAATATTACAACAATTTTAAACTAATTACACCTACTCTAAGCCCCCTAATAAAATAACAAAGCCCCCCAAAATAAAAAATGCCCTACCCTATTCTAAATTACTAAAGTTCAAAGCTCTTTTACCTTACCAGCCCTGAACAGGGCCCTTTGCGGGGCATGCCCCATGAAGTTCAGCTCTTTTGCCTGTAAAAAAAAAACATACAATACCCCCCCCAACATTACAACCCACCACCCACATATCCCTAATCTAACCCAAACCCCCCTTAAATAAACCTAACACTAAGCCCCTGAAGATCTTCCTACCTTGTCTTCACCATACCAGGTTCACCGATCGGTCCAGAAGAGCTCCTCCGATGTCCTGATCCAAGCCCAAGTGGGGGGCTGAAGATGCCCATGATCCGGTAGGTCTTCATCCAAGCGGGGCAGAAGAGGTCTTCCATCCGATTGAAGTCTTCATCCAAGCGGGGCAGAAGAGGTCTTCCATCCGATTGAAGTCTTCATCCAGGCGTCATCTTCTATCGACATCCATCTGGAGCGGAGCGGCAGCATCCTGAAGAACTCCGATGCGGAACATCCATACTGGCCGACGACTGAACGACGAATGACGGTTCCTTTAAATGACGTCATCCAAGATGGCGTCCCTTCGAATTCCGATTGGCTGATAGGATTCTATCAGCCAATCGGAATTAAGGTAGGAATATTCTGATTGGCTGATGGAATCAGCCAATCAGAATCAAGTTCAATCCGATTGACTGATCCAATCAGCCAATCAGATTGAGCTCGCATTCTATTGGCTGTTCCGATCAGCCAATCAGATTGAGCTCGCATTCTATTGGCTGTTCCGATCAGCCAATAGAATGCGAGCTCAATCTGATTGGCTGATCGGATCAGCCAATCGGATTGAACATGATTCTGATTGGCTGATTCCATCAGCCAATCAGAATATTCCTACCTTAATTCCGATTGGCTGATAGAATCCTATGAGCCAATCGGAATTCGAGGGACGCCATCTTGGATGACGTCATTTAAAGGAACCGTCATTCGTCGTTAAGTCGTCGGCCAGGATGGATGTTCCGCGTCGGAGGTCTTCAGGATGCTGCCGCTCCGCTCCAGATGGATGTTGATAGAAGATGCCGCCTGGATGAAGACTTCAATCGGATGGAAGACCTCTTCTGCCCCGCTTGGATGAAGACTTCAATCGATGGAAGACCTCTTCTGCCCCGCTTGGATGAAGACTTCTACAGGATCATGGACATCTTCAGCCCCCCGCTTGGGCTTGGATCAGGACATCGGAGGAGCTCTTCTGGATCGATCGGTGAACCTGGTATGGTGAAGACAAGGTAGGAAGATCTTCAGGGGCTTAGTGTTAGGTTTATTTAAGGGGGGTTTGGGTTAGATTAGGGGTATGTGGGTGGTGGGTTGTAATGTTGGGGGGGGGTATTGTATGTTTTGTTTTACAGGCAAAAGAGCTGAACTTCTTGGGGCATGCCTCGCAAAGGGCCCTGTTCAGGGCTGGTAAGGTAAAAGAGCTTTGAACTTTAGTAATATAGAATAGGGTAGGGCATTTTTTTATTTTGGGGGGCTTTGTTATTTTATTAGGGGGCTTAGAGTAGGTGTAATTAGTTTAAAATTGTTGTAATATTTTTCTTATGTTTGTAAATATTTTTTTATTTTTTGTAACTTAGTTCTTTTTTATTTTTTGTACTTTAGTTAGTTTATTTCATTGTAGTAATTTGTAGATATTGTATTTAATTAATGTATTGATAGTGTAGTGTTAGGTTTAATTGTAACTTAGGTTAGGATTTATTTTACAGGTAATTTTGTTATTATTTTAACTAGGTAACTATTAAATAGTTCTTAACTATTTAATAGCTATTGTACCTGGTTAAAATAATTACAAAGTTGCCTGTAAAATAAATATTAATCCTAAAATAGCTACAATGTAATTATAATTTATATTGTAGCTATATTAGGGTTTATTTTACAGGTAAGTATTTAGCTTTAAATAGGAATAATTTATTTAATAAGAGTTAATTTATTTCGTTAGATTAAAATTATATTTAATTTAGGGGGGTGTTAGTGTTAGGGTTAGACTTAGCTTTAGGGGTTAATACATTTATTAGAATAGCGGTGAGCTCCGGTCGGCAGATTAGGGGTTAATGTTTGAAGTTAGGTGTCAGCGATGTTAGGGAGGGCAGATTAGGGGTTAATACTATTTATTATAGGGTTAGTGAGGCAGATTAGGGGTTAATAACTTTATTATAGTAGCGGTGCGGTCCGCTCGGCAGATTAGGGGTTAATAAGTGTAGGCAGGTGGAGGCGACGTTGTGGGAGGCAGATTAGGGGTTAATAAATATAATATAGGGGTTGGCGGTGTTAGGGGCAGCAGATTAGGGGTACATAAGGATAATGTAAGTAGCGGCGGTTTACGGAGCGGCAGATTAGGGGTTAAAAATAATATGCAGGGGTCAGCGATAGCGGGGGCGGCAGATTAGGGGTTAATAAGTGTAAGGTTAGGAGTGTTTAGACTCGGGGTACATGTTAGGGTGTTAGGTGCAGACTTAGGAAGTGTTTACGCATAGCAAACAATGGGGCTGCGTTAGGAGCTGAACGCGGCTTTTTTGCAGGTGTTAGGTTTTTTTTCAGCTCAAACAGCCCCATTGTTTCCTATGGGGGAATCGTGCACGAGCACGTTTTTGAGGCTGGCCGCGTCCGTAAGCAACTCTGGTATCGAGAGTTGAAGCTGCGTTAAATATGCTCTACGCTCCTTTTTTGGAGCCTAACGCAGCCTTTATGTGGACTCTCAATACCAGAGTTATTTTTATGGTGCGGCCAGAAAAAAGCCGGCATTAGCTACGCGGGTCCTTACCGACAAAACTCTAAATCTAGCCGTATGTGTTTCTCAGACTGTTACCACTACTTAAAACAATATTATACTAGGATCAGAGAGACTAACATTGACATTTTAGATTCTGCAGTGTGTCTTAGAGCCTGACTCTCCTCATGCTGAATGTTTATGCACAGATTGGTTGATTCTCCGCCTATGGTACCTACTAACCTACAAGCTGAGCCATTCTCTATGATACAGTTAGCCTGTATAGTGCGTACTCCATCATTAGAATACATGTCATCTTTATAACAAGGGTCTATATCCTCCTTCTGAGTCAATACATGCAGAAAAAGACTTAGGTACTCTTTATTTTTTCCCGTGTTTTATATCACTTACTTATACCACATATATGCACCTAGTTATTATACTATATCATACCTATACCAATATCATACCTAAATTTTCTAAAAAGCTATCAGATAGATTACGAGTTGTGCGTTAGGTTTAAAAAGTAGCGTTAAGAGGTCCTAACGCTGCTTTTTAACACCCGCTGGTATTACGAGTCTTGCAGGTACAGGTGTACCGCTCACTTTTTTGGCCAGACTTGGAAATACCGCAAATCCACTTATGTAAATTTCGTATCCTCTTCTTTCAATGGGACTTGCATAGTGCCGGTATTACGAGTCTGCCAAAAAGTGACCGGTAGACCCTCTCCTGTCAAGACTGGTACCACATTTTAAAGTCAGTAGTTAAGAGTTTTACACTACAACGTCGTACCATAAAACTCTTAACTAAAGTGCTAAAAAGTACACTAACACCCATAAACTACATATTAACCCCTAAACCAAGGCCCTCCCACATCGCAAACACTAAAATACATTTTTAACCCCTAATCTGCCAAACCGGACATCGCCGTCACTATAATAAACATATTAACCCCTAAACCACCACACTCCCGCCTCGCAAACATTAGTTAAATTTTTATTAACCCCTAATCTGCCGTCCCTAACATCGCCGACACCAACCTACATTTATTAACCCCATCGCCGCCACTATACTAAAGTTATTAACCCCTAAATCTAAGTCTAACCCTAACACCCCCTAACTTAAATATAATTAAAATAAATCTAAATAAATATTCCTATCATTAACTAAATAATTCCTATTTAAAACTAAATACTTACCTATAAAATAAACCCTAAAATAGCTACAATATAACTAATACATTGTATGTAGCTTAGGGTTTATTTTTATTTTAAGGCAAGTTTGTATTTATTTTAACTAGGTAGAATAGTTACTAAATAGTTATTAACTATTTAATAACTACCTAGATAAAATAAATACAAAGTTACCTGTAAAATAAAACCTAACCTAAGTTACAATTACACCTAACACTACACTATGATTAAATTAATTCCCTAAATTAAATACAATTAAATACAATTAAATAAAATGATCTAAAGTACAACCCCCCCCCACTAAATGACAGAAAATAATAAACAAATTACAAGAATTTTAAACTAATTACACCTAATCTAATCCCCCTAACAAAATAAAAAAGCCCCCCCCAAAATAAAAAAAAACCCTACCCTACACTAAATTACAAATAGCCCTTAAAAGGGCCTTTTGCGGGGCATTGCCCCAAAGTAATCAGCTCTTTAACCTGTAAAAAAAATTACAAATCCCCCCCAACATTAAAACCCACCACCCATACAACCAACCCTACTCTAAAACCCACCCAATACCCCCTTAAAAAAACCTAACTCTAACCCCTTGAAGATCACCTTACCGGTATAAGTCTTCATCCAACCGGGCCGAAGTCCTCAACGAAGCCGGGAGAAGTCTTCATCCTAGCCGGGCGAAGTGGTCCACTATATAGGCAGAAGTCTTCATCCAGACAGCATCTTCTATCTTCATCCATCCGGCGCGGAGCGGGTCCATCTTCATGACATCCGACGCAGAGCATCCTCTTCATCCGACGGCTAAGACTAAATGAAGGTTCCTTTAAATGACATTATCCAAGATGGCGTCCCTTCAATTCTGATTGGCTGATAGAATTCTATCAGCCAATCTGAATTAAGGTAGAAAAATCCTATTGGCTGATGCAATCAGCCAATTCCGATTGGCTGATAGAATTCTATCAGCCAATCGGAATTGAAGGGACGCCATCTTGTATGACGTCATTTAAAGGAACCTTTATTCAGTCTTAGCCGTTGGATGAAGAGGATGCTCCGCGTCGGATGTCTTGAAGATGGACCCGCTCCACGCCGGATGGATGAAGATAGAAGATGCCGTCTGGATGAAGACTTCTGCCCATCTGGTGGACCACTTCACCTGGCTTGGATGAAGACTTCTCCCGGCTTTGTTCAGGACTTCAGCCCGGTTGGATGAAGACTTCTCCCGGTAAGGTGACCTTCAAGAGGTTAGTGTTTTTTTAAGGGGGTATTGGGTGGGTTTTAGAGTAGGGTTGGTTGTGTGGGTGGTGGGTTTTAATGTTGGGGGAGGATTTGCAATTTTTTTTACAGGTAAAAGAGCTGATTACTTTGGGGCAATGCCCCGCAAAAGGCCCATTTAAGGGCTATTTGTAATTTAGTGTAGGGTAGGGCTTTTTTATTTTGTTGGTGGCTTTTTTATTTTGTTAGGGGGATTAGATTAGATGTAATTAGTTTTAAAATCTTGTAATTTGTTTTTTATTTTCTGTAATTTAGTGGGGTTTTTTTTACTTTAGATCATTTTATTTAATTGTATTTAATTGTATTTAATTTAGGGAAATAATTTAATTATAGTGTAGTGTTAGGTGTAATTGTAACTTTGGTTAGGTTTTATTTTACAGGTACTTTTGTATTTATTTTAGCTAGGTAGTTATTAAATAGTTAATAAACTATTTAATAACTATTCTACCTAGTTAAAATAAATACAAATTTGCCTGTAAAATAAAAATAAATCCTTAGCTAGCTACAATGTAACTATTAGTTATATTGTAGCTATCTTAGGGTTTATTTTATAGGTAAGTATTTAGTTTTAAATAGGAATTTTTAGTTAATGATAGAAATTTTTATTTAGATTTTTTTAAATTATATTTGTTAGGGGGTGTTAGGGTTAGGCTTAGGTTTAGGGATTAATAAATTTAGTATAGTGGCGGCGACGTTGGGGGCGGCACATTAGGGGTTAATAAATGTAGGTAGGTGGTGGCGATGTTAGGGCCGGCAGATTAGGGGTTAATAATATTTAACTAATGTTTGCGAGGTGGGAGTGCGGTGGTTTAGGGGTTAATATGTTTATTATAGTGGTGGCGACGTTGGGGGCGGCATATTAGGGTTTAATAAGTGTAGGTAGGTGGCGGCGACATTAGGGGCGGCAGAGTAGGGGTTATTAAATATAATGTAGGGTTGGGCGACGTTGGGGGCAGCAGATTAGTGGTTCACAAGTATAATGTAGGTGGCGGCAGTGTCCGAGCGGCAGATTAGGGGTTAATAATTATAATGTAGGTGTCGGCGATGTCGGGGGCGGCAGATTAGTGGTTAATAAGTGTAAGATTAAGGGTGTTTAGACTCAGGGTTCATGTTAGGGTGTTAGGTGTAGACATACAATGTATTTCCCCATAGGAATCAATGGGGCTGCGTTAAGGAGCTTTACTCTGCATTTTTGCAGGTGTTAGACTTTTTTTCAGCTGGCTCTCCCCATTGATTCCTATGGGGAAATTGTGCACGAGCACGTCACACCAGCTCACCGGCTAACGTAAGCAGCGCTGGTATTGGAGTGCGGTAATGAGCAAAATTTTGCTCAACTCTCACTTCTTGTCTGGTTTGTTAAAACCTGTTATACCATCCGTAAGTGAGCGGTGAGCATAAACTGCTCATTAGCACCGCAAAACTCGTAATCTAGGTGAAAGTTTATATAATCCTTAAGGTGAGAAGTATGGAAATCCTATTTGAGGGTCCAAGAGCGGCCTTCTACTTTTCAGATACTCCCCTCCCCCCTGGCAATTATCATCCTTATTAGATCTGAGAGTCCAAGAGTGGCTCTAGCTTGATAGGGGAGGTGTAAGGTTTAACTAAAAAAAAAAAGAGGTTCTAAGGCTAATGGTCATTAATGATAATATATAGTACCTCTATTATGTATACTTTAGCTGTTACCTTACACGATATATACTTAACAACAGCCATGAAGCTTGCCTTTTTATTTATGTATCGCAAATATGTATTTAACCTTAACACATATGCTCTTGATATTGACTTGTTTACTGCATATTTTTGTATTATCTAGAAGATATGATATTTCAGTATACTGACCTTTTTCTATTGACGTGTTATTGTTTAAACCTCAATAAAAAATATTAAATAAAACAAAAAGGGGTACCTTGCATTCAATCCTCAATGTGCGGCGGACGATCACATGAAGAGGACCTCCATGTTGGACCGATGGATCTCCGCCTGCACCTCCGCCTTTGCGCATCCACCTACTGCTCCGTCGGGATGAAGATAGAAGATGCCGGTCCCGCGATGGTTACAGATGGAGACATCTGGATTAAGATTCTTCGCCGCTGGGATGATCTTTTGCCAGACTTCAGGAACAGTGAGTACCGATTTTGGGGTTAGTGTTAGGTTTTTTGGGGTGTTTTTCTTTTACATTATGTCTTTTTTTATTTTTAATGGGCTGTAAAAGAGCTGAATGCCCTTTTAAGGATAATGCTCATACAAATGCTCTTTTTGGGGCAATGGGTAGATTAATTTTTATTTAGTTAGCTTTTTTTATTTTGGGGGTTTGGAGGGTGGGGGGTTTGTAATGTTAGGGGGTATTTGTTTTAATTTTTTGGCAAAAGAGCCGTTAACTTTAGGGCAATGCCGTACAAAAGACCCTTTTAAGGGTTTTTGGTAGTTTATTAAAGATTAGATGTGATAAAATAGATAAAAATCAGATGCGCCCTCAAAATAAACCAAAAAATACACTTGGTGTTATTTACAATAAAGTGATATGCACTGAACCTCTAGAATTCAATGTGTGGTAGTACCCAATCAATTCAGAATGTGATATTATACAAAGCAATATTATTAAAATGCAAACATTTGTAAGTTAAAAATAGAACCGTCTCAATGAGAAAGATATTAAAAAAATGATAGAACCATCTCTATGCAAATAGATGTAAAAAAGTCCACACTAAAGGAGATATGTCACAATCCTCCAGGCAGCAAACTCATTCCAGATCGATGTTGGCAGTCGCAAGTTCTGTTAGAAAGAAGAAGAGAAGAGGCGCCAAATAGTGTGTACCGTTATGCTACAAGAGGCCAAAACCCCATATATAAATCTTACTTACAAGATTTTCAGCACTTGAGAAGTGCCACATAAGCCTTCTGAACAATTAGCAGCCGTCCAGCTAGCTGTGTTAGCAAATATAACCTCCAGTTGCGGGCTGTATGTAAAATAAAAGAACACAGAAGCGCCACAATAGTGTGTATCAGTGAGAACAATAACTTGTGCGCAAAGTATGAAATATACTCACAAGATATAAAGCACTTGATAAGTGCCACAAAGACCTCCTGGACACTTTGCAGCTGCCCAGATCACTGTGTTCTCAAGCAATCCTCTGTGCATTCAAAACCAAATGATCAAGATGTCACCGATAAAGCCGCAGGACTCGCTCACCAAAAACATCAAATATTGTGGTAGATAAAAGCTAAAAAGCCGTGTTACTAAATATATAAAAAATGTTTATTAAAAACAAATATTTTCACAACGCGTTTCCCGGTTACTAAGACCATTTCATCAGGTGATACCTGATGAAACGGTCTTAGTAACCAGGAAACGCGTTGTGAAAATATTTGTGACACCTGATGAAATGGTCTTAGTAACCGGGAAACGCGTTGTGAAAATATTTGTGACACCTGATGAAACGGTCTTAGTAACCAGGAAACGCATTGTGAAAATATTTGTGACACCTGATGAAATGGTCTTAGTAACCGGGAAACGCGTTGTGAAAATATTTGTTTTTAATAAACATTTTTTATATATTTAGTAACACGGCTTTTTGGCGCCTCTTCTCTTCTTCTCTCATTAAAGATTAGGTATTTTTTATTTTGGGGTGGGTTTTTTTTTTTTTTTAAAAGGGGGTATTAGAATAGGAATCTTTTTTTTTTTTTTTTGGATAATTTTGTTTGTTATTTTTTGTAATGGTAGTCTAATTTTTTTTTATTAACCCCTTAGTGACCAGACCATTTTTCAATTATTATTATTATTTTTTTTGCCCTTTCTTTTTTTGTAATTTGATGCTGTTTATATCGCTCCTTTTTAGGGACTGGGATTTGTAATAGTGCACTGTCTCTGCTTATATACTATAACATGTATTAGCTATGTACAAATTCTCTCTTATAACATTTCCAATATATCACTAAATTATATATCGCAAATAAGTTCATTTAATGCTTAGTTATTGTTATAATCAAATTTCCCTTATAATTTTTTCAATATATTATTAAATTATATATTGCAAATAAGATCATTCAATGTTTAGTTACAGCCCCTTAAATGCCCCCTTCATTTGCATAAGCATCAGTATATTAAGCAATAAGGGTGCACTACTCTTTAGAGCTTGAAAAAGGCCAGTCATGGGTGAAACGCGTTGCTCTATTCATGCTGTTATTGTCCCATTCGGGCATCCGTAGTCCTAGAGGTCCAGTGGAGATCGGAATCTCTAGCCAGATTGTTAACGGGACTATTACTCTAAAGAAAGACAAGAAACTACTCTCGGTGTAAGTAAGAATTATACACCTTAGGTGTTTAGGTCACACCCGCTGGAATTCCAATCTCCTATCCTGACATGGACATTTAACCTTTAAACTTATGTAATTTATTTTTAACTGTTTTTAACTGTTTTTAACTGGATGCTATACTTTACCAGCTTTTTTGTTCTTATGTTGCACATTTGTTTCATATTAAATATTACCTTGCTCCAATTTATATTTATATGTAATATCTCTTATTTTTTGTCATATGATGTCCTATAAGCTGTATTTTTTATAGCGCTATGGTATACTTTCCCTTTGTTTTATGAGGGTATTTTGTAGTTATGAATATTTTACATTCAAATGTTCTTCACAAAGAAGAAAATGTTCTATTTATTTTTAAATATATATTTCTTTATATATCTAATGTATTTTGTGTAAAATATATATGAATATAAATATATATATATGTGTGTGTGTGTATATATGTATATACATGTGTATATATGTGTTTATATGTCTCTATATGTATGCACATATAAACACACAAATACACATGTATAGTTGTATAGACATATATAAATACATACCCACCTATATCTATGTATATATCAATTTAAGCACTTTCCTTTAAAAAATCTTTGTCATATACCATATACCTTTTAACCTTTGTACCTATTTTAATATTTGTATTAAAATTTATATGGTTGAAGCACTCTATTTTAATGTATTTATGTAGTGTTTAGCTTTAACTTTTTTTAAGCCCTATCCCTTTAAGCATGTTCATTAGTCGTGCTAACCCAATGAGCACAAACTTAGTTTGCGATTGTGTGTTTGTGTTTTCTTTAAACTTGTAATATGCTCGCAAGCTAATGTGCAATATTTCAGGGCTATTTGCAAATGGTCTATTATCTTGCACAGACGTTAAATACTCTGATATGGACACAGGGGAGATTCTACAGATGTATTAGCATACAAGGGTATTGAATTATTTAAGCTCTATTCATCCCTATTGGAGAAGCTGTATACAGGGAACTGGGCAGACATTTACATATGTATAGGTGTTGACTATGTGATATCCTGAACAGAGAAGGGGTTCTGTAAGAAAAGTCACTTCAGGATAACAACATCTACAAATGGTGTGTTTTTTTAATTTAAATTCTTTTTTATTGAATGAATTCAATATACAACCCACATCGTAGTCATAAATCAGACAGGCATATGAACATTTAGGATGTTATAAGGAAGCATAGATCCAAACAATTTTATAACACATGTTAACACAGAAAAGAAAAACAAGATCTGTCCATAAAATAGAGAGGATAAGGTAGAGGGGAGTGTCCAGTCTTGGGATAAAATTAACTTACAAAAAAGGGAATAAAATTAAATAAATAAATATACTAGTCTCTAACATGACCTAGCCAAGTCTATATGTCCTCTTATATTCATCCCAAGTAGCTTATATCATTATAAAACTATCCGTGTTACCTTTCTTATAAAGGGAATACTCTTCTAATTCTAGGAGTTCAGATACCTTAGCTCTCCACATTCCTAAAGTAGGAACCTCTCTTGCTCTCCAGTGTTTGGCAATCAGAATTTTAACACTATTGGTAAATATGCGGAATAAAGGAAGAAGGGATTTAAGCGGCAATTTAACAGATTTGTTTAACAGCCAAATAAGGGGGATCTGGGGGCAGGTGCACTTGGAATATCTTTTCTGTTTCTTCAATTACTTCATACCAAAAATGGTTTAATTGTGAGCACCACCACCACATGTGTCCCATGCCACTTCCCACATGGCCGCATCTCCAGCATTTATTATTAGTGTTAGGGTATAGCCGGTGCATCCTCCGTGGGGTTAAATACCAGCAATGTAATATTTTATAGTTGGTTTCTAGAATGGATGCTGAGGTGGAGGATTTTTTGGTATTAAGGAATATGTTAGTTGCAGTTTGTGGGAGTATAATTATACCTAGTTCCCTCTCCCACATCTCTATTGAATACGGTAGATTTCCAGGGGAAGGTTGGGTTAAAATTTTGTAGATAGTGGAGAGAGAGTGTTTCAATGGCGAGTCTAGGAGGTATAGTTTCTCAATATTAGTTGGAGGGCGGGTCATATTATTTGTGAATTTGTGTGTGGATATGTAATTTTGGAGTCTTCTATAGGAGAACCAGTTACGTGCCCATTCATGTCCTTTATCTATCAGTTGGTCTTGGGAGCATATAGAGTCATTAGTAGTCATATTATGTAAAATTATGTCTTCCTCAGTGGTGGTATAGAGTTGTGGTTTCGTCAAGAGATTTAAAGAAAAGTCAGGGTTATGTCTAAGTGAAGTCAAGGGGCCTGGATTTGAGGATAAACAGGGGTGGTGGTGGGAGGCCGAGTCCCATAATATAAATGTCTCTTTTGTGATTGGGTTAGGTAGCATTTTCAAGTTTCTAGAGAAGTTAGGGCTCCAGCAAAAGGAAGCTAGTGGGAAGTCAGGGTTTAGCTGTTTCTCAAGTCGAACCCATCTCCTCTGTCCGTCCGCCACCCTCCAGTCTAAAATTCTTTGTAGAGACACAGACATTCTGTATCTCTCCAGGTCAGGTAGTCCCAAACCGCCATGCTCACGAGGTAGCAACATGGTGGTTTTGTTTATTCTAGGTGGGATTTTTTTCCACACAAAGGTGTTAATTAAATTCTGTACCTGGGGCAGGTACGAAGGAGGCAGAGGTATCGGCACCGCTCCTATGATGTATAGAAGTCTTGGGAAAATATTCATTTTTATGGTATTGATTCTGCCCCACCAGGAGAGTTTTTTTGAGCCCCAAGAAGAGAGGTCTCGCATTATTGCATTTTTGATAGGGATATAATTAGTCTGGAATAAGTCATCTGTGGATTTAGGGAGGTAAACCCCTAGATATTTAAGTGCTTCTGGGCACCATTTTAAGGGGCAACTAATCTTTATTCGATTTATAGAGTGTTCAGGGAGACCCAACACTAGAATTTCAGATTTGTTCTGATTGATAAGGAAGTCTGTGAGTTTATTAAAGGTAGAAAGTTCAGATAATAGAGGGGGATAGATGTCTCTGGCTCAGTGAGGGAAAACAAAATGTCGTCGGCAAACACGGACACCTTATACTCTTCTCCCCCCACCGTGACACCCCGAATTGTGGGCGAATTTCTAATCTTAGAGGCTAAGGTCTCAATAAATAGGGCAAATAGTAGGGGGGAAAGGGGACAGCCTTGACGTGTTCCGTTTTTAATATCGATTGGAGTGGATAGGAAGCCATTTACTGATATACGGGCACTCGGCGAGGAATATAGGGCAAATATCCGCTTTAATATAATTGAGCCAAGGCCAAAAGCTTGCAGGGTAGCTCTTAAGTAAGACCAGTTGACCCGGTCAAAAGCTTTTTCAGCATCTGTGGATATAAATGTGGTAGGAATCTTTTTGTGTGAAGCATGCCAGATTAGATGTATATTGCGAACCGTATTATCCCTTGCCTCTCGACCCGGGACAAATCCAACTTGGTCTTTATGTATAAGGGCAGGAAGAAGGCAATTGAGGCGAGTTGCAATTAGTTTAGAAAAAATCTTAAGGTCTACATTAATTAGTGAGATGGGGCGGTAATTGGTTACTAGGTCAGGTGATTTGTTAGGTTTGGGGATAACGGAGATATGTGCCTGAAGTGAGGACTGAGAGAATGCTCCTAGCTCATCTATGCTATGGAAGTATCTAAGTAGATATGGGGATAGGATTTCTTTAAATTGTGTGTAATACGAATTACTGAAACCATCAGGTCCAGGAGCTTTACCCGACGGGAGTGAAGAGATGGCGTTAAGTAGTTCCTCATCTGAGAATGGGCCATCCAATTCATCCTTTTGTTCTACAGACAATTTGGGGAGGTTGATACCGTTAAGGTAAGTTGTTATATCTGTGGGGAGGGGGTCAGCCGAACCTCGTCTTATATTGTAAAGGGTGTCATAGTAGTCCCTAAAGGCTTGTGTGATATCTTTAGAGGAGGACTTTCTAGAACCGCCAGGGCCATAGATTCCCATTATATGTTTTTTATTTGTACGTTTCTTGAGCTGGCGGGCCAGCATCCTACCATGCTTGTTAGCCCCTTCGTAATAAACTTTCTAAAGATATAGGGCTTTGGTCTTGGCCTCGTTGCCCAAAAACACATGAAGCTGGTCTCTTTTGTGGGTGATGCTATCCATAAGGGATGTATTTGTAGGGTGTAGTTTGTGTAGGTCTTGTAATATGTCAATATCAACTAGAAGGGAGTTAAGGTATACATTCTGTTGTTTCCTTCTTGCTGCCCCAGTGCAATTAGCTCCCCACGGAGGACACATTTGTGAGCATTCCATATATGATGTATGTCAACCTCGGGAGTGTCATTCCTTTGAAAATAGTCAATTAGAGCCTTTTGTATCTGTATGAATGACTGGGGGTCTCTGAGGAGGGATTCGTCAAACCTCCATTTAGAGGTGGAGGGGTCAATGGGACGCCAGTGGAGCTGGCAGCTAATAATGGCGTGATCTGACCATGTTATAGGGTTTATATTGGTTTGGGCGATAGAGGATAAACTGGAGACATCGGCAAATATGTAATCTATTCTGGTATATAGTTGGTGGGGTTGGAGTAAAATGTGAAATCTCTGTCGTGGGGGTGTTGGATGCGCCAAGTGTCGTGTACTGCCAAATGTGAAAGAGAATGTTTGATTTGCTTTAGTGTCTTATGTGGTGTGGAGAACGAGCCAGTCGAACAATCTAGCACTGGATCGAATGCCAAATTGAAGTTGCCACCTAAGATTAGGCTGCCCTTAGCGACTTCTAAGATTTTGTTACTAAGGTGGTGGAAGAAGGGGGTGGGGTTTACATTCGGGGCATATAAGTTTACTAATGTCACAGGTTTATGATAAAGATGTCCCACCAGTATCAAATATCTCCCTTCTCTATCCTTGTGGAAAGAAGACACGACAAAAGGTAGATTTTTGTTAATCAGGATCCCAACCCCGTTATGTTTAGTAGTATTAGAGGAAAAAAAACCCTGGCCAAATCTTTGGAAACTATTTTTAGGTTCATATCCCCTTTTAAAATGTGTCTCCTGGATAAAAAGAATGTCACCCTTGTGTCTCTTATAGTCTCTTAAAGCTAGTGACCGCTTCTGGGGACTATTAAGACCTTTGGTATTATG
Source organism: Bombina bombina (assembly GCF_027579735.1). Taxonomy (NCBI): domain Eukaryota; kingdom Metazoa; phylum Chordata; class Amphibia; order Anura; family Bombinatoridae; genus Bombina; species Bombina bombina. The sequence continues at coordinate 516,056,499 of NC_069502.1, forward strand.
AGATAGAATGGTCATTTTAGTCAGTGAGTTATCCATTGACTTGAAAGTTGAAGAGCGCGACTAATGTATAAGGGCTAATAAAGATTTTACCTTGAAATAAGGATGGGGCTCCCGAGACTGGACGGGAAGGGTAAAGGGGAGGGAGAACTAAAAGAAAAAAATGATAAGCATGAACTGACAGTTGAGTAAAGGCATAGTTACATACCAAAAACAAGAAAAACAACAAAACAGCAATAACTATTGTATTAAGTGTACGAGTCAACTTGCAATACACCATACAATACAAAGGGGGGGGGGAAGAGTATCATCTATCATACTCTTAGGTTATATTGTAAACAATTTGTATCCAGAATAAAGGGTTAAACACATAAAATGTTAATCAGTGGTCACAGAATATATATGGAACCTGCTAAGAAAAAAAAAAAGGGGGGGGGGAAAGAAAAAATCTAGAGGCCAAAAGAGAGGGCCCCACTAGGGGGGACTACTCAACCGGACCACCTAGGTTGTGTGCTGAACTGGGGCTAACTGGAACTATTATATCCTCAATCTGGGCAAAGGGGAGCCATATGTTGCATTTGTGAGCAAGGGTAAATAAATCATTGTAAGGCATTATTTCACAAAACATATCATGGTATATGGAGAAACTGTAAACATGTTAAACAATGAACACAATTTTATCTAAACAGATCTTAAGAATACAGGTTTTTGCTTCTTCCCTGGCAATGTGTGTGAAAAAAGGGAGCACCGTATAAACCTAGAAATGTAAATTAAATTCAACACGACCTTAACATTGGTCAACATATTGTAGGATAGGGTATGTTTCTTGCCCAACTTTTACATCTGTGGTTTTGGCACATTGTTTCTGTGTCTTTGGACATTGTGGGTAAGTTCAAGTGCACAGTATTTTAGTGAATTGTATAGTAGCGTATTGAGAGACAATTAACATAATACTTAATTAGCAAGCACAATAATAAGCATAACATGCCATTCAGGGAAGGAATGGTGACATTCCACTCTAAAAAGTGTGTCCAGGTAAGTAGCAAAGGTAATACTTCAGAAAGGCAAATCAGTTCCAAAACAATATGATGAAGAGCAATACATTACCAAGGCGGGTCAAACCCACTTTTATCCACCAAGGCTGGAGCAGAAGAGGTAGAGGAGAAAGTTAGTGTCCCGCCAGTTGTTAATTGGTAACTCAAAACTGTGGCCACACAGGGAGCAAAAATCGAGGGCCAGGCTTAGTATAGAAGAAAAAAGAGAATCAAAGTAGAAGTAGTAGATCATGGGGGAGGCACTTCGCCTCTTGTTGTTAGTTTGTCCACTTTTCTTCTTTTTGGCTGGACTCTCTGCCACTTTGGCCTCCGCTCCAATGGGCGTGGGGGTTCAGGCTCTGCAGGGCCAGGAGGCATCAAGATGTTGTCTTCATTGGGAGACCGGAATTGAATATTTAAGGATCTGGAGAGGTTGTCGAGGTCATTAAAGTCCTTGTAGACTACTTGTGAGCCATTATGATTTATTATAAGGCTAAAAGGAAAACCCCAGCGGTACCTCATACCATGATCTTGGAGGGTACTTGTTATGAACTTGACTTCCTTGTGCCTCTGAATTGTCAAGGGGCTGAGGTCTTAATAGATCTGGAGCGTATGACCTTGATATGATATTGATTGTCTTGTCCTGGCAGCCTGCCAAATGGTGTCCTTAGAGGTGAAGCGCAAGAATCTGACAATAACATCACGCGGTGGCAGCGGAGGCCTGGGGAGGGGGCGCAATGCCCTATGGGCCCTATCGATATCTTCTGGCTGCAGCGGTGAAGAAGTAGGGGATAGAAACTAAAAAAGGCCCACAATGTAGGTTTTAAGTTGTTCCTGGGGTATCTCTTCTGGAATGCCACGAAATCTCAAATTGTTTCTGCGGCCCCGATTATCCAGGTCCTCCACTTTGTCCTGGAGAGACTGCACCATGGAGTCCTGGATTGAGATTTATTGTGTGTTAGCACTGACTAAGTTGTTAAGGGTTTCTTGGCCTTCCTCCAGGCATTCCATTCGAGCTCCCATCTCATTAAGATCCCTCTTTAGATCCCTCATCTCCTCTTTAATGAAAGATTTCAATGACTCTAGATCCGATTTAGATGGGAGAGAAGCAAGTCTCACCTGTATGGCTTGCAGTGGATCCTGTTGTGAGCCTATATCCCCTGATGGAGGTGGAGGGTTTGCCGGGTCCGGCAGTCCCCCATGAGCCATGGGAGTAGCTTCAGCAGAGTGGAAAAATGAGGACACAGATGGGGTCTGTGACGGGTTTTTTACAGGTTTATCTGACTTATGTCCTTTCTTGGGGGTCATCATGGATCTGTGTCCCAGCCAGTGGGGCCCTGACAAAAGTGATACAATTTAGAAAGCAGGGATGCAATGTGAGTAATGTGGTTTAGAAACTGTTTCAGAAGGCCATTTAGGCAGCTTAATTTATCTGCATATGATAGTGCTGCTAAAATGGGTCAGTGTCCAGGTCTTATTATTACATCTAAGGGTGGATTCCTGGGTCGCTAGGTGAGCAGTTATGTTGTGGCCCCAGTAATATTGTATGAGGATTAGGCTAGGTGGAGTATACAATAAATATTGAATTGTGCCTGCGCTTCAAAAAAGTTGCGCCTCTAACCAAGCTCGTTTGCTGAAGGCCCTCTAGTATGTCCCACTTGTTGATCGAAGCACTTGTATAGATGTGCCGGCGTGGGGAGAGATGTCTCTCAGTGTGCTAAGAAAGCCGCTGTAGAGGTGTCTATTCTCTGTCGGTGTAGCAGCGACACTTGAGCGGAAGTACAAGGCAGACTCTTCACCCACGTGTCGGGCAATCCATGATGGCGTCACCACGTGGGTGAACTGCAAAGTCCGGTGGGCGCTCTCGATCCCGGGCAGCAAGAGAAGGGTAAGTTATATGTGAGTGGTCCGATCCTGGCTGTCTGTGAGAAGGTAGAAGCACGACTGGGGCCACAGGTTAGTTTTCAAAATGCAGAGTAGAATAATTGCAACGGCTCCATTTCCATGCGTGCCTAATGAGTGGTGCAGGGTCTGGAAGCTTCTTGCGGCATATCAGGGCTACAACGTAGGTGACCCACTAAAAGGTTATTCTCCGAAGCTGGTTCTGTCCACTTATGGCTAACTCCTGGACATTTATGAAGGGCTAAGAGTGAAGATTGATACGGAGCTCTGGTATTATGCAGCCATGTTCCTGCACGGCTTGGCTCCGCCCCCACAAATGGTGTGTTTTTAATTGTTAATATTTTGAAGTCACACTCGCACTGTTGTGGTTGTCACTAACAGTACTGGAGTCTTTTAAACCAGGTATTTAAAGGAGATGGCTTAATCACAACTTTCATAGTCTACTATTGTAATTAATTTCCATCAGCACCACTGCTAACACATTTCAATGCATCTTTTAGGTAGTCAAGATGGACAGACTGTGCACTCTCTATTGCTATATAGTAGCTTTGCAACTTTTACAACTATTATTTTAATCAATTTTATTGTTTGTTAAAAGACCATTTCCATTTTAGTGTGAACTGAAAAAACATTGAGACTGTGAGTTTTTGTGCAAAGGATATATTTTTTTTACTAGATATTGACTTTTTTAAACTGGGTAGTCTTTAGCGGTAACAGGAAGGAAATCCAGCGGAATGGCAGTTCAAGGATAAACCAATAAAAGAACCGAAAACAGACAGGAATCAGGAACAAAGGAAAACCAGTAATATAACAGTTCAAGGATAAACCAATAGAGTGGTCAGGCAGGCAGAGTTCGGTACCAGTGTGGCAATCCAATAGTTCAAGGGTTTAACAGGCAGAGTGGTCAGACAGGCAGAGTTCCGCAACAGTATGGCAATCCAGTACTTTAGGGGTTAACCAAGCAGAGTAGTCAGACAGGCAGAATTTAGTAATATTATGGCAATCCAGTTCTTTAGGGGTTAAGCAAGCAGAGTAGCCAGACAGGCAGAGTTCAGTAACGTTATGGCAATCCAGTTATTTAGGGGTTAAGCAAGCAGAGTAGTCAGACAGGATGAGTTCAGTAACGTTATGGCAATCCAGTTATTTAGGGGTTAAGCAAGCAGAGTAGTCAGACAGGCAGAGTTCAGTAATGTTATGGCAATCCAGTTATTTAGGGGTTAAGCAATCAGAGTAGTCAGACAGGCAGAATTCAATAACGTTATGGCAATACAGTTCTTTAGGGGTTAGGCAAGCAGAGTGGTCAGACAGACAGAGTTCAGTAATGTTATGGCAATCCAGTTCTTTAGAGGTTAAGCAAGCAGAGTAGTCAGTCAGGCAGAGTTCAGTAACGTTATGGCAATCCAGTTCTTTAGGGGTTAAGCAAGCAGAGTAGTAAGACAGGCAGAATTCAGTAACGTTATGGCAATCCAGTTCTTTAGGGGTTAAGCAAGCAGAGTAGTCAGACAGGCAGAATTCAGTAACGTTATGGCAATCCAGTTCTTCAGGGGTTAAGCAAGCAGAGTAGTCAGACAGGCAGAGTTCAGTAACGCTATGGCAATCCAATTCTTTAGGGGTTAAGCAAGCAGAGTAGTCAGACAGGCAGAATTCAGTAACGTTATGGCAATACAGTTGTTTAGGGGCTAAGCAAGCAGAGTAGTCAGTCAGGCAGAGTTCAGTAATGTTATGGCAATCCAGTTCTTTAAGGGTTAAGCAAGCAGAGTAGTCAGACAGGCAGAATTCAGTAACGTTATGGCAATCCAGTTCTTTAGGGGTTAAGCAAGCAGAGTAGTCAGACAGGCAGAGTTCAGTAACGTTATGGCAATCCAGTTATTTAGGGGTTAAGCAAGCAGAGTAGTCAGACAGGCAGAGTTCAGTAACGTAATAACAGTCCAGCATATACAGAAACACCTATACTTGGGCAGTGATAGGTAGAAAGTGAGCAACTTACATAGGCTCAGGATTCGCGCCACAGGAGATCCTGACCGGCTCCAGAGGAAAAGAGACGTGCGGCGATGATGTCAGCGCCACACGCACACAGGAGAATTCTTTCCTGGCAAAGGACAGAGCAGCAAGTGCCGCGCCCCTGGCAACAGCCAGGGCAGCGTGACACTATCTTCCTAAGAGGCCCTTAAATTAGATTGTGCCTTCATGAATGTGTTTTTATAGGGGGCGCCCCTCCATGCACGTGTCCAAACTATTTCCCTAGAGTGCTTTTAAAAGTATTTGCGCCTGCATTACTGAACTCAAGGTCATAAATGCTTGCTTCAGTTTACAATTCAGTTAAGTAGGTGCAGGGACTTTGAAAATGCACTTTTGGGACTGTGGACAGTGCGAGTTTGACATACAATCAAATAAGCAACTTTCTAATTCACTCCTATTATCAATTTTTCTATGTTCTCTTGGTATCTTTATTTGAAAAAGCAGGAATGTAAGCTTACGAGCATGCCCATTTTTGGTTCAGCACCCTGGGTAGCGTTTGCTGATTGGTGGCTACATTTAGATCGGCTGGCTCGTAAGCTTACATTCCTGCGTTTTCAAATAAAGATACCAAGGGAATGAAGAAAAATTGATAATAGGAGTAAATAATAAAGCTGCTTAAAATTGAATGTTCTATCTGAATCATGAAAGAAAATATTTGGGTTCAGTATCCCTTTAATAACTAGCATCCATACTGCAATAAACAAATGCATTATGTTTTGTTGTTTTTAAACTGTGATTAATGTAATAGACATCTACAGTAATAGAGAAGTATATATGTGAAGGACTAGGGCAACTGATATATTAAAATTTTGGGTTATAAGTGTTGAGACCAAAATGTGACCAAATTTCTTTGTAGATAGGTCCCAAGAAATTGCACTTCATGTTATTTTAGGGAAGAGCAAAGGGAATTCTGTTGCTGCATGAAAATTGTGCACACATTTTTTGGCCTTGTTGTGACTTCTTTCAGTATACCTTCAGTGACTAGGTGTAAAATCATTACGCCAGACATGAGGTAGAGATATCCTGAGTGTAGATAAATTCAACATAAATGATCCATCTTATTAAGTTACTAGCCCCTACAGTAGCAGACCTACTCAACAGGGGTCCTGGTGCAAGATATTTTGGGGCCCCAAATGTAACAAAGCAAAAGTAATAAAATACATTTGGCTCTGTATAATGATTTTGAGGATAGGCTAACAGATGGATCTGCTACTTGCACTAATAAAAGGCTTCACTGCATTAGGATTGTATACATTCTGCATACTCCTATGTATACGCTTGCTGTTATGGGCCCCCTACAGCTCTTGGGCCCTGGTGCCACTGCACCTGCTGCACCAATGGTAGTTCCACCCCTGAGCCTCTACATTTTATAGGCACCAGAGTTTGCCTTACATTATGAGGATTCCCTCCAGAACTCCCTAGCGTAAAAAACTTCACAAGTGAAACCCCTCTCAACAAAACAGACTCTCACAGGCTTCCTTTGGCAATTTACTCCCAACATTCAAGATTCTCTACCACTATTAACTAAATGCCACCTGGACCAATTCACCTCTATAATCCTAAACTAGAACTCCCGCCCTCAGTAAATGTATCTATATCAGCTTTTGATCTCCCACATAACTAACACACTACCCTCTAAATTTAGCCTCCATAATAAGTCTTAAGCACATTGGAATTACCAGTGCACTGGATATCCTACTAAAATTAACCTGAACCATGTCAGAATCCCTCTGCAATTACTGTAACCCTAAACATCACTGCACCCCCAAAAGCAAATACATTTAATAGTGCCAAACTTGCTTTTCCTGAGTTAACCATGTCACCTGGTTATCTTGCAAACCTTGTCCCCATTACAGTTATCTTAAGCCCTCCTAGCACTATTATCCTTGGCAATCCATCACTGTTAAACTTTGAGCACAACATCCAAGGGATCCAAAATCCATACAATCCAAGGAAAAGCCTTTAAAATGATTCTCATGGAATATAATAATAAATCTAACATCTCCTTAAACTTATTCCTGGTTATATTGCTAACCATCATCTACCTCTTCCAGCCACAGCAACAAAATTGCAATCATTTCCCTCCTCTGTTAATCTGCTCATTGTTAGAATTCAGCTCTTTACTCTTCTGATTGGTCAATCAAGAGATGCCTTGAGTGCTAAGAGGTTCTGGCAGGAAGAGGTTACTAATGGTGGGGGAAGAGATAAAGAGGCTATGATTAAGGTGACAGCACTGCGGAATCTGTTGGCACTCTACAAAATACTGATAATAATAATAATAATAATAATAATAATAATAATTAAAATGTGAGTGGCTGAGTTTAATAGCAGAAGGTCTAATTGTGTCCCATGTCTGGCTCAGTTAGCATCAATTGCTTTGCAGGAAGGTTGACTTTAATATTAAACGCCACTATTATGATCAGCTATAAGATATTGCAGCTATTCACTGAAACTCAAGAAGTGTCACTATGGGATGGTAAAGCAACAAAAAATTATTCTGCTATTAAAACTATGCTGTTTTAACATTTTTAATAGTAGCTCAATTTTTTGCAGCTCAATGAAGATTGTGCCATGAGTTCTTGCAGATTCCTTTTAAAAATAAATATATATATATCAATTATTGTAGTAGAAGTTATTTATATTATTTAGTCATTTTCTCAATAATTGGCAAATATCAGGATGTAAGTTATTAGATGGTTTCATTCTGCATAATATTTTTTGAATGTTACTGGTAGGACATCAAAGATAGTAATGAACTTTAACTGAGTCTTGGAACTGATGATTTATGGCAATACAATGAGGATTTAGCAAAGATGTTTTAGCTGACCTAATATGTTACTTTCTTAAAAAACTGCTTAACTTCTCTTACAATGATCTATTACCTCTATAAACACCATGTACACTTTGCAATTGTGCTGCTCTTAGAAATGCTGATACATAACCCTCTGTAATTGATTTCAACATTTTAAGAAGTACACTAAAAAGATTTAGAAACCTATAAATTGAATTTCATGACTTGTTCTATTTTTGAGAAAATACGTTACATTATATTTGCTACTCCCTGCGCAATTTACAAAACAACTTAAAAGCAAGAAGAACTGCAAACTTTACTGATGTATAACTAATTTACAAACTGGAGCATAATGCACCCATAAAACAAAGAGAAACACTTAAATAGAGTGCTGGTGGTTCTATATGGTAGCAAACTTATAGCACTCCCATGGCTGAAATCTTATTGAGTTATGGAAGTGATGTCTTAAAGCTAATGCATCAATTCCATGCAGATTTGTATAAGCTAAATCTGGCTTTATGAGAAATAGTACATTTTGGGCTAGATTACAAGTGGAGCGCTAAATTATCCAGCACCCGTTTGCGGGCGCACAATATATAACCAGCCATTACAAGTGGCTTGTTATGGCTAGTGCGAGCTGGCAGTAGCAATTAGCGCTCAGAAAATTAACCAGAGATCCGATCTCTGGCTAATTTTCTGAAAGTGCCCTCAAAATAGAGGGCATTATAGTGTTTTTTTACTTAAACAAACTGTAGTATTTTTTAAAATAAAAAACAACTGCACTAGGCAGTTTTTGGGGTCTAAAGTTGGTGGGAGTGGGTCGTTTGGAAAAAAAGAGCACTGAAATGTGCCTTTACAATGCGGTCTATGGGAACTGTGTGCTCCCGGTAAATATATATGTATATACACATAAATATATATGTATATAGTCTTATACATATATACAGTATTTAAACTTTGCTGACATTGCTGCGCTACTTACCCCCTTTGCTGCACAAAGTCCTGATGCCGTCTCTTACGGCATCAGAACAAGGCTCACATTGCAGCCTATGGAAGTGTGCTCTTGTGAGCACAATGCTTCCACGTTCGCATTGCTGTTAACTTATAATACCAGCGCACATTAGCGTGCACTAGTATTACACAGTGGAGCTCAAATACTGCTTTCATATATGCAATATTTAGTTCTCCACTTGTAATCTGGCCCTTTGTATTTGTATATACATAGATATATATGTATATATATTCATATATATATATATGTGTATATATATATATATATATATATATATATACTGGGGAATATTTATCAAGGTCTGGCGGACCTGATCCGACACTGCGGATCAGGTCCACCAGACTTCGCTGAATAAGGCGAGCAATACGCTCGCCATATTCAGCATTGCACCAGCAGGGGGTTGTCAATCGACCCGATCGTACTCGATCGGGTTGTATTGAGGCGATGTGTGTCCGCCTGCTCAGAGCAGGCGGACAGGTTATGGAGCAGCGGTCTTTGTGACCGCTGCTTCATAACTGCTGTTTCTCTGGCGAGTCTGAAGACTTGCCAGAAACAGGGGCCATCAAGCTCCATACGGAGCTTGTTAAATAGAGTCCACTGTGTGTGTATATATATATTTATTTATTTATTTAACGCTGCACAGTCCTTCAGCCTCTAGCCAGTGCTCTTGCTCAGCATGTTTTGGTTTTGTTTTGGTTTTTTTTAAGGCTGGAAATGATGCAATCAATTTTAGAATTCATTGTTCATGATATAGAAGTGCACTTTAAGATGTTTGAGAGTCTTAAGGCTTACCATTTCTGCGCACAGTTCTAAATGTAGGCAATACAGTGACAAATTCCGATTATCCTAGCTTTGTGAAGGAATAATCTAGATTTTATTAAAGAAACAGAGACAAGTATTTTGCTTTCCTTCTCTTTTACTACCAATGCAGCTTTTCATAGACAATAAGACATATTACAGGGAAATAACAATAAAATCAAAGAACCAGATAACAGTGAAGAACAAGTATTCAAATGAGCAGATGAAATCAACCAATGAGCAGTGTCGTAATGCTCATATACAGTCCAAATAGTCCTTAATACTCCTCTTTTTTATTTGATGCAAACTCAATGAAGATTCAACAGGAAAGGAAACATCAGGATTAAGGATCCACCAATCAAGAAACTGGAAAAAACATAGATGAGTCAAAAGAATATTTTGTATAATAGAGACTCCTATTTTGCTAGTTTAAAGCAAAATTATTAAAGTATTAAAGAAGAAGCAGCATGAGAAATAGGTTTGAAATAGAACTGATTGAAAGTAGAGTCTGGAGACCTGTCAGCAGCAGAATGGATATCTTGAAGAGAGGAAGATTTCAAGAATGCTAGCTTCTCGAATAGAATGAGTGGTAAAATAATCATCCACACTAGATAGAAGAAGGATCCATTTAACTCATCTGGCAATGGAAGTAGAAGAAATGGGTTTGAAAGGGGAAACAAAAGAAATTAAGATTTGAGGAGATGAAGAAGTTCTGGTTTCATATTCTCTGAGACAGGAGGCCACACATAGATTGGGATGATTAGTAAAAAATGGATAAAAGATTGATTTTGAGAGACATTTAGTTCTGCGAGAACGTAAGAAGGTGACACCAAAGGGGGAAAACATTTCGGAATTTGTATCGGTAGCTTTTACATCAGAAACTCTGCAAAAGGATAAGAGACAGAGAAGAGTGGCTAATTTAGCAGAGAGTTGTTTAAGAGAAAGATCAGAATTGGAGGGCCAATTTTTAAGGAAAAAAATGACAAGATCTACATCCAAGAAAAAGGAATATCTAGGAGCAGGGGGATTTTTTAATCTGATGGCTTTTAATAAATGACAAATATGAGGGTGACGACCAATTGGAATAAGATTGAAGAAGTCATGAGAGGCAGAAATGGCAGAACGAGACAAATTAATGGATCTATAAGTGAGACCATTATCAAAAGGGAAGAAAGATAATTCATTACTTCAGGAAGAGGGGCTGAAATGGGATCCAGGTGTCTTCATGAACACCGGCTAAACCATTTAGACAAAGCTGAGAGAAAAGCTTTTTTGGTATCTGCAGCCAAGGACCTTTCCAAAAGTCCTTTGGAGAGAGGGATACCAGGATCAAGTCAGCCAAAGGGGAGTTATTAGTAGAATGGAATTTTCATTTCTGCAAAGATGAGCAAGAGTCCTGGGGATCATGGAAAAGGGGGTAAAAGCATAAGCGTTTTTGAGCAGGCCAAGGTTGAAGGAAGGCGTCTACAACTGCTGCTTCTGGATCTGGCACCATTTGAAAAAAGGTTTCATCTGATAATCGGATCTGGAGGCAAACAGATCTATAGTGAAGGGACCTCTCAGGGAAAGGAAAATGTTGGGAAGTAATTTCCAATCGCTGGAGTCTTGAAGATAGCGGGATCCCCAATCCGCTGCTGAATTGTAAAGACCTGGAATGTACTCGACTTGAATGGAAATGTTGTTCTGTAAGCAGTGATGAACAAAATCTTTAGTGATCTCTGAAAGAGTTTTTAATTTGGTACCTCCCAATTTGTTCAGGTATCTCATGGCGGAAATGTTGTCCATGCGAAGGATTACAGAAATAGATTGCAAAGGAACACACAAGTAATTCCTTGCAATTGATGTGAAGAAGTCTCTCTGCATTTTTCCATTTGCCACCCCATCCACAGTTGCTTGCATCTGCTTCTATAATTAGTTCTGGAGAGTTCCTGAAAATTGCTCTACTAACCACCAAAGTAATTCCTGACAAGCTTCTTGAGAAAGAGAAATGGGGTGAGCATATGAGAGACCCTTTTGAAGAAAATACATTTTGAGGCATTGAGGGGCCCAATAATGAAGGAGGGCTGGAAATATAGCTTGGATAGAGGATGAGAGAAGACCAATAATGCGATCTAAGAGTCTTAGAGGGAAAGAAGATTTCTTTACGACAGATAAGATCTCCTTTTATATTGCAGATATTTTTTCTTGAGGGTAGAAGAGAGGGTGTCTATTTGAAAACCCAGGAAAATTAGATTCTGAGTGGGAACTAGGATGGATTTTTGCTTGTTTATTAAAGATCCAAGTTTCTCTAAAAGAGGGATAGTTAAATTCAGATGAGAGGACAGAGTATGTTGATCCTGATTCATAATCAGAATGTCATCCAGATAAATTATAAGATGCACACCCCTGAATCTGAGCCAGGCAACGACCGCTTTTAAGATTTTTGTGAATATCCAAGGAGTGGAGGATAGTCTGAAAGGAAGACAAGTGAACTGCCAAAGGATGTTGTTCCAATAAAAACTGAGATATTTCTTGTGAGAGGAAGGGATGGGAACAGTTAGGTAAGCATCTGTAAAATCGAGACGAACCAACCAGTCTCGATCTAGAAGACAATCTCTTAGAAGATGAATGCCCTCCATCTTGAAATGTTGGTACAGAACAAAGGCATTCAGGGTCTGGAGATTGATAACGGGATGAAATTGCCCATTTTTCTTTTTTACAAGGAAAATGTTGCTTAAGAACTGTCTCCATCCAAAATGATGAGTTCTATAGCCTGTTCTGAGGCTAGAAAAAAAATCTCTGAGTCAATGGCGAGCTTGTCTTGCTTTGAGAACTGGGAGGATAATGTTGGATAGGGGGAGATGTGAAATCTATTAAGACCCCAGCAACTGTTTGGAGAACCCATGGATCTGAGGTGATAAGATGCCAATTTGTTAGGAAACAGGCAAGCCTGACACCTATTTTTTGAGAGGAAAAAAGGGAAAATTGGGTAGAAAAGGAATTACCTTGGGGATTTCTGGAACGTCCTCTTGTACGGAAAGATCTTGAAGACCAAGGACGGCTTCTTGAAGGAATGAAAGTAGGGTTTTGTGTTTAGTATTGGTTGGAATAATAATATTGGGACCTGGTGTTATAGTTATTATAGGAAGACCAGCCGGGAAAGCAGCCCCTTCTTTTCCCGGCCCTGTCAAAAACACTGGATTATGTGTAAAGTGACTTTTTTATAGTGGATTTGTTTTTTTATAAAGTATTGAAAGTTTTAGCACAGTTATTCATTTTAAAAAGGTAAGTATCTGCAAAAAATAGGCCATTTGGATCTGAGGAACATTGGGAGGAAGCAAAGTCTGACAATTTGGGGTCTAATCTGGGTATTATATTGCATCTTCTTTCAGCAACTATGGCTTCATTAGCATTACCTAAAAAGGCAATAGATCTTAAAGTCCACTCTCTGATAACATATGGGTCAAGAGAAGAGTTAGAGGCAATAGCTTCTTCAGAGAGATCAATTTTTTTTTTGCGATAGGGCCAGTCGTATCCAGGAGTTTATCCTGGCAAGATCTTAGTAATCTATCTGAACCTTTTTAAAGATTGGCTCCTTGAGAACCTAAAAACTTTAGAATGTAAGTATCAGTTTCAGGGGTAAAGGTGGAATTACTAGGGAGGGAGGGACAGGGGCATTCAGCTCTGAGTTTTGATCTGGCTGATTTATTTAAGGAATTTCTTAAGTAATGATCCATAAAATCAGTAATTTCCCTTGAAGGGAACCATTCAGAAGAATGGGAGTGCTGTAGCTCATCAGGTTTAGTAAATGGTTTGTCTACTGAGTCTAGAAAAACTTTCTCTTCATAAGATTTATTTAAGTGGGCCTTTCTACATCTTTTATATGTGAGAAAATCATCAAAATCTAAATCTGATGAAAAATCTTCAGACTGTTTATTATCGTCGTCAAAATCTGAAAAATATTCCTCATCTGAGGAGGAAATGTCATTATATGGGCCCCTATTTAAGAAAGAGCCAGCAGGGGGGTGTCAATCAACCCAATCGTACTCGATCGGATTGATTTCTGCTGATTCCTGTCCGCATGCTCAGAGCAGGCAGACAGGGTTATGGAGCAGCGGTCTTTAGACCGCAGCTCCATAACTTGTGTTTCTGGCGAGTCAGAGGACTCGCCAGAAACACAGGCCCACAAGCTCCCTACGGAGCTTGTTAAATGGGCCCCATGGTCTTTTATGAGCTTTCAAAAGGTCAGAGGTGGATTTCCTTAAAGCGTAGCCTCTGAGGTAAAACAGAGGGTGGGAAAGAAAAAACAGATAGAAAAAGGGCGGGCCTAGAGCGCAAAATTGCGGATCAGAAGGTACAAGGAGAGAACTGAGGAGAAAGGAAGGTAGATCAGTGAAATGACAAAGGGGAAAACTAACCTTGGAAAAGAAAACCGGAAGGTTAGATAAACAAGGGGAAAAGACCCGAAACAGGAAGAAAAAACGGAAATAAAAATAAGCTATAAGTGGAATTTTTTTTTTTTACCTAAAGGGAATAAAATTAGTATATTGCACCAATAAACACAAAAGGGAACATTTTTATTATGAAAATTAAGACAATTAAATAATGCGAAAAATAAAGTACTTATCTTTGTGAGCAGCAAAAATGAAAGATGAGGATTAGGGACTATTTGGACTGTATATGGGCATTACGAGACTGCTTATTGGTTTATTTCATCTGCTGATTTGAATACTTGTTCTTCATTGGCTGTTATTTGGTTCTTTGTTTTTATTGTTATTTACCTGTAATATGTCTTATTGTCTATGAAAAGCTGCATTAGTAGTAAAAGAGAAGGAAAGCAAATTGGAGTCTCTGTGCTTGTAATAAAATCTGAAATGAGGGCCTAGTATAGCTCATAAATTTGGTTGGCTCATCTTCTTACAGAACTACACTAGTAATATTTTCTTGGGTGGCCATATTAGAGGAAGGCATTTCTTTTAGAGGTTTATTGGTCTAGGGTCTAGGTAGTGAGTAGCTTTAGTTATGGGTTTGAGCCTAGGGGTTTGAGGTATTGTGGGGTCTGCATGTGTCTGCAAATGGGTGAGGTGACTGCTAGAGATAGAGGTCTGGGGTTTGGTGTGATGGGCGTGTTCTATTAGTTAAATTTAGTGCAATAGTGGGTTTTTGTCACTTCTGCAGGGGGTAAAAGCAAGGGGGAATGGCAACTTTTGGCTCAGGGTGCAAGTACAATTCAGTGACCCAGATAAAACAACTAACCTGCCCATTGAAATGTTTCATTGATAGATAAAAAAAATATCATAAAGTAAGGCTGTTTATATATATATATATATATATATATAGTATATTTACACTTACTTTCAATTTGTAATACAATGCGTGCAAAGAGACGCAAAAGACCCCTTATCACTCTCATGCTACGCAAAAGACCCCTTATCACTCTCATGCTACGCAAAAGACCCCTTATCACTCTCATGCTACACTCGTAATCTAGAAATGCACGTGGCAAAGGAAATGGATGGGGGAGAGCTATGTTAGGTGTGTTGACTATAGTTTGAAACTAATTTGCATACAGGGAGCGAATTCAGGGGGCAGAGGGCACAAGAAACAGGAGAAGTTCCAATCCCGTCTTGCTAGAGATTTTGCAGCTAGTCATGTATTTAAGATTATTGCAGAAATCAGTCTGTCTCTCACTTCACCAGTTATAAAAACAAGCGGACAACACATTGTACCAGGAATGTTTATCTGGGTATTGAACTACAGCAATAAGACAAGCAAATAAACATGGATACACAGCATGGAGCAGTTACATGTCAATATTCCCAAGCACAAGAGTAAATACATTTTCACAGTGTTGCCAGCCTCGAACCACCACCAGTGCTCAGGTTTGTGGGGAATTTAGAAGAAGTGTGGGGAACATTTAAAAAAAGGTTTACACCGTATATGAAAGCCACAAACACCTCTTCACTCCCAGATGATCAGAAGGTAGCTTTGATTGTAACTGTTGCTGGACCAGAGGCTATAGACATTTACAGACATAAAAGTTTTCAGTTACCAGAAATGCATTGGGAATTCTCAGGGACTGTGACCTAACACTGCACAAAGCTTTCTCAATATGTCAGTCTGCTAAACAGACCTTGATGTAATGCATAAAGACAAAACTCAGGAAGTGGTGAATAAAGTAAGGAAATGTCATCAGAGACAAAAGGAAAGCAAGTTACACCTCTATTAGATAGTGGACAGAGTTAAACACACACGGCTAGATTACGAGTATGGCGATGTAGAAAGGCCCACTTAAATAAATCTTATGAAGAGAAAGTTTTTCTAGGCTCAGTAGACAAACCATTTACTAAACCTGATGAGCTACAGCACCCCCATTCTTCTGAATGGTTCCCTTCAAGGGAAATTACTGATTTTATGGATCATTACTTAAGAAATTCCTTAAATAAATCAGCCAGATCAAAACTCAGAGCTGAATGCCCCCGTCCCTCCCTCCCTAGTAATTCCACCTTTACCCCTGAAATTGATACTTACATTCTAAAGTTTTTAGGTTCTCAAGGAGCCAATCTTTAAAAAGGTTCAGATAGATTACTAAGAGCTTGCCAGGATAAACTCCTGGATACGACTGGCCCTATCGCAAAAAAAAATTGATCTCTCTGAAGAAGCTATTGCCTCTAACTCTTCTCTTGACCCTTATGTTATCAGAGAGTGGACTTTAAGATCTATTGCCTTTTTAGGGTTAAAAATCAGCGTTGAGAGGTCCCAACGCTGCTTTTTTTCTAACGCTGGTGTTACGAGTCTTGCAGGTACAGGTTTACCGCTCACTTTTTTTCCTTGACTCGAACATACCGCAAATCCAGTTACGTAAATTGCGTATCCCATATTTTCAATGGGACTTGCATAACACCGGTATTACGAGTCTTGGAAAAAGTGAGCGGTAGACCCTCACCTGTCAAGACTGGTACCGCATTTAAAAGTCGGTAGTTAAGAGTTTTATGGGCTAACGCTGTAACATAAAACTCTTAACTAAAGTGCTAAAAAGTACACTAACACCCATAAACTACCTATTAACCCCTAAACCGAGCCCCCCCCCCACATCGAAAACACTTTAATACATTTTTAACCCCTAATCTGCCGACCGGACATCGCCGCCACTTTAATAAATATATTAACCCCTAAACCGCCGCCCTCCCACCTCACAAACATTAGTTAAATTTTATTAACCCCTGCCATCCCTAACATCACCGACACCTACCTACATTTATTAACCCCTAATCTGCCGCCCTCAACGTCGCCGCCACTATATTACATGTATTAACCCCTAAAACCTAAGTCTAACCCTAACACCCCCTAACTTAAATATAATTTAAATCAATCTAAATAAAATTACTACAATTAAATAAATTATTCCTATTTAAAACTAAATACTTACCTATAAAATAAACCCTAAGCTAGCTACAATATAACTAATAGTTACATTTAGAGTTTATTTTTATTTCACAGGAAACTTTGTATTTATTTTAACTAGGTACAATATTTATTAAATAGTTATTAGTCTTCATCCTATCCGGGCAGAAGAGGTCCTCCAGATGGCTAGAAGTCTTCATCCAGGCGGCATCTTCTATCTTCATCCATCCAGAGCGGAGCGGGTCAATCTTCAAGACATCCGACGCGGAGCATCCTCTTCCTTCCGAGGACTAACACTAAATGACGGTACCTTTAAGTGACGTCATCCAAGATGGCGTCCCTTCAATTCAGATTGGCTGATAGAATTCTATCAGCCAATCGGAATTAAGGTAGAAAAAATCTAATTGGCTGATGTAATCAGCCAATAGGATTGAGCTTGCATTCTATTGGCTGATTGGAACAGCCAGTAGAATGCAAGCTCAATCCTATTGGCTGATTGGCTCAGCCAATAGGATTTTTTCTACCTTAATTCCGATTGGCTGATAGAATTCTGGTGGTGGTATTGTATTTTTTTTTACAGGCAAAAGAGCTGATTACTTTGGGGCAATGCCCCACAAAAAGCCCTTTTAAGGGCTATTTGTAATTTAGTATAGGGTAGGGATTTTTATTATTTTTTCTTATTTTATTAGGGGGATTAGAGTAGGTGTAATTAGTTTAAAAAAAATTGTAATTATTTTATTATTTTCTGTAATTTAGTGTTTTTTTCCCCCGTAATTTAGATTATTGTATTTAATTGTATTTAATTGTAGTTAGTTTAGGGAATTAATTTAATTATAGTGTAGGTAATTGTAACTTATTTTTATTTTACAGGTCAATTTGTATTTATTTTAGCTAGGTAGCTATTAAATAGTTAATAACTATTTAATAACTATTGTACCTAGTTAAAATAAATACAAAGTTGCCTGTAAAATAAAAATAAACCCTAAGCTAGATACAATGTAACTATTAGTTAAATTGTAGCTATCTTAGGGTTTATTTTATAGGTAAGTATTTAGTTTTAAATAGGAATAATTTAGTTAATTAAAGTAATTTTATTTAGATTATTTTAATTTATATTTAAGTTAGGGGGTGTTAGGGTTAGACTTAGGTTTAGGGGTTAATATATTTATAATAGTGGCGGCGACGTTGGCGGTGGCAGATTAGGGGTTAATAAGTGTAGTTAGGTGGCGGTGACATTTGGGGCGGAAGAGTAGGGGTTAATAAATAAAATGTAGGGTTCGGCGATGTTGGGGGCAGCAGATTAGGGGTTCATAAGTATAATGTAGGTGGCAGCGGTGTCCGGAGCGGCAGATTAGGGGTTAATAATATAAAGCAGGTGTCAGCGATGTCAGGGACGGCAGATTAGGGGTTAATACGTGTAATATTAGGGGTGTTTAGACTCGGGGTTCATGTTAGGGTGTTAGGTGTAGACATAAAAAGTGTTTCCCCATAGGAATTAATGGGGCTGTATTAGGAGCTGAACGCTGCTTTTTTGCAGGTGTTAGGTTTTTTTTCAGCTGAATCTTCCCCATTCATTCCTATGGGGAAATCGTGCATGAGCACGTTTAGCCAGCTCACCGCTACCGTAAGCAGCGCTGGTATTGAGGTGAGATGTGGAGCTAAATTTTGCTCTTCGCTCACTTTTCTGCAGCTAACGCCGGGTTTGTAAAGACCTGTAATACCAGTGCTGTCTGTAAGTGAGTGGTGAGCTGAAACTGCTCGTTAACCCCGCAAGCCTTACCGACAAAAACTCGTAATCTAGCCGATAGTAAATATAGAAGCAATACAGACAGAGATATCATGCTGGAAATGTGGCAAAGTCCATGATTTTCTTAAATGTCCAGCACATGGGCAGAAACGTAAACTTTGCAAGAAATATAATAATTTTGCCTTACAGTGTAAACAAGGTACACATCTGCATGCAGTTAACACAAATACCTCTGGGAAGGATTGCGTTGCCACCTTTTGCCCGCAGATTTATAGACACTTTTTAAATGGGAGTGGTGGGGCCCGGTCTGGGGCGTGGTTTATGGGTTTGACTTCACACAATCTCAATACATTAACATATTTTGACATTTTTGGTCTGCCGTACTAATAAGTAATAACTGATTGCCATTAATTGGCTGTGTCCCCCTAGCATTGTAGACTAAGACTGTAGTCAAGACAGAGGCAGTAAGGCACACACACCACTTTCCTAAGTCCATTCAGTCAGTATATATGTATATATATATATATATATATATATATATATATAATTATAAAATATACTGTGACAGACAATACACAGAGACACACAGAAGACTGCTGCTGTTTGAGACGAGTCCCCCACCCCATTCCTCCACATCTCCCTAGTAACATTAGTAAGTTAACCCTTACCTACCCAGTCTGCAATAAAAGTTTTCACTAACTTGTTTTAATAAAGATATATTTTACACTGCTGCGCTGTGGTTGTTGGGTCCTGGAGGGCTCCAGGAACTGGGACATTGGTGGTTAGCTCCGGGACATGGGACAAAACATTTTATTCCGATGCCCAGTCATACCGGGGTGGATGGAGGATATTTTTCTAGATATGGTGAAGCAAGTGTCCATGCCTGATAAAGAATGTATTGTAAAAGTGACAGCTCACAGCACAGTGATACCATTCAAAGTGGATACTGGAGCAGATATTAATGTGATTCCTGAGAAATACCAAAATAAAATATTTAGAGCATATAATGGACTTCAAATCTCTACTGTGGGACAATGCACTATGTCCCTACATCATGAAACTACATTTGTTGTAGCTCCTGAAGAAAGAGTTCCTATACTTGGCTTACAGTCTAAACAACAGCTAGGGCTAGTCAACAAACTGTTTGCAATTACAGAAGTGAAACATAAGGGCACTGCTACCTTACTACAGGACTATAAGGATGTATTTGCTGGGCTTGGTAAGTTCCCTATGGAATAAAAAAATAGCTTTAAAACCTGGAGCAGCACCAGTAGTTCATGCAGCACACAAAGTACCAGTAGCCTTAAGAGATAAGCTTAAAAAAGAGTAATGGAGTAACGCTGCCTCCGAAAATTGGATATCATAAAATGTGTACCTGAGCCAACAGAGGGCTGGATTAGAAGTAGAGTGTAATTTAGCGCTCGTACATATAGATAGATATATATTCTATGGATTATTTAGAATATTTTACAGTATATTTATACATTTTAAATTAACAAAAAATTAAATGTTATATTCAATAATGCACATCGCTAGAGCGCCACTCGTAAACTAGCCCAAAGGTCTTCACTCTTTAATTATTGTGGCAAAAAAGGATGGTTGAATGCCAACTTAAAAAAAAGCATTGCCAGATACCAACAAAAATTTAAATACTAGGAGAAATGACAGGTGCCCAGGTGTTTTCAATCCTTGATGCCTGAAACAGATTTTGGCAGGTACCTCTAGCAAAAGAAAGCAGGTGCATATGCACTTTTAACATACCTTTTGGCAGGTACAGTTTCAAATGTCTACCTTTTGGATTATGTTCAGCTCCTGAAATATTTGATGGACTCATACAGCAAGTATTTGATGGGGTGGAAGGTGTCAAAGTTTACATTGAAGACATACTAATTTGGGGCAATACAGAAAGTGAACATAACAAGAGACTTGAGAAGGTACTCTAGACTGCTCAGGAAAATTGATTAAAATGAAATTAAACAACATATCAGTTTAATCAATCTGAAATTCTCTACCTGAGTAGATATCATCTCCAGTAAAGGTGGTAGACCTGATCCAGCATGTACAGGCTATTGAGATAATGGAATCCCCTGCTAGCAAGGAAGATTTACAGAGATTTCTGGGCGTGGTGACTTACTTGGGCAAATTCATACCTAATCTTCCAGAAAAAACTAAACATATGAGATGTTTATTGTTGGAGGATACTAAATGCTGCTGGGAAAAAGAACAGGAAGCAGAATTTTTATTAGTTAAAAAAAACTGCTCAGGACAGCACCTACTTTGGATTATTTTGATGCCTCATGTAAAATTAAGATTTACACAGATGCATCTATAAATGGAGTAGGAGCAGTCCTCCTATAGTATGATCATAAGGGTTGGAGGCCAATTGCATATGATCTCAGAAAGTTTACTGAAACAGAATACAAATATGCTCAAAAAGAAAAACAGAGACATTGGACATTGCATTTGGCTGTAAAGCTTTTCACAATTTTGTCAATCGCATCTCATTTACAGCTCTAACTGATCATAAACCCTTAATAACTATTTCATGCAAAGAGTTTTGGAAAGCACCACCAATAATTCAGAGGCTACTGTTGGAGTTACATAAATATTATTATATATTGGAATATACCCCAGGAAGACATTAATTGCACATACTGTGTCTGGAATTTGGATAGAGTATCACAGAGCACCTGGTGAGGAATCTGACTCAGATATAGAAGTACATGTTAATAGTGTCAAAATGTCAGCAGCCATTTCATTAACTATGTGAGATTACAAAAGGCAACAGCAGAAGAGGAAACTATTCAAAATGTAAAACAAGCCATTATTTCTGAAAGCAAAAATGTATGCATGCCCAAGCAGTATTTGCCACCAGTGTTCCCTCTATGACCAGTTTTGTAAGTGTCCCAGCAGTGAAACAGTTAATAAGGGAAGCACACCTTGCGGTCTGCATTGTGTGGTGTTTGCTAATTGCTCTAATTAACTGTTTTACTGTTTGTTATGTAAAATACATAAAGGGCATTTTAGAAATACAAAAATGCAGATGGAGCTAGGGAAGTTATTTTCTGGTCAAAAATGATGACTGATATCACAACCTTCATCTCTGCATGTCCCACTTGTCAGTCCTTTTAATCTGCTCTCTCTGAATAAACTCTGTTGCAGAAATAGTGAAGAGTCCATGGCATACAGGGGGGTGGATCTCTTTTTACCGAATGACCAGGAATACATAGCCATATTAAATGCTTGTTCCACATACCCAGAGGTTGCAAAACTTAAAAATACTTCTTCACAGCAGGTGTGCAATATTCCGAGCAGTGTTTTCAAGGTACGGCATTACAAATGTCTTAAAGCCAGATAATGGCCCACAGCCTACATGTAAACATTTTCAAGCATTTTCTAAGGAGTTTGGATTTACACACATAACATCAAGCCCCAGAGTAATGGATAAGAAGAGGTTGGAATCAAACTTATTAAGAGGTTTCTTGCAAAGGCATTAGGCAACTCACTCAGGAGAGAACCGGCAAACAGCTTTACTAAACTATAAAGCTACAACACTGGAAGGAGGAGAGTCTCCACCAGAACAGTTTTTTGGCAGGCAGATAAAAACAAAACTACCTCAGAAGGCTCTTACCCAGTACTATACAAACAGCAAATTACACAAAATGTATTTGAAGAAGTAAGAGAATACACATATTGGGGGCTGAACATAAAAGAACATTTGGATATGAAATATTGCCATTTTAAGAAGCTGATGTGGAATAACTTGACAGAGCAGAAAGCATTCACAATGAACCAAATAACACAGGAGAGTCAGAATAATCAAACTTGAGCAAATATACATCTAGTGGCAAAGCTGCCGGATAATCCAAAGACTCATTTAAGAATGTTGAAAAACTGGAAAGTATTCTTACAGTATATTTAAACTTGTCAATTAGGTTTGGTTGTTAGTTATTTGTTTTTGTCATGTTGCTGTTATATTTATATTGTGTATTTGTTTTGTTTCTTAAAAAAACAAGGATGTATTGAGTGGAGTTTGCAATGAATTTGCATTATATCATTGCTACAGGAAGTGAGGGGGCATAGGTCACAGGAGGAGTTCCAATGTAATCTTACTAGAGATTTCTTGCAGATAGTTATATACTAAAGATTATTGCAGAAAGTAGTCTGTGTCTCTCTGTTCACCAGTTATATAAACAAGAAGACGACACAGTAGTAGGTATTGTGAGAATCAGAGAACATTGCAGTGTATGAATGCAGCAACTATGATAGCTATGACAATGTAGTAATTGGATTTACAGGAATCTAGGCCATTGTCTATGCATCATGAAAAGTATAAAAATATTCTGGCAAAATGTAAATCAGGAAAATCAGATTGCATGTACCCTTCTAATTTCCTTTCATGAAAAGACACTGCTAAAAAAAAGACTGACTTATATGAAGACTAACTTTATTTTAATATGTCAAATCAGAATGTGGGACACTAAAGTACAGAAGGTTCTAGATGTTGTTGTTGCTTTTAAGGGACTTATATTTTGTTATAAGCTATTGCTGCTGGAGCTTTCCCTAACAATACAGTGCTGGGCCACTGGAACAATCTTGTAGTGTCGCCAGTGACAGCTGCATATTCACATTAATACAAACATTACTCTAACTGGGATAACTTTTAACAGAAGAACCTTTTTTTTTTTTTTGCTAAAACAAATACAGTATACAGGTGGCCCTCATTTTACAACGGTTCAATTTACACCGTTTCAGAATAACAACCTTTTTTTCCAGTCATGTGACTGCTATTGAGAAGCAGTGGATTTATTAAAAAAGCTGGTAGGTGGAGCTGTCCGCTTGTGTTGCAGCAAAGCCAAGCAAGCTGAAATTAATCAGTTTAACCAGATCTGAGCTATAAAGCAGATTTCAAAGGAACAAGATCGTCCTGTCTATAAATCAGTCCAGATTGGAATGCATAGAAAGAACTGTTTGCAGAAAAATGCAATTGAAGTCTGTGTTGTGTGATTATTTTATTAGGTTTATAATGCTGTTTAGCAAATGTTTTTGTTCATTTAACTTAGTTTAATTATATATTCTGTGTTGTGTGATTTATTAGGTTTATAATGCTGTTTAGCATTTAAAGTCTTCATTTCAAAGCTTTAAAAATAATGTATTAGGTGTTACTTATGACAATTTTGAGAGGGGGCTGGAACCTATCTCCCTCACTTCTTATTGACTTACATTATAAACTGGGTTTCAATTTACAACAGTTTTGATTTACAACCATTCCTTCTGGAACCTAACCCCGGCGTAAACTGAGGGCTACCTGTATAGCAAACCTGTTTTTTTACATTGCTGTGGTATTGCTGTGCATTTATGATACCACTTTTATGTCCCCTTTAATGCTTTCTAAATTATCTTTTACTTTCAAGCCATTGAAATAGACATGCAAGGTCCAAAACCACTCTAGACTCTATGGGGCGGATTTAATAAGCAGCGGATGCTGCTTTATCTGCCCGTAGTTTCCGGATCACTGGAAAAGGCAGTTAAGAAGCAGCGGTAGTAAGACCACTGCTCATTAACTTGTCCACCACCTTTTAGGTGAGACCCACTGCTAGCAGCCGATTGGCCACAAATGTGCAGGGGGCGGCATTGCACAAGAATTTCACAAGAAATTCTTGTGCAATGTTAAATGCCGACAGCGTATGCTGTCAGCATTTAGCGATGTCAGGCAGACATGGCTAGCTATAGTGAATCATATCTGCCTGATATTTGGTAAATTGACCCCTATGTCAACATTACTTGCATATTTGAGATAAACACCTGATAATAATAATTTCAAATGATTTGTGTTTTTAATTTGCATGCTCAAGCAACATCCAAACCCACCAATTTGAAGCTTTATATCCCTGATACTCTTAAAAGAAATTATGTCAAATTTTGACATTTAAATTAACTTAAAATGATTTATCTGGTTTTACTTTATAGTATCATTGCAACATAGTAAGTGAGATTGAAATAAGACAGAAGTCCATTGAGTTCATCCAAAAGTCCATTCATTCTGATTTACAATAAAGAAGCTGCCAATTTAACTCACATTAATACAATAGGAAAACCTACCCATTTAACACAAGCAATCCTATTCATGAATTCTGTTTCTAGCCTGAAATGTATTTAAGCCATGTTTTATTTATCTAAAGTATTGGCATTCACCACCTCCTTAGACAATGGCCCCTATTTATCAAAGGTCTTGCGGTCCTGATCCGACAGTGCGGATCAGGTCCACAAGACCTTGCTAAATGCGGAGATCAATATGCTCTCCGCATTTAACATTGCACCAGCAGCTCACAAGAGCTACTGGTGCAATGCCGCCCCCTGCTGACTCCAGCAGGGAGGTGTCAATCAACCCGATTGTATTCGATCGGGTTGATTTCCGGCGATTCCTCTCCGCCTGCTCAGAGCAGGCGGACAAGGTTATGGAGCAGCGGTCTTTAGACCGCTGCTTCATAACTTGTGTTTTTCTGGCGAGTCTGAAGACTCGCCAGAAACACGGCCTTTCAAGCTCTGTATGGAGCTTGATAAATATGGGACAATGAGTTCCCCAATTTGATTATTCTTGCAGTGAAAAAACATTTATAATGCTCGAGTTCCTCTTGTTTGAAAACAATTGCCTTGAAATAAACAGGGCTTCCACCAAATCTATATATTAGCCTTGAATATTTTTATATAAATTAATCATATCACTTCTCAAGAGCCTTTCTCTAGAAAAAACAGGTCCAGTTTGGCTAACCTCTCCACATAGTCTAAATCCCCCATTCTATTTTTAGTTGTGTGTCCATTTTCTGAACTATTCCTAATTCTTTTTTTAAATCGGTCACCAGAACTGAACTCCATACTCATGGTGAGGTCTTACCAGGGATTTATTTAGCAACATAGTTAT
The DNA here is from genome assembly GCF_027579735.1 of Bombina bombina. Taxonomy (NCBI): domain Eukaryota; kingdom Metazoa; phylum Chordata; class Amphibia; order Anura; family Bombinatoridae; genus Bombina; species Bombina bombina. The sequence goes on from NC_069502.1 coordinate 516,082,104, forward strand.
GCTTTCTTTCTTGTATCAATGCCTCTTTTAATACATGCTAGTATCTTATTAGCCTTAGAAGACTTAGGGGCATATGTATCAAGCTCCTTATGGAGCTTGATGGCTCGTGTTTCTGGCGAGACATTAGACTCGCCAGAAACAGCAGTTATGAAGCAGCGGTCACAAAGACCGCTGCTCCATAACCTGTCCGCCTGCTGTGAGCAGGCGGACAGACATAGCCGGAAATCAACCCGATCGAGTACGATCGGGTTGATTGACACCCCCTGTTGGCGGCCCATTTGCCACGAGTCTGCAGGGGGCGGCATTGCACCAGCAGCTCTTGTGAGCTGCTGGTGCAATGCTGAATACAGCGAGCGTGTTGCTCGCCGTATTCAGCGAACTGCTGGGCCAATGAAATTAGTAATACAGCTAAGGGAGATAGGTTATAAATAATGTTCTTAGGAATAACTTCATTAATAGAGGAGTCAACTTGGAATAAAGCTATATTGGATTTAGTGCTATCAAATGATACAGATAAGTTCTCTAATAAAAAAACAACAGAGGATAAATAGATAACATTTAAAAACTTTGTTAAATAAATATACATATCAAAACATACTACATGGTTATAAAAGTAAAAGAAATGGGGCCGAGACGGAATGCAGTCGAAGATGGCCGCACCTCAAGAGCTGGGACCGCTGCATTCATTGCAGCCAGCTTTTCTAATCGACTGATCTGGAGCTGTGTTCTACACAAGCTGTACCCTACATGGGTTAGGCAGTTCATGTGTCATAACGTTGGAGCAGGTACGTTGAAATTAAAAAGACTAACAATATAAGAGGTAAGGAACATAGGCCCTGTATCAAGACCTATTTGCAGACCACATAAACCACCCACATGTTTACTAAAATAAAGACAAATTTCCCAGTTTAACCAGACAAATAGCAGCATAGTACCTACTTAACATATGAACTTCTTTTAATTATTAAGCTGCATTATAACAATTCATTTTTTGAGTGATCCTGATAAACATAATTTTAAATCCCACATAGTGGGATACTCTACACGCAACTTTTCTACAACAAATGTCAGGAATCAACTATCCTGAAACATTATTCATAAGCTTGATACTCAAATACCACATTATCCCTTCTATCTACAACCTAACAAATGATTAATAAACCTGCAGAGGTACTCAATCTTAAAGAGATGGCTTCTAAAAGATCTCAAAAGCAGGATAAAGCAGCTAGAACTAACACCAGTGGAATCAACCCTTTCTTTAAATCTGCAGAAAAACAGAAATCTGCTGGAGATACATTAGAATCCCATATACCTCTAGATATAACACAAGATACCACTCACACACCACCCCAGATACCAGATAAAGAAACAGAAAAAGACATTGATAGCCCTATTACCTAAAAAGCCATGGAAACACTTATAAACCAGGTCAAGACCTGCATTAAAGATGAATGTGCAGACCTCACGAAAGATATTACAGATCTTGAATACAGAGTGGAAATACTTGAGGAAGATAGGGAAGAAATGACCTCAGAAATACTAAATATGCCCAATAAGTTACATATTCAACAGAAACAGATGTAGAGACAAAACTAGATGAGATTGAAAATAGGACACACCGTAATAATAGAATTAAAGGGCTACCCAAAGCAAAGATTATTCAGATCTTTACTTGGGGATGAATACCCAGGTGACTCAACTATCCAGATGGAAAGAGCTCACAAATCTCTAAAACCTAAACCACCCGACACAAATCCACCTAGAGACGTGGTTACCTGCTTCACAAAGTTTCAAGAAAAAGAACTCATACTTCAGCAAGAACTTAAACAACATTCATTCCAATACCAAGGATCACTGATAAAATTCTTTACAGATCTGTTGATCAAGATGCTACAAAAGAGAAGAGATTTCTTCAACCTAAGTCAACATTTAACAAATCTAAATATTCCATACAGATGGGGTTTCCCTGTACAAATTCAAGTTCTTAAGCATGGCAAAATAACTGATTGTTCACACACCACAGAAATTAACTCTTTCTGCAATAAACTAAACATACCACCTCCGACAATACCCTTGTCAGAAACAGCTCAAACCTCACCCTTAAAGAGCCCAAACACCCAGACACTAAAGCAAAGACCCTGGAATGAGATTGCCAAAAGACTGCCTAAGAAGAGACACCAACAGGAGGATCTTGGATGTCTCACCTCAGTGACATGATTCAAAGTCAATACAAGACAGACTCCACATCACCCTATACCTGTTAAAACACAACAGTCGACATATCTCTTATTTACTAATTGTTACTGCATTACCCCTGTCATTCAGACTACCGCCTAGACACACTGGTAACTGTATATTAAGTAAACACTCTATCTGCACATACTGGCATTTGCTAGGGGAAATGTCAGTCTCTAAACATTTAAGTTTGAACTTAATTATTTACGCTTATATATATTCTACTACTTAGTTTTATACTGTTAACTACTTTCCATTTTAGAAGCCTCATCAAGAGAAACACTTACTGAACATTTTGTAAGCTGTATATTACTCTTATATGTGGTATATATTACAGAAATATTGCTGGTTTATATGTTTGTAGTTTCCATTTCTGCTTTTTGTCAGTATAACATTTATTTATCAGTTTAAATATTTTCTTGTAAGGTTAATGAACATCCTCTCATTGTAATCTGTTGAAATCTTAGATCTATATATTGTAACCACCCCTTACCCTAACCCACATATCAAAGATGGTAAAACTTACTATAATCCATTACTTGGACAATACTCATGGCCACCTATACTATACTCTATTGCTATATTAAACTATTTCTATATTGATACTACTTAATAGATGTATATAAAATGGAGTATATTTAAATGACAGGATACCATAAAATACATAATGATTCAAGCCAATTAGATCATTTGCCTTACTTAACTACTAGAAGGCCCCTAGAGAACTTCATCTAGGAAACTCTCCTACCCTTTCCCTTCACTTCCACTATCTCTTTCACCAGTTCCATCTTCCACACCTACTACTCCTCACTCAAATATCCCATATGCCCTTTGAAACTCACAATAGACTAAACGCTCCCTCAAAACAACTCTTCCATCCAATACCTTGAACCAATAACCGTGACCACTCCCTATAGGGCTCTATTATATCATAAACCTCCAAACACAATAAATTACTTATAGCTACTCAAAATGTGAAGGGTTTTCTCTCGGCACAAAAACTCAATAGCATTACAATAGCACTACATGACTTTTATAAAAAACACATAGATATAGTGTTTATCCAAGAGACACATTTTAGAAAGAAACTTTCTCTCTATTATTATGACCAATGCTTCCTTAATTCCAATACAACCCAAGAAAATGGCGTAGGAATCCTGAATGTCTTCCATTTGATTTACTTCATAGCAAACATGATGAAGAGGGTAGATTCCTACTTTTAGTAGGCCTTTGTTATGGAAGACTCATAAACATATTAAATTTGTACGCCCTGAACCATTCTAATCCCACCATCTTCAGAAATGTGATGTTCAAATTACTAGATCATGTCAAAGGTCCCATCTTTATAGCCGGAGACTTCAATTTTCCAATTAACCCCGAATTAGACATCTCCACTGGGAAATCTTACATGCGACTTAAAACACTTAAAGCTAACTGGTCAACTATTCCCACCCTCGGCATATGGAGATTAACCCACAGCACTACAAAAGACTGCACTTTTTTTCACATCCTCAAAAAAATGTATTCATGCTTGGACTACATTTTATGCGACCAATCCTCACTCTACCCTTTATTGACTCAAAAATTTCCCAAACCCCTTGGTCGGACCAATAATAAATAACATAATGACACACAAAAAATAACAATAAATGTGATAGAAAAGGTTATAAAGTACGATGCTGGAGTTTCTGCTTTCACAATATCTCAAAGGAAAAAGAAACAAATTATGCTGCAATACTGTTACATAATATAAAAAGTGAACAACTGTATCAGTAATTTACTCACATAACCTGGAGCTATCTGAAGCTCTAGTGTAGTGCAGTCCTGATTCTCAAGGCTGTCAGGATCAGCTCTCCCAAGTGAAAAACTGCTGCTGCCAATTCGTAGCTGTGTCTCCAAACACAAAGAGAAACACAATAGTTAGTGTGATACTGTGATTAACCAATGTTGCAAAACTAAATGGAATTGTATTCACACTTTTCAGGAGCTATAAATCAGCTCCTGATATATCTGCAGACCTGATATAGGCTATCAGAGAAGCCAACAGTAGAATAAGATCCGGAAACGGTTTCTTACAGAATATTTCTTAAACTTTAAACTTTTTTTTAAAAAGCAATTAATGAATATCAGGACATAAAATTGCTTAGTGCAACAAAAGATTTGTCCATCTACTGGAATGGTATCTAAAGTCTCCAAGGAGGATGGTAATGGATTGTAGCAGCAAACAAAGTATCAGTTTGGTTACCAATCCTGGTTAGGAGTAAAGCCCTTCACTGTGACATCACTGACTTCACACTAGCCCGTGGCTTTTTCAAGGGTGGTCAGACCACGCAATGGTGCTTGGCTCATTTACTTGGCCTCCAAAACCTGGTATACAGAGTGCATGGAGATTAAACTACGTTATTTTCACAGACCCACTAATATTTAAATATGTTACAGACAAAATATCACTTTTTGTTGATCTAAATAACCCAAAATACACCTCAGTCTTGAATAATTGGGAAGCATACAAATGCTACATTAGAGGCAAAATTATTAAACAAAGATCCCAGTACCCTAAACAGTTTGAATTAACATAAAGAACATTAATGTCCACACTGCACAAAGTAGAACGAGACCATAAAATAAACCCAAATTCAGAAAGTTTACTCGCAAAACTCAGAAAACCCAGGGAAGTCCTAAACCAATATCTCATTAAAAACGCTCATCATGGGGGCGAGCTTGAGGTCGAAGCGACAGGACGTGTTATGAAGGAGCGCCTCACTTTATTTCATATTCTAAAGTGTTAATCCACTGATTTCTCTGGAGTTTACATTCTGCATCAACACTAAAGAAGGAGCTAACCTATTTGGCCCATTCCTGATCTGTGCTCTTTGATAAAAAATTTATAACCACCGTCAAACTTATGGCTAACTGTGAGGCCTACAAGATCAGCCCAGATAACAGCTTTTACTGAAGTTTGAGATGACACACATTACCCCTTCCAGATGTCTGAACTACAGGCATATACTCAAGGGATTACTACTTGTATGACCAACTTTATCCTGCATGATGGAGGACATCACACAAGAAGTACATGAACTCTTTGTAAAATTTGAGCTGGCAATACTCCCAAGCATTGACGATTCAACACAGATCCAAAAGTCTCGGAAGCTTCAACACCCTCCAGCTCCAACAAAGGCTGGTCACTGCCAAGTCACCATGGCAGGATCAGACCTCGTGGGATGCAGCCGACCCCCGGGAACAGATCGTTGACCATCTCATCCTAAAAGAAATAGATCCGGTGTGTAAACAGGGCAGTCCAGCATACTTGACTGATATGACAAGGTCAGCAGCGATGGGCCCTAGCTGCTTGACCACTGACTGCCAGTTACTAATCAGGATGACCCTTTTGGAGATGGCTGATATATATTCACCTGGTATAGCAAGCTGTGTTGCATCGGCTATACTTCTGCAAAAGACATACTTCCAAGAAGCGGAGGAGATTGACATATCTGTTTCATTGAAACTTTATGCTGCTCTGTCGGAACAAGCATTCTGGAGTACTGGTGTGGGGTAGGATAATATCTCCTGGTAGGAGCAATCTAAAGCTATTTACTACATGAGCTGATATGGAACTGATTTCTACTAAATAGAGAACTTCCATCATAATGTATTCTGTTGTTATTCTCCCTTTTGTTGCATGAATACAGTTAATCTCCCTTAGAAGAATAGTTCAAATAATATATAACAAATGCTCTATGTGTTTTATTTTTCGTGAGAGACTTTACCCCACATGGAAGGGACTACATCACTTCTTAACCCGATAACTTGTCTCACCACTTATTAGCGGCAGCCTTGTTAACACGGACATTCTTTATGAAGACAGTGATGCCAGAAAACATGGACCTAATTATGTAGGTTTTATTTTACAGGTAAATTTGTATTTATTTTAGCTAGGTAGTTAGTAAATAGTTAATAACTATTTAGTAACTATTCTACCTAGTTAAAATAAATACAAACTTGCCTGTAAAATAAAAATAAACCCTAAGCTAGCTACAATGTAACTATTAGTTATATTGTAGCTAGCTTAGGGTTTATTTTATAGGTAAGTATTTAGTTTTAAAAAGGAATTATTTAGATAATGATAGGAATTTTTATTTAGATTTCTTTTAATTATATTTAAGTTAGGGGGTGTTAGGGTTAGACTTAGGTTTAGGGGTTAATAACTTTAGTGGCGGCGACGTTGGGGCGGCAGATTAGGGGTTAATAACTGTAATGTAGGTTGCGGCGATGTTAGGGACAGCAGATTAGGGGTTAATAATATTTAACTAGTGTTTGTGGGGCGAAAATTGTTTAGGGGTTAATATGTTTATTCTAGTGGCGGCAATGTCCGGAGTGGCAGATTGAGGGTTAATAATTTTATTTTAGTGTTTGCCGTGGGCCTTGGTTTAGGGGTTAATAGGTAGTTTATGGGTGTTAGTGTACTTTTTAGCACTTTAGTTATAAGTTTTATGCTACAGCTTTGTAGAGTAAAATTCATAACTACTGACTTTAGAATGCGTTGTAATATTGGCGCTATGGAAGTCCCATTAAAAAGACTTTACGCAAATTGCGTAAGTTAATTTGCGGTACAGCCAAAAAAGTGTGCAGGACAGCTGTACCTACAAGACTCGTAATAGCAGCGGTAGTGAAAAAGCAGCATTATGAGCCTTAACACTGTTTTTTTTACTCATAATGCAAAAATCGTAATCTAGCCAAATGTTCTCACTAAATTACATATACTTAATAGTACTATTCATTATATCGGTAAACATAATACATTCCAGGCAATATTCTACATAGGAGGTATAGTTTGCATAACACTTTTCAGTTAACTTAAATGTTCGTGTAAGATAGGCCTCCTTCTCATACATATAATTATATATGTTATACGCTGCTTTTAGTATCACAGGCTCCATTCCCCCCCATATAGTTTACTTGCTAAGCTAGGGGACACAGATCTTATGTTTGAACCCCCAATTTCTATATATGTGTCTTTAACCATAGAAGTTTTTGATAGCCCCCCCATCCGGTTTGTCTAAACATTTGTGCAAACACAGCTACAAGGGTCCAAAAAAGGCCCTATATGATTTAATTTTCAGTTTCTAGTTTCCCTCTCTCTAGAGATATATATACTCTATATGGTCCAAAAGAGATTAGGTGTGACATGAGAGGGTCTTCTTTTTTTTTTTTCAATAGAGGAAAATGAGGTTTAATGTATGTATACACATAGTGGCAGTGGACTTATATGCTTATTAATATAAATGTTGGTCTATATTTTAACGGTGTAACAGCGTATGATACTCAGCATATTTCAGTATATCTGTTCTACCTTTATTACCGTGCAACATACCATTTTATCTTTCATACTACTGTAAGTGTAGACCAACAACAAAAGAAAGGCAGTGCTCAGAGTTCCACTCACACCAAACGGAAAATGTTTGCACAGTCAAATCAGCCGCCTTCACGCTGACTTCAATCCAGGATAGACACATGCTCACAGCTCAACTGATCTCCTGCTGATGATGTCATCATCCGGTGCCCCTCCTGAGCGCTCCATCAGATGCCCTTCCAGAAATACACCAAACAACAAAGGGAAGGCACCCGGTCTCCAACAGTCCCAGGAAACAGGACACTTTTATCTGTTAAAAGCAAATGTATTATTTATTGGACATCAGTGAATAAAATACACATCACATCACAAGACCATGCCTGACTGACCATGTCTTGTGATGTCGATGTGTATTTTATCCACTTATGTCCAATAAATAAATTATACATTTGATTTTAACGGATACAAGTGTCCTGTTTCCTGTGACTGTTGGAGACTGGGTGCCTTCCCTTTGTTGTATATTTGTTGTTATTGCATATAACCGCAATAAAAAAAAAATAATAAAAAAAAATAAACGCTTATCGTAGAGCTCTAGCTCTTAATGCCAAATATTTTGCAGAAAAGAATAAAGCAAGGAAGTTGATGGCTAGATCTCCAAAAGAAAAAAATACCAATCTTCTATAAGGACCATACGGGACAATGATAAGCAAATTAAACATACTAGTGCAGAAATTGAAAAACTCATTTTCAACTTATTATAGTAAGCTATACCATCTTAATGAACATTGCCCTGCTGATAAAAATGAACTAGATTAGCAATATCTTTCACGAATAGTCCTACCCACCCTGACCGAAATTACAAATCTAAACTTCACTCCCCAATACAATTATCAGAACTACAATATACAATCAAACAACTCTCACTAGGAAAAGCCCCATGCCCAGATGGGCTTTACCCCCAAATTTTGTAAACTACTTTCACCTCATATTAGTTTACACTTACTAAAGATTTTCAATTCAATTGGCAATAATTTAGCTTTCTCAGACCAGATGCTAGAGAGAGGGCACAATCCCTGTTATCCCCAAACCTGGCAAAGATCCTGACCAAGTAACAAACTATAGACTCTCTCCTAAACATTGATGTTAAGCTATACGTAAAAATCATGGCAAACAGGCTAAAACAATTTCTCCCTTCCCTTATACATTCAGATCAGGTAATGTTCATACCACATAGAGAGGCTAAAGACAACACTTCTAGATTATTACAAATAATACATAATTCAGCATTTGCCCAAACCTCCCTCACCCTTCTATCAACCAACACTGAAAATGTGTTTGATAGGGTGGACTGGAGTTTTTTGTGGTCCACCCTAAGAAAATTTGGCCTTCCCCCATTATTTGTTAACAAAATAAAAGCGCTATATTCATCCCCTCCAGCTAAAGTGATTGTCAACAATACCTTCTCATCTAAATTTCCAATAATAAATGGTACGAGGCAGGGCTGCCCCTTATTCCCCTTACTGTTCACCCTATCTGTAGAAGTATTGGCAGCTCAGGTATGATTGGACAATATAATATGAAATGTTTAGTTTTTCGCAGATGCTATTCTTTTCACCTCAACCAACCCCCAAAACCCCCCCCCCATTTATTAATATACTTACCAAATACAATAAACACTCCAACTTCTCAATCAACATGGACAAATCAGTGACAATGTTATTGTGGGCAAACCCTGAGGAGATGCACTTTATAACTTCAAAAACAAATTTTCTACTATCAGACTCTATCAAATACCTTGGCCTTTCAATTAAGCCAACAATTCCACAAACAATAGAAATAAATTATAAAAGTTTAAAACACACAATAAACCTAGAACTAAATTTCTGGCACAGGTCAGGTCACATCTCATGGTTAGGTCGTGTAAATGCAACCAAAATGTCTATTCTCCCAAAAATGTTATACCTTCTATAAACTCTTATCCTAATACCCTCCGTCTCCTATATAACTAATCTACACAGTTTAATTAATAAGTTATCTGGTCCTACTCCAAACCTAGAATTCCCTGCCATACTCTATACCTACCCAAAGAATATGGAGGTTTGGGCATCCCAAACCTTATGAACTACTATAGAGCCATACACTTGTCCCGAATTATATCGTGGAACCAAAGAGAAAACCCTAAACCCTGGGTCAACTTAGAGTCACAAACATTACAACACATTTCTATAAAGGACATGTATTGGACTCTGAGTAATCTTCATTCTAATCCTTTCACAAAAGAAACACTACGAATATGGGATAAACTAATTACCTCTCATGAAAATATCTCTACTCAGTTCTCCCCACTGAATCCACTACTGAACAATAAACTCCAGAGCCACCCTTCCCACATCTCTATATACCTACTCCTGAGAGATGGACATATAAGAACACAGTTCAAAATCCAAAGTGATATAGGTGCTCCACTTAACACATGGTTTTCATATTTTCAAACAAGGCACTTTCTACAATCTCACCCCAACTTATCATAACTTCATCAGAGCATTCACACTTTTCGAAAACCTATGCCTACTACCTGAAACACCCAAACATGTAATATCCTTGATGTATAACATTTTACAATCATCTGACTCCCACAAACACTCTACATTTAGATCACTTTAGGAAAAATAAATACATTTACAACTCAGTGAGGTAGAATGGAAAAGATGCTTTAATTCCATTACAAAACCCTCCATCTCAGCTAACATAGTAGAGACCAAGGGGCCGATTTATCAAGTGGTGAATGGCCCCTGATGCCCCTGTTTACACGCAAGCCTTCAGGCTCGCCAGAAACAGCAGTTATGAAGCAGCGGTCTTAAGACCGCTGCTCCTTAACTGGTCCACTGCCTCTGAGGCTGCAGACATCAATTTGCCCAATCCTATATGATCGGGTCGATTGACACCCCCTGCTAGCGGCCGATTGGCCACGAACCTGCAGCGGAAGGCATTGCACAAGCAGTTCACTAGAACTGCTTGTGCAATGTTAAATGCCAACAGCGTATGCTGTCGACATTCTGCGTATCATGTCCGCCAGACTTTGATAAATTGGCCCCCAACTATAAAGTACTCTCCAGATGGTACCTCACACCCTCACACCTACACAGAATATACCTATCAGTCTCCCACAAATTCTGGAGAAACTGTGGTGAAACTGGTACACTATCATATATATGGGGGTACTGCCTTTATGGGAACAGATAGAACAATACATCCCTAAGAAATTAAATCACAACATCGCTCTAGATCCTCAAATGAACCTATTTAATAGACTTCCTCACCTAGACTGCCAGAATAAAACCTCCCTACTCCAACTTATGTTAAATAGCGCTAAGAGATTAATACCTCGCTCTTGGAAGAAACCACAATCACCCACCCTTACATTGTGGCTTTTGGAAATTAAGTATATACTGTCTCTCGAAGAAATTTACTAAAGCTATCACAGCAAATCAGATCACTTCCTCAACATACTCTACCTCTGGAATCAAGACTAATTACCTCACTACTTTGACTACCCTCTTATTTCTCCACACCTGACACCCCTCCAGTAACAATGCAGCAAACAACGTATATTTCCTTTCCCAAGAGTTTTAATTCCTAGTCTATCATTATCCCAGTTTTTTCCCCTTACCAGCAAAATCATTTCCCCCTCTCTCCCCTCCTTTTTTGTTTGATATAAGCAGCATAACATAAAATGTTGAAATAGGACAGAATATAATATTACATGTCATTGTTTTATTATGTAAGCCAGTTAAGGCATTTCACATTTTTTGTTGTCTAAACCTTATGCTATTACTTGTTACTTTTTTTTTGTCTTATTAAACCAATAAAAGTGATTGAAATAAAAAAAAAAGAAATAAATGAGAGATACTTTGAAACAAACTAGAACATACAAGCCCAAACCACTAACTGGGTTATTTCTAGAGGATATCAGGAATAAACTGGATAATATTAAGGTAAATAAAATGCCAGGCCCACATGGAACACACCCAAGGGTTTCACGGAAATTTAACACTGTTATAGCCAAACCTCTACTCTTAATTTTTCAAGACTCCTTATCCTCGGGCATAGTACCCCAGGATTGGCGTAAAGCTGATGTGGTGCACTTTTTAAAAAGGGAAGCAGGGCTGATCCAGAAAGCTATAGACCAGTTGATCTGACATCAATAGTGGGGAAGATACTTGAAGGGATCATAAGGGATTATATTGATGAGCATATTCGTGTAAACAAGATTATGAGTTCAGATCAGCATGGTTTTATGAGAAATAGATTATGTCAAACTAATCTAATTAGATTCTACAATGAATTAAGTAAAAACATAGATAGTAGGGAATCAGTTGATGTGATATACTTGGATTTTGCAGTCGTTTGATACAGTGCCACATGAGAGATTAATGTACAAAATTAAAGTACTGGAAATAGCTAAAAATGTTAGATCATGTATAAATAACTGAATAAAAGACAGGAAGCGATGAGTAGTAGTTAATAGATCATACTCAAATTGGGCAAAATGGAGTCCCCCAGGGATCCGTACTGGGCCCTGTTCTTTTTAATATTTTTATTAATGATTTGGAGCAAGGAATAAATAGCAACATATCTATTTTTGCAGATGATACAAAGTTGTGTAAGGTCATTAGGTCACTGCAGGAAAAAATTGCTTTACAAGGGGAGCTACAAAAATTTTAAGAATGGGCAGGTAAATGGAAAACGCGATTTTATGCAAGGTTCTACATTTTGGAAGTAAAAATAAACAGGCAACCTATTATTTAAATGGGACTAGACTTGGCAAAACAGAGGAGGAAAGGGATTTGGGATTACTTAAAGATAACAAGCTAAAGATGGATGTACAATGCATGGCATTAGCTTCTAAGACTATTAAGATACTAGTAAGTATTAAAATAGACACTGATAAAAGGGAGGAAAGCATAATTCTGTCACAATATAAATGCTTGGTATGACCTCACTTCGAGTATGGAGTGCAGCTCTGGTGACCAATATCAAAAAGGCACTACAGACTGAGTCTTATTAATGTGATCGGAACAGCCAATAGAATGCGAGCTCAATCTGATTGGCTGATTGGATCAGCCAATCGGATTGAACTTGATTCTGATTGGCTGATTCCATCAGCCAATCAGAATTTTCCTACCTTAATTCCGATTGGCTGATAGAATCCTATCAGCCAATCGGAATTTGAGGGACGCCATCTTGGATGACGTCCCTTAAAGGAACCGTCATTCTTCAGTTGGGCGTCGTCGGAAGAAGATTGATCCGCGCTGGAGGTCTTCACGATGGAGCCGTTCCTCATCGGATGAAGATAGAAGATGCCGCTTGGATCAAGATGGTTGCCGGTCTGGATCACCTCTTCTTCCCGGATAGGATGAAGACTTTGGAGCCTCTTCTGGACCTCTTCAGCCGCAGGATTATGGATCGCCAGCCCCCGCTTGGGTTGGATGAAGATTTTGGAGCCAGGACCAATCGGTGATACCCGGTGAGGTGAAGATAAGGTAGGAAGATCGTCAGGGGCTTAGTGTTAGGTTTATTTAAGGGGGGTTTGGGTTAGATTAGGTGTATGTGGGTGGTGGGTTGTAATGTTGGGGGGTATTGTATGTGTTTTTTTACAGGCAAAAGAGCTGAATTCTTTGGGGCATGCCCCGCAAAGGGCCCTGTTCAGGGCTGGTAAGGTAAAAGAGCTTTGAACTTTTTTAATTTAGAATAGGGTAGGGCATTTTTTTATTTTGGGGGGCTTTGTTATTTTATTAGGGGGCTTAGAGTAGGTGTAATTAGTTTAAAATTGTTGTAATATTTTTCTAATGTTTGTAAATATTTTTTTATTTTTTGTAGCTTAGTTCTTTTTTATTTTTTGTACTTTAGTTAGTTTATTTAATTGTAGTTATTTGTAGGTATTGTATTTAATTCATTTATTGATAGTGTAGTGTTAGGTTTAATTGTAGGTAATTGTAGGTATTTAATTTATTTATTGATAGTGTAGTGTTAGGTTTAATTGTAACTTAGGTTAGGATTTATTTTACAGGTAAATTTGTAATTATTTTAACTATTTTAGCTATTAAATAGTTCTTAACTATTTAATAGCTATTGTACCTAGTTAAAATAAATACAAAGTTACCTGTAAAATAAATATAAATCCTAAAATAGCTATAATATAATTATAATTTATATTGTAGCTATATTAGGGTTTATTTTACAGGTAAATATTTAGCTTTAAATAGGAATAATTTATTTAATAAGAGTTAATTTATTTCGTTAGATTTAAATTATATTTAACTTAGGGGGGTGTTAGTGTTAGGGTTAGACTTAGCTTTAGGGGTTAATACATTTATTACAGTAGCGGCGAGATTAGGTCGGCAGATTAGGGGTTAATAATTGAAGTTAGGTGTCGGCGATGTTAGGGAGGGCAGATTAGGGGTTAATACTATTTACTAGGGTTATTGAGGCGGGAGTGAGGCGGATTAGGGGTTAATAACTTTATTATAGTAGCGGTGCAGTCCGCTCGGCAGATTAGGGGTTAATAAGTGTAGGCAGGTGGAGGCGACGTTGAGGGGGCAGATTAGGGCTTAATAAATATAATATAGGGGTCAGCGGTGTTAGGGGCAGCAGATTAGGGGTACATAGCTATAATGTAGGTGGCGGTGGTGTACGGAGTGGCAGATTAGGGGTTAATAATAATATGCAGGGGTCAGTGATAGCGGGGGTGGCATATTAGGGGTTAATAAATATAATATAGGGGTCGGCGGTGTTAGGGGCAGCAGATTAGAGGTACATAGGGATAACGTAGTTGGCGGCAGTGTACGGAGCGGAAGATTAGGGGTTAAAAAATTTAAATATAGTGGCGGCGATGTGGGGGGACCTCGGTTTAGGGGTACATAGGTAGTTTATGGGTGTTAGTGTACTTTAGAGCACAGTAGTTAAGAGCTTTATAAACCGGCGTTAGCCCAGAAAGCTCTTAACTACTGACTTTTTTCTGCGGCTGGAGTTTTGTCGTTAGATTTCTAACGCTCACTTCAGCCACGACTCTAAATACCGGCGTTAGAAAGATCCCATTGAAAAGATAGGATACGCAAATGACGTAAGGGGATCTGCGGTATGGAAAAGTCGCGGCTGGAAAGTGAGCGTTAGACCCTTTCCTGACTGACTCCAAATACCGGCGGTTGCCTAAAACCAGCGTTAGGAGCCTCTAACGCTGGTTTTGACGGCTACAACCCAACTCTAAATCTAGGCCTAAGATTACAGAAAATAATAAACGAAATTATCAAAACAATTACACCTAATTTAATAGCCCTATTAAAATAAAACAGCCCCCCAAAATAAAAACATCCCCTAACCTACAATTAACTACCAATAGCCCTTAAAAGGGCCTTTTGTAGGGCATTGCCCTAAGTTAAACAGCTCTTTTACCTTAAAAATTACTAAGTCCCCCCTAAAAGTAAACCCCCCCCCACCCAACCAACCCCCAAAATAAAAAAAAACTAACTATAAAGCTACCCATTGCCCTTAAAGGGGCATTTGTATGGGCATTGCCCTTATCAGCCAATAGGATTTCAGTAGCTCTCATCCTATTGGCTGTTTTGAACAGCCAATAGGATTTCAGAAGCTCTCATCCTATTGCCTGATTTGAATTTGAAGAATCAAATCAGCCAATAGGAATGCAAGGTACGCCATTTTGAAACGGCTACCTGGCATTCAACTTTAGTGTACGGCAGTGACCTATGAAGAGGACGCTCCACGCAGGATGTCTTCAACATCCAGGATAGTTCCGCTCTGCGCCGCCGGAATGAAGATAGAAGACGTCCCCGATATGGATGAAGGTGTCGCCGCCTGGATAAAGATGGATGTCCGGACTTCAGAAACTGTGAGTAGATTTTATGGGGTTAGTGTTAGTTTTTCTTTTTTTTTTTAGATTAGGGCTTTGGGCAATTGTAAAAGAGTTAAATGCCCTTTTAAGGGCAGTACAAGAGCTGAATGCCCTTTTAAGGGCAATGCCCATACAAATTCCCCTTTAGGGGCAATGAGTAGCTGAGGATTTTTTAGCGTTAGTTTTTTTGGGGGGGGCTGGTTGGGTGGGGGGGTTACTTTTAGGGGGGACTTTAAGGTAAAAGAGCTGTTTAACTTAGAGCAATGCCCTACAAAAGACTCTTTTAAGGGCTATTGGTAGTTTATTGTAGGTTAGGGGGCGTTTTTATTTGGGGGGGCTTTTTATTTTTATAGGGCAATTAGATTAGGCGTAATTGTTTTTATTTTTATAATTTCGTTTATTATTTTTTGTAAAAAAATGTCATAGTGTTAGGTTTTTTTAAATTTTTAATTTAGGTTTTAATTAGTAGTTTTTTTTATTTTATTAGAATAGTTAGGTTAATTTATAGTTTAAACTACGTTTTTTATTTCACAGGTAAGTTTTTATTTTTTTAAAGATAGTTATATTGTAATTTTAATTTTATGTTAGGGAGGTGTTAGGTTTAGGGGTTATTAGTTTAATTTAGTGTTTTGCGATGTGGGGGCAGCGGTTTAGGGGTTAATAGGTTTATATAGTGTCAGCGATGTCGGGGGCAGTGGATTAGGGGTTAATAGGTTAATTTAATAGTCGCAATGTAGGTGGACGGCAGATTAGTTGTTAATAAGTTTAATATAGTGTTTGCAATGCGGGATGGCAGCGATTTAGGAGTAAATAGGTAGTTTATGAGTGTTAGTGTACTTTGTAACAGTTTAGTTATGAGTTATGTGAAACATTTTTATTTTGCAAAATCCATAACTACTGCTCTCAGATGCCGGTATGGATCATGTCGGTATAGCCTATTACGCAAGCATTTTAGCCAGACCACACAAGCTGTATTACGGTGCTATGGAAAATCCCGCACTCAAACGTAATTTTTTTGAGTGCGTAATTGACATTGCGTTACAGGCTAAAATGCTTGCGGTATAGCTATACCACCGCAACTCGTAATATGCGTTACTGACCATTCCAGCGTATTGGCCAATTTTTCAGCGTTAAAAACATACCGCAAAACTCGTAATTTAGCCGATTGTTTGTGATGAGGTCACAATTTAAGGCTGGTGGAAAGGAGATTTAATCTCCAGCAACGTAAATGTTTTTTTCGCTGTAAGAGCAAGGTAATAAATGCAATACAATAGATACATTTAAAAATGGTTTAGATATATTTCTGGCTAGAAAAAGAATTCAGGGATATGGTTGCTTGTGTTAAATCGGTCACCTTTTTTAATGTGATTAATTTAAGATCAACAGGAGCTTTTATTGAAAGTATATTAAGATTTGTATAGTTTAAACTCAATGGACTTCTGTCTTTTTTTAACCTCATCTATTATGTTACTATGTCACTATGTTAATCATTCTTAGCTTGTTGTCTATATGTATGCCTAAATCCCACTCCGCTCTTTTGTCTAGTCCCATTGAATAATAGGTAGCCTGCCTATTTTTACTTCCAAAATGTAGTGCAGTACCTTACATTTACCAGTAAAAAATCTCATTTGCCATAGCATAGCAATAACAACCTGCACTAACCTAGTCACCTTACACAACCTTGTATCATCTGCAAAAAAGTGATGATGCTATTTAATCCCCTAAGACATTTATAAAAAAAAGATTTGCAGTTTGTAGTATGTTTCCACTTCCATATTAAGCACCAATTCTGCATATGCTTTCACAGTTGGTCAGCATTTTTGAATATCAATTTTTAACATAAAATGCTTGACTGAACTTAATCTATGACTGGTTTGCTAAGTATAACACCAGGCATTCTACAAGACACGTTTATGCATAATAGCTGTTAGCCATTTTATGAACATAACTGGTACTTAATACTTATATGACATGGGGACCCGTTACATAAGCTCCTTACTTAGCAACAAGCCATAAGGAGTTGTTTGATTTTGCAGACCCACTCATAGAATACTGCCTCATAAATTGTTTGAGTCTATTGTTATACAATCAGTAAAATCATGCCACTACACAAATATTTCTGTCACTAATTTTTTGGGATATTGTCTCTTTTTATGTGTCTTAATTATGGTATTTCCAATGCAAAATGAACTATTTTGTAATGGGTTCAAGATGTTTAAAAAAAGTATTTAGGCATTATATAGCTCTCTTAAATGAATGTTATTCATAAAATATTTAAATTCAGTGGACAGTTGGTTATTCTGTTCATTCTACACTCTCCCTATATTTCAATAACAATAAAAATGTTAGACAAAGTCAATAAAAAATGCTTCTAATTATCATAAAAACTCTCATAATAAAATGTGAAAGCTGACTGAAGTTGTTCCAATTTCAAGGAAACAAATTATCCTTATTCTCAGCAGAATTTGCCACATCTATAGTCTTAAGATTTCAAGTAAAAACGAAGAACCCTGGGTAGCTATACCTGGAGCTAATGAAGTATAATATAGAGATATGAGCATTGAGCATGAAGAAACATGAAAGAAAACAAAGAGAAAATGGATCTGTTCTCTTACATTGTAAGTGGTCTAGTGGGAGACATTTATAAACAGCAAGAACAAAAAGTATACATTAGGTAACTCAGAAAATGGCAACAAGTAGTGGGGTTTTCTTTACAGGATCATATTCACATGTAATAAAGCATCATTTTGCTACTAAACTATAAAATTACCACTAATGATAAAAAAGCCCTTATGTTCACTTTAAAGTTTGAATCTCTAGTGCTATAGGTTTTCATTATATATATATATATATATATATATATATATATATATATATATATATATATATATATATATATATATATATATATATATATATATATATATATATATATATATATATGTTGGACAGTAAACCATATAATGCGCCCTTGATAATATAAGTCCAACTAGAAGGGGACGCCAATAGAAAGAGATACATGAGAGGAATGCTGTTTAAATAACAAATTGCTTCACTGCAATTGGTATGAAATAATGTCACAACTACAAAAGAAACAAAAAATGGATTTCTTTCATGGTGGTGAGAGTTCATGAGCGATTACTCCTGGGTTTCAACTGCATTAGGGGGAGGCATCGATTCCCAAAGCTTGCAGAGCACTTAATCCCTCCCTCCTCTCTGGTATTCTAGTCTGACGTATAGCCAATAAAGAAGTAAATAGGTAGGAAAAGACAAAATAGTTAAAAGGTGGTGCAAACTAGAACTGCCGCCAGAAAAAAATAATTATGTAAAAAATGAAAACCACCATGAAAGAAATGAATTTACCAGATAAGTAAAAATGTTGTTTTCTTTCATAAGATGGTGAGAGTTCATGTGCCATTACTCCTGGGTACTAATACCCAAGCTGTGGAGTCTACAAGTAATTTTAAGGTAGACAACTAAGCTGCGGAATCTACAAGTAATTTTAAGGTAGACAACTAATTAATAGACACAGCTGCCTGAAGGACTTTCCTACCAAACACATCAAAGAGAGAGAAGTTAGATAAGTATGTTGCTGCTTGCAAATTTATTCAATTTATCCTTCATTCTTAAAAATCCAAGAAAAAGAACTAATCTAGAAAAAAAGGATAATAATGCATTTTAGAAAAGACCATCCTTCCTCCAAGTAAACCAAGGTAATCAGGAGCTTTAGCAAAAAATGTTAAATAAACTGATGTGGCCCTCTGACTTTTACGTGGACCAAGGGACAAACAAATTAAAGGATTGTCTAAAAACCTTTTTACGTTCAAAGAAGAATATTCTAATGCTTTTACATCTTGATTAAGTCAGAAACCATCAAATAAATACTTTTGATTGCGACCAGAAGATGGACTATAATCTCCTAATTGGTGCTATCCAAAAAATCCCTTTAGGTAAAAAAAAAAATCAGAAAGTCTTCTGCAAAGTCTTGGTATTCTAAAAGAACACCAGTTAAAACCATGATTTTCAAAAGCAGGAAAGAAACATCTTTACAAATCATTTGAAAATGTTTCTTTATGGTTTGAAATAAGGTGTTCAATAAAGCATAAATTAAACCTTTTTGTTATTAAAAAATAGATATACAATCTCTAATCCATAAAATTGAGAGACTCAAGATCCCTGAATCAGAAAAAAAGTCATCAGGTCTAAATCTGGGAGACCCATTTTCCAAGTTGGGTGAATAAACTAAATCACCAGAAAAAAATAGTAGTGGACCATATATATTAAAGGAGAACCGGGGCCTTCACATTGCCATCTGTTAGGAACATATTTGCAGTAATCTTTTCAGCAGAGTCCGATGTGTTAATTAGCTTCTCAGAAAAGTCCAAATAGGAACTATTTGATTTGATGGGAGCAGGTGATGTACAATCTATCTTGGGGAACCAAACTACCCGGGAGCACCCCCCGGACTTCCGCTGTGGTACGGAACCCAGCAATTTCCCATCAAAAATTATTTTCTCACCAGCTCTGCTGACTGGTGTCTTCAGCTCTGCTGCAGTTGTATGTGGATCCGTTATAGCGTTGGGGAGATTTCTGGCAACCAGATCGATATAGTTAGTGTAAGTAGTATAATGCCCCCTCTCAAAAGACGCCTTGGGGTATGACTGCTTGTTAGGTGATGGTTGCCCCTGCAACTACATTATTCCTATTTAAAACTAAATACTTACCTATAAAATAAACCATAAGCTAGCTACAATATAACTAATAGTTACATTGTAGCTAGCTTAGGGTTTATTTTTATTTTACAGGCAAGTTTGTATTTATTTTAACTAGGTAGAATAGTTACTAAATAGTTAATAACTATTTACTAATTATCTAGCTAAAATAAATACAAATTTACCTGTAAAATAAAACCTAACCTAAGTTACAATTTCACCTAACACTACACTATAATTAAATTAATTCCCTAAATTAAATACCATTAAAGGGACAGTCTAGTCAAAACTAAACTTTCATGATTCAGATAGGGCATGCAATTTTAAACAACTTTCCAATTTACTTTTATCATCAAATTTGCTTTGTTCCCTTGGTGGTATTTTTGAAAAGCTAAACCTAGCTAGGCTCAAACTGATTTCTAAACAGTTGAAAACCGCCCCCTAGCTCAGAGCATTTTGAAAGTTTTTCACAGTTAGACAGTACTAGTTCACATGTGTCATATAGATAACATTGTGCTCACTCCCGTGAAGTTATTTAGGAGTCTTCACTGATTGACTACACTGCATGTCAGTCAAAGGCACTTAGATAAGGAGGCTGTCTGCAAAGGCTTAGATACAAGGTAATCACAGAGGTAAAAAGTGTATTAATATAACTGTGTTGGTTATGCAAAAATGGGGAATGGGTAATAAAGGGATTATCTATCTTTTTAAATAAGAAAAATTTTGGTGTAGACTGTCCCTTTAAATAAAATTATCTAAAGTACAAACCCCCCCACTAAATTACAGAAAATTATAAACAAATTACAAGATTTTTAAACTAATTACACCTAATCTAATCCCCTTAACAACAAAAAAAAGGCCCACCAAAATAAAAAAGCCCTACCCTACACTAAATTACAAATAGCCCTTAAAAGGGCCTTTAGCGGGGCATTGCCCCAAAGTAATCAGCTCTCTTACCTGTAAAACAAATTACAAATCCCCCCCCCAACATTAAAACCCACCACCCACACAACCAACCCTACTCTAAAACCCACCCAATACCCCCTTAAAAAAACCTTACACTAACCCCTTGAAGATCACCTTACTGGGAGAAGCCGGGAGAAGTCTTTATCCAAGCCGGGCGAAGTGGTCCTCCAGACGGGCAGACGTCTTCATTCAGACGGCATCTTCTATCTTCATCCATCCGGCGCGGAGCGGGTCCATCTTCAAGACATCCGACGCGGAGCATCCTCTTCAATCAACGGCTAACACAGAATGAAGGTACCTTTAAGTGATGTCATCCAAGATGGCGTCCCTTCAATTCTGATTGGCTGATAGAATTCTATCAGCCAATCGGACTTAAGGTAAAAAAAATCCTATTGGCTACATTTAGCCACCAATCAGCAAGCGCAACCCAGGTGCTAAACCAAAAATGTGCAGACGACTTGTGCTCTTCTCCATGAAACTCATTTTCCTACACTACTCCAAAGCATGGAAGTAGTTGGTCCTTGGGACGCTAGATGTAAGATAAACTGAGCTCCATGCAATCTTCAGGGCTATCCAGAGTTTGTTCCTGTTAAGACAGGAGACTTTTCTAAGGTTTCAGCTAGACAACATCACAGTAGTGGCTTACATTAATTACCAAGGTGGTACTCAAAGTGCCTGAGCAATGAAAGAGGCCACTTGCATTCTGACTTGGGCAGAATGCATTCTGACTTCCTTTTGTTTTAAATTAAGCTCTCTATTTGTGGTATATGGTCAATGATCTGGAAGCGAAGTTAGCTAACTGAATGGCCCCTCTGAACAAAATGGGCAGATACTGGTAAAGTTATATCCCTAGATCTAATTGATGTCTTATGCTTACTGAACCTGTCTCTGATGTCCCCTGTTGTCTCGCCTATGTGCAAAAAAACAGCATATTCTGTTTGACATGTATATAGATGGTTCATTTTTAGTTGTAGACTCTACCACTGCTTGTTGTAGCTAATACTGCTTAACACATAACTAGAACATTTTATTAAGAAGTGGTAATGGCAGAGTATATCATTTATATGGTGGGGGTTATGTATTTTGAGTTTCTATTGGCAGCAGTGTTTGTGCAATATTATTTGTAGCTTTCTTATACAATGTTGCAAAACACTGAAGCCATAGCATACTAAAGACAGGTGCACACTCCTGAACCTACCTAGTTTTATTCTTCAATAAAAGATATCAAGAGTACAAGACAAATTTGATAACAGAACTAAACTGGAAAGTTATTTAAAATTGCATGCTCTATCCAAATCATGAAAGTTTAATTTTGAGTTTACTGTACCTTTAATGCAATTGTTTGAACTATTACTACAGCACTTAAGCTACTAAGGCTACAGTTTAGATTTTTTTGGTTAGTGGAGTAAGCCTGTTGATGACAATATGACCTAAAGCTGTTGCATGCAAATCCTTTTTATGAAAAGCTAGATAATACAATCATATGCACACACAGACAAAAAGGAATGCAGCACTTTAAACTGCTCCATAAGACTACTGCATCTCCTAAAGCCTAAAAACTGTGAAATCCTATTTAAAGTTTAGGCTCTCTTTTTGAGAGGATGTCGGGTTGGGTCGAGTCACTTCTGCAGCCCATCGTCCAGCAACTTCCATCTTTTCTCAAAGACACCACACATTTACTCACCTGTTTACAACATTTAACATGGAGCAGTAAATGCTCTTGGTTGACAGTAGATGTTGTTGGGCTCTACTCTTGCATTCCACACATTTTTGGAGTGGAAGCAGTTAGAATCTCTCTAGACTTGTATAGCAATTATGACTCCAAACTGAAGAATTACATTTTGAAAACATTGGAATTTTTACTGGTTCATAACTATTTCAAATTTGGTGATTCTTTCTTTCTCCAAAGGCGTGGGACCGCCATGGGCACAACATTTGCACCCGCCTATGCAAATTTATTCATGGGTTGGTGGGAGAGGCCCCACGTCTTTGGAGAATGAAATCCATATAGGCACTGTATACGATCATACAAAAGATACATAGACGATCTTCTCTTTGGATGGTCAGGAACTGAAGATGAAATGAAGAATTTCATTCTTTATTTGAACAACAATCAAGTTAACTTACAGTTCACCTTTACCTCTGATAAATCTAAAATTTCATACCTAGATCTCTATTTGATAGGGGACATATCCTCATCACGAGTTCAACCACACTATACAGAAAGCCAATAACATCAAATACAATTCTTCATGCAAGATCTTCCTGCCACCCCAAACATACAGGATTTGGGGTGGCTAAGGGACAATTTATAAGGCTCAAAAGAAATTGTTCTGCAGATAGTGATTTTCTGAATGAGTCTGAGGTTTTGAAACAACAACTCTTGGAAAGGGGCCATTCTAAAAAGGTAATAAATAGAGCCTTCCTGGAAGTCAATCGTCTTGACAGGAATACTATGTTACAACACAATAGGATTAAGACCAATACAGGTTTCAATAAATTGAAACCCAACTTCATTACAACTTTCAGCCCACAGTTTAGAGAAATTTGTGGCATCATTAATAAACACCTCCCGGTTCTAACCGGTGAGGACAGTTTGAAAGATCTAGCCAAGGATGGCCTAAATTTCATTTCTAGGAAGGACCGCACCATTGGCAACATGGTAGCTCCTAGCATGTTGAAAAAAACAACATCAGGCAGCAGCTGGTTACAAATTAAAGGACACTTTAAATGTCACTTCTCTAGTTGCATAGCCTGTAGTCATACAACCGTTACAGACAGATTTCAGTCTAAAAGTACACAGAGGGTTTTTCTATCTTCAATTTGTACCAATTGTTGCACCACTTATGTCATATACTTAGCTGAATGTGTACAATGTAACAAGCAATACGTAGGGTGTACCTCACGGGAGGCACGCACACGTATTAGGGAACACCTTAATAACATTGATAAGGAGTATGATGTATCTGATCTTGTGCATCATTTCATATTTGAGCACAGGAAATCAGTTACCAGTTTCAGGTGGCAAGTCATTGAGAGGATATTGCATACCCCCAGAGGGGGTGACAGAATGCAAAGACTCTTTTATAGAGAAGCATTCTGGATATTTACCCTCCAAACCAGACGCCCCAAAGGTTTCAATGCAGTTGGGGATATCATCAACTATTGGCAACATAGATAAGTCTAAATGTTAGAGTTACTGTAGCAGATACATATGAGTTCTTAAAATGGATTCTATCCCTAACATAAGTAAGTTTACATTACCGATGTAGATTGAAGTTTAGATACTTTCATTAGATAAGCTCTAAACTGTAGGGTATATGGATTGTGTTCTTGTAACTTCTTTCACATATGAGGGTTCATAAATACTTAATTAAATTAGTGTTGTTTTAAATTATAGCAATCCAAATAGAATATTTGAATTTTCTCCGTATTTATATCCAGTTGCATTTACCAATCCACTCATTCTACATCTTCAGGGGGAAAAAAAGAGGGATTTTACTGCTAGTACCATGTTATTCTGCTATGAATGTCTTTCTACACAGTAATATAAGTGAGGTCATTTCTTATTCTAAGTTTGTACTCTCTAGCAGATGATTCAATTCTACATAACCTCTTATAAAGCTAACTCAATTTCTGATATAGTGTCAAATGTAATACAATATTTTCATGTTCATTTCCCTAATAGTATCTGTATCCTTGTTTAGCTATGATCAATACAATCCGCTCTGACCAACAGCTGTTCACACTTGGGAATCTATTAAGATGGATACTTAAGTGCGAATACCGGATATCCCTTTAGGTCTATGATTAAGGGTATCTATTCAGCCGAAACACGTAAGACCAACTGGCAGCTGATGGTCATGGCTTTTTGTTATTTCATTTTTCAGTTTTAACCCCCATTTTCTTTTTAAGTGTGTTTTTCTATTTTTTCAATAAAAGTATCACTGGTCATCTTACCGGAGCTCACTGGATTCTTTTGCTCGCTTCCTATTTAAAGTTTCCCTATTAAAGTAATACATTTTTTTTAGTGTTAAAAAAAATCTGTCTGTCTCCTAAAATGGTGGTGCCTGCAGTTATTAATCCTAACTTTCTGAGGAAAGGCACTGGGCTAGATTACAAGTGCAGCGCAAATGGTTTTGCGCTAGTACAATCACGATTTTGCAAGCAATTTTCCTTCTGCTGATATTACAAGTTCAGCAAAATCGAGATTGCACTGGCGCAATCGCCTTTTCTACTTCAATCCTTACTGCAATCTAAGAGCTGTGGTAAACTGGGTTCCGAAAATTAAAAGTTGCAGAAAACACAAAAAAATACATAACATAGTACACTTATACTCATAAACTACACAATTAACCCCTATACCACCACCCCCCCCCCCCACATTGCAAAAACTAAATAATACTATTAACCCCTAAACTGCCATCCCCCCACATCGCAAACACTAAATAATACTATTAACCCCTATACTCAGCTTAGGATTTTTGCGCTTTTCAGGTTTACAGCTAGCGCAAAATACGTTTTTCAACTTGTAATACCATCAGAACCTGAGAAGCACAAAAAGCCTAACGCTAGCGATGTTTTCGCTAGCAATTTTTTTTTTTTACTGCAGCACTTGAGGAGCACAGTGTGACATTTGGAATGTTTAACAGGAACGCTCACTGTCTTGACACTCTAGAGTAAAGGTAACCAATAAAATCATTGCATGCAGCCATCTGAACTGCACTACATATCATAAGGTATTAATGGAACATACAGAATTACCACAAGGCATTACGGATAATGCAGACTTTGTGGTAACCTATTTATAATCAAACTGTGGAAAGTATTAGGAAAATTATAATCCACCAAATTGTTAATGGTAATAATAATTAAAAATAAATTAAAATAATAACTTTGTCATTATTGAAGTATCAATGAGGGAGGCAGAAATGCTTTTGATAAACAGTTATGGATATACTACAATAAAATGCTTAATCCGATAAAATGCATGGGACACATACATCTTTGTGAGCAATCTGCACTACTCATTGCAAATTACCTGGGACTGATCTGAGGATTCCCCTTGTGAAAACCGGGACCTGTTATTGCTTGTGTGAGCTATAAACGGCTCGTGAAAGTTCAGCAGGTGCAAATGGCACTTTCTAAATGCTTTTTCAATTTGTGAGTACATTGTGATTATTTTGTAGTATTAAATTTATTATCTAGTGATATTGCACTATTATGGCGCCTTCGCTTTCCTTTCTAGTGTTCTTTGAAGAAGTGTCTATTTCATGCAAGTATATGAAACTTGTTGTCCTTTAAGGGTTATTGCTCTTAGCCAATGAACTGTATGCATGTAGATAAGGAATCTTTATCTTTCATAATTTTAGACCCATCAATAAATTGCCTGCAGATTTCTAGTAAAGAGCAGATAGGGTTGATTGACACCCCCTGCGAATCTGCAGGGGGCGGCATTGTACCAGCCGTTCACCAAAACTGCTGGTGCAATGATAAATGCAGACAGCGTATGCTGTTGGCATTTATCGATGTGCGGCGGACATGATACGATACAGAGTATCATATCCTTCCGCACCTTAATAAATTTACCCCATAGAAGTAATTATCTAGGAATAGGAAAATTGTATTTTATTTTTTGCTTGCTTTTCTGTGATGAGTGTAAAATTTGGCAGATTTATTTGTTAGCAAACTAATAATTAGGGCCATAGGGAATGCAAACAGTGTAAGTTTGTGTAAGGAAAATAGTAATAATATCCTTTAACTGTAATTAATAATTAATCAAATTAAGGGGTTTGGACAATAATGCAAATCAAAGTCAGCTTCTGAAGACAGTTACTAGGAGTATTCACAGAAAAACTCTCAATAATCATTTTATATACACATTTATATATTATTATTTTTTTAAATGACTGTCTAGACTGCTAAATATCTGCTGTGAGGATTCTTTCCATAAATTCAGTTGTATCTACATTCTGTACTACATTAGCTATGTCTACTTCATCAAAGATAGCTGATATAGATGAGTTTAACAGCAACAAATAATAGGTCACAGCATGGCACAAAGAAAGCTGTAGCTAACTGTGACTGAATAGTGCTGTACTACTTAGTTCATCTGAGTTCATAAAACAATATCATCAGCCACAGAAAACTCTGTTGTCCATTTTACTAAATGAAATACAAAGTGTGCAAACTATATTCATGTCATTCCGAGTTCCATCTGTGAAGATATGCAGGGATAATTGCTTTATTTAAACATATGGGAAAGGGATTGGTTCAGATTCATAGATGATAAAAGCATAAAACAGCCTTTCTGCTGCATACTCAGTGTTGTGCAATCATTTAGTTTTCTTTTGAACTGTAACATCTGTTATTGAAATACTAGTAGAATTTGCATTAAACAGTTACCCGAGCTACAGCTTCTTGCATTACATTTCAGACTAATAATCATTAGACTTGCGATTTAGAGGTATAATTACTGCTTTCTTATTGTGAAGGACCGATAAATAATTTTTTTCTTGTATTAACCTACAATATACTACCTGTGAAAAGTAGAAAAACAGTCAGGTGATAAATAAATGGAGTTTTTACCTCGCAATTAGCAACTGACTGACAGCATGCATACAGAGTGAAAATAATAAATAAAAACAAAAAGGGCATATGTCTGTGTGTGGATGCATGTATGTACATGTTTGTGTTTGTGTATATATTTATATTCCTCTAACGAAGAAGGCTGGTATTAACTGTAAGACACCTTTGAAACATGTTGGGCAGACATTTCATGAGGTTTACGCTTCTTGGGCCATTGTTTGATCCCTTACATGGACTGTTGCATACAAAGGTTTTTCCCCACCTGCAGTGTTGTATGAAGGGTTATGCCACTGTTACCATACATGTTACTGATACCTCATGTGAATTAAGGTTGCAAAGTGTAAGCAAGTTTTACCTATGTGCTTTTAATAAATAAATATTGAGTGTGTTATGTGAAAACAATATTGCACTATCTTGTACTTAATTCTCCACATTTAAACCTGATGGGGCTTTAAAACGCATGAGAAAGTAAACAGAGAAGGGATCTATACCTGGAGGTGTTTAAAGAGCGGATCATCTTCCAGCTGGAGAGCCTACTACTTAACAAACTGTGCAGGACTTACCTCATGTTGATTGAGGTAGTTTTTTGTAAGTAGGAAGTTCACCTA
The DNA here is from genome assembly GCF_027579735.1 of Bombina bombina. Taxonomy (NCBI): domain Eukaryota; kingdom Metazoa; phylum Chordata; class Amphibia; order Anura; family Bombinatoridae; genus Bombina; species Bombina bombina. The sequence goes on from NC_069502.1 coordinate 516,110,475, forward strand.
TTACTACTGGTCTTTTGGGCACACCAACTTACCTGGACTTTGGATTTAAGTTTTCTTCACTTGGGAACTTTGAGACTGTTCTTACATATATATCTTTGGGGACTTTTTGAGGGTCTCTTTTATTAGAGTGACCAATCAATTTGGGGTCTTAAACTCTGAATAATTCCAATAATTGTATTATTTTGCATGAATTTATTACTTTTTTTACGTTTGGAACTTTTGAGGATCCTTTAATTAGAAGTTTACTCAAGGTTTTTATCAATGCACAAATACATAATATTTTCATTATATTTCCATATTTTACTGTTTTGATAATTAATATTGTCAATTTGTCCTCACTGTTGTCTGAGAGTTAGATCACTAGTGTAGAACACACATCTAGTGTGGTACTAAATCCACTTAGGTTTTCTGATTTCTATTTATTAATTTGACTTAAAGGCATACAAAACCCAATTTTTTTCTTTCATTAATCAGATAGAGCATGCAATTTTAAGCAACTTTCTAATTTATTCCTATTATCTATTTTTCTTCATTCTCTTGCTATCTCTATTTGAAAAAGCAGGAATGTAAGGTTAAAAGCCAGCCCATTTTTGGTTCAGCACCTTGGCAGAGCTTGCTGATTGGTTTGCTACATTTAGTAACCAATCAGCAAGAGCTACCTAGGTGCTGAAATAAAAATGGGCCGGCTCCTAAGCTTACATTCTTGCTTGTTAAAATAAAAATAGCATGAGAATGAAGAAAAATTAATAATAGGAGTAAACTAGAAAGTTGCTTAAAATTGCATGCTCTATCTGAATCATGAAAGAAAAAAATTGGGTGGGACACTAAACCCAATTTTTTTCTTTCATGATTCAGATAGAGCATGCAATTTTAAGCAACTTACTAATTTACTCCTATTATCAAATTTTCTTCATTCTCTTGGTATCTTTATTTGAAATGCAAGAATGAAAGTTTAGATGCCGGCCCATTTTTGGTAAACAAACTGGGTTGTTCTTGCTGATTGGTGGATAAATTCACCGACCAATAAACAAGTGCTTTCCATGGTTCTGAATTAAAAAATAGCTTATATGCCTTTTTTTTTTTCAAATAAAAAAAGCAAGAGAACGAAGAAAAATTGATAATAGGAGTAAATTAGAAAGTTGCTTAAAATTGCATGCTGTATCTGAATCACAAAAGAAAAAAAATGTGGGTTCAGTGTTCCTTTAAGTGTTTTATATATATATATATATATAATTTTGTTTGTGATCTTGTACTTAAAAGTACTGATTGCCCTGCAATTTTAGACTGTAGGCGAGTCCTGCACCTGTGACCGTCCTTCCTATCCATATGTATGTATATGTGTGTGTTTGTGTGCATGTATGTATGTGTTTTGTTTGTGTATGTATGTGTTTATATGTAAGTTTTGTGCATGTATATGTTTGTGTGCTTGTGTGTATGTACAGTATATGTATGTATATGTGTGTGTGTGTATGTATATGTATGTGTTTGTGTGCATGTATATATGTATGTGTTTGTGTGTGTGTGTGTGTGTGTGTGTGTGTGTATAGGTATGTATATGTGTGTGTATTTATACGTAAGTTTGTGTGTACGTATATATATATATATATATATATATATATATATAAAAATATATATGTGTTTGCGTGTGTGGATGTATGTATGTATAAATATGTGTTTTGTGTTTTCGTGTGTGTATATGTAGTATTTGTGTGCATGCATGTGTGTGTGTTTTTATATGTATGTATATGTGTGTGTATGTATATGTAAGTGTGTGTGTATGTATGTATATGTATGTGTTTGTGTGCGTTTATGAATGTATGTGTTTGTGTGCGTGTATGAATGTATGTGTTTGTTTTGTGTGTATGTGTATGTATGTATACATAAGTTTGTGTGTATTTATATGTATGTGTTTGTGTGCGTGTATGTATGTATAGGTATGTATATGTGTGTGTATGTATATGTAAGTGTGTGTATGTATATATGTGTATGTGTGTGTTTGTGTGTGTGTATATCTGTATGTGTTCGCGTATGTATATGTATATATATATATATATATATATATATATATATATATATATATATATATATATATATATATGTGTGTGTATGTATATGTAAATGTGTGTATATGTACGTGTTTGTGTGCATGTATGTATGCATATATATGTACATGTGTGTGTATGTATATGTAAATGTATGTATATGAGTGCGCGTGTGGGAATTTATTTGCGTTTGTGCGCATGTATATATATATGTATGTGTGTGTGCTTATGTGTGAATTTCTGAATATGTATGTGTGTATATGAATGTGTGTGTGTGCATGTATATATATATATGTTTGTGTTTGTGGGTGTATGTATGTGTGTGTCTGCATATATGTATGTGTGTGGATAGATAGATAGATAGACAGACAGACAGACAGACAGACAGACAGACAGACAGACAGACAGACAGACAGACAGACAGACAGACAGACAGACAGACAGACAGATAGATAGATAGATAGATAGATAGATAGATAGATAAATAGATAGAAATTTCCTATTGGCTCTCAACCTAAACTTATTAATTACATTATAAATATCATCAATACTATCATAACCTTCACTCCCTGACATTTGAGTCTTAATACACAAACAATCACAATTCATATTATTAATATTAATTATTAATTAATATACTTCAATATGCTATTAAAAATAGGAGAGAAAGATGCTAGTGGATTATCCGTTGACAAAGTGAAAGTATGTGTGTGTGTGTGTATATATATATATATATATATATATATATATATATATATATAGTATTTATTTTTTATGTACGGTATATGTGTATATATGTTTATATTTATACACTGAATTCATTAATTTACACAAAGTGCTGACAGTAATGCATGGTTGCAATTTTCATTGCTTAGAGAATACAATCTGGGATATTTGCTGACACAAAATTTTACATAAACAGCTGTTTGTATCAAGACACATTTCTCCTACATTAATGTACAATAAGTTATGGCATTGTGTGGGTAATACAGCCCCTTTGGGCTTAAAACTAATAGAGTAACTGCAGAAAGAATACATCAAAATTATTCCTTACTACATTTCCCAGAAGAACTATTTCAAATCTATTCTGTATTAACACATAAAAAGAAATATTGTAAGATGATTAACTACTGTATAGCATGTTCAAATAAAAATATTATCAAATATTGTTTGCATCTCGGTGTATTTGATTAGAAGCTATCATGCATGGCTGTAGGTTAGGGACTTGGGTGTGAAGAAGCCTTGACACAGCACCTGGGCCTATCACCATTTAAATGCTGTAATTAACTCTTTATTTTATGCTTTTAGTCTAAATGTGTGCTGGCTGTCCTGTGTGTTGTTTCTGATTTTAATATGTGATCTCTCTGTATTGTTTTTACACCCAGGCTTGTCTGTATTTAACTGCCTGTGTGAACTAGACATGTACATTCATCTTTGGACAAATACGTATTCGTTCCAAATACAACTACACAAGCTCCTCCTAAGAGCAAAATCTCTCAACCAGATCTCAAATAAGGGAACTAAAAATATGCAGGAGGAGGAGCGCTAAGCCACCTATGATAGCTAAAAAAGCTGAAGGTAGGATATATAGGGATAAAAGAATTTATTTAAAATATATAAAAATTATAATTAAAAATTAAAATTAAAAATTATTGTAAAAAAGATTCCAAATACATATACACATAGTACCCCTCAGGATTAATAAAAACTGTATAACAATTAATAGGACCACACACAAATAACAATATTGAAATGTGTCCAAAAGAAAGAGGTGCGCCTATTTTATGCTACTCACTAAGATATATAATAAGTAAGAAACTGGTCAATCCCAGATACACAATATAGGGTGTGTGTATGTGTATTAATTTGGAATTCTATATAGCAATAAACTCTAGCAGATAAAACAAAAATGGAATGAATAATTTATATATATATATATATATATATATATATAATCTTCTGCATGTTTGGTATAAATCATAAGAGTCCTTAAGTCAAAACCTATTACAATCAAAAGTCCAATAATGCGTTCTGCCCAATGTGGTAATCTTCATAATATAAAAACATCAGATAGACCCCATCAAATGGCTGCTCTCTCCATAAGATAGTAGATACAATGAGACACGTCCTAGAAGACAAAATGAAGGGGCGCTCTTGGTGCAGATAATCCTAAAAAATATATGGTATCAATAGTGGTGGTAGGAGGATCAGTACTCACAAGTGTAGTTGCACATACAGTGCAATAACTGGCAAGCCGAAGCTTCAGAGACGCTCGGCTGACTCAATCTTGGCCGGTCTGCTGTGTGGTGCCGTCACAAACACTGCAGTCGTTCGATATACCGGTACACACACCTTTTTATAGAGCGCTCCTCCGGTCTATTCTCCTTGATCTCTGGCTCGTGAAGCGCTTCCCTACGAGCCAGAGATCAAGGAGAATAGACCGGAGGAGCGCTCTATAAAAAGGTGTGTATATCGGTATATTGAATGACTGGAGTGTTTGTGGCGGCACCACACAGCAGACCGGCCAAGATTGAGTCAGCCGAGCGTCTCTGAAGCTTCGGCTTGCCAGTTATTGCACTGTATGTGCAACTACACTTGTGAGTACTGATCCTCCTACCACCGCTATTGATACCATATATTTTTTTGGATTATCTGCACCAAGAGCGCCTCTTCTTTTAGTCTTCTAGGACGTGTCTCATTAATAAAAACTGATAATAGACAACGGAAGAGTACAATAATATAAGCAGTAAAATACAGTGTGTCTGCGTTCTATACAGTGCGTTTACGTTCTATATAAAAAACCATATTCAGTATCCTATACAAAAGTCTGTGTATAGTGTCTGCTTATTCTATATGATCATAAATATAAATATAGCACTGAGATATGATCATAAATATAACACTGATATAACAGTCCAAATGATTCCACCGAGAAAGTGAATGCGAAATCCCCTGTTGCTCCAAAAAAATAATAAGGTTCCAAAAAATAACTACATCCAATGTGTCAATAAACTGTGTCCAAATGTGTCAAAAAAGGAGTGCCCAATAATAATATCCAAAAATATGTCCAAAATTACATGTAAATTGTGTGTCCAAGGTAAAAAAAAATAATAAGGATACAAAAAATAAAGAAAAAAATAAGAAAAAATAGGTGTACACCAAAAAATGAAAAATAATAAGAAAGTGATGGTCTTTATATAGTTATCCTTCTAATGGTGATAATCTTCGGTGTATGTGCAAAGCTCTTCTAGATAATGTGAGACAATCTCCTATAAAAGATATAATACTGTTACATAGTGCAATATCGCTAAAAGTAACTTGCTTACCGATATGAGAGGAACCTGAGCCGTTAAATCAGAGTTATCAATGCACTCTCAAGACTGATAACGGCTGTACTAAAAAAGGCTTCTTTCAAAAGGGAGATGTGTGCCTTATCACATCCGGTTCCATTACGGCAATCCAAACCGGAAGTCGTCTTTATACTGACATCATATCCGGTTGAGATCGTATTCGGTTACACACTTCCGTCTGTGATATCCGGAAGCTTATTTACTTTCGTTTTTAGTTTTTAATGTATCTTAAATAAATTCTTTTAACCCTATATCTCCTACCTTCAGCTTTTTTAGCTATCTTAGCTGGCTTAGTGCTCCTCCTCCTGTATATTTTTATTTTGTCCAAATGTTGGCCCATTCATTCATCCATCCACATAACAAGTAGACGAATGCAAATAGGACCGAAATGGACGAGTAACAACATTTTTTTTAGTAGTCACAATCGTTTTGTTTCTGTTCGATAATTTTTGGCGCAAAAAAAAAAGAAGCAGAGAATAGAGGAAAAGGGGATGAAGCTGAGGTTGTTTGACAAATCAGCTCATTCATTTGCAGTGATATACTGGAGCCTGACCATTTACGTGTACAACTTCCCCTATCCATTCCTGACAAAGTATTATTAAATAATTGATGTAAGGGATAGCAAGTTAGGCATTAAATACCAAACAGGCTGTCCAATCCACTTAGGATAGGGATGTGGGAGTTTTAGTGGACAGCTGTCATCTTTTAGTCACATCACTTCAGCTTCCAATGAGTGTAGTGCTGTACAGTATAACTGCACCTACTGCATTATTTTTATTCACTCTGGGGAGCAGGGATTTATATTTTTTTTCTTTACTAGTTTAGTGTTGAAGAGTTGTAGCTTAATTTTGCAGTGGGGGCATATCTGGGACTGGCAGGAAGTTCTCCTGTCTAACGGCTAGATTACGAGTTTTGCGTTATGAGCTTCGCGGTGCTAACTTGCAAGTTATTGTCACCGCTCACTAACCTATAGCACTGGTATTACAGGTTTTCATAAACCCGGCGTTAGCAGGCAATATTGCAGCGTAAAGCAAAATTGAGCTCCATACCGCACTTCAATATCAGCGCTGCGGTGAGCTGGTTTTACATGCTCGTGCATGATTTCCCCATAGACATCAATGGGGAGAGCTGGCTGAAAAAAAAGCCTAACACCTGCAATAAAGCAGCGTAAAGCTCCGTAACGCAGCCCATTGATTCCTATGGGGAAATAAAAAGTTATGTTTACACCTAACACCCTAACATAAACCCCAAGTCTAAATACCCCTAATCTGCTGCCCCCGACATCGCGGACACCTACATTACACTTATTAACCCCTAATCTGCCGCTCCCGACATCGCCAACACCTACATTACACTTATTAACCCCTAATCTGCCACCCCCGACATCGCCGACACCTACATTGCAATTATTAACCCCTAATCTTCTGCCCCCAATGTCGCTGCCACCTACCTACAGTTATTAACCCCTAATCTGCCGTCCCCAATGTCGCCGCCACCTACATTACAGTTATTAACCCCTAATCTGCTGCCCCCGACATCACGGCCACCTACCTACACTTATTAACCCCTAATCTGCCGCCCCCAATGTCGCCGCCACCTACATTACAGTTATTAACTTCTAATCTGCTGCCCCCAACGTCACCACCACTATACTAAAGTTATTAACCTCTAAACCTAACCCTAACTCTAAACCCTAACACCCACTAACTTTAATATAATTAAAATAAATCGAATTAAAAATTCCTATCATTAACTAAATAATTCCTATTTAAAACTAAATACTTACCTATAAAATAAACCCTAAGCTAGCTACAATGTAACAAATAGTTACATTGCAGCTGTCTTAGGTTTTATTTTTATTTCACAGGCAAGTTTGTATTTAGTTATTAACTATTTACTAACTACCTAGCTAAAATAAATACAAATTTACCTGTAAAATAAAACCTAACCTGTCTTACACTAACACCTAACCTTACAGTACAATTAAATAAATTACATTAATTAAATACAATTAAGTAAATTACAAAAAAACAAACACTAAATTACACAAAATAAAAAAGAAGTTATCAGATATTTAAACTAATTACACCTAATCTAATAGCCCTTATCAAAATAAAAAGCCACCCCAAAATAAAAAAAAAACCCTAGCCTAAACCAAACTACTAATAGCCCTTAAAAGGGCCTTTGCAAGGCATTGCCCCAAAGAAATCAGCTCTTTTACTTGTAAAAAAAAAATACAAACAACCCCACAACAGTAAAACCCACCACCCACACAACCAACCCCCCAAATAAAAACCTAACTAAAAAAACCTAAGCTCCCCATTACCCTGAAAAGGGCATTTGTATGGGCATTGCCCTTAAAAGGGCATTTAGCGCTTTTTCCGCACAAACCCTAATCTAAAAATAAAACCCACCAATAAACCCTTAAAAAAACTTAACACTAACCCCCGAAGATCCACTTACAGTACAGGGTTAATAACTGTAAAGTAGGTGGCGGCGACATTGGGAGCGGCAGATTAGGGGTTAATAAGTATAGGTAGGTGGAAGCGATGTCGGGGCGGCAGATTAGGGGTTAATAACTGTAATGTAAGTGGTGGCGATGTCGGGGGTGGCAGATTAGGGGTTAATAAGTGTAGGTAGGTGGAAGCGATGTCAGGGCGGCAGATTAGGGGTTAATAACTGTAATGTAAGTGGTGGCGATGTCGGGGGCGGCAGATTAGGGGTTAATAAGTGTAGGTAGGTGGCGGTGACATTGGGGGCAGCAGATTAGGGGTTAATAACTAATGTAGGTTGCGGCGATATTAGGGAAAGCAGATTGGAGTTAATAATATTTAACTAGTATTTGCGATGCAGGAATGCAGCGGTTTAGGGGTTAATATGTTTATTATAGTGGTGGCGATGTCCGGAGCGGCAGATTAGGGGTTAATATTTTTATTATAGTGTTTGCAATGTGGGAGGGCCTCGGTTTAGGGGTTAATAGGTAGTTTATGGGTGTTAGTGTACTTTTTAGCACTTTAGTTATGAGCTTTATGTTACAGCTTTGTAGCATAAAATCCATAACTACTGACTTTCAGTTTACGGTATTTGCTGTACCGCTCACTCGTAATACCGGCGCTATGAAAGTCCCATTGAAAAAGGACTTTTTGGAAGCTGCGGTAGTTATGCTGTTTTACGGTCAAAAAATTGTGCGGTGCAGCTATACCTGCAAGACTCGTAATACCAGCGATTGTGAAAAAGAGCCATAACGCTGCTTTTTTACTCATACCGCAAAACTCGTACTCTAGCCGTTTGTTAGGGGGAAAACATTTTAATTTAACCATTTGTGTATAATCAGTTGTTTTGCAGTGAGTGCATCCCACTGACTGCACATTTTTATTGTAGTAGGGGCAATGCTGGAACTGCTAGTTCTCCTGTCTTTGTTGGGATAAAAATGTTTCAATTTAACCCTTTTGTGGAGAATCCTTTTTTTTCTTTTCTTGTAGTGAGTGCATCACACTGGCTGTACATTTATTTTGCAATGGGGGCATTTCTGGCACTGGTAGTTCTCCTGCCTTTGTTATGGGGACATTTTTTTTTAAATGTAACCCTTTGTGAGCAGAATCAGGTTTTTTTTTTCCTGCAGTGAGCACATTACTGAAACTGGTAGTTTGCCTACCTTTGTTAGGGGGGGTAATTTAACCCTTTCTGTGCAGAATCAGTTTTTCTCTTGCAGTGAGTGCATTACATTGACTGCACATTTATATTGCAGTGGGGGCAATGGGGAATAGCTGGGATTGGTAGGTAGTTCTCCTGCCTTTGTTGGGGAAAACATTTTTTATTTAAATATAACCCTTTCTTTGCAGAATCCCACTGGCCGCACATTTATATTGCAGTCGAGCAAAGCTAGGACTGGTATTGAGGGCTCCTGCCTTTCTTGGGAGAGAGTATTAATTACAGGGAGTGCAGAATTATTAGGCAAATGAGTATTTTGACCACATCATCCTCTTTATGCATGTTGTCTTACTCCAAGCTGTATAGGCTCGAAAGCCTACTACCAATTAAGCATATTAGGTGATGTGCATCTCTGTAATGAGAAGGGGTGTGGTCTAATGACATCAACACCCTATATCAGGTGTGCATAATTATTAGGCAACTTCCTTTCCTTTGACAAAATGGGTCAAAAGAAGGACTTGACAGGCTCAGAAAAGTCAAAAATAGTGAGATATCTTGCAGAGGGATGCAGCACTCTTAAAATTGCAAAGCTTCTGAAGCGTGATCATCGAACAATCAAGCGTTTCATTCAAAATAGTCAACAGGGTCGCAAGAAGCGTGTGGAAAAACCAAGGCGCAAAATAACTGCCCATGAACTGAGAAAAGTCAAGCGTGCAGCTGCCAAGATGCCTCTTGCCACCAGTTTGGCCATATTTCAGAGCTGCAACATCACTGGAGTGCCCAAAAGCACAAGGTGTGCAATACTCAGAGACATGGCCAAGGTAAGAAAGGCTGAAAGATGACCACCACTGAACAAGACGCACAAGCTGAAACGTCAAGACTGGGCCAAGAAATATCTCAAGACTGATTTTTCTAAGGTTTTATGGACTGATGAAATGAGAGTGAGTCTTGATGGGCCAGATGGATGGGCCCGTGGCTGGATTGGTAAAGGGCAGAGAACTCCAGTCCGACTCAGACGCCAGCAAGGTGGAGGTGGAGTACTGGTTTGTGCTGGTATCATCAAAGATGAGCTTGTGGGGCCTTTTCCGGTTGAGGATGGAGTCAAGCTCAACTCCCAGTCCTACTACCAGTTTCTGGAATACACCTTCTTCAAGCAGTGGTACAGGAAGAAGTCTGCATCCTTCAAGAAAAACATGATTTTCATGCAGGACAATGCTCCATCACACGCGTCCAAGTACTCCACAGCGTGGCTGGCAAGAAAGGGTATAATAGAAGAAAATCTAATGACATGGCCTCCTTGTTCACCTGATCTGAACCCCATTGAGAACCTGTGGTCCATCATCAAATGTGAGATTTACAAGGAGGGAAAACAGTACACCTCTCTGAACAGTGTCTGGGAGGCTGTGGTTGCTGCTGCACGCAATGTTGATGGTGAACAGATTAAAACACTGACAGAATCCATGGATGGCAGGCTTTTGAGTGTCCTTGCAAAGAAAGGTGGCTATATTGGTCACTGATTTGTTTTTGTTTTGTTTTTGAATGTCAGAAATGTATATTTGTGAATGTTGAGATGTTATATTGGTTTCACTGGTAAAAATAAATAATTGAAATGGGTATATATTTGTTTTTTGTTAAGTTGCCTAATAATTATGCACAGTAATAGTCACCTGCACACACATATATCCCTAAATCCCTAAAAACTACTTCCAAAACTATTCAGCTTTGATATTAATGAGTTTTTTGGGTTCATTGAGAACATGGTTGTTGTTCAATAATAAAATTAATCCTCAAAAATACAACTTGCCTAATAATTCTGCACTCCCTGTAAGTGTAACCCTTTGTGTGCAGAATCAGTTTTTGCGGTGAGTGCACCATATTTTTTATTGCAGTTGGAGCACTGTGGGTACCTGGGAGTTTACTACAGGCTCTCTACAGCACCATAGTAGTTACGTATCATACCTTTTCCTTTTGATAAACAATATATAACAACAATAATTAATAACAATCATTTTTAGGGGTTGGCTATATTCCACACAGTTGGTCAAGTGATTCAGACTTAGCTCAGGGGTAACCAATGGAAATCAGAGTTTCTGTGAAAGCTCAGACAGTGGGAAGGACATTGCATAATGTCAACCTCTAAAGACAGCGTCCAAGAAAAAATCTTGCTTACTCTTCAGCACAAAACTGCAAGATTAGAATTTGCAAAGATCATGAAAAGAAGCCTGATGAATATTGTCAACACATTCTTTGGTCAGATCAGACCAAAATATATATTTGTTCAGCTCATATGGGATCCAGCATGTTTAGCAAGAACCTAGCCAGGACTACCAGAGTGAATGCATAGTCCCAACAGTGACCGAGGTGGGAGTGTGATGATATGGGGCTGCATGAGTGCAAAAGATGTTGGGGAGATGACATTTATAGGTGGCACCATGAATACATCTGGACATACCAAAATACTTCCTGACAAGATGACTCCCAGTCTCCAGAAGCTTGGTAGAAGATGAATATTCTAGCATGATAATTATTTAAAGCACACTGCCAAAATTACAAAAGATTTTCTAATGAAGAAAAAAGTAAAACTGTGAACTGGCCAAGTATGTCACCTTATTTGAATCCAATAAAGCATCTTTGGAGTATTTTAAAAAGAAAGGTAGAGTTAAACAACCCCTCCGGCAAAGAACAGCTGAAACAAATTGTCTCTGAAGAATGGCAGAACATATCTCAAGAGATTTGTGCAACACTGGTATTCTCCATGCCGAGGAGGATTGAGTCTGTCATCAAAATTAAAGGTGTACTTTATACTAATATTATAGCCAGCACTAGCCTTGTTGTTTGAGTACTAAAGCCCTGATTGGTTCCTCCAAATTAGTCAAATGGTGGGTGGAGTTTGGCTGATGATTAGTAATTGCAGTAAAAATGATTTAAATTTGTTTATAAAACTTTAAGACTTGGCTGATATGTTATTATATAAGAAAACACCACAGAAAGGTCTTGTAATTGCAAAGTATTGCTGTTCCTTTAAGGAGCTGTGTCTTTCTTCCCCAAAAAATGACCCTCTACATATCATATGGTTTCTGTAAAATGCAGTTGTTTACTTCGCTAGTCTCAAAAGACTTCTTTTTGAGTTAAAAATGGAGTCAGTATGAAAAGTATAATTATATATTTTATTTGTCTACATTCAGGGGCATAACTACAGGGGTCTCAGAGGTATCAATTAAAACTGGGCCTACACCTCAAGGGAGCCCATCTGGGCCCTGCAATTGGTTTACAATATGGTGGCAGGGTTTTCAAGATGGCTGCAACAGTGTTGAGGTACAGAAAAACCTTACTCCATAATTGAAAAAAAAAAGGCTGCACATTCCCTCTAGGAGAGAAACAACTTTCTTCCTTTGTGGCAGCTAGCTCAGTTTCCACTGATTGCAAATAGCAAGAAATGGTGATGTTGAAATGGGGGTCCCCACCACAGCCATTGCCCTGGGACCCAGCAAGGTCTACTTTGCCCCTGTCTACATTGTATATTATCTTTTTTTTTTTTTTACTGCTGCTTCTAAATAGTCTATACAAACCAATGCCATCATTCCCTTACTTAATTCTCAGTATGTCTTGTCTTTTTCATCATTGTTACCCGTCTCCAGTGTTTCTTTCTACCAGTGGAGGCTCTTCCATATGTTCAAAGTCGCATGTGAACCCCCAGCCGAAATGAAGGGAAATTTTTTTTTGAATAAAATATAATTTTTCCAATAGCCCTTTTATTGGAAAAATTCTATTTCATTTATAGCCCCAAAAAAATAAAAGTCAAAGACTTTTTAAAAAAAAATAAAAAAAAAATGTTTGCATTTTTTTTTTTTACTTAACCGCACGTGCGGTTAGCCTGATGCCTGTAAATAAAGTCCTTTAAGTATATTTTGCCTGTAGCCTGCTCTGCCTCCCAACCCATCCCTATACTGTCTTAATCGCACAGTTCAGCCTGTGCGATAGACAGTGTGAGAGTGAGCAGAGAGGTGGTGCTAACGGTGGACATCACTAGTCACTACACTTAGAAGTTGAACACCAGAGTGAGTCAGGGGCCCCAAGCTTGTCAGGTGCCCAACCGGGACCCCCACATACTCCCACTATTTGCAGCATCCAGCTGCACAGAACATTTAAGAGTTCTTTACATGCTGCACGGCAGGCACTGAAAACTACAAGTTCCACAATGCAGTGCAGCAAATGTCTCCTTCAAATCGGAGTGGGATGGAGGAGTTCCCACCAGGACTTCAAGCAAAACAATGAGTGAGGAGGAAGAGCGATCCTGTCACAGCTGAAGCAGCTAAGGTTGCCACCACCAGGTTAGATCCACTGTCTGTGCCTGCCTTGATAAGTTTAATTGAGGTTTGTAGTGGCGTGGGACACCTGCTTTGATCTGCTATGCTGCCTGCTGAGCCTTCCCTTCCCTGTGTCAGACACAAAAAGTTCTGTGCAGGGCTGCTCTAACTTTATCTGTTTATCTTCTTGCTGATCAGGTCAGCTATGCAGGCTGCTCACTCCTGCTATATGAGACTCAGAATGAAGAGGGTCTTTAATATGCTAAAAAATAAGTGAAAACAATAGCAATGACTGACTGCCCTTAACCCTCTGACCCCAATGCTATAAATGAGTATGAGTTGACAGTTATAGTGCTGAAAAAATATAGGCTTACACAGAATTTTAAAAGTGTCTTAGTGACTTTATTCACTAGCTGTATTAAATGTTATGCAACTGCTGGGTAAAGCCATTAAGACCCTTTATAAATCTGCACACAGGTTAATTTTCTTTTTTATTAATACACATCATACTTACATCAAACAAAAAACAAACTCACACTATGTGCAGATTTATGACATGTCTTTAGGCTTTAACCATCAGTGGCATAACAATTAATACTGCTACTGGTTAAAGTCAGTGATATTCCATAAATCTGTACTAAAGATTATGAATATTTTACTTATGTATGATGAATTATGGGCATTATTGAGTTTTCTGTCAAGAATTTTAAGAGCTTGGCCATCCATTCATCTCTCTCTCTCTCTCTCTCTCTCTCTCTCTCTCTCTCTCTCTCTCTCTCTCTCTCTCTCTCTCTCTCTCTCTTTCTCTTTCCCTCTCTCTTTCTCTTTCCCTCTCTCCCTCTCTCCCTCTCTGTGTGTATGTGTAGAGAGAGAGCCATCGGAGGGGCGGGGCTTTATAAGGGGTGTGGCCAGGGGCAGGGCCAAGTGCACCTCCATCTTCATAATTCACCAGCCGCCACTGCTTTCTACCCAGTAAAAACCTTACTGGCTCCTATAATTTTTTTAGTTATGTACAACATTCTCTTTGAGACAGTGTTTTACAGCATGAACATATACTTTACTGCAATGACTGTTACATTTGATGATTCAGTTTACAATGTAAAGTCTAAAGATTTAAAGGACAATATACTGTAGTTCTTACTATTTTACATAACAGAGATCCTACCTTATAGTATGCAGATTGATGTGATTTTGTTTGGTTGCTATAGTAACTTAAACATACTATAAAAGTTCCATTTAAAGACTGCACTTCTTACCTGTGATCGTTTTTACAGAGAAAGACATGGGAGTTATGTAGGTCACAAAACAAAGATTCATTGAATTTATTTTAAAAAAAATTTAAAGGAAAGGAAAAAATATTTTATTTGCTTTTATTAAAGGGTTACTAAACCCAATTTTCTCTTGGTATCTTTATTTGAAAAAAGCAGGAATGAAAGCTTCAGCACCCTGGATAGTACATGCACATTGGTGGCTAAATGTAGCCACCAATCAGCAAGCTGTACCCAGTTGCTGAACCTAAAATGGGTCGGCTCCTAAGCTTTCATTCTTTCTTTTCAAATAAAGATACCAAGAGTACAAAGAAAAATTCATAATAGGAGTAAATTAGACAGTTGCTTAAAGCCGAATGCTCTGTCTGAATCACAAAACAAAAAAAAATGTGTTTAGTCTCCCTTTAAGTTTTTAAATTTATTGAAATATATAAAAAAAAAATCCTGCTCTAGGCATAGGCCTAGTTGGAATTTTGGAGATATGTGCTTGATTATATGTATATATGCAAATACATACTGATATACCATCAGAAGCTGTTGATAAACATAATGGCTTCCAACCGCAGCTTTTTTGTTTTGCAACCGCACGCAAAACCATTTACTGCTAAATAGAAACAAGCTCATCACAGAAATAAATCTTCTATAATTTACAAAATGGTTTCTCCTTCTCCATTATATATAATAATAAGATTTTATTTTAAGTTAACGTTTTTTTTACCTATTAGTAATTTTTTTTTAGAATTAGATGGTCCTGGAATGTTTAAAACCCAAATAGTTTTATTGACAAATAAAGCTTTGTGTTGGTTTTTAAACTGTATTAATTGTGTCTTAATATTTTAAGAAATCTATTAAAAAGTTGCAATATCTAACTGAAATATTTTGTGAGGTGTCATTAAATAATATTGATTTACTGTGTTTTAATACATAGAGGCCTATTTAACAACGGTCTGTCGGACCTGATCTGATAGTGCGGATCAGGTCCAACAGACCTCGCTGAATGTGGAGAGCAATACACTCTCCGTATTCAGCATTGCACCAGCAGCTCTTGTGAGCTGCTGGTGCAACGCCGCCCCCTGCAGATTCGCGGCCAATCGGCCCCCAGCAGGGGGTTGTCAATCAACCCGATTGTTATCGACCGGGTTGATTTGTGGCGATGTCTTTCCGTCTGCTCAGAGCAGGCGGACAGGGTTATGCAGCAGCGGTCTTTAGGCTGCAGGCTCGCCAGAAACAGGGTTATGCAGCAGCGGTCTTAAGGCTGCAGGCTCGCCAGAAACACGGGGCGTTGTAGATGAACTTGTAAGCTCTGCTAATGCTGTCAGTTTCACTATACGCATGAGAAGAGTAGCACATTTATGCACAGCAATCCTGTTTGTGAATGCAGGTTCACGGACGAAATGCCAAAGCACATTTGTCCGCCAGACATATGTCCGAGGGCAGGGGTCAAGTCGAGAGGGAACAGAGTTCCTGCACTATTTTTGCAGGAGGAACTAAGCTCCCCCCTGACATAGAACATAAACTCTTCAGTAAACACTGCTGCTGCTGCTGGATGGAGCTGGATAGTGAGATCCTCTAGTATTTGGCAGTTACACTTCCTACAATACACTAAATGCAAGCCTGTCAGCGGTCCTGCCGTGTGATCACCCTGCACTGTAACACATGGTACTTACATTTCTGTGTGGCTTGCTTGGGGCTATTTAGCTCCCCTCAGCAGAAATAGGACTATTGCACCATTAGTGGGTGAGACTCTGTGATAGAGGAGGATTCTCCGACCCAAAGGCAACAATTCAACCCTTCATTGGTTTTAATTTGCTTTCATTAACCAAAGTGTATAGATTATATACATATAAATACAGTGTTTGTGTGTGTATAAAACAATATTAATTGTGAGGGAGGTGAAAGTCTTGGGGAGTTCCCACACTTTTTTTGTAGGACTTGACCTCTGACCGAGAGACTATGTTCTGAGTTTGACAGAGGGCAGATACGCTCCAGAGTGCTCTGTTCTAATCAGAGCCTTGGGAGCCGCAACCGCCTCTGGGAACCTAACCATGGGTCCCACACCATACGTCTTGTGGTTCCCTGTCTGGGTAAAACTCTATCTATCTAATAAATCTATCAAATCTATCTATCTCATGGCCGGAGTGTTATCCAACAGCCACTTGTCAGAATATTATCCGTCACACAAATGTCAGTCGGACAAATGTCCATCGGATAATAGTTCAGCCAAGGTGAATGCAAACCAAGGGGTAAATTTAACAAGTGCTGGGCGGACATGATTCACTGTAGCGAATCATGTCCGTCCGACATCGCTGAATGCCGACAGCATACGCTTTGACATTGCACAATCAGCTGCTAGCAGGGGGTGGCAATCATCCCGATCGGATCGGGATGATTGCAGTCCACCACCTAAATGGTGGTGGAGAAGTTAAAGAGCAGCGGTCAGCTTCTTAACTTACGCTTCAAGCGATCCTGAAACTTTGGGCGTAGAAAGCAGCATTGGCTTCTTGTTAAATATAGCCCCAGCATTTACTAGACAGTGCTTTCTGTGCCAAAATGCTACTAAAGCTGCTCTATCACACTCACTAACAGGGGTAAATTGTTGTATTTCACCCCACAGCCCCTTGACTGTTATATATTACAGTCTTTTATAGACTAAAGAGAAACATGTCAAGTCAAATATCCCCTATCCTTAAAAAGCCAAAATAAAATATGGTATACAGACAGTAAAATGAAAATATTCAATACATTTATTTAAGCAGAACATTTTATAACCCACATTATGATCATTTAACTAAGCCCTCTCCATCCTGACTATTTTTTAAACATGCATTTAAAGAGCACAGCCAAAAACTAGGCTAACAGCTGGAACACATTTTTCCAAAGAGATAGTATATTAAGTATTCTGTCTTATTTGCTTGAGAAATTAGTTTTCAGGAGAAGCTTACAAGAACTGACGTATTTCTCAAACCAAAGGAGTTCTGATATTCTATAGTTTGTGAAGCCAATAAAACTGATAAAAACAATAATGGGATAAAATAATTGCATTCACCTACCTGGGGAAAAAGTGAAATGTTTTCTTGTTACTTAAAAATGTCTGACAGTTTATTGATTTTGTGTTTTTCCTTGTTTTGTTATCAAATGCAGTGTGGTTATCTGGGCATAAAAGTGCATAAGCAGGGGGGGCGGAGCGAGCAGCCGACCATGATGGCTGCATCTTGCTGAGGCTCCGTAAACAGACCGGGTGTTGTAGTATGTAACAGCCAGAAATCGACGGCTGGGCTGCAGTCTACATCTGATACCTACAACTAACATCTCAGTGGACATTATAAAGACCATTTAGATACCCGGGAAGAGTGGTTAATCTGAAACGAGCTCCTCGAGGCTTAAGGCCTATGCCGCGAACCCGACTTCATACGCACCATGCGGCTCACACCAACAGAAAAAGTCAGCCCAGACTAACGCTTCAACTTCAGTCCTAAATAACAGACGAATACAACCCGATAACTCACACAAGAGAGGAGGCTGTCGTACCACTTAGATCATCATTGGTGGCGTGCAATTCAACTAGCAGCCGGTGAGTAAACGGTTCATGTGCCAATATTATAAGCACTAGTTTAAAGCACAAGATAATAGAAGCTGATCGTATCAAAGAACTTATCAATGTATAAAAGACTCTGTAATACCGAAAGACAGATTAAAGCAATTATCAGCACCTCCGGCAATTACTTTGCATAGTACGGCTGTTTTCTGCAAGCTTACAAGCATTTAACATGTGCCGATATTTTACGCACTAGATTAAAGCACAAGATAAAAGAAGCTGATCATATCAAGGTGCTCATTAGTGTATAAAAGACTCTGTATTGCCGGAAAACAGATTAAAGCCATTAACAGCACCGCCGGCAAATATTTTGCATAATACTGCTATTTTCTGCAAGCTTACAAACATTTGACATGTGCCGATATCATACGCACTAGATTAAAACACAAGATAAAAGAAGCTGATCGTATCAAGGGGCTTTTCGGTGTTTGAAAGACTCTGTATTGCCGAAAAACAGATTAAAGCCATTAACAGCACCTCCGGCAAATACTTTACTTTACATAGTACTGCTATTTTCTACAAGCCTGCAAACATTTAGCACACAAAGCCCTAACCTATCTAACAGCTACTAAAGATTAGCATAAACGCACCAGCAGAGCTTAAAACCAGTATTTGCAAAAATAAAAAGAACAGAAAGATAAAAAGCCTAAAAAGATCTCCCAGATAACAACACTGTGACGCACTGACAAATTGGGCATAAGATTAGTTGTTTGCTAATTGCTCTGTATAGCCAGAGATACCACTGACGCACTGGAATATCACAAAAGAAGCTCTTGAACTGCTGACACGATTAATACTGCAGGAGTACAGTATAAACAAAACACACTACTATATAACTTATTCAATACCATCTGATCTACCTTTACTACCAAACCATCAGGCACTTACCTTTATCCCTTTTCCCGTTACACTAAGTGGTGACGGGTCATATCCCTATTACCTTTTCCCGAGATCGCCCTGTGAGGGTAAAATCCCATTGGAGGTACAGAGTCAACCATTACCATAAAAACACTACCCAAAAATAAAAGCCAGCAACGGTCACAATGTCACAGAGAAAAAATCTTCGACAGGACAAGCCGCAAAAGTTACCACAAAACAGTCAAAATACAGTACACACCTTCTTTAAACAAACAGACCTCAGCTCTAAATGCAAAGATGCTGAAGACCTGCAAGCTACCACAATAGAAGAACTGGACCAAGACAGCATACAGACCAAAATGGACGACAGACCAGCCACCACTCAGACACACGAAGATAGCACTCCCATCACATATCAAGCTATGGAGGCCCTGATTGAACAGGTTAAATCCTGTATTAAAGATGAGTGTGCAGACCTTAAAAAAGAGATAACAGACCTTGGTCATAGGGTAGATACACTAGAGGAACACGAATTTGTGGTCTCACAAAAATTAGCGAAGCTTTCTACCAACCAAACACAACAAGCCCAGTTTCTAACTGACCTCGAGGATAAAATCGATGACTTGGAAAATCGTACAAGAAGAGGGAATCTTCGCTTCCGAGGAATCCCTGAAACAATTGCAAACCACGATATTAGAGACTATCTACAAGCTTTATTCAGGGAGATCCTTGGAAATGATATATCAGACAACGAAGAAATTCCCCTAGATAGAGCACACCGGGCGCTTCGCCCAAAACCTCCAGATGATATGCCTCCAAGAGACATTGTAGTACACTTCCAAAATTATAGGCAAAAAGAAGAAGTATATAATGTTGCAAGGAAACACCAAGTTATAAATTTCAAAGACCACAAAATTCAAATATTCCAAGACCTATCCCAAAGAACCCTTCAGAAGAGGAGAGATTTTCAGCCTTTAACATCACATCTGAGGTCATTACACATCCCATATCGATGGGGCTTCCCCACCTCAGTCATAGTTATGAGGAATGGAAAGAAAATCGAATGCTCCTCTCTAGCAGATATCAACAAGTTCTATAACCTACTAAACATCAACCCACCAGATAGCGGAAAATCCTCCTCTCCCCATGCTCGACTAGACAAGCCTGAAAATCCCAAGTCACAAAGAAGACCAGGACCTGATACTAACAATAAACAGTCCAAAAGAAGACAGATAACTCAGAACAACGCTGATATCGAGGACACAGACTCTCCAGGATGAGTAACTATAAATGTCCATTTATTTTATTTTATTCTATTTTTATTTCTTGGTAACTACTGTTCATCGAAATACCTAATGGTTCAATAATAGAGACTTGATAATTATGTCCCCCATTGGTTAGTCCAGGGGGAAATAGAGGACTATCTTTGCACCAAAAAACCCAAGGGACTGTCATATGAGGAAAAAAATATGACCACCTCATTGATAATACAATGAACCTATTTGTTAAATGTAATCTTTTAAGTTCATTACTACTTAGCATTTTTTGATGTAACTCGATTTACTATATGTTGCTTAACAGGTTTACAGGTTAATACGTTATCCGAATGTAACTTCTCAAGTTTATCAATACTTTGCTGTTTTTAACTGAGCACAATCTACTATGTATTGATTGATAGGCTTAAATAATAATGTGCTATAGGAAATACCTATTACTTCACTACAGTATCACGATACACATATAGATACTCCCCCATACCTCATTAGCACATTCATGTTTATTAAATACCACATATAGAACCAGCTATTCATACCCCTCCCTTGGCTTAACTACCTATAAATAGTGCCCTATTGGTTTGACCAAGAGGAGATAGAGGACTATCTAGACACCGAAAAATCCAAGGGACTGTCATATGAGGAAAATATGACCAACCTATTGATGATACAATGATACTACTTGCTTAGTGTAGTATTTTGAGTCCATTACTACTTAGCAATTTTTTGTTGTAACTTAATTTATTATATGTTGCTCAACAGGTTTAAAGGTTAGTATGTTAACTGAATGTAATTTTTCAAGTTTATTAATACTTTGCTATCATAACTGAACACAACCCACTACATGTTGACCGATAGGCTTAAACAATATCGTGCTGTAGAAGAACCCTATTACTTCACAACAGTATCATGCTACTCATATAGCTGTTCCCCCACACCTCATTAGCACATTCATGTTTATTACATGCCACATAGAGAACCAGATATTCATTCCCTTCCATTAGCCTAATTACCTATAAATAGTGAACTGCCACCCATAGTCCAATAATCATACCCTTAAAATCCGATGACCATTACCTAATTCTATCACCCTTAAAGGACACAGAATGATCACTTTGCTGTTCTAGCACTTACATACCCTGTACTAACTACTAAATGGTCCCATAATTCCCTAGTATAAAAATACTGTTATTCCTGTCCTTAGTACTAAAATACTAATGTTAGCCTATTGGGATTCGAACTCAAGAATAGACACGCCCAAGAAATACAATAAACGCAACACGAAGCAGATTTAGACCTACTTCTTATGGCTTAATTTTAACTTACAGCAAGATTTCAGAATGTAGACCAATTGTTGATTGAATAGAGAATTTCTACACAACCCCACAATGTGCAAACACCCGGTCTGTAAAATATAGCTCCCATACTAAATTTGAAAAAAAAAAAAAGAAGCTATTGTCAGTTTTGCTATAGTGATACGTTCTAACACAGCTGATATTGTTATTGCTAAATATATTCTTATTTACGCTAAACTTTTTCTTTAACACTATACCCTCCCCCTTCTTTTACCCATCCTATTCCCTCCCTTTCTCATATAATTCCTCCCAGACCCAATACACATCGAGTTTATACACAGGAATATAATTGATATCCCCCAGTGTCCTTGAAGGTTCACACGAACCACCCGACTTCACTACACATAGTACCAAGTTCTAAGATGACTCAGGCATCCCATTTTAAAACAGGTAATATACACATCGCTACACAAAATGTCAAAGGCTTCCTATCAGCTGAGAAGAGATCAATAGCATTTCATGACTTTTACAAAAGAAAAATAGATATTATAATGACTCAAGAAACCCATTTCAAGAAAAATCACGAACCTATGTTGTCTAAAAGATATTTTGATCAACACTATTGTAGCTCAGGTACACAAAAGAAAAATGGAGTCAGCATCTCATTTAAAAGAAATTTTCACTTTGAACTATTACAGAAACACTCTGATAAAGAAGGTAGAATTTTGATTCTAGTGGGCCTATGTTATGGAGCCCCAGTAACACTAGTCAACATATATGCCCCAAACAAACCTACCCCGCATTTCTACAAACCTCTTGTCAACTTAATCTTAGATATAGCTAAAGGCCCAATTATTGTTGGAGGAGATCTCAACTTCCCCTTAAATCCAATATTAGACACATCATCAGGGAGATCATATCTACGGAACAATACCCTCAAAGCTAACTACACAGCCTTACAAAACATTAACCTTTTTGACACTTGGAGAATAGTACACGTAGACAAGAGAGATTATACCTTTTTCTCACATCCGCAACATTCCTACTCCAGGTTAGATTATATCTTATGTGATCAAACCCTCCTCTCAACCCTCATTCATTCAAAGATCACTCATACCTCATGGTCGGACCATAGCATGGTCTCTGCTATCTTTAAATGGTCTGACAGACCACGACATACATTTAGCTGGAGACTGAACGACCATTTACTTACTAACCAAGAAACAGTAGACGATATCATAAAACACACTGACGAATATTTTCAACTAAACAAACCTGAAGATACATCCATGGCAAATAACTGGGAAGCCTACAAATGCTTCATCCGAGGAGTTATCATAAAGCACAATGCCCAACAACGTAAAAAACATACGGCCCAATATAAAACTCTGACTGAAGAATTATCCACCTGTGAGGCAGCTCTTAGAGCAGACCCCACCTCAGCCCCTAACCTAACCAATTTAACACAAGCAAGAGAAAACCTCAATAAATTTCTTATACAAAAAGCCCATATGAGAGCGATGACCACTAGGTCCAAGTTCTTCATTGAAAATAATAAAGCAGGTAGATTACTAGCCAGATCTCTCAAGAAACGGAGAATTTCCAATTTTATTAAAACAATCAGAGGCCACACAGGAAAGAACATTCACACAAACGAAGAAATTACTACAGCATTTGTCTCTTATTACACGAACTTATATAATATACAAAACAACACAGTCATAGACAAAACAGAAAACCTAAGGTCATTCCTAGCTGCTATAGATACACCAAACATTACAGATGAGAATAGACAATTGTTAGATTCCCCTATTACCCACCGAGATATTACCTTAGTAATACAGTCACTACCGAACGGCAAATCTCCGGGCCCTGATGGCCTTACAGCAAAATTCTACCAACTTTTACAGAAACAGATAAGTCCCCATCTATTATCACTCTATACTGATATAGATAGCGGTATCAATCTCCCTAGTACACTTCTTGAGGCAATGATTACGGTGGTTCCCAAACCAGGTAAACCCGGCGACACAGTAGGTAACTATAGACCGATATCACTCATAAATATTGATATAAAAATTTATGCAAAAATTCTTGCTAATCGTCTGAGCATGATACTACCTGATATAATACATCCTGACCAAGTGGGCTTTATTAAAGGACGAGAGGCGAAAGACAATACCATAAGACTACTTCATTCACTACACCACGCAGCCCATAACAATACACCACTAATTCTGCTCTCCACTGATGCTGAGAAAGCTTTTGACAGGGTGGACTGGCAATTTATGTGGTCCGCCCTGTCAAAATTTGGCCTCTCAGACAAATTCATCACTAGAATTCAGGCCTTATACCATAACCCAAGTGCCAAAGTCAGAATAAACAACACCATTTCGCAGCCCTTTCCTATTTCCAATGGCACCCGCCAAGGATGCCCACTTTCCCCACTACTATTCGCTCTAACGGTCGAAATCCTGGCGATACAAATTAGAAGCAATCAACATATCCAAGGATTGAAATTCGGTAATATTACTCAGAAATGCCTTCTGTTTGCCGACGATGTGATTCTCACATTACAATCTCCAAATACTTCCCTACCAGCCCTTATAGAAACACTGGACAGATATAAAACAGTATCCAACTTCTCCATTAATATGGAGAAGTCGGGACTGATGCCAATTAATCTAACGTCTGAGGAGATACAGTCCATTACACAGCAAACAAATTTCACACTGACAGATAAACTTAAATATTTAGGATTAGTGATTCCCAAAGACACACACAAGCTATTCTCTGAAAATTATACTACCCTCCATAACAGTATCAAGAACTTATTAGACTCATGGCATAGACAAGGACATCTATCATGGTTAGGCCGAATAAACACGGTGAAAATGATGATTATACCCAAATACTTGTACTTGTTCCAAACCCTACCTATGACTATACCTAAATCTTATCTTCAAACGCAACAAAAGATGATAAATTTCTTTATCTGGTCGCATAAACGCCCGAGAATAGCCCAACATACATTATACCTAAGTAAAGAGGATGGCGGCCTCAATGTCCCTAATTTAACGAACTACTATAGAGCAACTCACCTAACTAGAGTGGTAGCTTGGAACCACGCCACACCGTCAAATCTATGGATACAAATAGAGAGCCATCTATCACAAAACAGCCTCATGAGAGATTTGCCATGGATCCCTAAAGACTCTAGACCCCATATTATACAGCACAATGAATATATTAAAACTACCCTAGCAATATGGGACGAATTGATCACACGCACAAAAGGAATATCAACACCAGTATCCCCCTTAACCCCTATCCTGCATTATCATATATTCTTAAAACATAGCCTACACACCCATGTAAACGAAAATAAACTCCTTACAAACCTACCAATATACTTAATAACTACTCCTAGTGGAGTAAGAGACAGACTTTCACTTAATGAAGAGCTGGGACCTCCATTCCACAACTGGTATGCATACCTTCAAATAAGACATGCGATTGACCACAGCCCACAAAGAGTGGAAATTCTTAGACCAATGACTAAATTTGAACAAATATGCACAAACCCGAAAAATATTAGAGCCCACCTCTCGCAGATATATAAAATCCTCAGAGGCTCCTTTCCCGAAAAACGCCCAACATATCTAACAAGATGGTCAGAAGAACTACACACAGAGATAGATCCTGAGTCCTGGAAACGCGGATTCCACCACACCCACACCTCTTCCACCTCAATAATTATGTCTGAACTAAACTACAAAATACTAGCCAGGTGGTACTTAACCCCTCAACGATTACGAATGATCTATCCCATGGCTTCCTCTAGTTGCTGGAGGAGATGCGATGATGTAGGTACCCTAACACATATTTGGTGGACATGCCCAAAACTAGGAGACTTCTGGCCACAGATAGAAAGGCATATAAACAAAACACTAGGTACAGACATAACACTCTCACCGCAGATAGTCCTTCTAAACCACATCCCAAAACTTACCTGCCTTTATCGCAAGAAACTTTTACTCTTAATGATAACCTGTGCAAAAAGATTAATACCTAGGTTATGGAAAACTCAAGACACACCCACTATTGTACAATGGAAATCAGAAGTCACTCATGTTCTCACACTAGAGAAAATGCACTATTGTTATCAGGGTAAATCAGACACAATATTAAACATTCAATCCATCTGGGAACAAAATCCTTAAAACCACGCATAAACATCTCCTAAGGGGTCGTACAGAAGTAACCAATCAAGAGACCTACCCCTCCCCCCTTTCCCCCATCCCACTTACCTCACTTACTTTTTCCTTTCTCCCCCTCTCTCTGTTACTAAATTTCTACTTAACTAACTAAGCTGATGAATATCACTGATAATAATAACTTGAAAATACCAAGAAAGTTGGATCTCTGACAGAATGATACAATAATCCTCGCAAATTTATTATGATGTTATCTTATTGTAATGATTCTGTAAATGTTAACATTTGTCATTGTACCGATTTTCAATAAAAATTATTTGAACAAAAAAAAAAAAAAAAAAAAAAAGACAATACACACATTTATTAATACAAAAAAAAAAAAAAAAAAAAAAAAAAAAAAGTGCATAAGCAGACTAATAATGTCACTTTTATGTGGCATTTCATGTTTCAATGTCGTCATTTCTCAGCTATTTGGAAAATCGTTAAGTTAGTAATGATGTTTCCTTTTCTTAGTGTATGAAAACATGATTGACTTTTATAAATAAAGTAGAATTTCACACACAAACATTATTTAAAAGGTTATTACACTTAAAAGTGTGTGTGTATATATATATTTATTACATTTAACAGGGAGGAGTAGTGCAATAAAGGGAGGAGCTAGAAGGCTTGGGCTTGGAGTTTGTTTGTACAGAGTTTGGACATGGCTGGTTGGTTGAGGGGTGAGTCTGGGATATTTCTGGATGCGTATAGATTTTCCTGGTCTTACTTTGTGAAATTTGAGGCATTAATATGGTAAGAAAGGGTGCCAGAGAGACAATGGAACAGACATTCCTGCATAGTATAAGACAGTTGGGAGCTCTGCCGAAATGTCTCTGTAGCTGTTTTTCCTACCATATTAAATCATGCCTATGGACTGCCTGGTCCCATTCATGAGCCCGAAAGTCATACCTTTGGGTCATCCGGAATCCTTCCTCTGAACTCCCTGACTAACTTCCCTCCAACCAGTATTTTAATTCAAATATTGCAAGGTATGGTACTGTTATTGGGGAATTTACTATCAGTTTTTGAACTCCAGGCAAAAAATTTCATTATCTTTCTACAAGTGTCTTAAAGCAACATCCCAAAACAAATTAAAACACACATTATTGCATTTCAGTTTTGAATAGAAACCTTTTTGCAATAAACTTGCATTAGCTAATTGATTCCATTTAAAGCTATCACTATTTCAGTAAGATATTTTACTGTGCACAGGCATGAGGAGCATATTTATATTCTAGAGCATATCACATTGTATCTCAGACAGCCGTTGGTGGATACTCTGGGCTAAATTTCAAGTGGTACACTATTTTGCTTCAGGGTAAACCTCTCTAGAAGAATTTTGTTTGCGCATCAGGTTGCGTGCATGTTACAAGTTAAAATTAAAAAGTTTGTGCACGAGTGAAACCCGATGCACGCTACCCAAAGCCCTTTGAATATTGTAACCTGTCACACTCCTCAAGAGAGTGGGTTCTGGTGTTGGGTGCAGATGGGCAGAGGTGTCAGGTTTTGGGGCTAAAGTTGGGTGTTGTCTGCGTGAGTCTTTTCTTTTTAGCATACTGAAACTGGTAGTATTGCAGATAGATGCAGATTAGATGAAAGGCAAAGTCTCTGTGTAGACAAGTATACAAAGTAACTTAGTTCAGACAGTCTATAAGCAGGTAAAAATGTAAATTAGCTGTAGTCTGGTAACTCTGTAATGGCTAGTAGGATATATAAATATGCTGTAGACAGGAAACTCTGCAGTAGCAGGCAGGTTAGGTAGAGATGCCGTAGACAGGAAACTCTGCAGTAGCAGGCAGGATACGCAGATATTCTGTAGACAGGTAACAGTGTAATAGCAGGCAGGATACATAGCTATGCTGTAGACTGAAAAAGCTTTAATAGACATGAACTATAACATCCCCATATACTTGTGGGATGGCTGCAACTCCCCGGGCTCCTGTACTCAATCACTGTCACACTGACAGCAAGACTGCTCCCGGATGCATCATGCAACAGAAAGATCTCCTGTGCACCTGGAGTTTTAAATACATTTTTTTTAAAAAACAATGATCTGATATACACTTACCTTCCAAGCTCCCATGACATCCTCTGCAGCCTGCACGTCCAACTAAAGATTGATGTGCAGGAGAATTGTTACATTTCCCGTCACTGCCTATTAAACACTGTACATTTAATACATATAAAAAAACAAATACAAATTGTTAGACATAGACGTGCTCACATTAAAATAGTTGTGCATTACCAGTAAAAAAAAAAAAAAAAAAGTGCTCCTGCTCTAAGTTTGCGCCCCCCTGCTGGGGCGATCTAAGGTGGCTTATGCAAACGCCGGCACTGGGCATGATACGTAGATATGCTGTAGACAGGAAGATCTGCAGTAGCAGGGAGGATATGTAGTGATCCGGTAGACAGGTATCTCTGTAATAGGAGGCAGGATACGTAGATATGCTGTAGACAGGAAACTCTGTAATAGCAGGCAGGATATGAAGATATGCTGTAGAAAGGAAACTCTGAAGCAGCAGGAATGATAAAGAAAGATTCTGTAGACATAACTCTGTAATAACAGGCAGAATATGTAGAAATGATGTAGACAAGAAACTCTGCAGTAGCATGCAGGAAATGCAGATATGCTGTAGACAAGTAATGCTGTAACAGCAGGCAGGGTGTGTTAATAAGCTGTAGCCAGGTAACTCTGTAGCGACAGGCAGGATGTGTGCATAGGCTGTAGACAGGTAACTCTGTAGTAACAGGCAGGAAAACATAATTTATGTAAGAACGTACCTGATAAATTAATTTCTTTCATATTGGCAAGAGTCCATGAGCTAGTGACGTGTAGGATATACAATCCTACCAGGAGGGGCAAAGTTTCTCAAACCTCAAAATGCCTATAAATACACCCCTCACCACACCCACAATTCAGTTTAACGAAGAGCCAAGTACTGGGGTGATAAAATAAGGAGTAAAAAAGCATACAAAAAAGAGGAACTGGAAATATAATTGTGCTTTTATACAAAAAATCATAACCACCAGAAAAAGGGTGGGTCTCATTGGCTCTTGCCAATATGAAAGAAATGAATTTATCTGGTAAGTTCTATGTATAAATTATGTTTTCTTTCATGTAATTGGCAAGAGTCCATAAGCTAGTGACGTATGGGATAGAAATACCAATGATGTGAAAGTCCACAGAAGAGTCACTAGAAAGAGAGGGATAAAATAAAAACAGCCATTTTCCGCTGAAAAAATTAAATCCACACAAAAATAAGGTAAAATTTAGTAAATGTATGCAAAGAAGACCAAGTTGCTGCTTTGCAAATCTGATCAACTGAAGCTTCATTCTTAAAAGCCCAAGAAGTGGAGACTGATCTAGTTGAATGAGCTGTGATCCTCTGAGGCGGGGACTGTCCCACCTCCAAATAAATCTTATGAATCAAAAGTTTT
This sequence comes from Bombina bombina, assembly GCF_027579735.1. Taxonomy (NCBI): domain Eukaryota; kingdom Metazoa; phylum Chordata; class Amphibia; order Anura; family Bombinatoridae; genus Bombina; species Bombina bombina. Next base: position 516,139,809 of record NC_069502.1, read on the forward strand.
AACCAAGAAACCAAAGAAATGGCAGAAGCTTTCTGACCTTTCCTAGAACCAGAGAAGACAACAAATAGACTAGAAGTCTTCTTGAAATCTTTAGTAGCTTCAACATAATATTTCAAAGCTCTTAAAACATCCAAAGAATGCAAAGATCTTTCAAGATTATTTTTGAGATTATGACACAAGGAAGGAACAACAATTTCACTACTAATGTTGTTAGAATTCCCAACCTTAGGAATAAATTGAAACGAAGTCCGCAAAACAGTCTTATCCTGATGAAAAATCAGAAAAGGAGACTCACAAGAGAGAGCAGACAATTCAGAAACTCTTCTAGCTAAAGAGATAGCCAAAAGGAACAACACTTTCCAAGAAAGTAGTTTAATATCCAAAGAATGCATAGGCTCAAAAGGAGGAGCCTGCAAAGCCTTCACAAACCAAATTAAGACTCCAAGGAGACGATATTGATTTAACAACAGGCTTGATATGAACCAAAGCCTGAACAAAACAGTGAATATCAGGAAGCTTAGCAATCTTTCTATGAAATAAAACAGAAAGAGCAAAGATTTGTCCCTTCAAGGTACTTGCAGACAAACCTTTATCCAAACCATCCTGAAGAAACTGTAAAATTCCAGGAATTCTAAAAGAATACCAGGAGAATTTATGAGAAGAACACCATGAAATATAGGTCTTCCAAACTCGATAATAAATATTCCTTGAAACAGACTTGCGAGCCTGTATCATAGTATTAATCACTGAGTCAGAGAAACCTCTATAATTAAGCACTAATCGTTCAATTTCCATACCATCAAATTTAACGATTTGAGATCCTGATGGAAAAAATGGCCCTTGAGACAGAAGGTCTGGTCTTAGAGGAAGTGGCCAAAGCTGGCAACTGGATATCCAGACAAGATCCGCATACCAAAACCTGTGAGGCCATGCTGATGCTATCAGAAACACATACCATTGTTCCATGATGATCTTGGAGATCACTCTTGGAAGAAGAACTAGAGGTGGAAAGATTTAAGCAGGCTGTTAAAACCAAGGAACTGCTAAAGCATCCACCATCTCCGCCTGAGGATCCCTGGACCTGAAAAGGTACCTGGGAAGTTTTTTGTTTAGATGAAAAGCCATCAGATCTATTTCTGGAAGACCCCACATCTGTACGATCTGACAAAATACATCTGGATGGAGAGACCACTCCCCCGGATGTAAGGTCTGACAGCTGAGATAATCCGCTTCCCAATTGTCTACACCTGGGATATGCACCGCAGAAATTAGACAAGAGCTGAATTCCGCCCAAGAAAGTATCTGAGATACTTCTTTCATAGCTAGGGGACTGCGAGTCCCACATTGATGATTGACATATGCCACAGTTGTGATATTGTCCGTCTGAAAACAAATTAATGGTTCTCTCTTTAACAGAGGCCAAACCTGAAGTGCCCTGACAATATTGATTGGTAATCTCGCCTCTTGAGGTTTACAAACTCCTTGTGCTGTCAGAGATCCCCAGACAGCTCCCCAACCTGAAAGAATTGCATCTGTTGTGATCACAGTCCATGTAGGATGAACAAAAGAGGCCCCCTGAATTAGATGATGATAGTCTAACCACCAAGTCAGAGAGAGTTAAATGTTGGGATTTAAGTATATCAATTGTGATATCCGAGTATTATCCCTGCACCATTGATTCAGCATACAAAGCTGTAGAGGTCTCATATGAAAATGAGCAATGGGGATCGCGTCCGATGCTGCAGTCATGAGTCCTAAAACTTCCATGCACATAGCCACTGAAGGGAATCATTGAGACTGAAGGTTTTGACAAGCTGAAACCAATTTCATTTGTCTCTTGTCTGTTAAAGACAGAGTCATGGACACTGAATCTATCTGGAAACCTAAAAAGATGACCCTTGTCTAAAGAATCAAGAAACTCTTTGGTAAATTGATCCTTCAACCATGTCTTTGAAGAAACAACACTAGTTGATTCGTGTGAGATTCAGCTAAATGTAAAGACTGAGCTAGTACTAAGATATCATCCAAATAAGTAAACACTGCAATATCCTGTTCTCTGATTACAAATAGAAGGGCACCGAGAACCTTCGAAAAGATTCTTGGAGCTGTTGCTAGGCCAAATGGAAGAGCGACAAATTGGTAATGCTTGTCTAGAAAAGAGAATCTCAGAAACCGATAGTGGTCTGAATGAATCAGAATGTGAAGATATGCATCCTGTAAGTCTATTGCGGACATATAATGACCTTGCTGAACAAAAGGCAAAATAGTCCTCAGTCACTATCTTGAAAGTTGTGACTCTTACAAAACAATTCAAAAACTTCAGATCAAAAACTGGCCTGAATGAATTTTCTTTCTTTGGGACAATGAATAGATTTGAATGAAACCCCAGACCCTGCTCCTGAAACTGGACTGGTATTATTACCCCTGAAAGCTCTAGATCTGAAACACACTTCAGAAAAACCTGAGCCTTCACCGAATTTAATGGAATGTGAGAGAGAAAGAATCTTCTCACAGGAGGTCTTACTCTGAATCCTATTTGATACCCTTGAGAGACAATACTCTGAATCCACTGATTTTGAACAAAATCTGGCCAAATGTCTTAGAATAATTTCAATCTGCCCCCCACCAGTTGAACTGGAATGAGGGCCACATCTTTATGCAGACTTGGGGGCTGGCTTTGGTTTCTTTAAAGGCTTGGATTTATTCCAACTTGAAGAAGGTTTTCAATTGGAAGCAGCGTCTTTAGGGGAAGGATTGGTTTTCTGTGCCTTATTCTGTCGAAAAGGACGAAAACAATTAGAAGCTTTAGATTAACCCTTATATCTTTTATCCTGAGGCAAAAAAACTCCCTTCCCCCCAGTGATAGTTGAAATAATTGAATCCAGCTGAGAACCAAATAAATTGTTACCTTGGAAAGAAAAAGATAGTAATCTAGACTTAGATACCATGTCAGCATTCCAAGATTTGAGCCATAAAGCTCTTCTAGCTAAAATAGCTAAAGACATAGATTTAACATTAATTTTGATGATTTCAAAAATAGCATCACAGATAAAATTATTAGAATGTTGAAGCAAATGAACAATGCTAGACAAATCAGGAAATGACAGGCCTGAGAATATAGCCAGAATATAAATAAGTTTTCCTTAGATAAGATTCAAGTTTCCTATCTAAGGAATCTTTAAAAGAAGTACTGTCTTTTATAGGAATAGTAGTATGTTTGGCAAGAGTCGAAATAGCCCCATCAACTTTGGGGACTTTTCCCCAAAACTCTAATCTAGCCGCTGGCAAAGGGTATAACCTTTTAAACCTAGAAGAAGGAATGAAAGAAGTACCAGGCTTAATCCATTCCTTAGCAATCACATCAGAAATACCATCAGGAACTGGAAAAACCTCAGGAGTAACCACAGGAGGTTTATAAACAGAATTTAAACGTTTACTAGTTTTGATATCAAGAGGACTAGACTCCTCAATATCCAAAATAACCAACACTTCTTTTAACAAGGAACGAATATACTCAATCTTAAAAAGGTAAGTAGATTTGTTAGTGTCAATGTCTGAGGTAGGATCCTCTGAATCAGAGAGATCCTCATCAGAGGAGGCTATTTCAGTATGTTGTTGGTCATTAGAAATTTCATCAATTTTATGAGAAGTTTTAAAAGACCTTTTACATTTATTAGAAGGCGGAATAGCAGACAAAGCTTTCTGTATCGCATAAGAAATATAATTTTTCATATCAACAGGGATATCATGTACATTAGATGTTAAAGGAACAACTAAAACTGTCTCATGATCACTGCTTTACCTTTCTCTTTTTTACCCCCCACCCACCAAAAAGCTTAAACCTGTGGCTGCTGTATCCCTTGCCACCTGGAGCCTGCACACTGTTCATGACAACTGGGAACTGCACTGTTTGCTACACAAGTAAAGGGGCTATTCAATTATTTTCTTGCAGAAGACAGAAGTGGTTCCTGTGTTGCACTATAGTATATGATAATCACCCTAAGATAGACAAAAGAGTAAAATTAAATAGTCTAGAGACCTAAATAAATAGGACATATTTGTTTTTAAAGGAACACATTACAAGTGTAAAAATGTGCTTTATAATGTTAATTAATATTTTAAAATATATTTTGACTTCTGTTCCTTGAAGAGAAATCATTTACTTGCATGATCTGTGTGTTAGTAACTAAAGTTTGGATTTCAATTAAGTAAAAAAGAGTGCTGCTATTCAAAATTCAACACACATACATACACACAAATATACATACATATACAAACACACACATATACATACACATACAGACGCACATATACATACACACACATAAACATACACAAACACACAGACGTATATAAACACACACATACATACGCACACAAACACACACACACAAATATACATACACACACAGACGCACACAAACACACACACACAAACACACACACACAAATATACATACACACACACCCATATACATACACACACATATACATGCACACACAGACGCACACAAACACACACATACACACACATATACATACACACACATATACATGCACACACAGATGCACACAAACACACACATACACACACATATACATACACACACATATACATGCACACACAGACGCACACAAACATACACATACACACATAGAGTTTATAGCCAAATCGAACAGCATATTAGATACATGCTCATTTGCACTAACAGACCTACTGATCGAATTTAAGAAGAATCAAAGATCAGAACTATTAAAAGAAATGCGAGAGGTACAGGATAAGCTAAAAACCTTTCAACAAGATTGAGTTTAAAAATTATGATAAGCACTTTGAGATTAATATGAACACATTTAAACAAGAACTTTGGCAATTTAAATCAAGGAAAATGACCAGGCATAGGAGGGATTATAATGCCAAACTGGTGTATAAATGGACACATGACGATTACTCCACAACAAGAGTTAAAAACTTCAGAAAAAATCAAGGAAGATTTAATAAATCAGGAAAGACTGTGACATTTTCAGAAACTGAATATGAAATAGATTCATCTGATACTGAAAACCTTGGAGAGGATGACATACCATCCGTCTTACACTTACCTCAGGATAAAGTAGTAGCCCTAGTGTCATCCCAACAGTCAAAAAAACTAACAGTACCCACAAGAAAAAAAAAATACAGAGGGGAAAGAGGCAAAGGAAAGAAGAACAGGAGGCACCAAACAACACTACCCATGAAGAAATCCGAAAATGAACTCTCAGAAAGTATATGTGACCAGGTCACAGGGACAGAAAAATCAGAAATATATATGAACAAAAATTTTATTAATCAGTCTGCAATTACACTTGACAAATTTCAAGAAATGTTACTATCTAGAGGGTTAAACTTTGTGCATTCCAATCATTTTAATCTTTTTGAGACAGTGCTAGACGTTAATCAATTTGTGTGCAAGATTCCACTGCACAAGCATTTCTTTGGCACAAATTATTTGGAGACACAAAATGAACAAATCATTAAGGGACACACACAACAAGAGGGTTGTGAACATTTAACTTTCTCAGACTGGTGTACAGTTTTAGATTTGCAACAAATGTCTACAGAAAATACATATGAAAATGTAGATAAATCTGTTGAAAGTGGGATTGAGATAAAAAGTAGGGATATAAAAGAAAAGTAAATTCTATCCAGCACATACGAGATCAAAAGCCCTTGATATATTTCAAAAAACTATAGAAGACATCTGAATGACAGAAACATAAAGAAAAATAAATATACTCACTCTAATTTAACATCTCAAGAGAAGTCAGCAATTCCAACCTTAATTAAAAATGACAATATAACGATAAGACTATCTGACAAAGGAGGAAACGTAGTGGTTTTAAATACCACTGATTATATTGCTGAAGCGAAAAGGCATCTGAATGACACAGAGGTAAACGCTAAGTTAAAAGACAATATGACCCAAAAGTATAAAAAGGAGTTGCTAAACATAGTACGGACAACTAATACATACAATAATATATTATCAGTGCATCTACACAAGAAAGTCTCATACCCCAATTTCTAGTAACCCCAGTGTTTCATTAATTTCCTAAGATCCACAAAGACCTTTCTGTCCCCCAGGTCATCCCATAATTGCAGGGATTGATTCCCTTAATGAACCACTATCAGAATTAGTGGATACATTCTTACGTCCATTGGTTAAAGGCTTACCAGGCTATATACAGGACACAACAAATTTACTAGTTAATTAACTGACAATAAGTGGAAACCTTCATACAGATTTTTGATAGTGTATGTATCGTCATTATACACATCCATTTTACATGACATAGGTATGACAGCTATGGAAAACATGTTCAATTTATATTGTGATTTCGAACAAACAACTAAACAGTTCCTATTGAGAGCAAAACAATACTTGATGACACATAATTTATTTATGTTTCAAACAGATTTCTATCTCCAGAGACGTGGGACAGCTATGGGGGCAAAATTTGCCCCCTCATACGCCAATCTCTTTATGGGATGGTGGCAGCTGTCCCACGTCTATGTGGATCAAAATACGTTCAAAGAAAATATTTTACAATATTATTGCTATATAGACAACCTGCTTTTTGTTTTTCAGGGAGATGAGAAAGTAACAAATGATTTCTGTAATTATCTGAATCATAATGGATGGGGGATCTCCTTTATAGGAGAAAGCAACTCAGACTCCATCAATTTTTTGGACATAAAACTAATGAGCAATGTCACTAGTGGGCACATATACACAACTCTGTACAGGAAACCCACAGCTGGAAATACTTTTCTACAATTTGATTCCTGTCATCCTAAACATGTTGTAAGAGGAATACCCAAAGGGTAATGCATAAGAGCAAAGAGGGACTGTACCAGGGAGGAGGATTATCAAAAACAAACATCAAATGTCACTGAGAGACTCAAAAATAGAGGGTATTAAGAAAGATTGCTTGAAAAGGTGAGAAAGGATGTAGAACACATGTCTATAAAGGACTTAATCACATACAAAGATCACCCTACTACAAATAAAAACAAGCATTTCAAACCAAAATTAATTACCACTTACAGTGACGAATAAAATGGTTGTGATTTTGTCACTAGAAGAGGAAAAACCTTGGCAAATTTCTTGTCTCCCTCAGATCTTAAATCTAAACCAAACTCGAGTTGGCTAAAAAAAGGAAAGGTTTCTACAAGTGTAGACGTCCTATTTGTAAAACCTGTTCACATGTTACAGAAAGAAGTAAATTTAAGTCTAGTACTACAGGAAACAAACATGATATTTTTTTTATTAATTTTTCTACTACACACGTTTATCTTCTCACATGTCAAATTTGCTTAAAGCAATATACAGGAAAAAGTAAACAGTCCCTAAAGGATAGGTTTCTCCAACACTTAAGATCTATAGAGGATGAAGAATCGGAAACACCAGTTAATAGACACTTTAGAGAACTACAAAACTCAGAAATCAATAAAGTGACCATACAAGGCATAGATCAAGTGCCGATATGGAAAAGGGAGGGGGGGAGGTGACAGAGAAATCAAACTTAACAAACGTGAAGTTTACTAGATGTTCACACTAAAAGATAGCAGTCCTCAGGGATTGAATATGAGGAGGGATGTAGACTTGTTTACATAGTTCACATAATTTATTGTCTAGTAAAAAATAAGGTATAGTAAAGACTTCAAGTGTATACTAAATCAAGTTTTTGAAGGCGAAATCTATGTATTTTCTCTTTGAATGTGTTTGTTTTCCTAAATAGGTTATCTATAGGATAAATCTTCTGGATTTGTATACTTAATTACACCAACACTAATCAAACTTTCTTTTCCCCATGTTTACTATTTGTAACAACACAAATTCGACTCTACAGTTTTAAAGGCTTAAAGAAATTGAGACTAGACCAACGTATATAAGTTACTCAATTATAGAAATGATTCTATGCAAAATTGTATCAAATGAAAACATTGTGTATTTGCTTATACGTATATTATAAAAAGGTATTTATTAATTGTTTGTCCCCATAATCAGCAGTTCAAACACTTAAGAGAATATTACTTTAAGAGCATCTGTAAATAAATAGAGGTGTGCAGAGGTACACAGACATGCAGCGATCAAGTGTGCATGCTCATGAAACGCGTTTGCAGCCGTGCCTGTCTACACACAGTGCTTTGATTTTATGTGTGCTACATTGATGTGCTTTTAACTGGAATTAATAAAGCCTTTGGATTTTACTACATGTTTGGAGCTTCCTTCTGGGTACAGTGTGCCTCATATTTCTGTACTTTCATACACACAGACGCACACAAACACAGACATAAACACACACAGATACATACACACATACACACACAGACGCACACAAACACACACAAACACTACAGCGCAGCAGGTGAGGTTGTGCACTGTTACTATTTGGTTAAAAAATATTGCAATGCAGGCTCAGTAATCCATAATCAGATTATCAGAAATGTATGAGTCACTCACATACACTTATATATTCTGAATCATGTGAGTGATGCATACATTTCTGATAATCTGATTATGGATTACTGAGCCAGCATTGCAATTATTTTTTAACCAAATAGTAACAGTGCACAACCTCACCTGCTGCTCTGTAGTGTGTAGACTTTACGTCATGTCTACAATTACCAAGTTCAGTGTCCCACTGTCTCCCTCTCTCTGCTGATGTTGCAGCCTCCTGAGCCAGTGAAGTTTTCCCGCCTTCCCCACCCCACCACCAAGAGATTGTGCGAGACTCTGGCGGCCAACATGTGACACAGCACGTGTTGTCCCCATGTATGGCCACAGGGAGGAGTCGCTTACATGATTTAGAATTCATACTATATCTGTTTATATCTGTTTATCTGAGTGACTTATAGTGAGGTTGTGTACTATTACTGTTTGGTTAAAAAAAATGATTGCAATGCTGGCTCAGTAATCCATAATCAGATTATCAGAAATGTATGATTCAGAATTCAAAATATATCAGTGTATTTAAATGACTTATATAATTCAATTGTTTTTGCTGCCTTGGATGATCATTCATTAATCTCTTGAAAAGATCAGATCATCCTCCTATAGCTACACCCAAATGTGTGTTAACACTGTTATGTGACATATTCTTTGTGCCCTTTACTTCTATATCTACAGCTAAATGTGTGTTATGTGACATATAATTGTTGCCCTGCTATAGCTGTGTGTTATGTGACATATACTTTGTGCCCTATAGCTGTGTTTTATGTGACATATACTTTGTGCCCTATGCTACAGCTGAATGTGGGTTATGTGACATATACTTTTTGCCCTATATCTACAACTAAATGTGTGTTATATGACTTATACTTTGTGCCCTATAGCAAACAGCTGAATGTGGGTTATGTGACATATACTCTGTGCCCTATAGATACAGCTGAATGTGTTATGTGGCATATACTTTGTGCCCTATTGCCAAGTGTTATGTGACATATACTTTGTGCCCTATAGCTGTGTGTTATGTGACATTTACTTTGTGCCCTATAGCAGTGTGTTATGTTACATACTTTGTGCCCTATAGCTACAGCTGAATGTGTTATGTGAAATACAGTGATTGTAGGGTGTTGGAAATTTCAAATGTTTTTGTGATTTAAAAAAAGTATTATACTTGCCATATTTGGTATACGGTTAAATAAGAAATGGTGAACGGAGGGGGCCTCTTTGCCCTAAAATGCCTGTGCTTCTTTTTGGTCCCAGTCCGGCCCTGGGTGGTTTGGTGGGCCCCTGGCAATTGTATTTTTACTTTTATATGGGTTTTATTTACTAAACAATTGTATAGCTATATAACTTTGGAACAACAGTTTGTATTGCATTTTTTAAGAATTAAAGTTTGCACTGGAATTTTCTGTTAAAGGGACAGTCTACACCTAAATGTTTCTTATTTAAAACGATAGATAATCCCTTTATTACCCATTCCCTGTTTTTGCATAACCAACACAGTTATATTAATATACTTTTTACCTCTGTGATTACCTTGTATCTAAGCCTCTTCTGACAGCCTCCTTATCTAAGTGCCTTTGACAGACATGTAGTGTAGTAAATCAGTGAAGACTCCTAAATAACTTCATGGGAGTGAGCACAATGTTATCTATATGACACATGTGAACTAGCACAGTCTAACTGTGAAAAACTTTCAAAATGCTCTGAGCTAGGAGGCGGTTTTCAACTGTTTAGAAATCAGTTTAAGCCTAGCTAGGTTTAGCTTTTCAAAATTACCACCAAGGGAACAAAGCAAATGTGATGATAAAAGTAAATTGGAAAGTTGTTTAAAATTGCATGCCCTATCTGAATCATGAAAGTTTAGTTTTACTTTACTGTCCCTTTAAGTCCACTCCAAGACTTTTAACACATAATCCCTCCAGTATTAACATCTTCTTAGCCCACACTCTTCTGATACCTCTTTTTAAATTAGGGCTGGGAATATGAGTGCAACCTACAGAACTTTTATTAGAGAGAAGAGAAAAAAGAAAGCATAAATGGGCACACTTGTAGTAAGAAGGTCCACCAATTAAATGTTGTGTAAGGAGTGAAGTCTTTAAAATATAACCTTTAATTAATGATGCACATAAAAGAAAGATGGACTACGCCAGCACTAAAATTTATTAAAAAGAGTGTCAAAAAGTATAGACACACCAGCTCCTCTCAAAATGTCAGTACAGTGATCAGTCTGTACCGATAGGTGCTAACTCTAGTTTTTTAAACTCCTAACTGTTACTCTATATATTATAATATTCCATAGGTTGCAATCTGTAATGAGGAGTTTAGCTATTAAACCTGGTTTGAGCAGGGACACCGTATTAAGAAAAAGCCACACAGCGGTCTGTAATAAGACTCACCCGGTGTCTCTAATAAGCAAATAGTTCCTGCTCTACCAGTAGCTAAGAACTACCAACTACCTCGTACTAAATCTATGGGAGAAAGGCCAACAATTTACACTAAAGTTGAACAAGGATGAGAGGAGCAGTGCAAACGCCTGACGCGTGTTTCGCAACTGCTTTTTCAGAGATGCCCGATCACTCGTTTACACAACTTATTTAAAGGACTGGCGGCCGATCGCATGGCCGCTTATGTAAGTTTGACAGTTTCTTAGCCAATCCGCATCTTGGTTGTATTTCCATGGAGTATTGGTGACGTTTGCGGTCACCACTCCGTTATACAAATGCTCGAGGGGGGGGTGTATGACGAGGACCCAATTATATCGTCCGAACAACATATTGTTCCATAAGCTGTCAAACAAATATATAAATTTAAACTTACAATAATAGTCTGAGTGGTTTAGAGCTATCATACTAGTCCTGTAGCTTATAGGGTTGTGACCCACATTACACTTGTCTTATCAAAATTATTTTGAGCAAAATAATCCCATTTATACGGCAAAAATGCTGGCAGGATCAAGAACTTGTATGTTGGAATATTCCATGTAGGTATGTTTCAGTATTAGAAAACCTTGATTTAGAATGCTAACACTATTAAGAGTGTATGTCAGTCAAATGAATCCTTACTCCTCAGATGTTTGAAATTATAGACGATGTACCAATAATATCTATATACTCCATATATAACGTTCATTAAGCTGGTGCTATCCATCATATAACTGTTGAACAATGTGTAAATACTGTATAGATCATTCACTTGTGTCTAATTGTCATGAGGATATCAACGTTATATTACAATATTTCCTTTACAAAATATACATGACAGCTAATTAGTTTAATAATGTTGAAAATGCCTAAAATGTTTTATCCAAACATTAATATCAATTAACGGCTTGTGTGCATTAATTATTTTATATAATTGTCAGTTATTTTATAATTAACACATATAAATGTCCATAAACTTTATTGTAATAATTCACAAACATTATGAGGATCATGTTTAATTTGGGTATATATTTTATAGTTTAAATGTGTCATTTGAGCTGTATTTTTTACTTTTTTTAAGAAAAATTGCATGTGAACTAAAACTGCATAAGAAAAAAATAGGTGCATAAAAGCTGAGGTTAATCATAATTTTTTGCGGCTGCTAATAAACGGCTAGATTACGAGTTTTGCGTTATGAGTGAAAAAGCCTAATAACGCTGATTTTTCACTACTGCTGGTATTACGAGTCTTGCAGGTATAGCTGAACCACACACTTTTTTGGCCTTAACGCAACGTAACTACCGCACCTTTCAAAAAGTTATTTTTCAATGGGACTTCCATAGCGCCGGTATTACGAGTTTTGCCTGGGAGGCCAAAAAGTGAGCGGTACAGCCTATAACCACAAGATTCGTACCGCCATCTAAAGTCAGTAGTTATGGGTTATGTGCTACAAAGCTGTAGCATAAAACTCATAACTAAAGTGTTACAAAGTACACTAACACCCATAAACTACCTAATGACCCCTAAACTGAGGCCCTCCCGCATCGCAAACACTAAAATAAAAATATTAACCCCTAATCTGCCGCTCCGAGATCGCCGCCACTATAATAAACATATTAACCCCTAAACCACCACACTCCCGCATCGCAAACACTAGTTAAATATTATTAACCACTAATCTGCCGCCCCCAACGTCACTGCCGCCACTGTATTAAAGTTATTAACCCCTAAACCTAACCCTAAGTCTAACCCTAACACCCCTAACTTTAATATAATTAAAATAAATCTAAATGAAAATTACTATCATTAACTAAATAATTCCTATTTAAAACTAAATACTTACCTGTAAAATAAACACTAAGCTAGCTACAATATAACTAATAGTTATATTGTAGCTATCTTAGGTTTTATTTTTATTTCACAGGCAAGTTTGAATTTATTTTAACTAGGTAGACTAGTTAGTAAATAGTTATTAACCATTTACTATCTACCTAGTTAAAATAAAGACAAATTTACCTGTAAAATAAGACCTAACCTGTCTTACACTAAAACCTAACATTACACTACAATTAAATAAATTACATTAATTAAATACAATGAACTAAATTACAAAAAATAAAAAACACTAAATTACACAAAATAAAAAAGAATTGATCAAATATTTAAACTAATATACACCTAATATATTAGCCCTATCAAAATAAAAAAGCCCCCCGAAATAAAAAAAAACCCTAGCCTAAACTAAACTGCCAATAGCCCTTAAAAGGGCCTTTTGCCGGGCTTTGCCCTAAAGAAATCAGCTCTTTTACCTGTAAAAAAAAATACAAACAACCCCCCAACAGTAAAACCCACCACCCAAACAACCAAATAAAACCCTATCTAAATAAACCTAAGCTCCCCATTGCCCTGAAAAAGGCATTTGGATGGGCAGTGCCCTTAAAAGGGCATTTAGCTCTTTTTCCTTGCCCAAACCCCTAATCTAAAAATGAAACCCACACAATAAACCCTTAAAAAAACCTAACACTAACCCCCGAAGACCGGACATCCATCCTCAACGAAGCCGGGAGAAGTCTTAATCCAAGCGGCAAGAAGTCATCCCATATGGCGTCCCTTGAATTCCGATTGGCTGATAGAATTCTATCAGCCAATCGGAATTAAAGGTGAAAAAATCCTATTGGCTGATACTATCAGCCAATAGGATTGAGCTTCAACCCTATTGACTGATCCAATCAGCCAATAGGATTAAGCTTGCATTCTATTGGCTGTTCCGATCAGCCAATAGAATGCAAGCTCAATCCTATTGGCTGATTGCATTAGCCAATAGGATTTTTTTACCTTTAATTACGATTGGCTGATAGAATTCTATCAGCCAATCGGAATTCAAGGGACGCCATCTTGGATGACATCATTTAAAGGAACCTTCATTCTTCAAGAGGAGTCGAAAGAAGAGGATACTCCTCGACGGATGTCTTGAAGATGGAGCCGCTCCATGTCGGAAGGAGGAAGATAGAAGATGCTGTCTGGATGAAGACTTCAACCCGTCTGGAGGAAAATTTCTTGCTGCTTGGATGAAGACTTCTCCCGGCTTCGTTGAGGATGGATGTCCGGTCTTCAAAAACTGTAAGTGGATCTTCGGGGGTTAGTGTTAGGTTTTTTTAAGGGTTTATTTGGTGGGTTTTATTTTTAGATTAGGGGTTTGGGCAATGAAAAAGAGCTAAATGCCCATCCAAATGCTCTTTTCAGGGCAATGGGGAGCTTAGGTTTATTTAGATAGGGTTTTATTTGGGGGGGGTTGGTTGTGTGGGTGGTGGGTTTTACTGTTGGGGGGGTTGTTTGTATTTTATTTACAGGAAAAAGAGCTGATTTCTTTGGGGCAATGCCCCACAAAAGGCCATTTTAAGGGCTATTGGCAGTTTAGTTTAGGCCAGGGTTTTTTTTATTTTGGGGGGGGCTTTTTTATTTTGATAGGACTATTAGATTAGGTGTAATTAGTTTAAATATTTGATCATTTCTTTTTTATTTTGCGTAATTTAGTGTTTTTTTTTTTTTTTTTTTTAGTTAATTGTACTTAATTAATGTAAATGATTTAATTTTAATGTAATGTTAGGTGTTAGCGTAACTCAGGTTATGTTTTATTTTACAGGTAAGTTTGTATTTATTTTAACTAGGTAGTTAGTAAATAGTTAATAACTATTTACTAACTAGTCTACCTAGTTAAAATAAATACAAACTTAGCTGTGAAATAAAAATAAAACCTAAGATAGCTACAATATAACTATTAGTTATATTGTAGCTAGCTTAGAGTTTATTTTACAGGTAAGTATTTAGTTTTAAATAGGAATTAGTTAGGTAATGATAGTAATTTTTATTTAGATTTATTTTAATTATATTAAAGTTAGGGTTAGGGTTAGACTTAGGTTTAGGGGTTAATATATTTATTTAGTGTTAGTGATGTGGGAGGCTAGAGGTTTAAGGGTTAATAAGTGTAGGTAGGTGGCGGCTATGTCGGGGGCGGACAGATTAGGGCTTAATAACTGTAATGTAGGTGGCGGCGATGTCAGGGGCGGCAGATTAGGGGTGTTTAGACTCTGGGTTTATGTTAGGGTGTTAGATATAAACATAAATTTTCTTTCCCCAATGGGGCTGCGTTACGGAGCTTTACGCTCCTTTATTGCAGGTGTTAGGCTTTTTTTCAGCTGGATGTCTATGGGGAAATTGTGCACGAGCACGTAAAACCAGCTCAAAGCAGCGCTGGTATTTGTGTGTGGTATGGAGCTCAACAATGCCATATTGCCCGCTGACGCAGGTTTTTTGCAAACCTGTAATAGCAGCGCTATAGGGAGGTGAGCGGTGGAAATAACTTGAAAGTTATTGCCGAGCCGCTCATAACTCAAAACTCGTAATCTGGCCATAAATTATTATTTGAAGAATGCGAACATTCCCAATTTGTATTCTAGTGATGTCTGCATTAGATCTAATAAGACATACTAATGGTTCTAGGCTTAAAGTAAATTTAAAAATCTTAAGGGAAATTATGAAAGATTTCCCTGCCAATAGAGAAGGAAGTAGGTCTAGAAGTGGAAAATTGGCTTGGGAAATGATGGTACCTGGTATGAATACCCTTTAAACCAATCATTTCTAAACCAAAAGAAAGGGCCAATTAATTAAAAAACTTTTTACAATTGCAGCCCAATTTACTTTTATCATCAAATTTGCTTTATTCTCTTAATATTCTTAGTTAAAAGCTAAACTTAGGTTGGCTCATATGTTAATTTCTAAGCCCTTAAAGACCGCCTCTTATCTGAATGAATTTGACAGTTTTTCACTGCTAGAGGGAGCATTGGTTCATGTGTGCCATATAGATAACACTGTGCTCACAACCATGGAGTTACTAGTAAGAGGGCACTGATTGGCTAAAATGCAAGTCTGTCAAAAGAAGTGAAATAAGGGGGCAGTCTGCAGAGGCTTATATACAAGGTAATCACAGAGGTAAAAAATTAATTAATATAAATGTGCTGGTTATGCAAAATTGGGGAATGGGTAATAAAGGGATTATCTACCTTTTTACACAATAAAAATTCTATAGTAGACTGTATCAAGATGGCTGAATAAAATCAAAGTAACAAAGTGCAATGACCCAGTGATATCAGTAATTCAAATCATTGTTAGATTAGTTAAATTAAGGAAATAAAACTGACCAGCGTTTCAGTATTATTATTTAGACTCTTGAAAAGCTATATAGTGAAACTGACAGTTATTATTGTGATTTGCTGTACTGATGTAGAGGAATTAAATAAAATTACCTCTGCTTTTTTAGTTTTAAAATATGTACATGTGCTTTGAAAATCCCTGTAATTTCCTCAGTATTTTTTTGCAATGCACCAAAGAATATGTTGACAGTTCTGCAT
Source organism: Bombina bombina (assembly GCF_027579735.1). NCBI lineage: Eukaryota > Metazoa > Chordata > Amphibia > Anura > Bombinatoridae > Bombina > Bombina bombina. The sequence goes on from NC_069502.1 coordinate 516,156,129, forward strand.
CTTCAAGTGTAATTACAGTGTATAGAATTGAATTATACACTTAAAAAGTTCAAAAAGAAAAGATAAATGTTTTTACTTAAGCGTTAGTTCGACAATTTGAATGTATATCTAACAGTTTCCATTTAACTTTTTGATTTTAAATGGTAACATTTGCTTATGCTGTGAAAAATCCAGTATTCAGTAGATCTAATTTTGACATTTTAATTATTTATTTATTATTTCTATTTAGAAAAAAAAAATGTTTGGATCTTTTCCAGATAAGCCCCGCCAAAAAGTTAACCCCCGCCACCCAAAAAGACGGTGAAATGAAACTTGGGGAGGATATGAAACTTGTAGTTTGAGTTTTTATTGAACAGGGTGAAATGAAACTTGTACTTTTATTTTTTATTGAAGAAGGTGAAATTGGGACATGTCATGAGGGGAGGATATGAAACTTGTACTTTTACTTTTTATAATCCCAATAATTTATGTGAGTGATTTAGGTTTCGCTATAAACGCTCGGCTTTAGATGTAAAGCAGATACCAGCAAGCTTTAGTGTGCAGCAAAGGGGGGTTACTTGCAGATTTCACTCTGGCAGCCGCTTCCATATTCGGTAACAACTGGGCAAGGAAGGACGCATAGTCCCAATGTGTGGGTGGGGCCTGATGGGTTCTGTAGACATCTGAATAAGAAGAGCAAGTTGCCGGAAGAATCAGCAAGGAAAGCTTGCGGTGTTGGTTGAGGCCTACCTAAGTGCAAGTAGCGAGATGGGGGAGAGCAGCCTGGATAAGGTTAGAGCAGAGAAAGTTCTTATGGGTGATGCTCGGGCAAGAGCCTTATTACCGACGTAATTAATTAATTAGATTAAGCTTTAGCAGCAAAGTCACTATCTGCTGTGTAGGCAAATGAATTAACTTGGTTGTATAACAGATTAAATTGAATTATTGAAGCATGGCCAGCTGTATCTTGTTTAGGTGCTATGATGCATATATGATACACGAGACAGGTAAAACATCAAAGGTCAAGGTTGCGTAGCGTGCATTAAATTGGAGCTGGAAAAAGTGGCGGGGCTTAACTTTTCGCGCGTGCACTTTTTGCATTAGTGGCGGGGCTTATCTGGAAAAGATCCAAATGTTTTCACTAAAACAAAGTGAGCCAAATTAACAGATAAGTAGATAAACTACAATATGCATTTAGCACATAGGGAAAACATGATTTGCGATTTTTTTAAGTACCGTATTTTCCCTGTATTGTTGAGCACAAATCAATGGTAGCAATATTGAATGTTAATAAAAAAAAATCCATAACAATTCTAATTGTTCTAACATCTTCATTTAGCATTGATCCAACAAAATTGTAAACAAGCAATTACATAAATTTGTTAGTGCAGATGTTTCAGAAATTATCCTTGTATTTATTACCCGCAATATTACTAAAGTTATTTAATGTGACTGAGAATTAGCTAGATAAACATTTTCTTTCCACTTACTAAACACGGATAATCATATATCTGCTATCACTATATATATATATATATATATATATATATATATATACACACACACACAAATACACAAAATGTGTAAGGAAAGAAATATACCTCTAAGGAGGCATTGCATTGTGCACTTTCATCTTGAGCACACACTCATCCTTAAGGCCAAGTATGTAGCTGCCCAACTCCCTCCCCCTCTCCCTCATTTAGCCACCTCTCCCTCCAAGAACCTTTCCCTACCTTCTGATCCCCCCATCCAATCAGATCCCCTCTCCCTCGTCTCCTCTCTCCTTTCCCCTCCCTGCCACTCTCAACATTTTTTTTCTGCAGTGCAGCAGTCCCACCCCTCCCTCTATCTCTCTCCCTGTCCCTCTATCCCTATCCCTCTATCACTCTATCCATGTATCCCTCTATCCATGGGTCCCTCTATCTCTCTAACCTTCTATCCCTATATCCATCTATCCCTATCCCTCTATCCCTATGCTGTGTGTAAATCATCAGTCAGTGTTGCTCACATGCTCAGCGTACTGTGTAATCCGTATAGTAAGGGTTCTGTCAGTACAGTGATTAGCACACGTGATGCAGACACGCATTCCCAGCTCAGAGCAGCCAGTACACCCCAGCAGCTCTCTGTCCCTCTGCTGCTCCCGGTCTCCTTCTTCCTGCTGTCACTCAGAGGCGGGGCTCTCCAGCTCTCTCTCCTCCTTTCCGTGTATCCGGGGCCGGCCGGATGGCTGTGCTACTACAGACCGGAGCTGTGGCCGAGTCTCAGCACCTGCTCTCTCTGTTTTCACTGTAAGGGGGTCAGGGAGCAAGCAGACAGCAGCTGGGAACTTGGAGCAGGGTGTAAAATGAAGCAGTTGTGCCGTACACATTGTGAGATTGCTGCATATGTTTTGCTGCTGTGAACTATGTTCGTGTCTCAGGGTGCGGGTGGCAGTTTGTGTGTATCCGTAGGAGGGTTAGCGGGGGGGTGTTGGGGCGGGGAGTAATTGTGTAGCGAGGCTCAGGGCTTAATCAGCGCCATCCTCACGCTTGTCTCGCGCAGTCTCTACTGCGCATCGGCGCTGATCATTAAGGCCAGGTATGTTTGTCTCTCACTGCAGTCTCTACTGCGCATGACTGTGTCAGACAAACACACCTGGCCTTTTATAATATAGAATATATATATATATATATATATATATATATATATATATATATATATATATATTTATTTATATATATATATATATATATATATATATATATATTTATATATATATATATATATATATATCTCAATGTAAATATTTGCATAGGAAATTAGTACATCTAGGCAAGTATCCCTGCTTGCTTTTCCCCAGAAATTCTTAATATACAATGTTTTCAATGCACAAGAGAATTGTGGGTAAGATATGCAAATTAGATATGCAAATTCTGTTTTTTTTGCTTCAAAAATACTGTTTTGACACAGCGATCCTTTTAAACAGGATTATGACAGCAAACCAGAAATCACTCACTAGACAAGCCTGTTTCATTCTTTATATATATATATATATATATATATATATATATATATATATATATATATATATATATATATATATATATATATATATATATATATATATATATATATATATATATACATATATATTTATATTCAGTAACACATTGCTTATTGAGAGCCAGGAACCTGATCTACTTATATTAGTTATTGGATAAAAACATAATTTATGTAAGAACTTACCTGATAAATTAATTTATTTCATGGTGGCGAGATATACATTCCTACCAGGAGGAAGCAAAGTTTCCCAAATCTCAAAGCCTATAAATACCCCACCCACCTCACTCATATCTCCGTTTAACGTATAGCCAAGAAGTGAGGTGTAAAAAAGGATAAAGAAAAAGCCATAAAAAAGGAACAGTAAAAAAGATGTGCTCTGTTAAAAAACAACCCAAAATAGGGAGATGACCTGGTGAACTCTCCCACCATGAAAGAAATTAATTTATCAGGTAAGTTCTTACATAAATTATGTTTTCTTTCATATAGGTGGTGAGAGTCCACGATTTGTTATATATGGGATCTAATACCCAAGATGTGGAAGGCCACGAGTAACAAAATAAAAAGGGAGGGATAAAATACAAACAGCTTTTTTCCTTGAAAATAATATCTTTTAAAAAACTAAAAAACCTGAAGATATTTGTATAGGCAAAAGAATTGAGTGACCACTGCCTGAAGAACCTTTATACCAAAGCTGCTTCTGAAGAGGCAAAAACATCAAAATGGTAAAATTTGGTAAAAGTATACAAAGAAGGGGGGGTCTGCAAAGACGGTAACACTAGATTGAGACTCCATGGAGGAGAAATAGATTTAATTACAGGTTTTATTGTAGACAAAGCCTGAACAAAACAATGAATGTCTGGAAGATGAGCAATCTTTCAGTGAAACATAACAGAAAGATCAGAAATCTGTCCTTTCAAAGTATTGGCAGATAAGTCCTTATCTAAACCATCTTGAAGAAACTGAGGAATTCTAAATGTATGCCAAGAAAAATTATGAGTGGAACACCAGGAAATATAAGTTTTCCAAACCTTAAAATAAATTTTCCTGGAAACAGGTTTTATTGCTTAAAGAGGCTGCTTCCGGGTGGTAAATCGCCATAGAACAAGCCACTGAGCTGTTGTTCGTTCCTGGTAGAGCGCTTCTCTCTTTGTATGCAAATTATTATGACCCTGGGGAAGTCTCCCTATGGGTGATGGGGGAAACCAGACGTGGACTCCTTGCCCAGTGTGCTTAGAGGAATGTGGCTGCACCTCACTGACGGGGCCCATAGGAGGCCGAAACGATCGTCTGGGGTTGTCATGTTCCTTGTTCAGAGGAGAATTGCCTGGTATTTCGGGGCTGGACTGACCTTACTTGGCGGGATCAGACTGATATACTTCAGGAAAGTTTTCTTCTGTGAAAAGCACACTGGTCTAAAAGAGGCTGCTTCCGGGTGGTAAATCGCCATAGAACAAGCCACTGAGATGTTGTTCGTTCCTGGTAGAGCGCTTCTCTCTTTGTATGCAAATTATTATGACCCTGGGGAAGTCTCCCTATGGGTGATGGGGGAAACCAGACGTGGACTCCTTGCCCAGTGTGCTTAGAGGAATGTGGCTGCACCTCACTGACGAGGCCCATAGGAGGCCGAAACGATCGTCTGGGGTTGTCATGTTCCTTGTTCAGAGGAGAATTGCCTGGTATTTCGGGGCTGGACTGACCTTACTTGGCGGGATCAGACTGATATACTTCAGGAAAGTTTTCTTCTGTGAAAAGCACACTGGTCTAAAAGAGGCTGCTTCCGGGTGGTAAATCGCCATAGAACAAGCCACTGAGCTGTTGTTCGTTCCTGGTAGAGCGCTTCTCTCTTTGTATGCAAATTATTATGACCCTGGGGAAGTCTCCCTATGGGTGATGGGGGAAACCAGACGTGGACTCCTTGCCCAGTGTGCTTAGAGGAATGTGGCTGCATCTCACTGACGAGGCCCATAGGAGGCCGAAACGATCATCTGGGGTTGTCATGTTCCTTGTTCAGAGGAGAATTGCCTGGTATTTCGGGGCTGGACTGACCTTACTTGGCGGGATCAGACTGATATACTTCAGGAAAGTTTTCTTCTGTGAAAAGCACACTGGTCTAAAAGAGGCTGCTTCCGGGTGGTAAATCGCCATAGAACAAGCCACTGAGCTGTTGTTCGTTCCTGGTAGAGCGCTTCTCTCTTTGTATGCAAATTATTATGACCCTGGGGAAGTCTCCCTATGGGTGATGGGGGAAACCAGACGTGGACTCCTTGCCCAGTGTGCTTAGAGGATTGTGGCTGCACCTCACTGACGAGGCCCATAGGAGGCCGAAACGATCATCTGGGGTTGTCATGTTCCTTGTTCAGAGGAGAATTGCCTGGTATTTCGGGGCTGGACTGACCTTACTTGGCGGGATCAGACTGATATACTTCAGGAAAGTTTTCTTCTGTGAAAAGCACACTGGTCTAAAAGAGGCTGCTTCCGGGTGGTAAATCGCCATAGAACAAGCCACTGAGCTGTTGTTCGTTCCTGGTAGAGCGCTTCTCTCTTTGTATGCAAATTATTATGACCCTGGGGAAGTCTCCCTATGGGTGATGGGGGAAACCAGACGTGGACTCCTTGCCCAGTGTGCTTAGAGGAATGTGGCTGCACCTCACTGACGAGGCCCATAGGAGGCCGAAACGATCGTCTGGGGTTGTCATGTTCCTTGTTCAGAGGAGAATTGCCTGGTATTTCGGGGCTGGACTGACCTTACTTGGCGGGATCAGACTGATATACTTCAGGAAAGTTTTCTTCTGTGAAAAGCACACTGGTCTAAAAGAGGCTGCTTCCGGGTGGTAAATCGCCATAGAACAAGCCACTGAGCTGTTGTTTGTTCCTGGTAGAGCGCTTCTCTCTTTGTATGCAAATTATTATGACCCTGGGGAAGTCTCCCTATGGGTGATGGGGGAAACCAGACGTGGACTCCTTGCCCAGTGTGCTTAGAGGAATGTGGCTGCACCTCACTGACGAGGCCCATAGGAGGCCGAAACGATCGTCTGGGGTTGTCATGTTCCTTGTTCAGAGGAGAATTGCCTGGTATTTCGGGGCTGGACTGACCTTACTTGGCGGGATCAGACTGATATACTTCAGGAAAGTTTTCTTCTGTGAAAAGCACACTGGTCTAAAAGAGGCTGCTCCCGGGTGGTAAATCGCCATAGAACAAGCCACTGAGCTGTTGTTCGTTCCTGGTAGAGCGCTTCTCTCTTTGTATTTAAATCATAGTAATGACAGAGTCTGAAAAACCTCTGTGACTGGGAACTAGACATTCAATCTCCACACCATTATGTTCAGAGATTTTATGTCTGGATGAAAGAAGGGACCTTAAAACAGAAGGTCTGGTCTTAGAGAACGATGCCATGGTGGGTAGCTGGACATCTAAACTAGATCTGCATACCAGATCCTGAGAGGCCACATAGGAGCTATCAGAAGTACAGATGATTGTTCCATCTTGAGTTTTGAAATCACTCTAGGTAGTAGAACCAGAGGAGGAAATATATAAGCATATTGGAATGACCGAGGGACTGCTAGAGCATCCGTCATTACTGCCTGAGGATCACTTGACCTTGCAATGTATCTGGGAAGTTTATTGTTCAAACCAGAGGCCATGAGATCTATTTGTGGAAGACCCCAGATATGAACAATTTGTAAGAATACATCCTGATGGAGAGACTGTTGCCCCGGGTGTAGTGACTGGTGGCTGAGATAATCTGCATACCAGTTGTCCACACCTGGGATGTGAATCGCAATGAGGAGACAGGAATTAGTCTCTGCCCAAGAAAGTATCTGAGATACTTCTTTCATGGCTAGGTAACTTCGAGTTCGCCCTTGTTGATTGACATATGTCACTGTTGTGATATTGTCTGTTTTGAAATGAAGGGAAGGTTCATTCTTCAAAAGAGACCAAGCTTGAAGAGCTTTAAAAAGAGCACGGAGTTCTAACATATTGATTGGAATCTTTGTTTTCTGAAGATTCCAAACTCCCTGTGCAGTCAGGGACCCCCATACTGCTCCCCAACCTGTAAGACTTGCATTTGTTGTAATCACAGATCAGATAGGGTGAACAAAGGAGGCCCCCTGAAGAAATTGGTGGTTTAGCCACCATGTCAGAGAAAAAAACATAATTTATGTAAGAACTTACCTGATAAATTAATTTCTTTCATAGTAGCAAGAGTCCATGAGCTAGTGACGTATGGGATATACATTCCTACCAGGAGGGGGCAAAGTTTCCCAAACCTCAAAATGCCTATACATACACCTCCTACCTTACTGATACCTTAGTTTAACGTGTAACCAAGAAGTGAGGTGTAAAAGAAGGAGTAAAAAGCATACAAAAAGAGGAACTGAAAAAAATAAAGTGCTTTATACAAAAAATCATAACCACAAAAAATAGGGTGGGTCTCATGGACTCTTGCCACTATGAAATAAATTAATTTATAAGGTAAGTTCTTACATAAATTATGTTTTCTTTCATGTAAGTGGCAAGAGCCCATGAGCTAGTGACGTATGGGAAGTAATACCTAAGATGTGGAAAACCACGCGTCACTAGAGAGGGAGGGATAAAATATTAACAGCTAAATCCTCTGGGAAATTACATACAAAATAATTAAAGGGACACTGAACCCAATTTTGTGATTCAGATAGAGCATGACATTTTAAGCAACTTTCTAATTTACTCCTATTATCAATTTGTTTTCATTCTCTTGGTATCTTTATTTGAAATGCAAGAATGTAAGTTTAGATGCCGGCCCATTTTTGGTGAACAACCTAGGTTGTTCTTGCTGATTGGTGGATAAATTCATACACCAATAAAAAAGTGCTGTCCAGAGTTAAACCAAAAAAAAAAAAAGCTTAGATGCCTTTTTTTTCAAATAAAGATAGCAAGAAAACAAAGAAAAAATGATAATAGGAGTAAATTAGAAAGTTGCTTAAAATTGCATGCTCTATCTGAATCACAAAAGAAAAAATTTGGGTTCAGTGTCCCTTTAAATTTTCTTTAAAAAATTTAACCAAAAAAACTCAAATCGAAGGCATTAGAGGCAACTGCCTGAAGAACCTTTCTACCAAAGGCTGCTTCCGAGGAAGCAAACACATCAAAATGGTAAAATGTAGTAAAAGTATGACCAAGACCAAGTTGCTGCTTTGCAAATTTGATCAACTGAAGCTTCATTCTTAAAAGCCCAAGAAGTGGCAACTGATCTAGTAGAATGAGCTGTAATTCTCTGAGGTGGAGACTGTCCCGCCTCCAAATAAGCTTTGTGAATCAAAAGTTTCAACCAAGATGCCAAAGAAATGGCAGAGGCTTTCTGACCTTTCCTGGAACCAGAAAAAAATAACAAATAGACTAGAAGTCTTTCTGAAATCTTTAGCAGTCTCGACATAATATTTCAATGCTCTTACCACATCCAAAGAATGTAAAGACCTTTCAAGAGTATTCTTAGGATTAGGACAAAAGGAAGGAAACACAATTTTCCTATTGATGTTGTTAGAATTCACAACTTTAGACAAAAATTGTAATGAAGACCGCAAAACAGCTTTATCTTGAAGGAAAATCAGATAAGGAGACTCACAAGAGAGAGCAGAAAAGATAGTCAAAAGATATAACACTTTCCAAGAAAGTAGTTTAATATCCAAAGAATGCATAGGCTCAAAAGGAGGAGCCTGCAAAATCTTGAAACCCAAATTAAGACTCCAAGGAGGAGAAATAGATTTAATAACAGGTTTGATACAAATCAAAGCCTGAACAAAACAGTGAATATCAGGAAGTTTAGCAATCTTTCTATGAAATAAGACAGAAAGAGCAGAAATGTGTCCTTTCAAAGTATTTGCAGACAAACCCTTATCCAAACCATCCTGAAGAAACTGTGAAATCCTAGGAATTCTGAAAGAATGCCAAGAATAATTATGAGTGGAACAACATGAAATATAGGTTTTCCAAACCCGATGATAAATTTTCCTTGAAACAGACTTACGAGCCTGTATCATAGTGCTAATCACTGAGTCAGAGAAACTTCTTTGACTAAGCACTAAGTGTAGAATTTCCATGCCTTCAAATTTAGAGATTTGAGATCCTGATGGAAAAAAAGTCCCTTGAGACAGAAGGTCTGGCCTTAAAGGAAGTGGCCAAGGCTGGCAACAGGACATCCGGACAAGATCCACATACTAAAACCTGTGAGGACATGCTGGTGCTTTCAGAAAAACATGAGATTGTTCCATTATGATCTTGGAGATCACCCTTGGAAGAAGAACCAGAGGCGGAAAAATATAAGCAGGTTGGTAAAACCAAGGAACTACTAAGCCATCCACCATCTCCGCCTGAGGATATCTAACCCTGGAAAGGTATCTTGGAAGCTTCTTGTTTAGATGAGAGGCCATCAGATCTATTTCTGGAAGACCCCACATCTGTACAAGATGAAAAAACACATCTGGATGTAGAAACCACTCCCCCGGATGTAAAGTCTGATGGCTGAGATAATCCGCTTCCCAATTGTCTACACCTGGGATATGAATCACAGAAATTAGACAAAATTTGGATTCCGCCCAAGAAAGTATCAGAGAGACCTCTTTCATTTCTGAAGGACTGCGAGTCCCTCCTTGATGATTGACATATGCCACTGTTGTGATATTGTCTGTTTGAAAACAAAAAGTTCTCTCTTCAATGGAGGCCACGCCTGAAGAACTCTGAAAATAGCACAGAGTTCTAAAATATTGATTTTGTAACCTCGCCTCTTGAGGTTCCCAAACCCTTGTGCTTTTAGAGACCCCCAGACAGCTCCCCAACCTGTAAGACTTGCATCTGTTGTGTCACAGTCCAGGAAGGATGAACAAATGAGGCCCCTTGAACAATAAGGTGAAGGTCTAACCACCAAATCAGAGAGAGTTGAGTGTTGGGATTTAAGTATATCAGTTGTCATATCTGAGTATAATCCCTGCACCATTGGTACAACATGCAAAGTTGTAGAGATCTCATTTAAAAAGGAGCAAAGGGGATCACGTCCGATGTTGCAGTCATGAGACCTAAAACTTCTATGCACATAGCCACTAAGGGGAATGATAGAGACTGAAGGTTTAGACAAGCTAAAACCAACTTCATTCGTCTCTTGTCTATCAGAGAAAAAGTAATGAACACTGAATCTATCTGGAAACCTAAAAAGGTGACCCTTGTCTGTGGAATCAAGAAACTCTTTTGTAAATTAATCCTCTAACCATGTTCTTGAAGAAACCACACTAGTTGTTTCGTGTGAGATTCTGCTAAATGAAAAGCTTGAGCTAGTACCAAGATATCGTCTAAATAAGGAAACAGCACAATACCCTGCTCTCTGATTACAGATAGAAGGGCACCAAGAACTTTTCAAAAGATTCTCAGAGCTGTCGCTAGGCCAAATGGAAGAGCGACAAATTGGTAATGCTTATCTAGAAAAGAGAATCTCAGAAAACGGTAGTGGTCTGGTTGAATCGGAATGTGAAGATAAGCGTCCTGTCAGTATATTTATGAAAATCTTAGTAGTGCTATCCAAATAATATATCAGCTTATGGCAGGGTTATGACACAATACAAACAATAATTTTCCTTAAAAATAGAAACCCTTAATCAACATGCATCTACTAGAAACAATAAAATTAATATAAATACCTGAACTCTTTTATTTAGTTAATATCCATGAACATTTTTGAAATATATTTGCAATAAAAGAAATATGAAATAAATTTATATGCGCTTGAAAACTATTTAAATATGCTATGCAAAGTTTATACACGCTTATCTTTAGAACCAACCTTATTTATAAATAGCCTTTAACATCCAAGCAACAGTGCCTATAATCAATAGGGCAATATATATATTCTGCTATTTAACTGCAATTTATCCTAATACATAATTAACTTACAATATCAGAACTTGCACAGATGAGTTACTTAACAAATCAGATACAGATTTAAACAATATATAGGCTGTGAAATGCTAACTTAAAATCCAAACTATTTCTTTAACTCTGCTACATACAGCAATAGTAAATGCTTACTTTAAATGCTTGCATACAAATAGGCAGGTTAAGAGCTATCTAAAACAATGACACACAGTTTAAAAGTACTATCTGCTCTTTAAATCCATTAACTGTAATGGCTATGCATATAACTTTTCTTATAAAAAAAAAAACTTCGTATACATCACCAAATAAACAGCAATCCAGTTTCCAATGTTTCGCAACAGATCCAATTTCACCTCAGAAATTCAAAATTTGGGGATAATGCATATGGAGTCCAATAGTAGGTGTGTGCTTTAATAATAACCACAACAGTTACTTCAGGAGTCAGCCAGCCACCTCTTTTAGTCTCTATGCTGGGGTTTAAATCATCTGATTTTACCCCTCCCCGTTTTTGATTGTTCTCAGTCATTGGTGAGTATTGGTAAACGCCCACGGCCTTGTCTCGGATTGGTTCTTTGCAACTGAACATGGATTGGTTTATTTGGTGAGTGTGTTGTCAAGGAAATGCTTCTTTGCAACAACCAATCATCTCATGGCTGCAATTTCGCATCATAACACTAGGTGGCAGCAGACAGTACAACACAAACAAATACAGCAAGACCATTTCTAAACATTTTTAGACAGTGAAATATTTCTTTAAACTATGTAATAACTGCCATAATTTCTTGTATTAATCTCTCCCAATATTAATTATAGATGAAGCAGCATCAGATCAATTTCCTGATCGTTTTGATATGAGACATCATGTTTTATATTATTAACATTTTATTATATTAAGGCAATTTAATACTGCTAATTACTAGCTTAAAATGCATTATAATTTTATCAGTATCCTGGCATTTCTATAGAAATAACAGCCTATTTTTTTATATTTCCAGATTGGTAGTATTTAAAACTCCTGATATACTGCATTCCTCCAGATATAGCATGTTACATTTCTGTGTATTTCTTCCTGAATAAATGAATCCTGTCTATGTAGATCTGAAATAAAAATAAATGTTAATAATCACTTCTCTTCAGGTCCATAAACATCTATTCATGTTCTTAAACACACAGAGGCTAAGATATTCATGCCTTCAAAATATACATATATATATATATATATATATACATACACATATATCATATCCATTAAATATATACAGTTGTTTTGAAATCATAATGTAAGCCATGTGCCTTCACTGTGTGCTGTCCTTCCCTTAGACACAATGTCTCTTATTCACCACATCTTGTATATTCCAGGGTTAGTAACCACACAGCATGAGCCACTCAAACAAATCTGTGCTAATTATCAGTTCCTTTTAAAGAATGTTTGCATCTTTCACATCTCTTCAGACGGATCGGCATCTCCCTTGGAGGAAACCCATATATGGGCATGTATCCTGTTCTAGGTATCAGAATGCTGTCATTTAACATTGGTTCCCAGGCAATCATACAGATGGTTTCTGAAACTGTGTTAATTTTCAGTTCCTTGCTAAATTATACAATTGCATAATTTAGCATATTTAGTGTGTGAGATCTCCCAGAAACAATCCTTTGTTCTACAAACAGTGTGCACATCCACAGATTTACCAAATAAAGACAAATATACTTCTATATATTATTTAATAATATTTCAAATACCTTGACAAATCCCCCTTTCAAATTCAAAAATATGTAGGACACATGTATTTGAATTGGATCAAAGTTAGTGGTATTTGGTGAGGATGTTGACCGTATACATCATAGACAGTCTTCTATGTAGATAGTCTGTCAATTTTGAGCCTTCATGTTTATCAGCTAGGCATCTTTGAACTACAGTATGTCTTTAGTTCATTTGGGGATATGACACTTCATTCTCCCTCTGTGACTTGTAGTTGGGATCTTGGATGAAACGCTCACAATTGATTGATATGGACCCATTTATCTATGAAACTTTCAATTTTGGGGATCCGTATTTTATAGGCCACTGGAGATATTTGTCAGTAATGACAAAAGGACCTTTCCATGAGGGAAGAAATTTCTTCTCCCTAACCTGATCTCTTCCAAAGTTATAAAGATAAACTTTATCATTTATTTCATATTCCTTTTTGGACGTTTTGAGATCATAGTATGTTTTAGTGGCAGTTGCGGCTCTTTCTAAATTCCTTTGAGCAAATGCAAATGCATATTGCAGGTGCTTTCTTAGGTTTTCCACATATTGATGTGTATTGGCAGCGTTTATCAAGTTTTGGTCTGATGTACGGTACAGCAGATGCTGAGGCAGAACCATTCTTCTACCAGTCATTAGTTCAAAAGGTGACATCTTGGTAGAACTACTTGGAGTTGCTCTTAATGCCATTAAGACTAGAGGTAGTTTTACATCCCAGTCTTTACCCATTTCACTCACAAACTTTTTGAGGATTTTAACAATGGACTGGTTGTAACGCTCTACACCACCACTTGAGGCAGCTCTATAAGCAATATGGAGCTTTCTTTTAACCCCTAGTATTTTCCACATTTTGGTCATCACTTCGCTAGTGAAGTGGGTCCCCCGATCTGACTCGATTCTTTGGGGCAAACCAAATCTGGAAAATACATGGTTGATGAGCAACGCTGCACATGTTTCCGCACTATTGTTAGGTGCACTAATGCACTCTACCCATTTAGTGAACAGGCATGTCACGGTTAACATGTATTTGTTACCTATTGATGATCTTGTTACTGGACCAATAAAATCAATTTGTATATCTGACCATGGCATTATCATCCCCCTTTTCTGCAATGGCGCTCTATGCGTTGGTGCAGTGGGTTGGAACTGTGGGCAGATTAAACACCCTTGACAGTAGGTTTGAACATCTTTCAACATGTGTGGCCAAAAAGCGTAGTCACGTAATATTTCATATGTGAGTTTGGCACCACGATGACCAGATGTGGGAGCATCATGGGCATGTTGAAGCATTAGACCTCTGAACTTAGTGGGTACTACCCACTGCTGGATGCCAATTTTGTAGGTTCTAATTAACAAACCATCCTGTAACTTGAATTGTGATCTAGATTTTATTAAGATTCTAAGATCTTCTTTGCCAATATAATCATCTTTTGAGATGGGGTTGCTTTCAGGATCTTCTATGTGTTTATAGAAGATGCCTACAATGGGGTCTTCTTTTTGACTAGTGATCCGGTCCTCACTAGGAGAATCCTGACTCCATTGTACCAAGTTAGGCTCACTCTGTTGTTTTGCCTGGTTTCTGGTAATGGCTTCTACCTGAATTGCACCCATTAAATGGTCAATATTAAGGAGTTCTCCAGTTATGGCTCCTTGTTTGGCTAATGAATCCGCAAGGTCATTGCCTTCCTTATCCGGACCTAGAACTCTGGAATGACCCTTGGTCTTTTTCCAGTGTATGGTTAAATCATTGGATACCACCAGATTATCAATCTCGCAGAACAACTTGCCATGCTTGACTGGTTTGTTATTGCTTTTCTGCATGCCATTTCTTTTCCAAGTTGGCAGGTATTCAACAAAACTGTCAAGCACATAATTTGAGTCAGTTATGATCACAAATTCATGAATACCATGTTCAATAGCCATTTCAATGGTTTTGAAAACAGCAGTTAGTTCTGCATCTTGACTGGATCTTGGTCCAATGTTGAAACCTATAGATATATTTGGGAATCCATTTTCCCTAGTTATACCAATGCCAGCGACTAATCTGCGCTCATTATCAATAGTGGCATGGTAAGAACAACCTTCAACATACACCCACGGTAATGTTTGACAATGGTCCTCATTGTATATTTTATATGGGGAAAGCAATTGTTCCTCCAGAAAATCATCTTCTGATAATTCTTCCCCAGGATCTCTAGCAGTACAGTCATGGAGCTCAGCAAGCCCTTGTGTGACTGGATTCTTTTTATTCTGCTTGTAGCGAATTTCTAAGGGCCAGCCTTGTAAGGAAAGAGTCCATGCTGTTATGCGGCTGTTAGACAAATTCCCATCTCTTATTCTCTCACTTTGCAAATATAGCAAAGGCTGGTGGGCCGTTTCTACAATAATTTTCTCGCCCTGTATGTAGCTGCGGAAATTTTGTAGAGCCCATACAGTAGATAAGAGGGCTTTTTCGCAATCGCTAAATTTTATTTCTACTGGGGATAGATTTTTGCTCGCATAAGCAATGGCTTTGTTCAAATTATCATGCTTTTGGTATAAAACAGCACTCATGCTTATATCTGTGTAACCTGTCTCTAAGAAGAAAGGTTTACCACCTTCAGGGTACGCTAAGCAAGGTGCTTGAGTGAGTTTTCTCTTCAGCTCTCTGATGGCTGTCTCTTGAGACTCACTCCAGTGCCATTTCACATCTTTCTTTAGAAGAAGTAGTAGTGGTTTAGCTAATTCCACATAATTATCAATGAATTTGCGAGAATAATTTGTCATACCCAGGAATGATCTCAATTCCTTTAAGTTAGTTGGGTTTTTAGAATTCACTATAGCTTCCACCTTTTTCTTCTGGGGATTTAATCCTTCAGAGGTAACTTCATGTCCCAAGAAGTTTACACGAGTGCGGCACCATTGAGCTTTTTGTAGGGATAATTTGATACCTGCCCTTTTAAGTTGGCTGAGGACGTGTTTAAGCTCTGCGATGTGTTTTTCAAAGTCTGTGCTTTTGATTAAAACATCATCAACATAAGATAAGGTCCCCCTTTCCAGTGCGTCAGGCATAGCCTTATGCATGAATACAGCAAATTCATGTCCAGAATTTATGTATCCAAAAGGAAGTCTTTGAAATGCATATTGAACCTTTTGGAAGGAGAATGCTAGCTTATATTAGTCCTCTTCATGTACCTTTATGGTCCAGTATCCCTGTGCACAATCAATGGCAGTGAATATTTTGGATCCCTGCATTTGTTCTAGGCACTGGTCAATGTATGGTACAGGCCAGCCAGACATGTTTACTCGTTTGTTTAATTGTCTAAAGTCAGCACACAAACGTCATTGTCCATTGGGCTTAAGAATTATTATAAGAGCTGTGCACCTGTCTGATAATACCTCTTTCTTCCAAATTCCTTATGATCTCTGCAAGAGAATCATATGAGGCTAAGGGAAGTCTGTATTGTTTGACAAATACAGGTGGTGCATCGGGATCTGTTTGTATCCTTGCAATGTGCAAGTCTGTAGTACCACAGTCATAAGAATCCTTAGCAAAAATATCCTTGCACTCCATCAGGAGTTCTCGCAGCTGTTGGGGTTCATCATCGCTGGAACAGCCATTAGCTAAGGATATTTGCTCTTCGACTATTTGCTGAAATGCTGGAAAGATTTCAGGCTGTCCTATTTCATAGGCTTCTTCCAACCTAGAGGTGAGATCCCCTTGGTTATAGTTTACATTGCTCCCATGACTCTGGGTATTGGGGTAATCTTGCTGTTTGATTGGCTGATCAAACACTAGAGAGGCTTCTTCAATTTTACAGATGCCTTCCTCTGAGCTGAAGGGATAAATAGACTGAATATTAAATAGACCCTCTGGCATAGATGCAAAGGATTGTTCTATTAATTGTTCTTCAGTTAAGTATCCTTCAGGTATTAGCCCAATTACATTATTCTGGAATCCAAAAGTGTAATAACTTGATTCCAGTGCATATCCTATGGTAGTTCCCTTGGATAATGTTATATCCTGTGGGGTCATGTTATGCACAATAATATGTATTGGAACAGTTCCAATATTCACCATAGGAGTGAAGGTTACTGTGACACCCAGATTTTGTATTCTATGGGAGAGGCAAATTAGTGTTTCAGAAGTTTTTAATTTCTGACCTCTCTTTACCTGTAAGGGTAAAAGAAACTTATCAGCCCCAGCAGGAATTATAACATCGCTAGACACCTGCATTTTCACAGCATATGGCAATTGCTGGTTTGATTTCAGGGCTGCATTTTCATCCTGAAATACTTCAGGGTCCCCCTTTAACCTGCTCCAGAGGCAAGAGTTAATCAAATCTATTTGTATGGCATATCTATGTAAGATATCATTGCCAATGTATATTTGATTATGGGGAGTATTTAAAACTAAAAACAGGTGCTTCACTGACTTATTACCAATAGAGATAGATAATAAGCACTTAGCTGTGATGTTATAGCTTTCAGACCTGTCATCCAGGCCGTTGACACAGTGGTCTTGGAGAGAAAGATATTTAATCACTTTAGGTTCAGCTATTTGCGCTTATAAACCTCCGCTTATATAGCTAGCTTCCTGTTTGAAGTCTATTTTAGCATACTTGGTTTTACCAAGGTCATGTACTTGTATAGGGATAAATAGATCCTCTTTAACTCTCTCAATCCCTGTGAGGTATTGAGCGTGGCCTCCCCCCTTAGGGATTTTATGATCCCCCTTGTGGAGTGATATGGTTAATACATCACCATTTAGGGAAATATTCGCTATCTTTCCAGGCGATATTTTAAAAGTATTACCATCAGAGCCACTAAAAGGAGTCTGATCATCCATTTGTAGAATAGTGATTTCAGGTACAGAGTTATTCCTGAAATGAATCTCCACAGCATCTGGTTTCTCTTCCACCACGTGACAGCTATGTCGGGTGGGAGATATACCAGATTTTTCATAATTGATAGGCCGTTTAACTTGTGACCAAATTACATTATTTATGCAATCAATTATGGTGCTTAATCGCTTCAGGAGATCACTACCAATAATTAAATGATCAGTTGGCAGATCCACTATAATGACAGGGTGTCTTATGACCCTGTTCCCCAATTTAAATTTTAACCAGGCAGTACCATAGACTTTTAGGGAGTCACCCCCAACACCTATTAGAGAACCGTCAAATTCTCTTATTTTAGGTTTGTGGGGCGTTAGCTCATTTAGCTGTGTGTAGTACTTGTGGGATAAGATAGTTGCCTGTGACCCAGTGTCAATTAATCCCCTGATAGGGTTGGAGACTGAATCTTGCAGCTCAACTAATACATAATATATCTTCCTGCAGTTTCTACCATTTCACACATAAAGTTGGCGTTATCATACATTTGTGGGCTTCGCCACGTGTTACCTGAATTCGCCGTGTTTTCCGATGCAGAAGAAGCTTCATACCTACCGGTATCCTCTATGATATGGTCGGTTGGATTCTTGTGTACTGCATCTGTGGAAATAATGTTAAGAGAGTGCTGCAAAGGAAGAGATTTGTTAATTTTTCCCGGATGAGGTTGCCTGTCATCACAGCTAAATTGTCCGTTTTCGGTCTGTGGGGAGAGAACATGATTAGTACCATTGATATTTATCATTACATTTTGCATATCTCTCCCCTCCCCCTCAGGTGATGCTGCAGTATTTATGACTGTGCTTGTGGTCCATTGCTGTCCACTGGCTGTACCCCTGAAAAAGTATTGTTCGGTTGCTGAGCCGTAGAATGTTGACTCATATTAGCGAATTGTTTGCCTATCTCTTGGTGCCCCATGATAATGATTCCTGGACCATTGGGTTCCCTCAGAATCAGGGCCGCTATTTCTATTCTGGCGTGGTTGCCCCTGGGGTTCAGCTTGTTCCGCATTAGTACTTTGGGGAGCATTATATACCTGGGGTGTTTGGTTACCCTGAGAATATCTTCGCCGTCTATTGCACGGATACCAATTATTTGGTGAGTATTTTCTTTGTGAGTAATTATTCACCTGATTATGTCCCCCACTTTGGTTATAGTCTCCCAGTGCCTCAACCTGTGTAGGGGAGGGGGCAGAGTCAAACCTCTGTGGAGATGGTCTGTTTTGACTGGCCACCTCCGCATAAGTTCTCTTTTTAGACTCCAAATTGAGGGGGTTAGGTGAGGCCATAGTTTCTGCTACAATTTTGGGTTTTGACTCCTTTTTAACCCCCTGCTCACTGGACTGCTGAATAGAGTATAATTTTGTACTCTCTTTGATCAGCCATTCCAATGAGCAGTCCTCATCAAAATCTCTAGCTAAGTTAATTTTGATGGGTGTAGGCAGTGCTTCAAAAAATAAATTTACAAATTCTGAGCCATCAAATCTGGGATTTTCTTCAGCCATACTGTATGCATTTTTCAATACAGAAAGGAATTCGATTGGACTCTGATTCGCACTTTAAGCCATATACTGCTATTTTCGCAGCAGTTTTAGTGCAATATTGTCTGAATTCTTTTCTGCATTGTAGTTTTATCCCATTCCAGGAATGAATATTCATATCCTTTAGTGAAGCAAATAATTTGTGATGTTTACTGTCAAATACCCAAGGCAGAAATTCAATTTTCAATTTCTCACTTGTAACATTCATTATAGCTAACGCATTTTCAAAAGCTTCTAAATGATCAATTACAGATGTTGTTCCCTTATTGGAGAATATAGGTACTGCGTGTTGTACGAAGGTGATTATTTTATGGGAATCATAGACTTTATCAGACCTACTTTGGGCTTCTCTGTTAGAGTTTCCCTCCCCCGCGCCAGCTGTGCTACAGCAGTCCTCTAGATTTATATCATGAGGTGACTGCCTATTTGGGAAATCTATTTCTGACCCATTAGGGGTCATTTGTCTATATTGTTCTATATATTTTTGTACCTTGTCCCTGGACAAAAGGAGTTAGCATTATCTGTATTATTTTCACTGTAAATATAAGGGTTTTCATTTTGGCGATATGACCATTTTAAATCGCTTAATTCTCTCTGGCTTTGCGCAAGCTGTTTATTTAAATCTTGTATCTGCGCGATTAAGTCTATATTATGCTTATCTAAGGCGGTTAGGTTTTGGGCAAATTCATCCATTTTATTTTTGGCTATTTTTAAATCCTCTTCGCGTCTGTGTGAGGAACGAATACTATTTTCTAGCTCCTGTATTTGCAATCGTTTGTCTGTGACACAAAACGACATTTCGTCAATCATGCATATTAAGAGGGGCCAAGATTTTAGTATTAGTTCCTCTCGCTTTTTGGGAGTTTTGCATTGATTAATCATTAATAATTCCTGGAAGAATTCATTCTCTTCATTCCACATATTATTATTAACGGTAATATTTTTAGCTCTAGTTTCAAGCATATCCACAAAATCATTTAATTTACCAGCAATATTTAACTTCCCTTTAATGTAACTAAAGATATCTTTCTTAAGGACCTCACCTTTAGTAATGGGTATTGTAATGGGACCAATTTCATCGCTATGTATAGAATTAAATGAGTCACTTCTGGCTACAGACATTATTATATTGGTTTAGTATTCAGTTAAATTAAAACGCTAATACAATTTTTGCCAATAAAAAGAGAGAAAAAAAAATTATATTTAAAAAAAAAAAATATTAATAATTTTGAAATATGAAAAATTAATATTTCGAAATATGTAAAATTAATATTTTTGATTAACTTTGAAAATATGAAAAATTTATATTTTTGATTAATTTTTAAATATGAAAAATTTATATTTTTATCAATTTTTCAAAAATTAATCTTTAATAATACTTCAAGATATTAATATCAATCTCGAAATATGAAAAAAAAGAAAATTTTCTCTTTTATAATAATTTCTGTTTACTACAAATATATTATATCAAATATGATGAATATTAAAAATCTCATGCAAAGTGCCTCCAATTATTATGTCAGTATATTTATGAAAATCTTAGTAGTGCTATCCAAATAATATATCAGCTTATGGCAGGGTTATGACACAATACAAACAATAATTTTCCTTAAAAATAGAAACCCTTAATCAACATGCATCTACTAGAAACAATAAAATTAATATAAATACCTGAACTCTTTTATTTAGTTAATATCCATGAACATTTTTGAAATATATTTGCAATAAAAGGAATATGAAATAAATTTATATGCGCTTGAAAACTATTTAAATATGCTATGCAAAGTTTATACACGCTTATCTTTAGAACCAACCTTATTTATAAATAGCCTTTAACATCCAAGCAACAGTGCCTATAATCAATAGGGTAATATATATATTCTGCTATTTAACTGCAATTTATCCTAATACATAATTAACTTACAATATCAGAACTTGCACAGATGAGTTACTTAACAAATCAGATACAGATTTAAACAATATATAGGCTGTGAAATGCTAACTTAAAATCCAAACTATTTCTTTAACTCTGCTACATACAGCAATAGTAAATGCTTACTTTAAATGCTTGCATACAAATAGGCAGGTTAAGAGCTAACTAAAACAATGACACACAGTTTAAAAGTACTATCTGCTCTTTAAATCTATTAACTGTAATGATGTATACATCACCAAATAAACAGCAATCCAGTTTCCAATGTTTCGCAACAGATCCAATTTCACCTCAGAAATTCAAAATTTGGGGATAATGCATATAGAGTCCAATAGTAGGTGTGTGCTTTAATAATAACCACTGCAGTTATTATTCCTTCAGGAGTCAGCCAGCCACCTCTTTTAGTCTCTATGCTGGGGTTTAAATCATCTGATTTCACCCCTCCCCGTTTTTTAATTGTTCTCAGTCATTGGTGAGTATTGGAAACGCCCACGGCCTTGTCTCGGATTGGTTCTTTGCAACTGAACATGGATTGGTTTATTTGGTGAGTGTGTTGTCAAGGAAATGCTTCTTTGCAACAACCAATCATCTCATGGCTGCAATTTCGCATCATAACACTAGGTGGCAGCAGACAGTACAACACAAACAAATACAGCAAGACCATTTCTAAACATTTTTAGACAGTGAAATATTTCTTTGAACTATGTAATAACTGCCATAATTTCTTGTATTAATCTCTCCCAATATTAATTATAGATGAAGCAGCATCAGATCAATTTCCTGATCGTTTTGATATGAGACATCATGTTTTATATTATTAACATTTTATTATATTAAGGCAATTTAATACTGCTAATTACTAGCTTAAAATGCATTATAATTTTATCAGTATCCTGGCATTTCTATAGAAATAACAGCCTTTTTTTTATATTTCCAGATTGGTAGTATTTAAAACTCCTGATATACTGCATTCCTCCAGATATAGCATGTTACATTTCTGTGTATTTCTTCCTGAATACATGAATCCTGTCTATGTAGATCTGAAATAAAAATAAATGTTAATAATCACTTCTCTTCAGGTCCATAAACATCTATTCATGTTCTTAAACACACAGAGGCTAAGATATTCATGCCTTCAAAAAAAAAAAAAAATATATATATATATATATATATATATATATATATATATATATACACATACACATATCTCATATCCATTAAAATATATACAGTTGTTTTGAAATCATAATGTAAGCCATGTGCCTTCACTGTGTGCTGTCCTTCCCTAGACGCAATGTCTCTTATTCACCACATCTTGTATATTCCAGGGTTAGTAACCACACAGCATGAGCCACTCAAACAAATCTGTGCTAATTATCAGTTCCTTTTGAAGAATGTTTGCATCTTTCACATCTCTTCAGACGGATCGGCATCTCCCTTGGAGGAAACCCATATATGGGCATGTATCCTGTTCTAGGTATCAGAATGCTGTCATTTGACATTGGTTCCCAGGCAATCATACAGATGGTTTCTGAAACTGTGTTAATTTTCAGTTCCTTGCTAAATTATACAATTGCATAATTTAGCATATTTAGTGTGTGAGATCTCCCAGAAACAATCCTTTGTTCTACAAACAGTGTGCACATCCACAGATTTACCAAATAAAGACAAATATACTTCTATATATTATTTAATAATATTTCAAATACCTTGACAAATCCCCCTTTCAAATTCAAAAATATGTAGGACACATGTATTTGAATTGGATCAAAGTTAGTGGTATTTGGTGAGGATGTTGACCGTACACATCATAGAAAGTCTTTATTTTGAGCCTTCATGTTTATCAGCTAGGCATCTTTGAACTACAGTATGTCTTTAGTTCATTTGGGGATATGACACTTCATTCTCCCTCTATGACTTGTAGTTGGGATCTTGGATGACACACTCGCAATTGATTGATATGGACCCATTTATCTATGAAACTTTCAATTTTGGGGATCCGTATTTTATAGGCCACTGGAGATATTTTGTCAGTAATGACAAAAGGACCTTTCCATGAGGGAAGAAATTTCTTCTCCCTAACCTGATCTCTTCCAAAGTTATAAAGATAAACTTTATCATTTATTTCATATTCCTTTTTGGACGTTTTGAGATCATAGTATGTTTTAGTGGCAGTTGCGGCTCTTTCTAAATTCCTTTGAGCAAATGCAAATGCATATTGCAGGTGCTTTCTTAGGTTTTCCACATATTGATGTGTATTGGCAGCGTTTATCAAGTTTTGGTCTGATGTACGGTACAGCAGATGCTGAGGCAGAACCATTCTTCTACCAGTCATTAGTTCAAAAGGTGACATCTTGGTAGAACTACTTGGAGTTGCTCTTAATGCCATTAAGACTAGAGGTAGTTTTACATCCCAGTCTTTACCCATTTCACTCACAAACTTTTTGAGGATTTTAACAATGGACTGGTTGTAACGCTCTACACCACCACTTGAGGCAGCTCTATAAGCAATATGGAGCTTTCTTTTAACCCCTAGTATTTTCCACATTTTGGTCATCACTTCGCTAGTGAAGTGGGTCCCCCGATCTGACTCGATTCTTTGGGGCAAACCAAATCTGGAAAATACATGGTTGATGAGCAACGCTGCACATGTTTCCGCACTATTGTTAGGTGCACTAATGCACTCTACCCATTTAGTGAACAGGCATGTCACGGTTAACATGTATTTGTTACCTATTGATGATCTTGTTACTGGACCAATAAAATCAATTTGTATATCTGACCATGGCATTATCATCCCCCTTTTCTGCAATGGCGCTCTATGCGTTGGTGCAGTGGGTTGGAACTGTGGGCAGATTAAACACCCTTGACAGTAGGTTTGAACATCTTTCAACATGTGTGGCCAAAAAGCGTAGTCACGTAATATTTCATATGTGAGTTTGGCACCACGATGACCAGATGTGGGAACATCATGGGCATGTTGAAGCATTAGACCTCTGAACTTAGTGGGTACTACCCACTGCTGGATGCCAATTTTGTAGGTTCTAATTAACAAACCATCCTGTAACTTGAATTGTGATCTAGATTTTATTAAGATTCTAAGATCTTCTTTGCCAATATAATCATCTTTTGAGATGGGGTTGCTTTCAGGATCTTCTATGTGTTTATAGAAGATGCCTACAATGGGGTCTTCTTTTTGACTAGTGATCCGGTCCTCACTAGGAGAATCCTGACTCCATTGTACCAAGTTAGGCTCACTCTGTTGTTTTGCCTGGTTTCTGGTAATGGCTTCTACCTGAATTGCACCCATTAAATGGTCAATATTAAGGAGTTCTCCAGTTATGGCTCCTTGTTTGGCTAATGAATCCGCAAGGTCATTGCCTTCCTTATCCGGACCTAGAACTCTGGAATGACCCTTGGTCTTTTTCCAGTGTATGGTTAAATCATTGGATACCACCAGATTATCAATCTCGCAGAACAACTTGCCATGCTTGACTGGTTTGTTATTGCTTTTCTGCATGCCATTTCTTTTCCAAGTTGGCAGGTATTCAACAAAACTGTCACGCACATAATTTGAGTCAGTTATGATCACAAATTCATGAATACCATGTTCAATAGCCATTTCAATGGTTTTGAAAACAGCAGTTAGTTCTGCAACTTGACTGGATCTTGGTCCAATGTTGAAACCTATAGATATATTTGGGAATCCATTTTCCCTAGTTATACCAATGCCAGCGACTAATCTGCGCTCACTATCAATAGTGGCATGGTAAGAACAACCTTCAACATACACCCACGGTAATGTTTGACAATGGTCCTCATTGTATATTTTATATGGGGAAAGCAATTGTTTCTCCAGAAAATCATCTTTTAATAATTCTTCCCCAGGATCTCTAGCAGTACAGTCATGGAGCTCAGCAAGCCCTTGTGCGACTGGATTCTTTTCTAAGGGCCAGCCTTGTAAGGAAAGAGTCCATGCTGTTATGCGGCTATTAGACAAATTCCCATCTCTTATTCTCTCACTTTGCAAATATAGCAAAGGCTGGTGGGCCGTTTCTACAATAATTTTCTCGCCCTGTATGTAGCTGCGGAAATTTTGTAGAGCCCATACAGTAGATAAGAGGGCTTTTTCGCAATCGCTAAATTTTTATTTCTACTGGGGATAGATTTTTGCTCGCATAAGCAATGGCTTTGTTCAAATTATCATGCTTTTGGTATAAAACAGCACTCATGCTTATATCTGTGTAACCTGTCTCTAAGAAGAAAGGTTTACCACCTTCAGGGTACGCTAAGCAAGGTGCTTGAGTGAGTTTTCTCTTCAGCTCTCTGATGGCTGTCTCTTGAGACTCACTCCAGTGCCATTTCACATCTTTCTTTAGAAGAAGTAGTAGTGGTTTAGCTAATTCCGCATAATTATCAATGAATTTGCGAGAATAATTTGTCATACCCAGGAATGATCTCAATTCCTTTAAGTTAGTTGGGTTTTTAGAATTCACTATAGCTTCCACCTTTTTCTTCTGGGGATTTAATCCTTCAGAGGTAACTTCATGTCCCAAGAAGTTTACACGAGTGCGGCACCATTGAGCTTTTTGTAGGGATAATTTGATACCTGCCCTTTTAAGTTGGCTGAGGACGTGTTTAAGCTCTGCGATGTGTTTTTCAAAGTCTGTGCTTTTGATTAAAACATAATCAACATAAGATAAGGTCCCCCTTTCCAGTGCGTCAGGCATAGCCTTATGCATGAATACAGCAAATTCATGTCCAGAATTTATGTATCCAAAAGGAAGTCTTTGAAATGCATATTGAACCTTTTGGAAGGAGAATGCTAGCTTATATTAGTCCTCTTCATGTACCTTTATGGTCCAGTATCCCTGTGCACAATCAATGGCAGTGAATATTTTGGATCCCTGCATTTGTGCTAGGCACTGGTCAATGTATGGTACAGGCCAGCCAGACATGTATAATCATTTGTTTAATTGTCTAAAGTCAGCACACAAACGCCATTGTCCATTGGGCTTAAGGACACCTAGAATAGGATTATTATAAGAGCTGTGCACCTGTCTGATAATACCTCTTTCTTCCAAATTCCTTATGATCTCTGCAAGAGAATCATATGAGGCTAAGGGAAGTCTGTATTGTTTGACAAATACAGGTGGTGCATCGGGATCTGTTTGTATCCTTGCAATGTGCAAGTCTGTAGTACCACAGTCATAAGAATCCTTAGCAAAAATATCCTTGCACTCCATCAGGAGTTCTCGCAGCTGTTGGCGTTCATCATCGCTGGAACAGCCATTAGCTAAGGATATTTGCTCTTCGACTATTTGCTGAAATGCTGGAAAGATTTCAGGCTGTCCTATTTCATAGGCTTCTTCCAACCTAGAGGTGAGATCCCCTTGGTTATAGTTTACATTGCTCCCATGACTCTGGGTATTTGGGTAATCTTGCTGTTTGATTGGCTGATCAAACACTAGAGAGGCTTCTTCAATTTTACAGATGCCTTCCTCTGAGCTGAAGGGATAAATAGACTGAATATTAAATAGACCCTCTGGCATAGATGCAAAGGATTGTTCTATTAATTGTTCTTCAGTTAAGTATCCTTCAGGTATTAGCCCAATTACTTTATTCTGGAATCCAAAAGTGTAATAACTTGATTCCAGTGCATATCCTATGGTAGTTCCCTTGGATAATGTTATATCCTGTGGGGTCATGTTATGCACAATAATATGTATTGGAACAGTTCCAATATTCACCATAGGAGTGAAGGTTACTGTGACACCCAGATTTTGTATTCTATGGGAGAGGCAAATTAGTGTTTCAGAAGTTTTTAATTTCTGACCTCTCTTTACCTGTAAGGGTAAAAGAAACTTATCAGCCCCAGCAGGAATTATAACATCGCTAGACACCTGCATTTTCACAGCATATGGCAATTGCTGATTTGATTTCAGGGCTGCATTTTCATCCTGAAATACTTCAGGGTCCCCCTTTAACCTGCTCCAGAGGCAAGAGTTAATCAAATCTATTTGTATGGCATATCTATGTAAGATATCATTGCCAATGTATATTTGATTATGGGGAGTATTTAAAACTAAAAACAGGTGCTTCACTGACTTATTACCAATAGAGATAGATAATAAGCACTTAGCTGTGATGTTATAGCTTTCAGACCTGTCATCCAGGCCGTTGACACAGTGGTCTTGGGGAGAAAGATATTTAATCACTTTAGGTTCAGCTATTTGCGCTAATAAACCTCCGCTTATATAGCTAGCTTCCTGTTTGAAGTCTATTTTAGCATACTTGGTTTTACCAAGGTCATGTACTTGTATAGGGATAAATAGATCCTCTTTAACTCTCTCAATCCCTGTGAGGTATTGAGCGTGGCCTCCCCCCTTAGGGATTTTATGATCCCCCTTGTGGAGTGATATGGTTAATACATCACCATTTAGGGAAATATTCGCTATCTTTCCAGGCGATATTTTAAAAGTATTACCATCAGAGCCACTAAAAGGAGTCTGATCATCCATTTGTAGAATAGTGATTTCAGGTACAGAGTTATTCCTGAAATGAATCTCCACAGCATCTGGTTTCTCTTCCACCACGTGACAGCTATGTCGGGTGGGAGATATACCAGATTTTTCATAATTGATAGGCCGTTTAACTTGTGACCAAATTACATTATTTATGCAATCAATTATGGTGCTTAATCGCTTCAGGAGATCACTAATTAAACAATCAGTTGGCAGATCCACTATAATGAGAGGGTGTCTTATGACCCTGTTCCCCAATTTAAATTTGAACCAGGCAGTACCATAGACTTTAGGGAGTCAACCCCAACACCTATTAGAGAACCGTCAAATTCTCTTATTTTAGGTTTATGGGGCCTTAGCTCATTTAGCTGTGTGTAGTACTTGTGGGATAAGATAGTAGTAGCCTGTGACCCAGTGTCAATTAATCCCCTGATAGGGTTGGAGACTGAATCTTGCAGCTCAACTAATACATAATATATCTTCCTGCAGTTTCTACCATTTCACACATAAAGTTGGCGTTATCATACATTTGTGGGCTTCGCCACGTTTTACCTGAATTCGCCGTGTTTTCCGATGCAGAAGAAGCTTCATACCTACTGGTATCCTCTATGATATGGTCGGTTGGATTCTTGTGTACTGCATCTGTGGAAATAATGTTAAAAGAGTGCTGTAAAGGAAGAGATTTGTTAATTTTTCCCGGATGAGGTTGCCTGTCATCACAGCTAAATTGTCCGTTTTCGGTCTGTGGGGAGAGAACATGATTAGTACCATTGATATTTATCATTACATTTTGCATATCTCTCCCCTCCCCCTCAGGTGATGCTGCAGTATTTATGACTGTGCTTGTGGTCCATTGCTGACCACTGGCTGTACCCCTAAAAAAGTATTGTTCGGTTGCTGAGCCGTAGAATGTTGACTCATATTAGCGAATTGTTCGCTCAACCGATTTAACTGGGTAAACAGCATATCTACCTGATTGTACAAGTTACCTCTACCCCTGGGCCTATCTCTTGGTGCCCCATGATAATGATTCCTGGACCATTGGGTTCCCTCAGAATCAGGGCCACTATTTCTATTCTGGCGTGGTTGCCCCTGGGGTTCAGCTTGTTCCGCATTAGTACTTTGGGGAGCATTATATACCTGGGGTGTTTGGTTACCCTGAGAATATATTCGCCGTCTATTGTATCTCTGCCCCTGTGTAGGGGAGGGGGGCAGATTTAAACCTCTGTGGAGATGGTCTGTTTTGACTGGCCACCTCCGCATAAGTTCTCTTTTTAGACTCCAAATTGAGGGGGTTAGGTGACGCCATAGTTTCTGCTACAATTTTGGGTTTTGACTCCTTTTTAACCCCCTGCTCACTGGACTGCTGAATAGAGTATAATTTTGTACTCTCTTTGATCAGCCATTCCAATGAGCAGTCCTCATCAAAATCTCTAGCTAAGTTAATTTTGATGGGTGTAGGCAGTGCTTCAAAAAATAAATTTACAAATTCTGAGCCATCAAATCTGGGATTATCTTCAGCCATACTGTATGCATTTTTCAATACAGAAAGGAATTCGATTGGACTCTGATTCACACTTTAAGCCATATACTGCTATTTTCGCAGCAGTTTTAGTGCAATATTGTCCGAATTCTTTTCTGCATTGTAGTTTTATCCCATTCCAGGAATGAATATTCATATCCTTTAGTGAAGCAAAGAATTTGTGATGTTTACTGTCAAATACCCAAGGCAGAAATTCAATTTTCAATTTCTCACTTGTAACATTCATTATAGCTAACACATTTTCAAAAGCTTCTAAATGATCAATTACAGATGTTGTTCCCTTATTGGAGAATATAGGTACTGCGCGTTGTACGAAGGTGATTATTTTATGGGAATCATAGACTTTATCAGACCTACTTTGGGCTTCTCTGTTAGAGTTTCCCTCCCCCGCGCCAGCTGTGCTACAGCAGTCCTCTAGATTTATATCATGAGGTGACTGCCTATTTGGGAAATCTATTTCTGACCCATTAGGGGTCATTTGTCTATATTGTTCTATATATTTTTGTACCTTGTCCCTGACGCGTTCGCTAAAGGAGTTAGCATTATCTGTATTATTCTCACTGTTAATATAAGGGTTTTCATTATGGCGATATGACCATTTTAAATCACTTAATTCTCTCTGGCTTTGCGCAAGCTGTTTATTTAAATCTTGTATCTGCGCGATTAAGTCTATATTATGCTTATCTAAGGCGGTTAGGTTTTGGGCAAATTCATCCATTTTATTTTTGGCTATTTTTAAATCCTCTTCGCGTCTGTGTGAGAAACGAATACTATTTTCTAGCTCCTGTATTTGCAATCGTTTGTCTGTGACACAAAACGACATTTCGTCAATCATGCATATTAAGAGGGGCCAAGATTTTAATATTAGTTCCTCTCGCTTTTTGGGAGTTTTGCATTGATTAATCATTAATAATTCCTGGAAGAATTCATTCTCTTCATTCCACATATTATTATTAACGGTAATATTTTTAGCTCTAGTTTCAAGCATATCCACAAAATCATTTAATTTACCAGCAATATTTAACTTCCCTTTAATGTAACTTAAGATATCTTTCTTAAGGACCTCACCTTTAGTAATGGGACCAATTTCATCGCTATGTATAGAATTAAATGAGTCACTTCTGGCTACAGACATTATTATATTGGTTTAGTATTCAGTTAAATTAAAACGCTAATACAATTTTTGCCAATAAAAAGAGAGAAATTTTTTTTATATTTTAAATTTTTTTTTAATAATTTTGAAATATGAAAAATTAATATTTCGAAATATGAAAAATTAATATTTTTGATTAACTTTGAAAATATGAAAAATTTATATTTTTGATTAATTTTTAAATATGAAAAATTTATATTTTTATAAATTTTTCAAAAATTAATCTTTAATAATACTTCAAGATATTAATATCAATCTCGAAATATGAAAAAAAAGAAAATTTTCTCTTTTATAATAATTTCTGTTTACTACAAATATATTATATCAAAAATGATGAATATTAATAAATCTCATGCAAAGTGCCTCCAATTATTATGTCAGTATATTTATGAAAATCTTAGTAGTGCTATCCAAATAATATATCAGCTTATGGCAGGGTTATGACACAATACAAACAATAATTTTCCTTAAAAATAGAAACCCTTAATCAACATGCATCTACTAGAAACAATAAAATTAATATAAATACCTGAACTCTTTTATTTAGTTAATATCCATGAACATTTTTGAAATATATTTGCAATAAAAGGAATATGAAATAAATTTATATGCGCTTGAAAACTATTTAAATATGCTATGCAAAGTTTATACACGCTTATCTTTAGAACCAACCTTATTTATAAATAGCCTTTAACATCCAAGCAACAGTGCCTATAATCAATAGGGTAATATATATATTCTGCTATTTAACTGCAATTTATCCTAATACATAATTAACTTACAATATCAGAACTTGCACAGATGAGTTACTTAACAAATCAGATACAGATTTAAACAATATATAGGCTGTGAAATGCTAACTTAAAATCCAAACTATTTCTT
This sequence comes from Bombina bombina, assembly GCF_027579735.1. NCBI lineage: Eukaryota > Metazoa > Chordata > Amphibia > Anura > Bombinatoridae > Bombina > Bombina bombina. Next base: position 516,187,246 of record NC_069502.1, read on the forward strand.
TAACTCTGCTACATACAGCAATAGTAAATGCTTACTTTAAATGCTTGCATACAAATAGGCAGGTTAAGAGCTATCTAAAACAATGACACACAGTTTAAAAGTACTATCTGCTCTTTAAATCTATTAACTGTAATGGCTATGCATATAACTTTTCTTATAAAAAAAAAACTTTGTATACATCACCAAATAAACAGCAATCCAGGTTCCAATGTTTCGCAACAGATCCAATTTCACCTCAGAAATTCAAAATTTGGGGATAATGCATATAGAGTCCAATAGTAGGTGTGTGCTTTAATAATAACCACAGCAGTTATTATTCCTTCAGGAGTCAGCCAGCCACCTCTTTTAGTCTCTATGCTGGGGTTTAAATCATCTGATTTCACCCCTCCCCGTTTTTGATTGTTCTCAGTCATTGGTGAGTATTGGAAACGCCCACGGCCTTGTCTCGGATTGGTTCTTTGCAACTGAACATGGATTTGTTTATTTGGTGAGTGTGTTGTCAAGGAAATGCTTCTTTGCAACAACCAATCATCTCATGGCTGCAATTTCGCATCATAACACTAGGTGGCAGCAGACAGTACAACACAAACAAATATAGCAAGACCATTTCTAAACATTTTTAGACAGTGAAATATTTCTTTGAACTATGTAATAACTGCCATAATTTCTTGTATTAATCTCTCCCAATATTAATTATAGATGAAGCAGCATCAGATCAATTTCCTGATCGTTTTGATATGAGACATCATGTTTTATATTATTAACATTTTATTATATTAAGGCAATTTAATACTGCGAATTACTAGCTTAAAATGCATTATAATTTTATCAGTATCCTGGCATTTCTATAGAGATAACAGCCTATTTTTATATTTCCAGATTGGTAGTATTTAAAACTCCTGATATACTGCATTCCTCCAGATATAGCATGTTACATTTCTGTGTATTTCTTCCTGAATACATGAATCCTGTCTATGTAGATCTGAAATAAAAATAAATGTTAATAATCACTTCTCTTCAGGTCCATAAACATCTATTCATGTTCTTAAACACACAGAGGCTAAGATATTCATGCCTTCAATATATATATATATATATATATATATATATATATATATATATATATATATATATATATATATATATATATACATACACATATCTCATATCCATTAAAATATATACAGTTGTTTTGAAATCATAATGTAAGCCATGTGCCTTCACTGTGTGCTGTCCTTCCCTAGACACAATGTCTCTTATTCACCACATCTTGTATATTCCAGGTTTAGTAACCACACAGCATGAGCAACTCAAACAAATCTGTGCTAATTATCAGTTCCTTTTGAAGAATGTTTGCATCTTTCACATCTCTTCAGACGGATTGGCATCTCCCTTGGAGGAAACCCATATATGGGCATGTATCCTGTTCTAGGTATCAGAATGCTGTCATTTAACATTGGTTCCCAGGCAATCATACAGATGGTTTCTGAAACTGTGTTAATTTTCAGTTCCTTGCTAAATTATACAATTGCATAATTTAGCATATTGAGTGTGTGAGATCTCCCAGAAACAATCCTTTGTTCTACAAACAGTGTGCACATCCACAGATTTACCAAATAAAGACAAATATACTTCTATATATTATTTAATAATATTTCAAATACCTTGACAGTCCTGTAACTGTAAGTCTATTTTGGAAATAAAATGACCTTGCTGAACAAAAGGCAGAATAGTCCTTATAGCCACCATCTTGAAAGTTGGGACTCTTACAAAACTATTTCATAATTTCAGATCCAGAATTGGTCTGAACGAATCTTCTTTCTTTGGGACAATGATTCGATTTGAATAAAACCTCAAACCCCATTCCTGCAGAGGAACTGGAACAATCACCCCTGAAAGCGCTAGGTCTGAAATGCATTTCCGAAAAGCCTGAGCCTTCATAGGGTTTTTTGGAACATGAGAAAGAAAGAATCTTCCCATGGGAGGTCTTATTCTAAAACCTATTCAATACCCTTGAGAAACAATATTCTGAATCCACTGATTTTGAACAGAAACTGTCCAAATGTGTTGAAATAATTTAAATCTGCCCCCCACCAGTAGAACTGGTTTGAGGGCCGCACCTTCATGCAGTCTTAGGGGCTGGATTTGTTTTTTTAAGGCTTGGATTTTTTCCAATTCAGGGATGGTATCCAATTAGAGCCAGAGGCCTTAGGGGAAGGAGTGGTCTTTTGTTCTCTATTCTGATGAAAGGAACGAAAATGATTGGGAGCTTTAAATTTACCCTTAGATTTTTTATCTTGGGGCAGAAAAATTCCCTTTCCCCTGGTGATAGTGGAAATAATAGAATCCAATTGAGAACCAAATAATTTACTACCCTGAAAAGATAAAGATAGTAATCTATATTTTGACACCATATCAGCATTTCAAGATTTAAGCCATAAATATCTTCTAGTAAGAATAACTAAAGACATAGATTTAATATCAATCTTAATGACATCAAATATAGCATCACAAATTAAATGATTAGCATGTTGAAGTAAAAGAACAATGGTAGATAATTCAGGATCTATTAACTGTTGAGCTAAACTGTCCAACCAAAAAGTTGAAGCAGCAGCATTATCAGCCAAAAAATGGCAGGTCAAAGAATATATCAAGACAAGCAATGTTCAGTCCAGCACTATAACGGTCAGGAGTCTGCAAAGTCACTCAGGGGCCTCACTCCAGGCTCCAGCAATATATCCACAAATCCACAGGTGAGTGACAGCAAAATATAAATTTATTAGAAGGCTTTACACAGAAACAGGTAGCGACGTTACGGAATAAACTTAATTAAGGAAGTTTATTCCGTAACGTCGCTACCTGTTTCTGTGTAAAGCCTTCTAATAAATTTATATTTTGCTGTCACTCACCTGTGGATTTGAGGTCAAAGAATATAGCCAGTATGTAAATATGCTTTTCTGAGACAGGATTCATCCTTCCTATCTAAAGGATCATTAAAAGAAGTACTATCTTCCATAGGAATAGTAGTATGTTTGGCCAGAGTAGAAATAGCCCTATCAACCTTAGGGACTTTTTCCCAAAACTAAAAAAAGGTAAAGGATAAAGCTGTTTAAACCTAGAAGAAGGGTTAAAAGAAGTAGTTTAGACCATTCCTTAGTAAACATATGAGAGATAGCATCTGGAATTGGAAAAACTTTGGGAGTAACATCAGAAGTTTTTAAAAACAGAATTCAAACGTTTGCTATTCTTGTTATCAGGAGGACTAGATTCCTCAACACCCAAAGTAAATAATACTTCTTTTAATAAAGAATGAATATATTCAATCTAAAAAAGAAAAGTTGATTTATCACTTTCAGTCTCTGAAGTAGGATCCTCTGAGCCAGAGAAATCCTCATCAGCAGAAGATACTTCAGTATGTTGTAGATCAATACAAGCTTCATCAGATTTATGAGAGTTTAGGAGAGCCTTTTTACGTTTATTTGAAGGCGGAATAGCAGTCATAGCCTTCTCTATGGCTGCAGCAATATAATCTTTTATATCTACAGGAATATCATGTACATTCGACTGTGAAGGTTTAACAGCTTTGGTAGAATTGTGTTCAGGCAGCTTAGTTCCTACAGTAACATCAGAGGCAGGAATAGTCTGAGACATCTTCCAAAATGTAACAAAGAAGAAAAAATAACATTTAAACAAAATATCCAATTTCCTCAAAGTAGCAGTTTCAGGAATGGGAAAAAATGCTTATGATAAAAATAAGGTAATAAACAAAAGCAAGCAACTTAGCCCTCTAACAAACAAATGAGAGCAGAGAGCAAAAGATGGAGAGACTTAATTTAACAAATTTTGGCACCAAGAATGGTGCAAATGTAGAAAAAAAAACGTTTTGGCGCCAAAGCTTTAACAAATTAAATGACGCAACTCGCATCATAAAATCAAGAGAATAGAGAGACGCACTCACTGAGACAGAACAATAGCTAGAAAAACTTCCGTGCTTGTCCACAAGGCCAGTGCCACTCAGGGTGCAGTCTCTTTTTGCACACTATGCCTTTTCACAGAGAAAAAATATCCTGTAGCATATCAGTCTGATCCTGCCCAATGACAGTCCAGCACCGAAATACCAGGCAATTCTTCTCTGAACAAGACAAACAACAAACCCCAGACGTACGTTTCGGCCTCTCTTGGGCCTCGTCAGTGAGGTGCAGTTGCATATCTCTAGGGCATGTGTGCAAGGAGTCCAACATCTGGTTTCCCCCTTTTACTCTTAGGGAGACCTAAGAGTAATTTACATAAAATCAAGAGAATAGAGAGACGCACTCACTGAGACAGAACAATAGCTAGAAAAACTTCCGTGCTTGTCCACAAGGCCAGTGCCACTCAGGGTGCAGTCTCTTTTTGAACACTATGCCTTTTCACAGAGAAAAAATATCCTGTAGCATATCAGTCTGATCCTGCCCAATGACAGTCCAGCACCGAAATACCAGGCAATTCATCTCTGAACAAGACAAACAACAAACCCCAGACGTACGTTTCGGCCTCTCTTGGGCCTCGTCAGTGAGGTGCAGTTGCATATCTCTAGGGCATGTGTGCAAGGAGTCCAACGTCTGGTTTCCCCCTTTTACTCTTAGGGAGACCTAAGAGTAATTTACATAAAATCAAGAGAATAGAGAGACGCACTCACTGAGACAGAACAATAGCTAGAAAAACTTCCGTGCTTGTCCACAAGGCCAGTGCCACTCAGGGTGCAGTCTCTTTTTGCACACTATGCCTTTTCACAGAGAAAAAATATTCTGTAGCATATCAGTCTGATCCTGCCCAATGACAGTCCAGCACCGAAATACCAGGCAATTCTTCTCTGAACAACACAAACAACAAACCCCAGACGTACGTTTCGGCCTCTCTTGGGCCTCGTCAGTGAGGTGCAGTTGCATATCTCTAGGGCATGTGTGCAAGGAGTCCAACGTCTGGTTTCCCCCTTTTACTCTTAGGGAGACCTAAGAGTAATTTACATAAAATCAAGAGAATAGAGAGACGCACTCACTGAGACAGAACAATAGCTAGAAAAACTTCCGTGCTTGTCCACAAGGCCAGTGCCACTCAGGGTGCAGTCTCTTTTTGCACACTATGCCTTTTCACAGAGAAAAAATATCCTGTAGCATATCAGTCTGATCCTGCCCAATGACAGTCCAGCACCGAAATACCAGGCAATTCTTCTCTGAACAAGACAAACAACAAACCCCAAACGATCATCTGGGGTTGTTTTTTCTCTTGTTCAGAGAAGAATTGCCTGGTATTTCGGTGCTGGACTGTCATTGGGCAGGGTCAGACTGATATGCTACAGGATATTTTTTCTCTGTGAAGGGGCATAGTGTGCTAAAAGAGTATGCACCCTGAGTGGCACCCAAAAATGAACAGGCATGGAAATTTTTCTAGCTTTTGTTCTGTCTTTTTATATTTATGCAACTCGCATAATAACATGCGTGACTTCGCACCCAGATAACTCGCAACAAGAAAGTTGCAAGAAATGACGCAACTCGCGTCATGACAGGTGCGTCTTCGCGCCAAAATTTTTCATGCCAATAATGTCTGCATCATTGCGAGCCTAAGCCCACAAAATTTTTGAAAGAAACAGACTCCAAGTTACAACTAACTGGGAACCCCAGGTTAGTCTAAAAAACTCCCATAAACATAATTTCCACGCTGAAACTGTTAGACTGCAAAAGGGAAATACACAGACCTAATGGCAAGTATACACAATATACATTTAAAACTTTAAAAGATAAAGTGCCAAACATAGCTGAGAGTGTCTTAAAAATGATATATACTTACCAGAAGATACCCATCCACATGTAGCAGACAGCCAAACCAGTACTGAAACATATCAGCAGAGGTAATGGTAGAGAAGTATAACGTCGATCTGTAAAGGGAGGCAGAGATGAATGTCTGCGACTGATTACAGAGAACCTTAGAATAGATTTCCCATAGGTGAAAACATGGCATCATTAGGCAATACTCAATTCACATCCCTCAGACAAACACTGTACTTTGAGAGGAATTGGCCTTCAGAATGCTTAGAAGTGCATATCACAGAAGAAAATCAAGCACAACTTGCTTCACCATCTCCACAAGGAGGCAAAGTTTGTAAAACTAAGGTATGAGTGAGGTAGGAGGTGTATTTATAGGCATTTTGAGGTTTGGGAAACTTTGCCCCCTCCTGGTAGGAATGTATATCCCGTACGTCACTAGCTCATGGACTCTTGCCCCTTACATGAAAGAAACAAGTGTTGAGATCTAAGAATCTTATTTTTGATATTCGAGTATAATCCTTGCACCACTGGCGCAGCAGGCAAAGTTGAAGAGGCCTCATATGAAAATGAGCAAAGGGGATCGCGTCCCATGCTGCAATTATTAGGCCTAACACCTCTATGCAGATGAAGACTGAAGGTTCAGACAAGCTGAAACTAACTTTATTTGTCTCTTTTCTGTTAGAGAAAGAGTGATGGACACTGAGTCTATTTGGAATCCCAAATAAATAACTTTTGTCTGAGGAATTAAGAAACTCTTTAGAAAATTGATCCTCCAACCATGATTTCGAAGAAACAACAATAGTTGAGTCGTGTGAGATTCTGCTAAATGAAAATATTGAGCTAGAACCAAGACATTGTCTAAATAAGGAAACACCACAATACCCTGCTCTCTGATTACAGAGAGTAGCGCACTGAGAACCTTTGAAAATATTCTTGGTGCTGTTGCTAGGCCAAACGGAAGAGCAGCAAACTGAAAATGCTTTTCTAGAAAAGAGAATCTTAGAAATTGAAAATGGTCTGGATGAATAGGGATGTGTTGATAAGCATCCTGTAAGTCTATTGTGGACATATAATGACCTTGCTGAACAAAATGTAGAACAGTCCTTATAGTTTCCATCTTGAAAGTTGGAATTCTTACAAATTTGTTTAGTGTTTTCAGATCCAAAATTGGTCTGAAGAAATTCTCCTTCCTTGGTACAATGAATAGATTTGAGTAAAACCCCTTTCCTCTTTCTGTAGAGGAACTGGGACAATCACTCCCATACATTCTAGATGTGAGACATATGTTAGAAAAGCCTGAGCTTTTAAAGGATGTTTTGGAACATGAGTTAAATAAAACTATCCCCTTGGGGTTTGATTTTGAAACCAATTCGATATCCCTGATAAATTATATTCTGAATCCAGTGATTTTGGACAGATTCTGACCAAATGTTCTGAAAAAGTTTTAATTTGCCCCCTTACCAGAAGAACTGGATTGGGACCCGCACCTTCATTCGGTTTTTTAGACAGGATTAGGTTTCTTGAATTGTTTAGATTTGTTTAGACTCGTCCACTAATGCAGACGGGTTAGACCAGTGCTGAAAACATATCAGCAGAGGTAAACATATGGGAGTATGTTGAACTATAAAGAGAGGCAGGAGATGAATCCCTGTGACCGATTTACAGATAGACCATAGAAGGTTTTAAACAGAGGTAGAACATGATACCCTTAGGCAAACTCCCTTCACATCCCTTTGCCTCCTCCTGGTAGAAATGTATATCCCATATGTAACAAATCGTAGACTCTCGCCACCTATATGAAAGAAATCAATAATACTGTAACTGATCTGCATAGCAGCATAACATTAAGGCCTAGGTTACAAATAAGTTATTGGGGGGTAGTTATCAAAGCGTCTAATATGAAGCATTCGCGACGTCAAATACGCTCGCCACACTTCGACATACATCGCTGTCGCGGACCGTAATACGTTCGCCTTAGTTATCAAAAAACCCGTCCAAAATATGCGCGTCAAGTACGGTGCGAAGAGCCGCGTACTGTTGTTAACTAAACAGTCATCGATGTGTCAGCGATTCGAGCTTTTCCCAACTTTATTTATATCTCCAGTAAATTCAATGAACAGAGCAACATACCTTGTCAGCAGATGATAGAATATATATAGATAGATAGATAGATAGATAGATAGATAGATAGATAGATGTAGATATAAACTGCAATTTGTTTTGCTCTCAATATATTTAAATATAGCCATTAGCGACATATTCAGATCTTAATGTATATTTTTCTTAGAAATTTCATATATTAGACATCTTTTTCTATTCTATCCTAGTTTCAATTTCAATGTTTTTTGGTATATATACAGAGTATATGTATGTAATAACTATCAATATCTGAAGGGTATATGACAAATATTTACACCAGTGGGAGCTAGCTGGTCGTTAAGCCTATTTTTTTTTTCTCTATATATTAATTCATTGCGACAAGTAAGGTCCAACACTGTACACAAACTTATTTTTAAATAGAGACAAACTTGTAGCCTAATTAGTTAAAAACATTTTAGTACTAGTGAGAGCTAGCGTATCAGTCAGACTATATATATATTTATTTTTTTCTCTTTCTATGTCAATTAATTTTTACAAGTAAGTACCCACACTGTGCACAAAATATGTAAGCCCTAATATTTATAGAGAGACACACTTTTAGCCTAATTCATTACAGGCTTTTTTGCAGTTTTTAAATTATATTTAATGCATAACAAACCCCCCCCCCCCCCAACGTGTCTACATATTATTTACTAAGGCCTAGATTTGGAGTTCGGCGGTAGCCGTCAAAACCAGCGTTAGAGGCTCCTAACGCTGGTTTTGGGCGCCCGCTGGTATTTGGAGTCAGTGATTAAAGGGTCTAACGCTCACTTTGCAGCCGCGACTTTTCCATACCGCAGATCCCCCTACGCCATTTGCGTAGCCTATCTTTTCAATGGGATCTTCCTAACGCCGGTATTTAGAGTCGTTTCTGCAGTGAGCGTTAGAGCTCTAACGACAAGATTCCAGCCGCCTGAAAATAGCAGGAGTTAAGAGCTTTCTGGCTAACGCCGGTTTATAAAGCTCTTAACTACTGTACCCTAAAGTACACTAACACCCATAAACTACCTATGTACCCCTAAACCGAGGTCCCCCCACATCGCCGACACTCGATTAAAATTTTTAACCCCTAATCTGCCGACCGCCACCTACGTTATACTTATGTACCCCTAATCTGCTGCCCCTAACACCGCCGACCCCTGTATTATATCTATTAACCCCTAACTTGCCCCCCACAACGTCGCCGCAAGCTACTTAAAATAATTAACCCCTAATCTTCCGACCGCAAATCGCCGCCACCTACGTTATCCCTATGTACCCCTAATCTGCTACCCCTAACATCGCCGACCCCTATGTTATATTTATTAACCCCTAATCTGCCCCCCTCAACGTCGCCGACACCTACCTACACTTATTAACCCCTAATCTGCCGAGCGGACCTGAGCGCTACTATAATAAAGTTATTAACCCCTAATCCGCCTCACTAACCCTATCATAAATAGTATTAACCCCTAATCTGCCCTCCCTAACATCGCCGACACCTACCTTCAATTATTAACCCCTAATCTGCCGACCGGAGCTCACCGCTATTCTAATAAATGGATTAACTCCTAAAGCTAAGTCTAACCCTAACACTAACACCCCCCTAAGTTAAATATAATTTTTATCTAACGAAATAAATTAACTCTTATTAAATAAATAATTCCTATTTAAAGCTAAATACTTACCTGTAAAATACATCCTAATATAGCTACAATATAAATTATAATTATATTATAGCTATTTTAGGATTAATATTTATTTTACAGGCAACTTTGTAATTATTTTAACCAGGTACAATAGCTATTAAATAGTTAAGAACTATTTAATAGTTACCTAGTTAAAATAATAACAAATTTACCTGTAAAATAAATCCTAACCTAAGATATAATTAAACCTAACACTACCCTATCAATAAAATAATTAAATAAACTACCTACAATTACCTACAATTAACCTAACACTACACTATCAATAAATTAATTAAACACAATTGCTACAAATAAATACAATTAAATAAACTATCTAAAGTACAAAAAATAAAAAAGAACTAAGTTACAGAAAATAATAAAATATTTACAAACATAAGAAAAATATTACAACAATTTTAAACTAATTACACCTACTCTAAGCCCCCTAATAAAATAACAAAGCCCCCCAAAATAAAAAATTCCCTACCCTATTCTAAATTTAAAAAGTTACAAGCTCTTTTACCTTACCAGCCCTGAACAGGGCCCTTTGCGGGGCATGCCCCAAGAATTTCAGCTCTTTTGCCTGTAAAAAAAAACATACAATACCCCCCCCCAACATTACAACCCACCACCCACATACCCCTAATCTAACCCAAACCCCCCTTAAATAAACCTAACACTACCCCCCTGATGATCTTCCTACCTTGTCTTCACCATGCCAGGTTCACCGATCCGTCCTGGCTCCAAGATCTTCATCCAACCCAAGCGGGGGCTAGACATCCACTGAAGAAGTCCAGAAGAGGGTCCAAAGTCTTCCTCCTATCCGGCAAGAAGAGGACATCCGGACCGGCAAACATCTTCTCCAAGCGGCATCTTCTATCTTCTTCCATCCGATGACGACCGGCTCCATCTTGAAGACCTCCAGCGCGGATCCATCCTCTTCTTCCGACGACTAGACGACGAATGACGGTTCCTTTAAGGGACGTCATCCAAGATGGCGTCCCTCGAATTCCGATTGGCTGATAGGATTCTATCAGCCAATCGGAATTAAGGTAGGAATTTTCTGATTGGCTGATGGAATCAGCCAATCAGAATATAGTTCAATCCGATTGGCTGATCCAATCAGCCAATCAGATTGAGCTCGCATTCTATTGGCTGTTCCGATCAGCCAATAGAATGCGAGCTCAATCTGATTGGCTGATTGGATCAGCCAATCGGATTGAACTATATTCTGATTGGCTGATTCCATCAGCCAATCAGAAAATTCCTACCTTAATTCCGATTGGCTGATAGAATCCTATCAGCCAATCGGAATTCGAGGGACGCCATCTTGGATGACGTCCCTTAAAGGAACCGTCATTCGTCGTCTAGTCGTCGGAAGAAGAGGATGGATCCGCGCTGGAGGTCTTCAAGATGGAGCCGGTCGTCATCGGATGGAAGAAGATAGAAGATGCCGCTTGGAGAAGATGTTTGCCGGTCCGGATGTCCTCTTCTTGCCGGATAGGAGGAAGACTTTGGACCCTCTTCTGGACTTCTTCAGTGGATGTCTAGCCCCCGCTTGGGTTGGATGAAGATCTTGGAGCCAGGACGGATCGGTGAACCTGGCATGGTGAAGACAAGGTAGGAAGATCATCAGGGGGGTAGTGTTAGGTTTATTTAAGGGGGGTTTGGGTTAGATTAGGGGTATGTGGGTGGTGGGTTGTAATGTTGGGGGGGGGTATTGTATGTTTTTTTTTACAGGCAAAAGAGCTGAAATTCTTGGGGCATGCCCCGCAAAGGGCCCTGTTCAGGGCTGGTAAGGTAAAAGAGCTTGTAATATTTGTATTTTAGAATAGGGTAGGGAATTTTTTATTTTGGGGGGCTTTGTTATTTTATTAGGGGGCTTAGAGTAGGTGTAATTAGTTTAAAATTGTTGTAATATTTTTCTTATGTTTGTAAATATTTTATTATTTTCTGTAACTTAGTTCTTTTTTATTTTTTGTACTTTAGATAGTTTATTTAATTGTATTTATTTGTAGCAATTGTGTTTAATTAATTTATTGATAGTGTAGTGTTAGGTTAATTGTAGGTAATTGTAGGTAGTTTATTTAATTATTTTATTGATAGGGTAGTGTTAGGTTTAATTATATCTTAGGTTAGGATTTATTTTACAGGTAAATTTGTTATTATTTTAACTAGGTAACTATTAAATAGTTCTTAACTATTTAATAGCTATTGTACCTGGTTAAAATAATTACAAAGTTGCCTGTAAAATAAATATTAATCCTAAAATAGCTATAATATAATTATAATTTATATTGTAGCTATATTAGGATGTATTTTACAGGTAAGTATTTAGCTTTAAATAGGAATTATTTATTTAATAAGAGTTAATTTATTTCGTTAGATAAAAATTATATTTAACTTAGGGGGGTGTTAGTGTTAGGGTTAGACTTAGCTTTAGGGGTTAATCCATTTATTAGAATAGCGGTGAGCTCCGGTCGGCAGATTAGGGGTTAATAATTGAAGGTAGGTGTCGGCGATGTTAGGGAGGGCAGATTAGGGGTTAATACTATTTATGATAGGGTTAGTGAGGCGGATTAGGGGTTAATAACTTTATTATAGTAGCGCTCAGGTCCGCTCGGCAGATTAGGGGTTAATAAGTGTAGGCAGGTGTCGGCGACGTTGTGGGGGGCAGATTAGGGGTTAATAAATATAACATAGGGGTCGGCGATGTTAGGGCAGCAGATTAGGGGTACATAGGGATAACGTAGGTGGCGGCGGTTTACGGAGCGGCAGATTAGGGGTTAAAAGTGTAATGCAGGGGTCAGCGATAGCGGGGGCGGCAGATTAGGGGTTAATAAGTGTAAGGTTAGGGGTGTTTAGACTCGGGGTACATGTTAGAGTGTTAGGTGCAGACGTAGGAAGTGTTTCCCCATAGGAAACAATGGGGCTGCGTTAAGAGCTGAACGCTGCTTTTTTGCAGGTGTTAGGTTTTTTTTCAGCTCAAACTGCCCCATTGTTTCCTATGGGAGAATCGTGCACGAGCACGTTTTTGATGCCGGCCGCGTCCGTAAGCAACTCTGGTATCGAGAGTTGCATTTGCGGTAAATATGCTCTACGCTCCTTTTTTGGAGCCTAACGCAGCATTTGTTTGAACTCTCGATACCAGAGTTAAATTTATGGTGCGGCCAGAAAAAAACCCGCGGAGCGTTAACAGCCCTTTTACCGCCGAACTCCAAATCTAGGCCCAAGAGACTTATTTTTAAATTGGATCATCATCACATATATAAATCGATATCTCTATCTCTATATAGATAAATAGATTAAGAGAGATGTTTCTTTCTCTCTCCCTCCCTCCCTATTAAAATATATAAATCTATATATCTCTATATATCTATATATATCTATATATAGATATATCTATAGATATATATATATATATAGAGAGAG